>NC_142367.1:6743437-7350937 GCF_059441175.1 Urocampus carinirostris | reverse complement strand
TTGTTGGCACAAAATAAAATGTTGAATAAATTAGGTTTCTTTTTAGGATTGTTTCTCACTTGTTGTTGATTCCTACAAAATATTTTGAGATTTTTATCTATACGTTTGAAGCCTAAACTTTCTTGGGAGGCTAATACTTTTGCAAGGCACTGTAGCTTGTAGTTTTGTGTCTTTTCGCAAACTTAACTGTATTAGCTTGCTTAATTCATTAAATTCTAGTAATTTCTCTTAAATGGGAAGAGCAGGTGCCAGCCAATTTTTGCCATTTATACTCACTTTTGAAGGCCTACAGAAAAGTCCATAACTGTATGGTCATAGGGATTATCAAAAAAAAGCTTTAACCCTCATATTTCATTGAAAGATTAAGATTTATAACTATTGCTATACTGTTCATAAACAACAGTTGAACGCTTCTTGTGAATACTCGTCAGCAAAAAAACTCCTGAAAGATCAGCTTTTTGTGAAAGAATACATTTTAAGCAGAACCTTCGGTCCAGTGCCTTCTTTTAGCATTTGTGATACCTCCAGTATCTAAACAATGCTTTCCGTCAACACAAAGGCACAAGAACACTGAACTTATGCATGAACGATGCATGAACTTTATAAGCACTTTTCAGTGCCCGGAGTTTCCCGTGATGTGATCACACGATTTCGGTCACCATGACGATTGCATTCCCGCTGATGTGTTTGAAATGTCATCCCTCTCTGCTCCGACAATAACGAAGAGACGTGGTCATTGTTACGGTTGCCATGGCGCCCAATTTCCCTCCGCCATGTGGCGACAGCTTCTGTCACGGTTGCCATGGCGCCCAAATGGCCCCGCCCGCGGGCGCCAGTTGACACTCCTTGACAGATTGGCTCCCTGTCAGTATTTAAAAGCTGTCCCGATAGTCGCCTTTTGTCGGTACGTCTGCGAATCTCCGTTTTTCTTGTGTTTTTGCGTTTGTTTTTTCCCGTCACGATCTGTTTGATTTCGACTTTTTCCGTTCCCGGCACCATAATCCCTCGCCACGTAAGTCCCACTTTCGCGGCTGAGCAACCTACTCCCCGCGACCAATGATCTCCGGATCAAGTGTGCGCTTCTATCTTTTTCCCCCAATAAATTTGTGAGTAACGTTACGCGAGTGGGTCCTGTTTCCTGTTCTGGTCCTGACAGTCATCTTTTTTAGAAAGAAAAAAACACTATTAAACCATCTGTCCTTGCTGTATTGTCACCACACTGCTTCACTACGCCCTCTCGGCGGCTACCTGCATATTCTCAATTACTGGATACAGGAAGCAACACATGGAAGTGGGGGCTACCTCAATGTGTGGACAGAGATCTGATCAAAGCCACTCCTGCCATCTAATGGTGATTCCCAAAGGATTGATACTTACTGAATAGCTGCACCAAACCCTTTTTAAGTTATTTAAAATAAAATAAAAAATGCATTGTTACGTTTTGGCACTCAGTGACAATACTTCTGAAAATGTCTTTATACGTTATGGCATTGAATGAATGAATTGCAATTCCCCTTATTAAGTGATAATAAACCTTAAAAACACCATGTGGCACCTATTCACTCACAGCAAGACAAACTATGTAGAATAAAAACAAAGATAATTTGTGTTTATAAGTTAATTTTGTTCACTTAATAAACAACACAAACAATTCTTTAGCATCTTTATTAGTTTTTTCCCCCTTGCAAGAAATTTTGTGTTGCTTTTTATGTCGTGTTTACTGATGCGAGCACCTGTGCCCGCTCCCTTTGGCGCCAACTGCCTCGGACTCTGATTGGCTCCCTGTCACTATGTAAACCCCCGTCTTTCTGTCACCTGTTGTCAGTCCGTCTGCGAATCTCAGTTCACGCTAGGCAAGCTTTTTGACCCTGACTCACTCCTGTTTTGGCCCCCGTCCTATTCCCGGCTTCGACTCATTTTCTGATCTCGACCTCGTTTTTTGCTCTCCTGTTCCGGCTACTGACCTGTTTTTTCCGCTTCCGACACCGCCATCACTCGCCACGGAAATACCACTTCCGTGTCTGAGCAACCTGCTCCCCGCGACCAGCGATATCCGGATCGTGTGTGCAATCCTTTCCCTTCTTCCCAATAACACTGAGAGAAACGTACGCACGTGGGTCCTGTCTCTGTTCTGGTCTTGACATTTTATACAAAACAGTGCAGGATCTCGCAAATTCATCTGTTCTACAGATGGTTTTACTCTGTAATAGAAACTATCACATTTTACTCTGATTTGCAACAAAGATGTCAGAGTATCAATTCCAATTGTCTTACTATACTCTGTGTATTTTCCTCACATGCCAGAAAATGAAATGACAATATTAACAATACTTACCGATGAGCAGCGCAAAACCCTTTATATATAATTTTTTTAATTTTTCTAATTTGTTTTTTTTTTAATAAAACAAGAAAAATGTATCTTTAGGTTTTCTGCACTCAGGGACAATGCTTCTGAAAGCTGTAGCACTGAATATGTTACTGACTTCGAAAGGATTTTGAGCCAACCTGCAGTGGTCCTGGTGGGCCGAGAAGAGTTCCTCCAGGTTTATGGGAAAGGTTTTGCATGTGCCGCCGATGTTGAGCACCTTAAAGTCCAGGAAGCGCACCGGATAGCCCAGCTTCAATATCTTGAAGGCAAACTTTCGAGCCGCCACCCGTGATTCGCCCTCGCTGCAACAAAACCAAAGCAATGCCTTGCGCTGTGCAATTGTAGCTGGACCAAAGTTTGACCAACCTCTTGGCTCCTGTGCAGAAAAGGATCCCGGACTGGAAGATCCTGGCCGTGGTATGGGGCTTCCGGATTTTCATGACCAGGGACTTGAAGACCTGAAGTGTGTAAGTGTGTGTAGAAAATGGAATATCACTGACAAACAATGGCATCGATTTAGGGCGCACTCACACTGGTGCCAGCGCACTGTGATAAATATGTATATATATATATATATATATATATATATATATATATATATATATATATATATATATATATATATATATATATACACACACATATACATGAACTATCATATAAACGTGCATTTTCGTAACACTCGTAGGTCGATAAATTTGTATTCATTTTGCAAAATATAAGGCTCCCCCTTGATTGTAGTTCATCTAGATCACAGGTGTCAAACAGGCAGCCTGCGGGCCAGATCAGGCCCGCTAAGGGATTGAATCCGGCCCGCAAGACAACACTCAGAGAAGCGCAAGAGAAAAACGATCTGCAAGTTGAAATATGTCAACTTGATGTTGCCAAAGCCAGGTGCCTCGAACAAAGACACTGTACTTGAATTTATTTCTCTTTCTCTCACTCTCTCTCTCTCTCTATTTCTTTTCCACCCCTTTTCTCCCACTCTGTCCCTGTCTCTTTCACTCTCTGTGTCTCTCTTTTTCTCTTCCTTTGTTGCTCTTTGTCTCTTTCTCTCTATGTGTCTTTTAACCTTTTTTGCTTTAACTTCCTTTTTTCCTTTTCTCTTTTCTCTTTCTCTCTCCATACCCTTCGCGCTTTCTTTTCTCTTTTCTCTCCTTCTGTCTTTTTATTTCTCTTTGGATTTCTTCCTTTCTTTTCCCCCTCTCTCATGACTTTTTATCTTTTGTTTCTCACGCTCTCTCCCTCTCTCTCTCATTTTCTTTCTTTGTCCCACCCTCTCTCCTTTTCCCTCCCTCTTTCTCTTATTTCTTTATCTCTCTATTTCTTTCTCTATAATCCACTGGTCCGGCCCCCGACAGAATGTTTGTTCTATCATGTGGCCCCCGGGTTAAAATGAGTTTGACGCCCCTGATCTAGATGATTCAGGTACCCGAAAGCCTGTTTTTTCTTCTTGTTTTCTTTTTGTCCTTTTTTTATTTGTTTTTGCACTTATTTTCTTTCTTTTCCCTTTTGTGTTTTGCCCATTTTTTAATTTCCCCTACGTTTCTCTTTCCTTCTTTTTTCTGTGTTTCTTCTTCCCTCCTCTTTATCTTTCTTTTTGTCTTTTCCCCATTTTTTCTTCTTCCGTTTATTCTTTTTTCTTTCTTCACCTGTTTTCATTTTTTCTTTGTTTTTCCTTGTTTCTGTCATGATTACTGATGCGAGGCTCCTTTGGCGCCAACTGCCACGGACGCTGATTGGCTGTTCATCTCCTTTCAAACCTCCGTCTTCCTGTCACCGGATGTCAGTCCACCTGCGAACCTCAGCCACCGCTCGGCAAGCCCATTCGACCCTGACTCTATCTTGTCCTGATTTCTGTTTGACTCCCGGCTCCGACCCCTTTTCTGAACTCGATTACGTTTTTGCTCCACCGTCCAGGCCATCGACCTGTTCTTCCCCTGCTCTTGACACTGCCTTCGCTCGCCACAGAAGTGCCACTTCCGCGTTCCGAGCGATCTTCTATCCATGACCCACGATCACCGGATCGTGGGTGCAAGCCTCCTTCTAAATAAAGCTGAGAGAAAAGGAACGCAAGTGGGTCCTATCTCCGTTTCTGGTCTCTGACAGTTTCTATTTAGATCTGGTACGCCACTTTCGACCAGAGGGCGCCAATCGGGTTTGGAACTGGGCACAGTTGTGTCCAATCACTAAACACCTACTCCGAATTAACCTTACCCTGTATAAGGACAATTTGGACATAACTCATTGTCGGGTCATTTACATTTCTCCTGTCATTGCTACAACAAATTTGTTGTTTGTTTCGGTTTGGAGTTTGGACATCGTGCCCACTTCTTTTGGTTTGTTACTTCCACTATAACGCTAGGTTTTATTTTTTTTCTTGGTTTTCTTGTTTGGACGTCTTGTTCGTAGTTTAGTTCCCACTTGTTATTTTGCTAACTTGTTCCTGATTGTTATATTTCCGGTTTCAGACTTTCTGTTCTGGTTCCCATTAGGTCCGGTTTGGTTTTGTTTGGACATGTTGTTGGTTTTGTGACCCCTTGTTTGTTCATTACTTTGTTTCTGGTTTTGTTATTAAATACTATCCTTATTTTCAAGTACCTGCGCCTCAGTTTCTGCTTGCCCCGTATGGGTCCGCCCTCAGTTTCCTTGTTTTCTCTTACTTTTTAGTTCCCATTTTTCTTTTTGCCTGTTTTTTATTCAACCTTTTTCTCATCTTTCTGTGTTCCCTTTTATTCTTTTTTTCTTTCTTTAACGTTTTTGTATTATTTTCCCCTGTTTCTTTTTCTTTCCCTTTTTTCTTTCTTTTTCCCAAAGATTTTTCACTTCTCATTTTTTCTTTTCTTTTTTTTTTTCCTTTTTTTCTGTTTTTTCCCCTCTTTCCTGTTTTTCTTTCTTTGCAAAAGGCTGGCTCCCTAAAAAAAGAAAGAAAATGTGTGCAGTTTTGGTCAATTTGAGTCTCTATAGTTTGTATTCTTCCTTGTAGCATTAGTTTTCAGTTGCACTACACACTACATAGACATCTAGTGCTCAAGTGTTACACACTGTTCCTTTAAGCAGTGGTTCTTAATAATCACTGACACAAATGATGTCCCACCCAAAAATGTGTGTTTTACAATACCGTTGACAGGTGCTGCACGTTCCATGAGTTCCGAGCGATGAACTCCAGATCCAGATCGCAACCCAATTTCACCGAGGAGGTCACGTTCCTGCAGGGAAAAGAATGGATTTACCAAAAATTATATTATGCTGGTACTTATAAGTTATTATCAAGTTGTTATTGTCACCCACGAACAACAAAGCAAGGGTGGGGGTAATGTTTTTGTTTTGGATTTAAACAAATATATATATTTTTTTTATTCTGGTGTATTTGATTCTATTCACTTACGTCAGATTGATACCAATATGTTTCTCAATATTGATATCAATGACAATAAGGACTTTTAAATTATGTTCTGTTTCTATGCAAGTGAACAGATTGATACCAAAATGGTTCCCATCATTGATATCAATGACATCAAAAACCATTTTGACCTGTTCCGTTCTATTCACTTACATCATATCAATACCAAAATGTTTCCCAACATTGATATCAAAGACAATTTTATTCTGGTGTATTTGATTCTATTCACTTCCATTGGAGCAATATCAAATGTTTCCCAGCGTTGATAACAATGACAATAAAGACTATTCTATTCTACTCTACTCTACTCTATTTTATTATATTTAATTATATTTTATTTTTTAATTTTATTTTTCTATTCCATTCTATTGCATTGGATTGATACGCAAATTCCCAGTATCGCCAACCCCTAGTTTAGACGGTCAATTTACTGAATCTGCGGGGCAGTGCGCGGCTTGGTGGTCCAGCGGGTGGCCTTCCTGCGCGTAGTTGAAGTTGAAGCTGAAGATGAGGAGGAACTCGGCCTTAAATGTGGAATTGCAGGTGGAGGTGGAGGAGGAGGAGGAGGCGGAGGAGGAGGTGGAGCAGGGGGAGCAGCATGAGGACGATGCAGGAGAGGAGGACGCAACAGCATCAGGGGCGAGGACTCCATTGGGATGAAAGGGACAACTGGAACAGGGGTTTTGTACAGCGCCTGCATGGCCAAAACCCATCGGTCCTTCTCGGACAGCCGTTGGTTTTCTACCGCCAAGAACATCCTCTCCCCGGAAAAAAACAATAATATGAAGCTTCAGCGGTAGGGTTATGAGTAAAAATGGTAGTCTTTTTCTTGCCTACCTCTTCTAAGCAGGGAATTGAGATGAGTCCACTCGAGTCTTCTGCAATTCATAAGTGAGTCCCTCGCGACGCAAAGCGATATAAAGTGGTCCGTAACAAAGGGCCCACTAACACGCAAACAAAGCATTGACGTCTAGGAGCGGGACACAGTTTGTGACGCGCAGAAAGTGTTTTTCAATCATAATAGCTTATACGTTTCCCCCGAGTTTTGTACGTTTTTTTAATCATTTCTTAATTGTGTACGACGAACAACAGGGGTCCCCAAACTTGTTCCTGCGAGGTAGTGTTGGCAAAAGAAATTGTGAATATGCTTGATGGCTGTGTTTTGCTGCTGTTGGTGTCAGTGGATTTGTTCAGACCGAGAACAATCGACTTTGGCCTGGACGGATCTATTGACACTAACAAAGATGTTATATAATGAAATTGTGAATATGTTTGATTTTCGAGAAGGTTTGTTCAAACCTCACTTTGTGTTTGCTGTTAAAAACGTAATATTGGAATATAATATTGTGAATGTGCTTAATTGCTGTTGAGATTGTCATGATTGTTTTCTGTTTTTAGTGTCAATAAATTGGTTCAAACCAAAAAAAAAAAGTTCCTCGACTACGCCATCATGTGGACAAAAACATGGAATCCCACTTGAGAAGACAGAGCTATGCCCTTGCACAATAGTATTGCCCTTTACACATTGGTTAACTGCTGTTAAAAGTGGTGATAAAAATTGTTCAAACCTCATATTGTTAGAATATAATATAATGAAACTGTGAATGTATTTAATTGCTGTTAAAAGTGTCGATAAAAACTCATATTGTTGGGATATGATATAATGAATTTGTGTGTTTAATTGCTGTTAAAAATGTCGGGAAAAATTGTTAAAACGTCATATTGTCAGATATGACGAAATTGTCAATATGCTTAATTGCTGTTAAAATTGTCGAGAAAAATTGTTCAAACCTCACATTGTTTATTTGCTGATAATAGTGTCAATAAAATTGTTTAAACCAAAAATACCTCCAAGAAACCTTGTTAGAATATGATATGGTGAAATTGTGAATGTGTTTAATTGCTGTTAAAGGTGTCGATAAAAATTGTTCAAACCTCATATTGTTAGAATATGATATAATTAAATTGTGAATGTGTTTAATTGCTGTTAAAAGTGTCAATAAAATTGTTCAAATGTAATGCACTACTCTCTGGTCTCCCGAAGTCTAGAATCAAGTCTCTTCAGCTGGTACAAAATGCCGCAGCGAGGCTTTTAACTAGGACAAAAAAGTCCGATCACATCACACCAATTTTGCCTAAGCTGCATTGGCTCCCAGTTAGCCTTAGGTGTGATTTCAAGGTTCTTTTAGTATTATACAAAATCATACATGGACTTGCTCCCTCTTATCTTTCAGATCTGATTTCCCCCTATGTCCCGGTCCGAAGCCTACGTTCTGAGAGTGCCGGTCTTCTGGTGATCCCAAGAGCAAAGAAGTGTTCTGCTGGTTCGAGAGCGTTCTCCATCTGGGCACCGGTGCTGTGGAATGCTCTTCCCCCTGAGATCCGATCTGCAACCTCAGTGGAAATGTTTAAATCCAAGCTTAAAACTCACTTCTACTCTATAGCATATGAATAACCTACTCTTTTCGTCGGCTCCAGAGCAGGGGAATGTATGATAATATTCAGAAAAATAGTCTGTGTAACATAGTGTAATGATCTGTGAAGCCCTTTGAGACTCTTCGTGATTTAGGGATATACAAATAAAAATGACTTGACTTGACTTGACTTCAAACCAAAAAAACATGTTATAAAACTGGGTGTAAAACATGCTCTGGGTTAGAGACAGACAGACAGACAGACAGACAGACAGACAGACAGACAGACAGGCAGGCAGGCAGGCAGGCAGGCAGGCAGGCAGACAGACAGACAGACAGACAGACAGACAGACAGACAGACAGACAGACAGACAGACAGACAGACAGACAGATAGATAGATAGATAGATAGATAGATAGATAGATAGATAGATAGATAGATAGATAGATAGATAGATAGATAGATAGATAGGATTTGATAGATGAGATGGATAAGATAGATAAGATAGAAAGATTCCTACCTCCTTCCCTCCCTCCCCCCTTTTCCGTTTCCAAACAATTTTAAAAAGTTCCAGAGAGCCACTAGGTCAGCGCTAAAGAGCCCCAAGTGGTCCTTGAGGCCGCAGGTTGCTGAATCCCGCTTTAATCCATAGATTACCAATTATTATGTGACATGATGCAAGAAGAACAAAGGAGCAAAAAAGGGACAAGAATAAAAGAAAAAGCAAGAAAAAAAGATGGGAAAAAAGGGTTTGGGGTATGTTGGGTTTGGGTCGAAATAATTCTGGTGCAGACACATGCGTCAGGCTGACAGTTTATAAAAAAAAAAACTTTATAAAAAAAAGATTTATAAAAAACATAAACTGGTTTTATTTCCTGTAAAGTGAATCAATAAAAAGATGAATAAATACATTTGTTTTATACACAAATAGATTCACATTTAACACTCTTGATTAATTGCTTTGAAATAAATAGCAATACTGTACTTGAATAGATAGTAGCCCATGAACTGGAATTTATATATTTGAATTTCTGAAATAACAATTTATCATGTTATTACTATGACGTTACAATGCTATTGCCAGATTGATAATTAAATGTAGGGGTTAAATAAACTCTGTCAAACAAAAACAAAAATAATTTTATTAGAAATTAAATTGACCCAGCACTGGTCAGGTATTTTCAGATCAAGTCCGCGGGCTCCTCAACTGTCCTTAGGGGCCACACTGGTGCTTGCGGGAACCACGTTGAACACCCCTGGACTATGGATCATATCCAGGTATTCTCTAATAATCGATAATCTCGATATTTGAATCGATTTGCCCACCCTTAAAGATAGGCGCCGCCCCTTGATTGGCGGGAAAACCGGCTCTCCTCGTGCACTTCCAAGAGCCGGCTCACAAAGCCATTTCGTTCGCGAACAACACATCACAGAGGCCCACAGATGTTCGTCCAAATTTGGGCTTCCTGAGCGTTCGTGGAGCGGACAAACCGCATTGAAATGTGAGCTCGCGTTATAATTTTGGCGATGCCGGGTAAAAGAAACTGTAGCAGACCACAGCCTAGCAAGAGTGGATATAGGGAACACGGGGACAAACAGATACAAGGAACGTAAGCTGCGAGACGGTAAGAATCTTTTTGAATTCCAATGTCGTTCGGAGGTGCGAAATGATGAGAGGGTTACAAGGGCAACTGCTTGAAATGAAAACTCTTATTTCCTGGGAGGTTACGAAAGTTTCAACGGCAACTGCTTGAAATGAAAAGTCAATTTTCTGGAGATCTTATAAAAGTTTGTTTCTTGCGCCCCTGACATACGCATCAATCAAACCGGGTACGATTAGTTCACGTCAGTTTCACACCGGCTTCTTTGCTGTATTAACTCATTCAATGCCAGATGTTTGCGTCAAATGGGAAGAGCCCGCCATTTTTTGCCATTTCGACTCATTTTTAATATCTATAGATAGATCTCGTTGTCTGGGGAACGACATTTGAATATTACTAAGTTTCTTGAAAATATTTGTTTCCTGAAAACTTTGTGAAAGGATGTATTTCAAGCAGAACTTTCACTCCACTGATTGTTTTCTTTGCATTTGTGATACAGAGATCCTTCAGTTTTCACGGTTAATGGGTACCAGAAAATCCGCTAAGTAGCGTTACCTCTTAATAAAAGCCCACTAGGGGCAAACTTGCCTCGAGAGGACTTCACTACCGACTGAGAGTAGACACATCTAACGAAATAACAACCATACATCTACAAATATTATCCATCCATCCATTATCTGCACCGCTTATCCTCAGTAGGGTCGCGGGGGGTGCTGGAGCCCATCTCAGCCGTCTTCGGGTAGTGGGCAGGGGACACTCTGAACTGGTTGCCAGCCAGTCGCAGGGCACACAGGGACAGACGATTCGCTCGCTCGTTCACACCTAGGGACAATTTGGACATGCATGTTTTTGGAATGTGGGAGAAAACCGGAGCGCCCGGGAGGAAACCCACGCAAGCACAGAGGTTTGATCTCCTGACATCAGAACTGTGCTGCAGACGCGCTAACCACTGCCCTACCGTGCTGCCCATCTACAAATATTAATGAACACATAATTGCAGTTGAACGAATTGTAGTTACATTGTCGTTGTACCAAATTGGAAGGCTTCCCCTGTCTGTGAAAAAAGCAATTTTGAGAGCAGCTGGCAAGCTGCGCACTAGAATATGATGTCCTCGAATTGAGCCAAGGTTCCGCAATGATTTAAATACAGGAGTCCCGCATAAAGCGGTTTTCCCATGAGTTTTAGCTACATGTCATCTGATCTGGCGTTGCTGAAATACAGGCTCCGCAGGGGTAGCTTGTGAGGGTTTCTACGTAGCTCAGCCGTAGCAGTAGGCCGGACCAGCAGCACCGCTATTGCCTTCTTCCCGGCATCGCCTATGCCGATTCCTGAACCCGATAATAATCCATGGAGCACCCTCTGGTGATCACCATTTCTTTGCGCTCTTCTGACCTTCTTCAGAGTCTGATTCAATTAATTATTTTAGCAGGACTGACAGCATTTATCAGCCTATCAAAGTCACACAAACAGACAGTCACACCCATCCAAAACAGAGCAGCCTCCCTAATCTGTCCAAGCTGTCCAAACACGATGCACGATGGAATGATATTGATGACAAGAAAAACAATTCAATTGAATATCTCCAAAAGAGTGAAGCAGCAATAATCGAAGCGAGTGGTCACTGTACTTCCAATATCTAAACAATCCTTTCCATAAACACAAGGACACTTTGCCTGCAAAATAATATTTTATTGCAATTACACTGAACTTATGCATGAACAATGCATAACCTTTTGCAAGAACTTTTCAGCGCCTGATGTTTCTGGTGATGTGATTGCACGATTTTGCTCACACGCGGGACTGACCACACAAACTCTGCATAGAGGAAGCAAAGCAACACAAGGAAGTGGGGGCTCCACGATGTGTGGACAAAGATCTGATCAACACCATTTACACCATCTAGTGGTGATTTATTATACTGAAATCATTCCCAGAGGCTTTTTACTAACTGATTTAGAACTAAAATTGGACCTAAAAAAAATCCAGCCTGACCGACCTGGCCTGCTTGACAAATTAACTTGATTTGAGGAGTCAAGCCCGAAGCAAACCTGAATTTTCATATTTTACACGTGAGGAGGAGGAAGAAAGCGTGATTTTTGACCAATTAGCATAAGTGCCAAACACAACCGTCCACTCAAATCTTTCTTGATTACTGTCATTTCTTTCTCCACATCTTCCAGCTTTATGTTTCTCTCATTCCTTTGAGCATTTTTCTAATCTGTTGTCCATCTTTTGGAACACTTCTTTTATTCCATTCATCACTTCTTTTATTCTTTTAGTTATTTTTACCAAGTCCATATCGGTCTTCCTTGCTTTGTACATTTTCAGTTGTTATTTGATGTTTACATTTGTTTTCCTGTTGGTATTCCCTGTCCGGTATTGTTCCCATTTATTTTTGTCCTGTTTAATATCAGTTTCCAATTTTGTTGCCGTATATTTTTGTCCTGTTTATTATTCTCTCCAGTTTTCATTACCGTCTATTTTGTCCTGTTTAATTTCGATATCCTGTTTCAATATCAATCCTGTCGGTCCCGTCCTGTCCGGTATCGACCCCATCTGTCCAATATCTACTCGGGCAATTGGTATCGATCTTGTTGGCCTCTGGCTTCCTATAATTTCACGCCAGACTGCTGCCTAACGTGTATGACTCCCTATTTCCCGTAAAATAAAAGGCTTGTGTGTGAAACTTGACGCGTTTGGGTCCTGATCCTTTTCTGTTTCATGACAGATCATGCATCTGAATTTGCTGGGAGAAGATGAGTCGATTCCATTTTCTTTTGACTTCGTTCAACCAGTTTTTCTACCTTTTGAGAGGTTTCAGTGGTCTCTTGAATTTCAGACGTCCTTGTCATGTATGTTATTAAGTTGTTGAATGATTTTGTTTTTTTATTTTACCTGATGTCATACGAGCTGTGTGAAAAGCGTCCTTAATGTTTGAGATATGGAATTTAAGCAACAAAAAGGCTGGTACCTGTGAAAATAATCTGTCTGGTTCCTGCCGCTATTTGTTTTTGAAGATTTTAAAAGGATTTCGATGTTTTATTTTTTTATCAACGGGATATTTTCTACTTGTTCTCATTCCTAAACTACCTGGCCCTCTGCCAAACTTTGCAGATATAGCTGAAGGTGTCGATGGATTCTGAAAAGACTTGCGTGCTATTGCCCTCACGAGAATCACGCATATCCTGCGCTTTTCAAGCAATCGACGAGAAAGATGACGATGTCCAGGAGGCGGGAGAGGAGAGGTAGGCGGCGTGTACGTCTTGAGGTGAGGGGTTGGGTTTGCGGGAATGTTACTATGTTGCAACCATGACAGGTACTAGATCCCTATGAATCTTTTTGGGTTGCAAGTCAAGTGAAGTCATGTTTATTTGCATAGCCTTTAATTTCAAAAAGTTTCAAAGGGCTGCACAGACTACTCAACTCAATTTTTTTCATATAGCCGTTTAAAAACGCCACAGCTGAAGACAAAGTGTTGTACGCAGATAAATCTAAATTAGAGAAAACCTTACATAGACCATAGAATAATGAAAACACATAAAAAGTGTAAAAAATAATTAAAAAAAAAAAAAAACGGGAACAAAGTCTATCACACAATCCCCTGTTCTAAAACCAACACGAGGGCAAGGAAAAACTAAAACAACTCAGCATGAGGAGAATGAAAAAACATTGGGAATGGGCTGCACATGAGGCAATCCCTCTTCCAGGAGGACCAGGCCGCAATGGATGTTGCAAGGGCATCAACAGGCAATACACAGAAATCATCTCCACGAAATATAGGTACTAACAGGATATCCGGTTGACAGCTTTCTGAGGTCAACATCATTCATAAGCTATTGAATATAAGTGTGTTTTAAGCCTAGACTAAACACTTCCACTAAGGTTGCAGATTGAATCTCAGAGGTCAAAGCATTCTACAGGAGTTCTAGTAATATTCTTAACCTGTAACTTAAATTACAGATTAGGGTCTAATGTAGGGGTGGCTAAACCGGTCCACAAGAGCCGCACGTTGTGTATGATTTCTCTCCTCCAATACAGATAATTCCTGGATCAGCAAAGCTCCCACACAGCTTGTTAACAGGCCGAATATTTGCATCACCTCAATTGGAGAGGAGAAACCTCCAGAACATGCGGCTCTCGGGCACTGAGTTGCCCACCCCTGGTCTAATGGGGCACCTACATTTTCGACCGAATCACTCTTGGTGATATCACACATCTAGGTTTGGAGCAGTGTTTGAAAACAAGTCAGAAGTCATGTGGAAAAAACATTGTTTTTCTGAAACCAATTGATTTACTTCTGCAGGTTACTTCATGGTGAGAAAGAGTTTGACAATCGTCTTCTGAATGACATTCTGCTCCTTCTACAGCGTATTGGAGATGTTGAGCTGCTCTAAGTTCTTGGATCTGGAGACATGGCTGTGCATGCCGTCCTCGCTCCTGTTACCCAAGTTATTAGACTCTGCCCGCACCTCTTTGTCTTCATCCTGCACCTCTATCTGCCACGGCGCTACCTGCAGCGAGATCGGTGCAGCAGACACGTAAGGCGCATGCATGCAAACGCATACATATAGTCACCCACGCGGTTGCACACACACAAAGTTGGAGGAATTTCTGGGGTCACAGGGATCGGATTTGAGGATTGTCATTTGTGATTTTCAGATTCAGATTCAGATTCAGATCTACTTTATTGTCATTCTAGTACACGTGTATACAGAACGAAATGTCGATACATCTGACCCGCACAGTTTCCTTGAATGTACAGATATAAATAAAACGTATTGAGTTGGAGTATTGAGTACTAATAATATACTAAATAATTATGGCTATGTATAGTATTTTACAGTAGTGCAAATAGTGCAAGAGGAGCAGCTAACCAGATGTGCAAAATGGGCAGTCAGGTAAACAAGTCAGGTAAACAGTAACAATAACACTGTAACAATAACACTGTAAGTACAATAGTGCAGAGAAACAGATGTGCAAGGAGTGGCTAGCTATAAAGAACTGCCAGTAGTGCAAAAAAAGTCAAACAAAACCAACAGATGTACAGATTAGCAGCAGTTTAGATTTACTATGTGTTTGATTGACCATTTAACAGTCTAATGGCCAGGGGGACAAGACTATTGTGGAACCTGGTGGTCCTGCACCGCACACTGCAATACCTCTTCCCAGAGGCTAGCAGAGTGAAAAGTCCATGATGGGGGTGAGAGGGGTCCCTAAAAATGTTCTTAGCTTGGGATAGGCAGCGCTTCTGGCCAATGTCCTGAATGGAGGGGAGAGAAGTCCCGATGATTTTCTCTGCTGTCCTCGTCACCCTCCTCACACTACCCCAGTCGGAAGCGCTGCAGCCTCCACACCACACAGAGATACAGCTGGTCAGGATACTCTCTATGGTGCCCCTGTAGAATGTGATGAGGGAGGGTGGGGGCAGGTGGGCTGTCCTCATCCTCCGCAGGAAGTACAGGCGCTGCTGTGCCCTCTTCACCAGTGATGCAGTGTTCACGGACCAGGTGAGTTTGTTTGTGATGTGCACCCCTAGGAACTTGATGCTGCTGACAACCTCCACAGCCTTGTTGTTGATGAGAAGTGGGGCATGGTTGGGCTGGTTTTTCTTGAAGTCGATAATGATCTCTTTAGTTTTGTCAACATTCAGGACCAGGCTGTTGTCCGTGCACCAGCCCACCAACTGCTCCACCTCCTCTCTGTAGGCCAGGTCGTTGTCGTCCCTGATGAGGCCCACCACTGTTGTGTCGTCCGCAAACTTCACGATGTGGTTTGTGGCTGACCTAGGGACGCAGTGGTGTGTCATCAGGGTGAACAGCAAGGGGCTCAGGACACAGCCTTGGGGGGAGCCCGTGCTGAGGGTGATGACATCGGAGATGTTCTGACCAATCCGCACTGACTGGGGTCTGTCAGTGAGGAAGTCCAGCAGCCAGTTCAGCAGGGGGGTGTTGAAACCCAGGAGTCTCATTTTGTCTACCAGGTGTTGTGGGATGATGGTGTTGAATGCTGAACTGAAGTCCAGGAACAGCATCCGCACATGGGTGTTCTTCTCCTCTAGGTGTGTCAGGCTCAGGTGAAGCGCAGAGGAGATGGCATCCCTGGTGGAGCGGTTTCTCCGGTAGGCAAACTGAAAGGGGTCGAGTGAGGAGGGGAGGCTGGAGGTGATGTTCTCTTTAACCAGTCTCTCAAAGCACTTCATTATGATGGGAGTCAGTGCAACGGGCCGGTAATCGTTCAATGATAAGATCTGGGGGTTCTTTGGCACTGGGATGATGGTGGCAATCTTGAAGCATGATGGTACCGTGGTTTGGTCTAGCGAGGTGTTGAAAATGTCTGTTAGTACACAAGCCAGCTGATCGGCGCACTCCCTAAGGACCCGCCCTGGAATGTTGTCCGGGCCTGGAGCCTTGGGGCGGTGGTTGGCTTGTATCTGGTGATGGCCTGAATGCCTTTCCACATATCCCTGGTGTTGGTTGTGCTGAGGAAACGGTCCTCGATTTTTTGACTGTGCGATCGCTTTGCTAGTCTGATAGCACGGTTCAGGTTAGCCCTCGCTGATCTTAGCGCCTCCTCGTCACCAGATTTAAAGGCAAGGTTCCGTACCTTTAGCAATTTGCGTATCTCAGCAGTCATCCAGGGCTTCTGATTGGCACGGGTGCAGATGGTTTTGGTGTTGCTGACGTCTTCTGCGCATTTACTGATGTAGGCTGACACAGACATGGCGTACTCATCTATATTTATTTTGTTGTTGTAAGTGGCAGCCGATTTAAACATGTCCCAATCTGTGCATTCAAAGCAGTCCTGTAGTGCCTCCATTGCCCCCTCAGTCCACACCCTCACCTGCTTCACTGTAGGTTTTTCTCTGGTCAGCAGGGGCTTGTATGCAGGAATTAGCATAACAGAAAGGTGATCTGATGAGCCAAGGTGGGGGCGGGGGGCTGCTCTGTATGCTCCTCTGATATTTGTGTAGGCCAAGTCTAATGTGTTCCTACCTCTTGTAGCAAAGTCGACATGCTGGTGGAAATGCGGGAGAACTGTTTTCATGTTGGCCTGGTTAAAGTCCCCCGCCGCAATAAAAATGCATTCAGTGTAAGCATGCTGCAGTTCACTCACAGTTCGGTAGAGAACGTCCATTGCCTCCTTAGTATTAGCGCTGGGGGGCACGTACACGGCAGTAATGATGATTTTGAATCTTAGTCAGGCAAAATTTGTTTTTTCAGGTAGAATGTTTCATTTTGGCATACAGAATTCACTTATTTTCCGCAGGGTTTGCGTTTCAAAATGACCAGCGATAGTCAAGATCTGTGAAGTAGAGACCTTTATTTGTTCATTGATTTAATACTCCATTATACATTAAAACAACTGTTATATTATGCATTATGCATTTTATTCAATGTTTACAACATTCTCTTTATCTATCCACCCTGGTCATATCCCTCGAGAGGGGTGACCGACAGCAAGACAAACACATACAAAAACAAAGAAAATTAAAAAAGGGAAAAAGTAGCAAAAAACACACACAAAATGTTTGGACCATGGCCAACCCAAATGCCCAAACACCCAAACAAGTTAAGCACCTCGGCACCTAAGTTGATCATACTTTCGTCCCTCCTGATGAAACGGGACACAAGAAAGCGGCCATGTCACTCGGGTCAGAGTGACACAACACACTCTTCTGTTTCAAGCTTTCACTGGTTTACCCCTGCCGCATCATACGGCTGCCCTGCGCATCCCTTAGAACGCGTCTAAACATCCCACTATCCTTTTACAACACCTCTCCACTCATTCCTATCACCAACAAGAGCTCTAGCTTCCACTATATTTAGACCTCTTGCCTGCAGCGCACTCATAATACCATCCGTCCATGTCAATCGCGTTTACTACATACTCACAATATTTCAACTTTTTCACCCAAATTTCAAATCGTATAAACATTTATGAGTTCCTGCTGGTGGAGTCATTTTTATATGCTTTTGCCAACATTTCTTAGATCTGAGTCAGACCAGGAGGCTTATCCTGCTACAGGTAACCACCAAAACCAGTACTCTTTTCATGCGCGGGAGCAAACCCCTACCCCAAAAATAAGGCCTGAAGAGGGATGGGCTGTACTTGCCCAAGAGACACCAAGTGGTGCCCTTACAATCATAGTGGTTATGGGAACTGTGAACGTGAACAGAAGCAGTATTTGTTTTTTATTCATCCAAATTGATCAACAGTCGAAGTCATCTGTCAAAAACTCTACATTTCTTTTTTCGTATCATCTGCGTCAATGTCAGGTCGATGAAGTTTCCTTTAATCCTCGAGGAACAATAACAGGTGAATGCAAGTTGGTCCTTGATCAAGACAATTGTCAGTGACAAAACACAAAAAGACCTCAATCTGGCACAATTTTCCACAGTAGGGTAGTCCTGGATATGTCGTCTAGAAATATGGGGCTCACAATTTATGCGACACAGCTCTCATTCAGGTTTTTCTTTTCGGCGCAGTCATAACTATTTGCTCGTCCTCGTAATCGCCTTCTAGAACGCTTGAGCCACACTTCTCTTTCCGTATCATCGGCGTAATTGTCAGGTCAGTGTTTGAAATGCAATTTTAAAAAGTAGAGCTTGTTGTCCGGAATTTACGGTAAATAACTCGCTGAGAGTCGAGTGATTTAAAAACATTAACACATTTTGTGTCAACCAGATGCACACGTCTTGTTTTCACATAATTAAAAACAACGTAACTTGTAATGAGTAACTAAGGCTGAATCGGTCGATTATTGTTTGGCTTAATGGATGAATCGGATTTAAAAAATAAAATAAAAATTTGTATTACTCCTCTTTATTCAAATATTGACGATTTGGACCGATAAAAAAATAATGCACGAAACAACAGAATATTCTGTAATATAAAACAGTAAAAAAAAAAAAAAAAAAAAACAATAAAAAAAATCCAAGTGTATGTCAAATAACTAAAAATGCATAATACGTATATGCTATACACTTGAAAATCTGTAAGATACCATTTTCCTACCACCTTATCAAAAGATAATATTACGTTTAGAAATGAAGCATTTTATACATAGCAAAATATTTTACTCACGAAAAATATCAAAAATGTAAACCCACTTTTTGAAATTTTGTATACAAATTTGTTGTTTTTGTTAAATCTTTATATATGAGAAATATTCTCAATGTACAAAAGATACACAATATCCATACGATTCTGCCCCCTATGTTGAGTTAAACATGCCATTATCTTTCTTTCTTTTGTATTAGTTTATTTTCAGATTTTTATTTCTCCTTATTTCTGCAGCACTTTCGGATCCCCTGATAATTGTCAAATATGGTGCTCGCAACTCCAAAAGATTCTACCTTTGGCTGAAATCATCATTGCAGCCTCTGTCAAGCTGCTTTTATTGCGCATGTATGTAAAATTCTTAGAGGTGCTCATATAAACCCTTCCTTGTTCATCTTTTCGGGGTTTAAGTTTGCATTTGGACTGCATTGGAAAAAGTCATTTACCGACTTTCACCATTTTCATCTTAGATTAAAAGAAAACCGTGAGAATGTACGTTAAATGACTTCATCCCTGCCGCCCACTTTTCCCTGCCGTAATGCGGTCCGTGGACAGAACAATGAGGTTAAAAGTAAGAAAAATAGATAAGTGCGGAGGAAAAAAATAAATAAAGGGTCTTTGAAATCAGTTGGGCATTGTTAACACTTACTTAATAAAGAAAATGTTTCATTTTAAACTTTTTAAGGACACTTCAAACTACATACCCCACCTTTAACTTTGTAGTGTTTGACTGTTTCATGCCAATTCTGTTTGTAATGATGCAATGTTTAATACATTGATTTTAAGAAAATGTAAGATACTTTTTTGTTTAAAAAAACGGTCTCGAGGCGCCCCCTGGCGGACCAAAGTGGTACTTTAACTCTCAACTTCACAACAAAATCAAATGCACTTATTTGCATTGATTTAACATGCTTAGTTGCTCATGAATCACACGACACAACGAATCGAATATGATATCGGTTGCTTGATACAATCGATTTTAATCAAGTTTATCGATTTGTTGTTGCAGCCCTAAAATAAACAGTAGAAATGACCTGGTTGTGTGCTAAAGGTACAGCTTGTTTTGTTTGCGGTGATAAAAATGAGCGAAAGTGAAATCCCAAACCAAGTTGGCTGGATGCAATGTTGTCCCTTTGTTTTGTTTTTCCAGGGCAGCACAAAGAGCTGATGGGTCACATTTGATAAGTGCCTTAGCCCCATGCTCGTGTTGCATGGACACTAGGTTAGCCTACACTCGATGGCCACTCCGAAAGGAAACGTTTTCCTTTTAATTCTCTTGGGATGGAACTCGTGCGGCACTTTTGAGGTTGTGCTTTTTATTTGGACACTTCTGTAACAAATCACATGTGGATGTGGAGTGAGCTGCTGGACTTGGTCCTCCAGAGGAAACAGACAGGCGTTCGGGAGCGCCGTTCCTGGCGAAGTCGCAGTTACACCATCTCTGAGGTTAGGTACGAAAAAGCACCATAGACTCTTGTGTACTTTACTGATCAATACTTGATTGAACATTTTTAGAATCTTAGCCATTATTCTATCAATTTAAGGGCATAGTTTTTACATAGACCTAGGAGACGTGTCTCCACCAATATCAAGTCAAGTCATGTTTATTTGTATAGCCCTTAATCACAAAGAATCTCAAAGGGCTGCACAGACCACAGATTATTGCAAACCCCCGACTATTATTACACCATCCCCTGATCTAAAACTTACATGAGAGCAAATAATACGCAGATATTGTTAACATTAAATATAGGTTATTCATATGCTATAGAATAGAAGTATGTTTCGAGGAATAGATGTGTTTTGCGCATGTTGGTGGGCACTTAAAAAAGAGCACTATGTCCCCACAAATATCAAGCAATTCTTGTTTTGTCCCAACCAATAGTTAGGGTTCATATTAGTGATGGCAAAATGAAGCCCCATACAGCAGTGAAGCCTTCAAGGGAAATGCTCCACACACATATATACTGCCTGAGAGATGAAGAGTTTATATTTAGCGGATAGATCAGGGTTGCAGTGCAGTCTTCAGTTGATGCAAACATTAGCTCTAGATTTCTACAATTTACCACACCCGATCAATAAGGGGAAGCCTAAAACCAAGACTTTTGGACATTCATGCCAAATACTGTAAATATGGTATGGTTACATTTGAAGTCTATACTGTGTACCAGAGGTGGGCAAGCCCGTGTTCTGCTGAAACGTCCCACCTTGCCGAGAGGTCCTACCAATGACTAGTGCGCACGCACACAAGGCTGATTGTAATTTCCTACAAAGCGTACTTACACTTTTTGTCTTGATTTAGCCTTATTTGACTTTTTGACTGCTTCAAAATACTGTTTTATTAGGTAGGTTTGAAGCCTGTTGTCATGTCCTGCACGGTCGTCATGGCACCCAGCTGGTCCCGCTCCTTGACACCGGCTGAGACAGATTGACTTGATTGCGTGTGGGATACTTAAGCGCTTCTTTTGGGACTGCCCGTTGCCAGACCATTGCTTAGCTTGAGGAAAGATCATGTTCATGTTTGTTCTGAGTAAATGCCTAGTTTGTGATTTTGATTGCCTTTAAGCCTGTTTTGTGAGTATTACCTAGTTTGAATCTTTGATTGCCTTTAAGCCTGTTTTGTTTTGTCTTTGGTCCCTGCGTGTTGGACAACTTTTATTTTCTAAATTAAAGTGTTTTATCGTACACGGAAATGAGTTCACACTTCCTGCCTCCTGGACTTCCTGCCTCCTGGTCCGTTCCTTGACACCTGTAGTGTTTCTTTGTGGTAACTTTAGCATAGTGTTTCTTGACTGCTGTATTTATGCAAGTCAACCCTTCGTTATATGTCAAGAGTAAAAGTTCTGTTTTCAATAATTCTGAGTTTCAGTTTTACTTGATAAGAAAGAAAACAAAATTTGCTGTCAGATTAGCCTACGGTAGGACGTCTTGGCAAGGTAGGACGTGTTGGCAGAACACCGGTCCACAAGAGCGGCACGTCCTGCATGATTTTGGAGGTTTCTCTTGTTCAACTTGAGTGATTCCAATCACCAGTATCGTTAGCAAGCTGGCGAGAGCTTGTTTAATATCCTGGTGATTGGAATCACCCGTTTTGATGAAGAGAAATCTCCAAACTCATGCATGTGGCCTTCGAGGACCAGGTTGCCCACCTTTTTGGGACATCCTAAACCTAATGTTGTTAATACAAACATTTTTATTTTAATCTTATGTTAGTGCTTACATGCTTATTGAATATATACATATACAATATGAACTAGAGCATCACCCGCGTTGAGAATTGAAAACATTTTTGGGTGGCATTTCCCTCTAGAGGGACCTACCTGTTTGCTTGTAAAATATGGATGTTTTGGGGCAAGAATTATTAGATAAAACACTACACCCAAAACATACTTGTCATCTTGAAGAGCAATCTAAAATAAAAATGAGAACATGGTACACTAAAGTTACACTTACGTGTATATACTAAACGCTCGTCATTAACGACAAAACATATTAAGAGTTATTAAAAAACTAGCATAAAGAACATGCTTACCATATACCAGCATCACTTCAAATCACAAAATCCAATCAAATATTCGTCCTCTTACTGGTAAACAACTAGTATTTACCGGAGATAAACAATGCGCTGGCTTCCTTTTTCTGCTTTTACTGTCATGATTACTGATGTGGATCACCTGTGCCCGCTCATTCGACGCCGGACGCCGCGGGCTGTCTGATTGGTTCCCTGTCCCTTTTTAAGCCCAGTCCTTTAGCTCCCCGTTTGTCTGTCTGTCAGCGAACCTCTGTTGTTACCAGGTAAGCATTTTTGACCCTGACTTCCGCCTGTCCCGTTCTTGGACCCGTTTTTCCACCTGTTCGTTCCTGATCTCCCCGTTTGTCTCCGGCTACGACCTGTTTTCAATCCCGACCACGTCTGCTCTCCCGTCCCGGCTTACGACCTGTTTTTGATCCCGACCACATTGTTGCTCTCCTGCTCTCCTGTGGAGCTGTTTTTCCGTCCCTGACACCGCCATCTCCCGCTAGGGAAGATCCACTTCTGTATTCAGATCACGATCCGATTGCGGGAGCGGCTTGCTTCCCGTGTCCAGCGAGCACCGGATTGCGGGCGCTGGCCTTTCTCTTTCTATTCAATAAACTTGTGGTTAACGCTACGCATTTTGGTCCTGATTCGGTTCTGGTCTTGACATTTAACTGGTGGTGGTCAAGGTTAAAATTATCAACACAGGCCCAGAGCGCCCTCTTGAGATTTAGTGTGAAAATAACATGTGAATTTATCTATAGTACTAGTGATAAAAATGTCACATCAAAGTTTCATCAGAGTATAAGGCGCACCTCCGGCCAAACAATAAAAAAACTGCAACTCATACTCTGAAATATACGACACTTAGACTCCAAATAAAAACATTATCACCACATATACTTTTCTCGCGGATGATAGATATAATGTAAATACATCCGATGTTGATGAACATGTAAATGGGATGCATGAAGCTATCAGGTGATAAATCAACAACTTGTTGATGGGTCTGCAGTATGCCGGAGAAGGACACCACATTCCTGGCGCTGGCAATGAGCAAAGAGACACCCTTCTTGGTGACCCCGCTGCTGCCCATCCTCTCTTCCACACCGGATGCCGGCGTTAGAATCAGGAAGCGCTGTCGGTTGGCTGCTAGTCCAGGAGGTCTTCACTGGAAGTCTACAGGTAGAACACCACCACACCTTCCTGCCATTATAATCATCACAGCGGTTCTCCTCGTTAAAATTAATCTGCGCAAAATAAAAAGGAATTAAGAATAAGATCAGAAAATTAATACATACTAATATATTACTTGATTATAACCTTTCTCTCAATTTGGCAGCCAATTTTGGCCATTTTGACCAATTTTTGAAGG
Source organism: Urocampus carinirostris (assembly GCF_059441175.1). Classification (NCBI taxonomy): domain Eukaryota; kingdom Metazoa; phylum Chordata; class Actinopteri; order Syngnathiformes; family Syngnathidae; genus Urocampus; species Urocampus carinirostris. The sequence continues at coordinate 7,327,198 of NC_142367.1, read as the reverse complement.
TCTACAGACATTTTTGTTTTGTAGCTTTGTTTCCGTTGTGCAGTGGTTAGCACATTCGCCTAGCATACGAAAGGTCCCCGATTCAAGACTGGATGGAAACATTTGTTGGCCGGGAGAGGAATGGCCGCCACCAGGCTGTAATTGACCAAGACGCACCACAGGAAATGGTGTCCCTAGGAACCTAAGTAGTTAAGTACACCCATAGGCATAGGACATATCAAAAAAGAGCTTGAACCCCCATCTTTTATTCGAAAAAAAAAGTATTTTTCTAGATTTTACCATTGTTTAGTAAACAACAGTGGAACATTGCTAAGTTTCTTGAAAATACTTGTTTTTGAGAAAACTGAGAAAACAGCTATTTGTGAAAGGAGGAATTTCAAACAAACCTTTACCTTTTTTGGAATTTGTGATACTTCCAATATCTAAACAATGCTTTACATAAACACGAGGGAACTTTGCTTGCAAAGTAACATTTTATTGCAAGAATACTGTACTCATGCAAAAGCTATGCATGAATGATGCATAGTAGTGTGGAGAGTCACTTCCGTGGCCATGTAGCAGCTTGTCGAGAACTAGGGACCAGGAGAATCTGACTGTTTAATTAAAACAAAGCATTGTGAGGGCATACAGCGGGTAATGATGTGTTGTGATTGCTGCCAATTGCTCTGAATGGCTAAGTGAAGAAATTCAATCAAGCGCGGGTAAAGGCGTGAGTTATTATGGCTTTCTTTGGTAGCCAAATGCCCCATCATCTAATTAGTGACATGTATGAATAGATTAATAAGATTCACACTGTCCCTATGGAGTAAGATCGCGGTCTTGGTAGAATCAGCGGAGGAATGTCTTATTACCAAAAAGTAACACATTGTGCCGCATTAAAGACACTCTGGGGACTGTGTCCGCTGCTGTCAATCTTAATCAACTAGTGCAGCAGCCAGTGGTAATTCTATTGGCAGTAATATATACACAGGACTGCAACAGAAACATTTTTAAAACAAGACTTGATGTACTGTACTGAATAAAATTCAGAAGCCGATACAATCACATCAGCCATTAAATATGCTGAACCATTTGACTGATATTGAGCTTTCCCATGTGACAAAGTGATAAATGAGACCAATTGTCATTACTACCCCATACAAAATGTATATATATATATATATATATATATATATATATATATATATATATATATATATATATATATATATATATATATATATATATATATATATATACATATATATACATATATGTGTGTGTGTGTGTGTGTGTGTATAAATATGTATATATATATATGTATATATAGGGCCAACTAGAGACAATTGAGACTTAATTTGTTACATTGCTTTTTTTTCCTGAAATACTTGTAAAAATATATATATACATACAGTGAAGAACATAAGTATTTGAACACTCTGCTATTTTGCTATTTCTCCCACTTGGAAATCATTCACCTTTCTTCCACTCAGTCACTTTACTTCCACATCCTCTCACATTTAGCGACCTATAACTAGGGTTTTTTCGGTCTCCCGCCCCCTTTCTTTGCCTTGCTGTCTCTTCGGGAGTAGAGATAGAGAGGAGAGGATTCCCAGTCCCCTCGCTCCCTCCACTTTAGTCGCCTCTTACAACAGCGGACCACTGGGAGAATTCTCACAACTCCCAGTGGGAGAGGGCCCCTCACCACAGGACAGGTGAATGTGTACATGGATGGTGTGGTGAGAGAGGTGAATGCAAGAGTATTTGTCAGAGGGGAAGAGATGATGGATAACAGTGGAACGATGTGGCAGGTAAGTCAGTTGTTGTTTGCAGATGACACAGCGCTTGTGGCTGATTCTGAGGAAACATTGAGAAAGTTGGTAATGGAGTTTGGAAGGAATAAGAATGAAGAGTACAATCCGAAAAACACAATCCATACTCTGAAGCATGAGAGTGGTAGTATCATGCTTTGGTGGTGTTTTTCTTCACATGGCTCAGGACAAGTGCATTGCATTAAAGAGAGCATGACTGGGGCCGTGTATTGTGAGATTTTGGGGAAAAACCTCCTTCCCTCAATCAGAGCATTGAAGATGTGGTCGTGGCTGGGTCTTCCAACACGACAACCACCTGAAGCAAACAGCAAGGAAAACCAAGGAGTGGCTCTGTAAGAAGCATACCAAGGTTTTAACATGGCCCAGCCTGTTTCCAGACCTGAACCCAATCGAAAATCTTTGGAGGGAACTCAAACTCCATGTTTCTCAGCGACAGCCTAGAAACCTGACTGATCTAGAGAAGATCATTCTGGAGGAGTGGGCCAGGATCCCTCCTGCAGTGTGTGCAAACCTGGTAAAAAACTACAGGAAACGTTTGACCTTTGACAAACAAAAGCTACTGTACCAAATATTAACATTCATTTTGTCAGGCGTTCAAAAACTTATTTGCAGCTATATCACACACAAAAAAAAAATCATTAAAAAACCATGCATTGTGATTTCTGGATTTTTCGTTTTAGTTTATCTCTCTCACAGTGGACATGCACCTACAAAAACATTATCACCACTCTCACTTTGTTGGCGGGTGATGATAAATGCATGCAGTACGAAGAACAAACGTCAGTTGTTAAAACTATAAAAACAACAAAATCAGTTGTAAAACCTTTTAGCTTCAAACTGCTGTTAATCATTAAGGTCTTTTGTTACAGACTTTGAAGTTGACCGCTAAATGTACTTAACATTTGTTTTAAAGCAAATGAGCCTGCTCTTGGTTTACAAAGATAAAAAATGTTGAATTGATTTTAAATTATTAGTTATTTGCCTGTCCCTAAAAAAATTGACATAGGTTCATTTATGAATTTACTGACTGAGCACTGTGCCTAATTGGTTTTAGATTCTTTTTTTTCATTGTACCCATTTTTATTGTGTTTATTATCATTTGCAATACAATTAAATCAACTTCATGCTAAATTTAAGAAAAAAATAATCATTATTTATACTCATTATTTGACTCATTGTTTTAAAAATCGGTTATATTATATATATAGACCAGTCGACTATTTAAATAGCATTTAGTAGCAGCCCTACAGTCAATACCTTGACAAAGGTTTTGCTCAAACTGCATGACAGGAAACTCATTAACGTTCCTCTGACGGGCAGTACGATCAAAACAGGAAGTCTCAACTTAAAAAACAAAGCACTTGCGACTGCGTGTTTAGACTAAACATTCCTTGTTTGTCCTCAACATCCGCTTTCTCCTCGTTGGCCTTTAGTGCAAGATTCTTAAACATAAAAACAATCAAACTGCAATCAATGGAAACTTCAGCGACGCCGATGATGCGGAAAGAGAAGTTTAGTGTTTTTGATGGATAACTTCCACTGCTGTTCAATTCGCATGTATAAATTTAAGACTCGGTTTGTGGGTGAAATTTGAGAATTCGTGAGTACCTCAAGCCTCCCGGTTTTGATCTCGTCATGAATTGACTTGAAATGTAATTTAATTCTTTATCGTCATTGATATCAATGTACTATGCATTGTGTTTTGCAGCAGACAGCATACAGCAAATGCTGTCACGCGGGCAGGTTGTATGAGTGTGTGTCGGATGGTCGTGACTCCCTGTGTGCCTGAATGTGATAGGCTGGTGTCTGCTGTCAGTCAATTAGCAGGGCGGGCACATCATTTATATGTGGCCATAAAATAAACTGCAGATCATTGCGACCGCTAGCTTTTAGCTGCTCATTACATGTAAACAAATTCATAAATTAAGTTGGACTCTGAGGAAAGTCAGAAGAGTGATCACCAGTGGGTGCTTGGTTGATTATTATCGGGTTAGAAAAGAAGGCAATAGCGGTGTTGGAGCTCTTGCCTACTGCTACAGCTAGGCTAGGTAACAACTCTCACCAGCCACCCCTGCCGAACCTGTATCTCACCAAATCTATAACTCATTAAACGGATGACCTACAACTCGTAGGAAACCACTACATTTGCGACTGTCTTATTTTAATCATTGCAAAGACCTGGCTCAATCCAATGCTACCCGGTGCTTGCTTGCAGCTAGCCAGCCGCTATCTAAATTGCTTTCTTACACTGAAAGGAAAAACCCTCCAGTTTTGTTGTACTTTTGTATAATGACTACAAAGACCATTTATTCACCTGCATTTCTGCATTTTGTGTCTTTATAGTTGTTTTTTTATGTTGCAGTCGTATTCTCTCAGTCGGTAAGGACATCATCTCGAAGTCAGTTTGACTCTTGAGGGCTTTTATCAAGGTGCAACGCTACGTCGAGAATTTTCATTTTTCCCTGGGGAGATGGGTGAAGTTCTCGTCGCCATTAACTATGATAACCGAGGACTTCCTGTGGTTAAAATGTGAGCACACCAGAAAAACAAGTTCACCAAAAGTAAAAAAAAAACACGTAACATTCCTACTGTTTTGAATGTTTTGTACTGCAATTTACATTTCTCTGAAGCACACTTTGGTCCAAAATGGTTGTCAATGTAAGCTGTTTTGATGAAAAGCTTAATTCACATCTTACTGCTGTCGTGTCATTAAGCGGTCTCATGCAGCTTTAATGCAAGCGTCGCTGTCAGACATCTGATCACACACACGCACAAGCATGGTTACTAAGTGGAAACTTGAATCCAAACCAAAAATGCCACAATTTGGGTAACCCACCCCACTGCCTGTAGAATATGGTGTTGATATTCAATGTTGTTCTAGCTGGGAGAGTCGAATATCTTTCTGGGAAAAAATGCTGAGTCGACAAAACCAAAACTACTAAGTTAGCTTGTTTGTCATTTTGAAACATCTAGGGCAGGGGTCGGCAACCTATGCCAGTGCTGGCACGTGAGGGGTTAACCAGTGGCACGCGAGCGCACGGCAAAGTAATAATGATTTTTTTTTTTTATGTGCATTTTTACCAGAATTTTTGACATTTTCATTGTGCGCTATGTTGTTTAGAATAGAATAGAATATACCTTTATTGTCATTGTTACAGAATGGGTTAACATATTATGACAATGAAATTGGGCATGACACTCCAGTTTCACACATTCACAGTGAGGTAAAAAAGCCAAGAAGATAAAGGAACAGAGAAGATAAGGTTATAAAACAAGGAAGATGAGGTTATAGTTATAATTTACACAAAATTTACCCAAGAAATGTCGGCATATAGGATGTTACATACAGTTTGGTATCGTAGGGTTTGTGCAATATGCTTTACGGTGAGCGTGTGTCCGCGGTGCCTCGCAGAGGAGGAGAGATCTTTGTTTTAACCCTCCCACAGAAACTCAGGTGCGCGATAAATGAACAAATCTCGTTCTGTTCAGCCAGCGTGGACAAATGACTGGGGCTTTGTGCAAAAAATGACCGTGCTGTTTATGCATTATGCCTCGAGAGCATTGTACCTCGCACGTCAAATGTTAAACGTCATTACGAGACGAAACATGAACATGAATTCAAGGACGAGTCTGAAAAGGCGGATACATTAAAACGCGCTGTGTCCAGGTAAGGAGTAGTGCCTCAACCCGACTCCCCTGCAAAATCCTCCCCCCTCACATGAACGCGCATTCTGCTGCACTTCCGACAAAAGCGATCGTATTGTATATAATACGTTTATTAAAACAATAAAGCGAGCGAATCAAAACAATTAAGCGATCGTAGTCTATATAAGGCGTTCATTAAAACAATAAAGCGTGATCGTATTCTACAAAATGCGTTTGTTAACGCGGATGCAAAAGTCACCAACACCGGAGACGAATCAATGTACGCTATGATATCCACGATCACAACTAATTGTACACAAATAGCCTTTATTTGATGTACTCTAATAGCCATATGTAATGTATTTTTATTGTGAATGAAACCCTGGTTGCCTTGAATCACGCGGTGTAAACATATCAGGTTTTTTTTTCATTTAAAATCGGACATCCCTGCCTATACTGTTTGTAAAACATTCTTTAAACTTATTATGTTTTTTTGGCTCTGGGATCCAACTACAGAGGAATACCTCCACTTTGTGATGTGTTACTGAATAGGTTTTCGACAAATCTAGATTGTTTTTATTATTACCATTATTACTAATAATAGTAATATTATGAGAAACGTCTGAAACTCTTCAAAATCACTGTGCTGACATATTTATGTCACAGAAGGTTACCCTATAAGTCACAAGTCTGTATCTCAAACAGGGTCCATTTTAGCAGGGGAGTCAGATTTTGGCAGGTAAAATGCCTTTAATTATTATTAATCTTGGTGTGGCACACTGATTTATAAGGAAATTTGTGTGGCACTCCACACCGAAAAGGTTGCTGACCCCTAAACTAGGGTAACTTACCTGACCGGCTGTCAAAGATGGTCTAACTCCTTCCCCCATTTCTTGGGCGGATGGATAAAAAAACAAACGGACAAGCAGACAAACAGAGAAAAACACGGATATACTGTATATACGAAGATCCCAAACAAAAACATCACACTCTTGCTTTGCTTGCGGCGGATAAAAATACCTGTATGTGATAGTTTTGTTCAAGGTTCATATGAAGGTATTTTAAAGCAAATACATTTGACAAACAACAGTACCGGGACAAATACATTCTTTATTTTGTGCCAAGAGCAATAACAAATATGTTGCAGTTTGCTGGATAACTCTTTACAATGTTGTCTTCGTGATACACATTAGTGAGCCGCTCCAAAGTGTACTTATAGATTTATAATTATGTCTTTATAAATTATACACTAATAATTCCCGACTCTTATCCCAGCATGTGTTTTAATTTCTGTGATTTCTGGACTACAGGCCACATCTGCTTAATAGTTGCATGCGCATTTAAGAATCAAAGCTCTTTTCTTTTTTTTTTTTTAATTCAAGCGGCATTGGGTTTTAAGCTAAGATGAAGTAATTCAAACCTGACGTCTGATTGCGTCGTTTTCAGTTCTGCTCCGAGCTCTTTACGTCACGTGTTTTCGGATGATGTGACCATTCAAGATGGCGATTACAAAGATGAGCACATATTTACTTGTGCGTTTAAAAAAAAAATGGCTGCATCATGTTAAATGTGAGTACTATATTTCAGGACAGGCGCCAGGTCATGCTGTGGAGAATAGTGCCAAATTGCAACACAGATGTATCTGTTTATGTTGTTGTCATTGATGGTTGCGTCGGTAATGGACCAGATTACATTGGCTTGTTATCGTTCCTTTAGTATGAAAGGAAACTTGTCAGAACCCGGAAGCGATGTCAGAACCCGAACAGACGGAGGACCCAGACGCGTAACGTTTTCACACAAGCTTTATTTCACGGAAATGCGTAAGTCATGCGCGTGAACACAAACGACAGTGATTAGGCGATCGCTGGGAAGAAGAAGTGACACAGAGAAGTCAGGCGCAAGAAAACAGGAAGTCAGAGGCAGACGAGACCAAAACAGGACAGGACAAACGGGATCAATACCAGATACAGGATACATGAGCAGATACCGGACAGGACGGAACAGACTGGATCGATACCGGATACTGGATACACAAGCAGGATACCGGACAGAGTCAAAATACACGTCTTGCAAGTGCAGAGGTTCGTTGACGGACTGACAAGGAGTGAATGAGAGCGCTGAGTTTATATAGGAGGGAAGCCAATCAGGCAACGAGCAGCAGCTGGTGCCAAACGAGCGGGCCCAAGTGAGGGCAATGGGCAAACGTGACAAGCGACCTGACATTAACGCTGATAAGATTTGTATGTCCACTGCTGTTCAATTTTGGATCTATAAGAGGACTTGATTTGTTGGCAAAAAGTTGAAATTCTCGCGAGTACAATGTAAATATTTAAAGGGTGTCATTAATTGTTCCAGATGTCACCGTTGTGTTTTGTTTTTAAAACAAATGGGTTGCGGAAAAGAGCAGCTCTGCGTTTTTCTCTTACGTCTGCTGGACCAAAGGTTTTTCCAGCCACGAAAAAAAGAATAAGCCGCACAGTATTTAAAGCTTCGGTGTTTAAAATGTAGCAAACAAGTAGCGGCTTGTAGTCCGGAATTTATGGTAATAACAAGATCCGTTTCATAGCATAGCATCCATTTGTATGTGAAGCGGGTCAGGTGACACTAAACTGTCTCCGGTTTCTTTCATCCAGGTTCGAATGACCTCAGTGAAGATGAGTGTGACGGCTCAAGTGAAACGGCGAAGGGGCGCTGGGGGGGCGGCCCCAGCGAGCGTTTGGTCGTCAGGAAAACGCTTTCAGTGGACGAACGACTGCTGCGGCCGGCAAACACTGAGCAACAACACCTCAAGTTGCTTGGCAGACTGGAAAGAGGACGCAAGAAGCTGCGGAACGTCCACGTGAGTTGAATGAATGAATGAATGAATAAGGCAATCAATGAATGATGTTTACAGAATCAATAAAAAAACAACATCTACTACTAATTGACAAAAGGGAACAACAAATGATTTGCACCAAAAAACAGCTCAACAATACAGCAATATAATACAGAAACTTATAGCAGAGAAGACATATTCAAAGTCAAAATAAGAAAACATAACTTTACCCCACAAAGGAAATCTAATAAACAAGAAAATTACATTTCATATTTATAGTACTATCACTATTGACTTTGAGACTATGCAATTTAAGGGCTATACAAATAAACATGACTTGATTTGTATAGCATATAATGGTTGGTTGGATCCCTTAACCACACGGGTCCTCGGGGCACCATTTCCTGTTGTGTGTCTTGGGCAAGTACAGCCTGGTGGCACCCATCTCACTTCAGGCCAGCAAACACAGAGAAAATCTTAATTAGGGTTGGGGAGTAACAGAATACATTTAACATGTAATTGGGATTGAAAATATATAATTGTATTCCATTACAGTCATAGAAAAAAAGACGTAATCAAATTACAGATCTATTTAGTTAAAATAAGGATTTCTTTGCATGAGTACAATTTTTTTAAAAACTATGTTTTGTATACATAATGCGGCCATAGACGAATTGTGTCATAATTTCAATTACTTACACAAGAGAGACAGCGAGGGATTAGGTTTTCACATGTCGTTCGCAGATTGTACAGACCGTCACCTTATCCACAAATGCATGCTTGTCAGAACGGTGGCAAGTAAAATCACTTTTTTTTATCTTTATTTTATTTTTTCTTCAATGTAGCACTAATTTTGTTAAATTGGCGCACGCCTGCAATTTCATGATGCTGCTAACTTCTATTGTCTATTGGACACAAGGCAGCAATGATGCTCACTAGTGATGCATTCAGGGACAAGTATATTTGATTGATTATCTTTGTTTTGTATTTTGCAGTTAATAGTTGTTCAAAATCCACTATTTGATCACTGAATTGTTATGTTGTGAGAATAATTTACTTAGCCTAGTAAATATGAATACAAGTGTAACACTCTTGGTGTGTTTAGAATAATGTTTGGTTCTTTATGTCCTCTAAAAGTAAACTAAAAGAGAGCATATCTTGTCTGCCATATGATAGAAAAAGTTTTATTTTTGCTAAATAAACTATGCTGCTTTGAACACTTTTTGTAAGTTATGTTGTTCATTTATGCTAAACAAAATTTAGTAATTGTATTTATATTGTTTACTTGGTCTTTTATTAGCATATTTGGTATTGGAGTAATCCCAAACAAAAGTACTTTTATGTTATAGTATTCAGTTTATGTTACTGATTACATTTTTCAAAAGGTAACTAGTAACTATCGGATTACGTTTTTAAAGTTACCTCTCCAACCCTGATCTTACTATATAAATATTCATCCAAAACACGTAAAATATTTTATTTTTTCAAATGATACAAAGGATAATATTACACAGTTCATACAGCTGCTTGAAATCCTTAAAAATGCTTAAACTTTGATGTTGTGTTTTCAAGGTTTGAAAAGGGCTTGAATTTTGGCTGAAGTGCTTGTACTGCTTGGGGCGGCAGTAGCTCAGGAGGTAGAGCGATCGTTTTAGGATTAAGGGATCCCAGTTCGAATCCCGGCTTGTCCGTGTTACATGCCGAAGTGTCCTTGGGTAAGACACTGAACCCCTATTTACCCCCAATAAGCAGGTTAGCGCCTTAGATGGCTGCACAGATCACAGCTGCTATTGGGAAATGTGAAGCACACTGTAAAGCGCTTTGGGAAGTCATTGACTTGAAAAGCGCTATATAAATGCAGATCATTTCATTTTTATTTCATTTCATTGTAAATGCTCGAAATTGTTGCCATGTTTTTTTCAGCAGTCTGACCACGCATTAAATAGAAAAATTATAAAATAGTCTGCTTGGAAATGATGCCAACAAGCCTGCTCTGGTAGCATCACTTTGTTATTGAATTTCTTCTTCCTTCGTGAATAACGGCACCTGGCATTAGTTTTTTGTTGTTATCATGTTATCATGTAAAGCGTTTTTGCCCCCTACGGGTTGTGCCTAAGAAGTGCACGATGCCAGGGGCTGCTGTTTTAATGAACGATGGCTAGAAAAAGGAAAATTGTATTACTCAAACGGGAACAAATTTACATATAGCATCCTGCTAAGTATGCAAAAACAGAGATCCAACTTTTCACATTGGTAGTCAGCTCTCTCTAGTCATATCAAAGGTAATTAATGCAAGGATTTTGTATCAACTATGGACATTTATTATGGGCCATGTAGAGTATTGAAGTAGCATTTCCCAGCAGTAAACTGTAATTTGAGGAACTTCCTGCGACTGAAAATGTGAGCTACACATTACTGTCATGTTTACCCAACGTCTACTGTATATGGGTAGAGATTTGTGTCCTGGTTGCCATGGCGCCCAATTGGCTGTGCCCGTGTGTGTCGAGGTTGCCATGGTGTCCAATTGGCCCTGCCCGTGTGTGTCATGGTTGCCATGGTGCACAACTGGCACCCCCCGGGTGGCAGTTCGTTGAGAGATTGACTTTTGGTCTAGATCAAGCTCAGCGCTCTCTTGCTTTGGTTGTCAGCCCATCAAACGAACTTCTGCCCCACAAGACGTGGGTTCTTACTCGGTCCTGTTTTCCTGATCTTCAGTCCGGTATTGTTCCCGTTTATTTTTGTCCTGTTTAATTTCGGGTTCCAGTTTTATTTACGTCTATTTTGGTCCTGTTTCTTATTTTCTCCAGTTTTCGTTCCCGTCTAGTTTCTCCTGTTAGTTATCGATATCCCGATTTGGTGTCAATCCTGTCTGTCCCTTCCTGTCCAGTATCGACCCCATCTGTCCGATATCAACTCAGGATATTGGAGTCGGTTTCGTCGGTCTCTGGCTTTCTGTCCTTCCACGCCAGACCGGCTTTCTAACATGCATGACTCCCCATTTCCCGTAAAATAAAAGGCTTGTGTGAGAACGTCACGCGATTGGGTCTGTTCTGGTTCTGACAATTTGTCCGCTAAACAAAAACATTTGCGATTCACTCGAGCTCTAAAAAAAAAAAATCATACAAGATTAACAGTTGCATATATAAATCACATATATATTTGAGGCTCTGCAAAATACTTGATTCACACCGAGGTTTTTTCTTTTAATGGTTCTGAAAAAATTGGAAAATGGCTTTGAAAGTCCTTACAGAATGCTTGAATTTGGCCGTGAAGAGGTGGACAAACCCTGTTTAGCTCGTACCATAGCTTTTCTATACTACATGCACTGTACTTAAATCTTAAATCCCTTGGTTGTTTTTTTGTTTCCCTGCAATTCAACGTGGATGTCGAGTGTGGAAGAGTAGCGCGTCAACCCACTCGCCCTGCACTTGTGTTCGCACGTGTGCGTGTCATTTTAAACATGCCCCTGTAGTTTGACTCGTATTTGTGTTGCCATGAGTCATGTGTCCGATCCTGTGCACCAATTAGAAGCTTTTAGCTCCGTGGCAACTTTTTGGGATGCCTGAAATGAGGTGCCGAAGACTCATGTTCACTTAGTGCAAAAACTCCATTCAGGTGGTCGGCTGTGGTTGCTGGGTTACCAAACAAAGGCCACTTTGTTGCAATCAGCAACAGAGACATGCTAAGAGAGTTGAAAACAACATTCTGACTCATTTAGACGGCTATATTTAATAGGAACTTTTTAGAAATGACCTCAACCATAATTAAAATATAAAAACATGACTGACGACACGACAAGCACGCAGCACGGTGAAGCAGTCTGCCTTTTAGTTCTCTCCTGCAGTGTTTGATCTTGTACGTAATCAAAGAAAAAAAAAAGAAAAAAAGCTTCCATCTTCCTGTCTGAAAACATATCAACGTGTTAGGTTTGATAAGGAATCATCAAAAATGAAAATGATTACCTTATACTAAATATACTATAGCCATTTTGGCGCCCAAGTGCGCATTTCGACAACCTGCAGTAAACAAGTGAAAGTGAAATTGGCACTGAAAAGAACATCATATTCTGCAGATTACCTTATGCAAAAAGTGAAATATTTAGCTGAAAAGCAGATAGAAAGTTTGTAAAGCTTGTAAGGTATTGGCGAGAAGTGGAAATGACATCTGACGTGAGGGAGGTGGAAGGAGGAAGCGGCGTGTCTTTTACCCCAACAACGAGGATCAAAATTTCTTTGGATTTAGGGATTTGGAGTTAAACTGATAGTTTGGTAAGCGTTTTCTTTATCTAAATAATTACTTGAGTAAAAGTAAGTAGATACTGTGCAAAAAAAAAAAAAAAACGCGAGAGAGAGCAGCCCAGCCGGCCCAACTTAATGATTGACACTTTAAGCCCGAGCGGGTTTGGCTCACGTTCTGGCCCGTGCCCAAGATCTTACCTTTAGTCAGCGGTATTAAATACATGATTCAAACTGGATCACTTATTTTATTATGTACTAGAGAGATTGGAAAATTGCCTTTTAAAGTCCTCAAAAAGTGCTTGAATTTGGCCATGAAAAGGGTGTACAAACCTTGCCTAAATAATCAAACAAACTATTGCTCAATGTAGTCAGTGATGTGCAAGAGGTTTGCTCTCTTCGTACACTTTTTCCCTCTTTGACTGTTAAAATTCTATATTTCTGACGATCTTTTAACACAAAATATCGCTTTGAAAGTTGTGCGGCGGGCTGCACTGCAGAATCCGTCACACTAAAAGCAGCAATTATGGCAGACATGAATGACAGTAATTGCTGCCATCGTGAAACCGAGCAGGAAAAATTGACATTTGAAGAAAATGATGTGTAATTGGCCAAAGATCCGACATGAAATGATGATGACGATGTGACGATGAAGACAAAGAGGAGGAGGATTCTGTACTCAAGTTGCCAAATAAGCCGAAAATAACATTCATAAACGCTTCCGGATATTGATGATGATGAAGAGGAGGAAATTTTGTATTATTTCAATGGTTCTCTATTGGGGGTGAAATATATTTTAAACGAAGTATTTTTAACATAGTCATTGAAAAAAAATTGTTATTTTGGAAAAAAAAATGATGTGCAAAAAAAGGAATGTTATACAATTGTCAAGACCAGAACGGAGACAGGAAGTCTTTTTTGGAAGCAGGAGAAAGGGCTGCGCCCACGATCCGGTGTTCGCTAGATGCGGGAAGCAAGTCGCTCTGGTACTCGGATTGAGCTCCAAACGCGGAAGTGGTTCTTCCGTGGTGAGCGATGGCGGTGTCACGGACGGAAAAAGCAGGTCGGTAGACGGGACAGGAGAGCAAAAACGGGGTCGGAAGCGAGTCGGAAGCCAGAAAAGGAGAGAAGACGTAGTCGGTGACAAAAACAGGTCGTAAGCCGGGACAGGAGAGCAGACCTGGTCAGGATCAAAAACGAGTCAAAGCCGGGGACAGACGGGAGCAAAAAACGGGACAGGTGGGAGTCAGGGTTGCCTAGTGTTCACTGAGGTTTGCAGACGGACTGACAGAACTGCTGGGTTCAAAAACTGATCGGGAGACAATAAGAACCCGCGGCAGTTGGCGCCAAAAGAGCAGGCACAGCTGAGTCACATCAGTAATCATGACAACAATAATCCCTCTGTTTTTTGTGAGGGTTTCCATAAACGTCCTGCAATAGTCAAAACCCGCGAAAAAGTACCCTTTAGTTATTTATTTTTTATATTTTGCTATTAAATACTCAAGAACAAACACAATTTGCAGGCTCAAGTATCAGTTTAATGTATTAAAGTACTGTAATTCATAAGCGTACAGTATATAAGAAATTATAATAATAATAACTGCTTTTTGTCAAATTAATTTTAAAATTAAACCGTCCTCATCTTCCTCCTTAGAACTGAAGCCATCAAAGTCGTCTTCCTCAGTGTCGGAAAGAAACAGTGTAAAATAGACGTTGTCCCACGCTCCCGCAGCCGGACTCGCACTCTCATTGTCGCTGGAACTTTCATCCACTCCTGATTCTGTGCCCTCCTCTCCGGCACGCAGCAGACCGGCTTTTCGGAACCCGTTGGTGATGGTGGATTTTTTGATGCTGCCCCACACTGTCAGGATCCACTGGCAGATTTGCGAAAAAGTTGCCTTTCACATGCGTCCAGTTTTAGTGAAGTTGCAGTCTTCCTCGGCACATATATTCCACCGGTCTAAATCTTACCTTTTGTACTCGAGCGCCGCTGGCGGCCGTTAGAAGAATTACATAAATTGGCCGCATCACTGAATAAGCCGCAGGGTTGAAAGTTTGGGGGAAAAGTGGCGGCTTATAGTCCGGAATTTACGGTATATTCCCATTATCAAACATTTTTGAAAAAGCACCAGGAAGCCACTAGTGATCGCCAAAATCGCATGTTGTTTCAAAACTAATTTTCTGGGTCGAGAAGTCCAACATTGTTGGTGAAAGAAAACATCATCCTCTGCCTTTTGCTAAATTTGTGGATCCCAAAATTTTTTGTTCACATCAAGGCTTTAAGAGAAACTTGAAAATGAAAATGAATTGCGCATACATGATGTAAGTTCGTCAAGCTGGTTTATGTATGTGTACAACTCAGACCGCAACATCATTCACACACAGGCAGACAAGCAGAATAGGACTGATAAGCCACCCAGAATGCAGAACGCAATGCACAATGAAAATCTGCAAAGTAGCAAAACCGGTATACATAAACCGTGATACAGCAAGGAATTACTGTATATAAAATGGTAGCTAATAACTTTTTTAGAACGGTGACTATGGAGGACATGTATTGGTGACTTTTTTATTCGAATGAGCATTGTTTATAGTTATTTTGTTCATATTCATATATTTTGATTTCAGATTGTTAAAGAAAAAATCCTTAAAAAGTTTAAACTAAAGTATACAGTGAAAACAAGAATGGTAGACATCAGTAAATTCTGAAATTTAAAAGAGGACAGGCCGAGATGCCTTCAGATAAGAACGTTCAACCTATTTGCCCTCCCTAAGCCCTTTCCTTTTATTAAACCTCCTAGGGGGTTGGTTGCCCAAGGCCACCATGAAGGGGGATACGTCAGAAGTCGAGGGAATTCTGGGCGTATTCCATCCACGGCAGTAACGCACACCAAACAGTGGGATGTCGAGCAGCCATGCAGCGGAGTGCATTCCCCAAAGTCTGGTTAACTTCTCAGTCTGGTCATTCGACCGAGGGTGATAAGGCTCCGGGGTTGCACAGAAAGACTTCCACACCCTAAAAGTGAACTACGGGACAATTGTGAAACAAAACGTCCCTTGGAAGTCCAGTTGAGGCAAAATAAATAATGGAAGAGGAGGTGTTCAGTATTCAAACGCAGAATCACCATCACATGCTCCTCTATGTGCCAGGAAACTGTGCCACCACATAAACCGGAGGGATCTGGTGGAGCAGATTTGGCCGAGAACTGACGCTACAGTCAGTCTGGTTTTCTGTTTTTGGCTCTTGAGGTGTAAGACAGCGGAACGTTTAACCTGCCTAGAAACGGGGCCAATCCTGCATGCTAGGAGTTGAGACTCTTGGCCCCACGAAAATAAGCTAGGTTTTTGTGGTCGGTCCAAACCCAAAACGGGACCACAGTAGTAGTAGTTGTGCCACTCCTGAAGGACTGACACCAGGGCCAGGATTACCGAAGCTGTAGTTCCACTCAGCTGGGGACACATGTCAGCTGAAACAAGCACAGAGATAGAGCTTGCTTTTTGTTTTTGGCACTTAACTGAGAGCATGGCACCCACCCCTGTGTCGGAGGCATACACCTTCATTATGAGCTGTTGGGCAAGAGCCCGATGATGGAGCAGGGTGGTGAACGTTACTGTCAGGCGCGAAGGTCGCCTCTGCTTCCATGGTCCACACGAAGGAGCGAGAGGAGGATGTGAGCTTAGTCAGTGGCTCAGCAACCTTGCTGCAGTCCAGTGCTTCTCAATTATTTACTGTCATTTCCCGCTTGGAAGAAGCCATATCCACCTTAAACAATTAAGGGTTATGACTTTTTTCTCAATACGCATGCTCAAGTCAACACACCAGATGCAGTTTCCAGCTGCACCGTTTTCCTCTCCCCTAATTTTGCCTAGGTCGTGTGTTTTCAGAGCATGTGACCATTTAACCAAGATGGCTATTACAAAGACGAGCACATATTTACAACAGCTCCAGAAGAAAATACGAATGAGAGCTGCATCACATAAAATGTGAGCCTTATATTTCTAGACGGCAGCGCCAGGGCAACCATAATATGGAGGATAGTGCTAGATTGCTAAACAGATGTGTCCTTTTGAAATGCTGTCGACGGTAATGGACCAAATTGCATTCACTTGTTATGGTTCCTCAAGGATTACAGGAAACTTGAGTGACCTGACATCGACAGCGATGATACGCGGCCAACTTCCCTTGCTGTTAAATTCGGATGATAAAATGAAGACTTGATTTGTGGGTGAAAATGGTGATATATCTGATGCTGTAAATATTTAATAAAGTACTGTCAAACTTCCTGTTTTGCTCCTGTTTTGTACTATATGAATAATGTTGGAAAAACATGGAATAATTTCTCCCCCAGAAGGGTATCATTAATAACTCCAGACGTCACTCTGGTGTTTTGTATAGAGCGCTTGCATTGTGGAAAAGAGCAGCTCCCTGAATGGACCTAGGTGAACTACTCATTCATTTTATTGGTCAATTGTTTCTGGGAAAAATGTTTTGCCGCCACGGAAGAAAAAAACTAATAAGCCACAGGGTATGAAACGTAGCAAAAAATTAGCGGTTTGTTGTCTGAAATTTTCTGTGTATGATATTACTGATTTTTTAAGCAATCTTATTTAAAATTGACATAATAGGACCAGAGCATAGGCCATCAACAATGTCAGCATTTTCTATCCTATCATTGGTGAGCAGAATTTGGAAAAGAGGTTTGTGGTTGGTAGATCTGGGTTTGTGGTGTTCTGATGTAATTGGGATCTTTGCAGACTCACATTGTCTAAAATGTGGTTATTGTTTCTTCTAATTGTATTTCTTTCTTCCTTTGTCCAGAGTCTTGACACACCGGGTAGATTCGACTCCAGAAAGAAGTAAGCCCTGAGTTTGTGATGTGGCTTTTCTGTGGAACACAACAGGTGCATTTGTACCACTTCTTTCTTTAGCTTTAAGTCAAGTCAAGTCATGTTTATCTGAATAGCCCTTTATCACAAGGAGTCTCAAGGGCTACACAGAACACAGATTATTGCAAACTGTAGACGAATATTACATCATCCCCTGATCTAAAACCTTTAGCCAACCATAACTGATTTACAGTGCCGTGAAAAAGTATTTGCCCCATCCTGAACTCTGTGTTTTCTGCGTATTTATTACTCACGTCATCAACCAACTTTAATATCAGACAGAGACAGCCCAAGGAAATGAAATCTTGATTCTATTTTTTTTTAAGGCACAAAAACATATCAAAATGTACAGTATATCACAACAGTGAGTACACCCCTCACATTTCTGCAGAGTTCATCATAATGTCATTGTTGCCATGGCGCCCAATTGGCCCCCATCGTGTGGTGCCAGCTTCTGTCACGGTTGCCAGGGCGCCCAATTGGCCCCGTCCATGGACACCAGCTGAAACTCGTTGACAGATTGCTCCCTGACTACTTAAACGCTGCCCTGTGAGTCGCCCTGGGTCGGAGCGTCTGCGAAACTCTGTTTGACACTTCAAGCCCTGAGAATCTCCGTTTTTCCTGTGTTTTTGCTCTTGTTTTGCCAAGCCCTGTGAATCTTTTTTCTGTGTTTTTGCTCCTGTTTTGCTCTCGCCACGATCTATTTGATTTTGACCACTTCCACGTTCCAAGCAATCAACTCCCTGCAACCAACGATCTCCGGATCGAGTGTGCGCTCCTTTCTCTTCTCCCGAATAAACTGTGAGTAACGTTACGCGAGTGGGTTTTGCTTCCTGTTTCCTGTCCTGATCCTGACACATAATGTTTAAAGAACATCTCATCTCACCTCATTAGCTGTACCGCTTATCCTTATTAGGGTCGCGGGGGCGCTGGAGCCCATCCCAGCCATCACTGAAGAAATTTCGCTTTGTCACAATGAAGAGAAGTATCTCAACAAAGGCCAGGGCTCACTGGAAAGATATCCTCTGGTCTGATACGACAGAGATTCATTCATTTGGCTCAGATGGCATAAAGCATGCGCGGTGGCAACGAGTCAAGGACTACAAACATGTTTAGGTCATGCTTAAAGTCAAGCATGGTGTTGGGAATGTCGTGGTTTGGAGCTTCATGAGTCCAACTGGAGTTGGGGAGTTGCATTTCATTTAGGAAAACATGAAGTCAAGCATGTACTGTGAAATACTGGAGCAAGGAATGATCCCCTACCTCACATGGCAATGTTCCAGCTTGACAATGACCCCAAATGCACCTTTAAGATGACCAAGGCTTTTCTAAGGGGATGGACTGGCCAAGCATGTCTCCAGATCTAAACCCAATAGAACATCTTTGGGGGTATCCTTAAGCGGAGGGTGGAGAAGCCCCTAATCTTTTATATCCCCCAGATCTGTCATGTTGTCATGGAGGATGGAAGAGCATTCCAGTGGCAATTTTTGAGGCTCTGGTTAAATCCATAGCCAGGAGGATTAAGGCGGTTCTGGAAAATCATGGTGGCCACAGTAAATATTGAACTTCAGGAACTTTTGCTTAAGGGTGTACTTGCTTTTGTTACCAGGGGTTTAGCTTTGGCAGGGATAACAATTATCAGACGTTTACAATTATTGGTAATGAGTATTTCATAACTCGGTGGAGGAATTTTGGCCCACTCTTCTTTGCAAAATGTTTTCAAATCTGCCATATTGAAGGGTTTTCTAGCATGAACTGCCAGTTTCATTTTACGCTACTACATCTCAATTGGATTTAAATTTGAACTTTTACTTCACCACTCCAGAACCTTTTTTTTGAGCCATTCAGAGGTGGACTTTGGATGGTTGTCCTTCTGCATAATCCAAGAGTGCTTGAGTTTGAGGGCACGAACTGATTGCATGATGTTCTCCTTCAGGATCATCTGGTAATCACTGAAATTCATTATTCTCTCAACCACAGCAAGTGGTCCTAGTCCTGAGGCAGCAAGGCAGCCCCAGACCATCACACTGTTTTCTGTTTATCAGGTTCTTTTGGTCAAATACGTAACGAGTTGCACACCTTCCAAAAAGTTGAATTTTTGACTTATCAGTCTACAACGTGTTTCTCTAAAAGAGTCGACCACTGCTGGAAAGGTTTGCCGCTGTTCCCAAGTTTCGCCATTTGTGGATAATGGCTCTGACAGTGGTTTGCTGGAGTACAGCCTTGGAAATGGCTTTGAGACCTTTTCTGTATTGATAAATTTGAATCACTTTTTTTTATTTATTCAGAATTTTCTTGGGATCATGGCATATCAATTGTGTTCTTGAAATGTATAGCCTACTTCACTTTGTGCATCATATTTAATTATTTCGATTTTTTGATTCAACACAGGTAGTGGCAATTTTGGGTGTGGCCTGTGGAATTGAACTTAGCTTTCCCTTAACTGGGGTTAATCACAGTTACTTCGTGATGTACAGTAACCAGAGGGGACTATTACTTTTTCACAAAGGACTAGCTGTTTTTTGTGCCTTAATAAATGGAATAAACATTAAAACTGAATTTTCTATTTCTTGAGGTTGTCTCTGTGTCATATGAAAACTGATTGGCATGAAGGACTCCCATTTTAATATATACGTATTTCTCAAATATATTATGTTATCACCATGTTGTTACTTTGTCATTACCAAGTTATTATTGTTATAAGTTAAGTCAATGACTAAAACCCTATGTCAGTTAGGAATCAAATTTACTAGAAAATAGCAATGTCCCATCACTGGCGAGCTATTTTCAAAACCTGTCTGCAGACTTCTCAGGTGTTCTTAGTAACTGCATGCACTATGTTGGACACCCTTGCGGCTTCATTTGTATAAATATAGTCTTTTCAAATTGTATTACCTTCTGCTTAAGAAGTAGCTGTGTGAGTATGGACACCAGGTCTTTTGATACAGATAATCGTGATGGTGGCCAATCCGAGTGTCCACTGCTTAGTGACTTTTTACCAATAAGGTACTATAATCTCCTTTCCCACAAGAAAATTACTGATAAAAACATTCCACTTGCAAATATCTTTTTTTTTAAAACAAAATAACAATTAAAATGTGAAAGACAGCATTTTGAACTAATGAGAAAACAAATCTATCATTAAAAAATGAATACATTAATGGTAATACATCAACCAAGGAAGACTTAAAGGGACATCGTTGTCACGGCCGGTACAAGCAGGGGACCCAAATGCGTAATGTTTCACAAAATGCTTTATTAAGTGATCGAAGAAGTCAGGGCCAGAGGAAAAAGACTGCAATCTGGTTTTGCTGGGCAGGAGGAGCGGGAAGCCCTCGCGAACGTAGCGTGGTCAGAGATCGGAACAAGTCGGGCAGCTGGGACGGGAGACAGCGTAGTTGGAGATCGGAACAAGTCGGGTAGCCGGGACGAGCGGGAAGCCAGGGATCGAGGATCGATACAGTAAATAGAATCAGGATATAGGTAGCTGGGATAGGAGAACAGAGCGTGGATCGGGGATCGATACAGGAAACGGAACCAGGATACGGGTAGGCGGGACAGGAGAACGGAGCTTGGATCAGGGATCGATACATAAAACAGGTCAGGATCAAAATGGGAGCCAGAGTCAAAAGTACTTGCCTTGCATGCGCTAAGGTTTGCAGATGGACTGACAAGGAGTGAATGAGAGTGTTGAGTTTAAATAGGAGGTGAACCAATCAGAAAACGAGCCGCAGCTGGGGCCAAAAGAGCGGGCCCAGGTGAGGGCAATGGGCAAAACATGACAATTGTATAATATTTGCCCATCACAAGTCCCTGTATTTTTCGTTCATGCAAACTACCTCAGGCGAAAAAAAATGAGAAATTGTGCTGGAAAAATAGTTTGCGTGTACGTTCATTTAAAGTTACAGTAACTTAAATGGGACAGTGTGTAATATTTAGTGCCTCTTGACTTTTGATTTTTTTTTATAAAAATTACTTTGGTATGATCGTTCATTTTTTTTGTCTATTATTCAAATCGATGTTGTTGTTTTTCTACTGAATGACAGCTTTTTTCTTACTGCTGTGTATTTTGTTTACTCGGTGGAATCCAGTCTAAGGTCTATGCCACCACGGTGTGCTCTGCAGCACTGGCCCTTGCTCACCCAGACAACACAGTGCCATCTAGCGGTCGAATATTACACATTGGGGCCTTAATTTTAAGTGTACAGTTAGTGTTTATGTATCATCAACAGTCTCTTGATCTCATACCTGTGAACCTCAACCAATTGTTCCCAATATTATATTGCAAATCCTCTTTATTAAGCGATAATAAACCTTACAAATCACAGAGGAGCACCTATTTATGTACAGCTAGACAGACTAAATAGAATACTGCGACAATTTAAGCAATATTCGATAACGAAGTCATCACGAGTACTTATACTAAACTCGTTAATATCATCTTATTTATCTTATTAATGTGTTTTTTATGTTTAAATACCACTTGAATGTGTTTTTGGTGATCAGGAAGATATTCTATCAGTATTTATCGATCACTTTGATGCTTTCGGGAGCTCGGGAATGGGCCAATTAGATTTTAACGAAGTTGGACGACTCTTGGCTACACCCCAAATCAAGAGGCGTAGGACTAAGAACATTTACATGGGTTATAATGTTAACCTGAATCAACAAGAATAGGAATTGTCGAAATTCCAACCTTTTGGAGCATTTTGCATCATATCAATGTTGGACAAAATTTCAGCCTTAAATATTGATGTTTTTTTAGGAGTGAAAAACCTTTGTCGGTATATACATGGTCAATTTTCACTACAAAGGTTCTCATGCAGTACGGTGCAGCCATCTCCCTACATGGTGCCTATGGGCACCAGGTAGCCCCCTAAGACCACCTGAGTTGCCCACGGACTGGTTATGAAAATATGTCATTGTGATTTTCTAGGAAATTTGATTTCTAACTGGCATGATGTATATTAGTAGACTGAGCCTATGTAACCTACAAAAATCAAAACCTTATAATAACATAATAGTAACATATTAATAAGATTGTAATAACATGTCTTTATAGAAATGTATATCAAACCCATCGCTTATTGCCCTAATCAGTAACAAAAAAGTAGCTCTCCATTTTAAAAAGTTGGCAACCCCTGATACAGTGTACAGTGGAACCTCGGTTTTCGAACGCCTCTCAGTTCGAACAAATCGGTTCTCGGCCAAAAATTTCGAGAAATTCTTGCTTCACTTTTCGTTCAAAAAATCGGAGTTCGAACGCTGGTACGCTAGGGGCGATGCTGAGCGGCGTACGGGTGTAGATTGCCCCCACCCCTCGTGAAGAACTGTTGTCACGTGAGCGCGCACTTATTTTTGCTTTCGTTTTGAATATCGGTGAACGGAGTGTTTTAACCCCTAATTATGCCTCGGAAGAAGTTCGGTGCAAGCAGCAAAGTTGCTACAGGTGAAAAAAGAAAAGTTGTCACGGTCGCCTTGGTGACCAGTCTGCCCCGCCCCCTGGGCAACAGCTGAAAGCAGTTTCACTAATGGTGGATCTGTATTTAAGGCTGCATGGTGGGCTCTGCGGTTGGGGGTTCATTACTACTTATATACACAATCCCGGTCTGTTATGCCTTGTCATGTTTTAGTCTGTTATGCCATGTCCTGTTGAGTTCGTGCCGGAGGAACTCTGTGTTGTTCTGTTTTGCCCCGGAGTATTGGGCGACTTTTATTTTATTAAATAAAACCTATGGATCGTCAACGCATTTGAGTTCTCCCTTCATGCCTCCTGCCTCCGTTCTGGTCCGGTCACCTTCCACGCCACCACGCACGCTTCGTGACAGAATGAACCAGCCAACAAATAGAACTCAGCGAACGATCCCAGCGCGACTTGGGGAGAGCTGGAGAGCGCAGTTCGGCAGGCGCCTACTGAGTTGGCCTTCCCTGCCCGTTCGAACCACGGCCCCGCCCGTCGTGGCCCTTGCTGTGCCTCGAATGGGGTCCCGGGAAGAATTGACGCCTGCCTGTTCAACTCTCATGCCTGCCTGCCCGACTCCCGTGCCGATTGCCTGCTATTCCGTCTCCCCTGCGTGCCAGCCCGACTCCGACTCCCAAGCCTGCCTGTTCAACTCCCAAGCCTGCCTGTTCGACTCCCAAGCCTGCCTGTTCGACTCCCAAGCCTGCCTGTTCGACTCCCAAGCCTGCCTGTTCGACTCCCAAGCCTGCCTGTTCGACTCCCAAGCCTGCCTGTTCGACTCCCAAGCCTGCCTGTTCGACTCCCAAGCCTGCCTGTTCGACTCCCAAGCCTGCCTGTTCGACTCCCAAGCCTGCCTGTTCGACTCCCAAGCCTGCCTGTTCGACTCCCATGCCTGCCTGTTCGACTCCCAAGCCTGCCTGTTCGACTCCCATGCCTGCCTGTTCGACTCCCATGCCTGCCTTGAGTCTCCCTGTACTGATTTTGTTCAGTCTTTCCTGTCCTGTCTTGTCTGTTCTGAATCTGTTCCCCCCTGAGTCTGACTCTTCTGAATCTGATAACCCCCTGAGTCTGACTCTTCTGAATCTGATAACCCCCTGAGTCTGACTCTTCTGAATCTGATAACCCCCTGAGTGCGACTCTTCTGAATCTGATAACCCCCTGAGTGCGACTCTTC
Source organism: Urocampus carinirostris (assembly GCF_059441175.1). Taxonomy (NCBI): domain Eukaryota; kingdom Metazoa; phylum Chordata; class Actinopteri; order Syngnathiformes; family Syngnathidae; genus Urocampus; species Urocampus carinirostris. The sequence continues at coordinate 7,303,170 of NC_142367.1, read as the reverse complement.
TGAATCTGATAACCCCCTGAGTGCGACTCTTCTGCATCGGCCTGACCTGAGTGCGACTCTTCTGCATCGGCCTGACCTGAGTGCGACTCTTCTGCATCGGCCTGACCTGAGTGCGACTCTTCTGCATCGGCCTGACCTGAGTGCGACTCTTTTGCATCGCCCTGACCTGAGTGCGACTCTTCTGCATCGGCCTGACCTGAGTGCGACTCTTCTGCATCGGCCTGACCTGAGTGCGACTCTTCTGCATCGGCCTGACCTGAGTGCGACTCTTCTGCATCGGCCTGACCTGAGTGCGACTCTTCTGCATCGGCCTGACCTGAGTGCGACTCTTCTGCATCGGCCTGACCTGAGTGCGACTCTTCTGCATCGGCCTGACCTGAGTGCGACTCTTCTGCATCGGCCTGACCTGAGTGCGACTCTTCTGTAGAGGCCTGTCCTGAGTGCGACTCTTCTGTAGAGGCCTGTCCTGTTTACCTGTTCTGATTTTGCCTGTCCTGTTCACGTCGGTTCTGCCTGTCTGTTATCCCCTGTCCAGCTTGCCCGCCGGACTCCCCCCTGCCGAGCGCCGATTCCGATCCGCCCGACGCAGATGGCGCCTGCCTCTCCCCGTTCCTGCGTGTTCGGAGGAGGAAGCGGGGTTGCCCCAATCGTGAGCGTCGAACCATTCCGGGGCGTGAGGTTGTAATTTTTTCTTTTTTGGGACCTCGGGAGCTGTCCCTTAAGAGGGGGGCTCTGTCACGGTCGCCTTGGTGACCAGTCTGCCCCGCCCCCTGGGCAACAGCTGAAAGCAGTTTCACTAATGGTGGATCTGTATTTAAGGCTGCATGGTGGGCTCTGCGGTTGGGGGTTCATTACTACTTATATACACAATCCCGGTCTGTTATGCCTTGTCATGTTTTAGTCTGTTATGCCATGTCCTGTTGAGTTCGTGCCGGAGGAACTCTGTGTTGTTCTGTTTTGCCCCGGAGTATTGGGCGACTTTTATTTTATTAAATAAAACCTATGGATCGTCAACGCATTTGAGTTCTCCCTTCATGCCTCCTGCCTCCGTTCTGGTCCGGTCACCTTCCACGCCACCACGCACGCTTCGTGACAAAAGTAGTGAGTACAACTATTGCATTTAAGAAAGAAATAATAGTAAAATATGAAGAAGGTGTGCGAGTTTCCGATCTTTCTATACATACAGCATGGCTTCTGCTGAGCACCACAAAGGTAAGAAATCCTATTCATAATTCTTTTCTTTATCCTTTAACCGCTCACCACTTGTTGTGGAGACCCGGGTGCTAAATGACGTGTAAACGACCTGATATTTTTATTTTTACACGTTCATGTTAGCGTAATCTTTCGTACGGAAGATTACGCTAACGCGAACGTACGATTAGCCTGGCTTAGCTTCATGTTTACGTGCATGGTAAGCGTTCAGGGTGTTGGAACAGATTAAAATGATTTTACATTAGTTTTAATGGGAAAAACAAATTTCCGTGATCGACCAAGTCGGTTTTCGAACAGGGTTCTGGAACGGATTATGGTCGAGAACCGAGGTTCCACTGTATATACCCTTGAAAATGCTTGAATTTAAATTATGTGTTCTAAAGGATTGAAAAGTGCTTGAATTTTGGGTGAAGTGCTTTTAAATGCTTGAAATTATTGTGTCTGCTTGAAAATGACACGACACTGCTCTCTGGTGGCTTCGGTTTGCCATTCCATTTCTCCCTTAGTGATTGACGGCAGCTGGTGTTATGTTGTACAGCATTGTCCGATGAAGCATCATCGCCCCTTATAAGACAGATGCTACACCTAAACAGAGCAGTATTGAATGTTTATTTATACAAGGATTTCTCATGGAAATATCGACATTTATTATTGGCAAGGATAAAAGTAATGTTTCCCAGTGATTCATTGTAATGGGAAAAAGTCCCTGCAACTGGAAATGTAAGCTACATATTAATTATTATCATTTTTACCCAACAACAATATGGGGAGAGATTTGTCTCAAAAACAAATATATTCGCAATTTACCCAAGATCTAAAAATCAAATTTCTTCATAAATGTACGAGCAAGTGTAAAAATCGCACATGTGAATTGTAGATATATATATATATATTTTTATCTGCAAAACACATGTTTCACACTGCATTTCTTATTTTAATGTTCCTGGAGTAGTAGTGGAACTGAGCAAGAGTGTGGATAAGAGAGTACTCAGTTGGTTTGCACACATGGAGAGGATGGATGAGGAGCGAATGTTGAAGAGGATCTACAGAGCAGAAGTAAATGGAAGAAGATCAAGAGGAAGGCCGCGATTGACGTGAATGGAAAGTGTTATGAGTGCTCTGCAGGAAAGAAGTCTAAATCCAGTGGAAGCTAGAGCTCTTGTTGGTGATAGGAATGAGTGGTAGTGTTGTAAAAGGATAGTGGGATGTTTGGACGCGTTCTAAGGGATGGGCAGGGCACCTGTATGATGCGGCAGGGGTAAACCAGTGAAAGCTGTCGGGCCCTGCTTTTGAACAGAAGAGTGTGTTGTGTCACCCTGACCCGAGTGACATGGCCGCTTTCTTGTGTCCCGTTAAATCTGGAGGGACGAAAGCATAACCGACTTGGGTGCCGAGGTGCTTAACTTGTTTGGGTGTTTGGGCATGTGGGTTGGCAATGGTCCAAAAATGATTGTGTGTGTGTTTTTTGATGTTTTCCCTTTTTTATTTTGTTTTTATATTCTTTTTATTTTATTTTATTCGTTATTGTGAGTGTTTGTCTTGCTGTCGGTCACCCCTCCCGAGGGACATGACCAAGGTAGATAGATAGATAGATAGGAGAAATTTAAAAATTGGCTCTGAAAGTCCTTAAAGTGCGTACATTTAGTTATGAAAAAAGTGTACAAACCCTGTGTATACAACAAGTGTTACTAAACATTGTTTTACACTAAACTGGTTTTGCAACAGAAATGTCTTCTTTTATGTAAAAATCAGCCTTGGGATGTAAACATTTTGACACGTTTAATAAAATGTGTAGTTCTCTGCAAGTGTTATATTGAAACCCATGTTTCAACCCCCCACCGCAAATGCTGCTTGACAACTGCACCACAATACACAATCCTCTCAACACACATTGACGGCCCAAGGTAGCCATTAAGTCTGATACAGCCTCTGGCTACATGTTTCCATGGCGATGGATGGAACTCAAGGCACAGTGATAAAGCGTTGCACTGTTTTGGTGCAGTGGTTCTAAACTGGTCTTCAGGACCCTCCATTCTACCCAAATGACAAACTGCAACCCAAATCAAGAATACAAATCCCACTTCTCCAATGTATCAAATTAAATGAATCTGCACTATTAAACAGAGGTAGGAGAATATATTCACCTTTTAATTTTTCCAAAAGAAAAAAATCACCAGCAAAACCAAAACGACTTCAAGTACCATATATACCGTAAATTCTGGACTATAGAGCGCACCCGATTATAGACCGCACCCACCACATTTTAAGAGGATAAACGCTTTTGTACTTACACAGGCTGCACCTGTATATAAGCCGCGTGCGCCCACGTTAATATTTGTTATGCAATCACAACATTTATCCAAACCCTTTTTGGAATCCCGCGGTTTTAACCAGGGGGGGGGGGATATTTTAAGGGGTATTGTTCTACTCTCTTTATTACTTAGCCATTATCCGTTATCGGTCAGTTCATAATACGCTACAAAGCCAAGGTGCCCGGGACACTTACTCTCAGCCAAAAGGCCGAGCTAAGGTCCCTAGCCCCACAGCCTTACTGCGATCATAGTACATAATTTCAGAGCCATTTAACCAGGCATTAAATATTGTTCAACAATCATAGCCGGCAAATGAACAGAAAATGATACAGGTACTTAAGATATGATGCAGACCTGCAGAGTCCAGGTCCCGTTAAAAGTAATCCAAGGAAAAAAGTGTATATTTCCAAAGGTAAGGGTGGGAAAAATATATATCCACTTTTGTCTGCCGTGTCCACAAACAATCACCTTTACCGGTCCCCACTTCCCGTCATCCCCCGCGTCTGTTATGCCCCTTCTTTTAAATTGGTCGGTGCAAGACTTATCAGAATAAGTGTCCAAAATAAATACAAATAAATGCATTACAAAAATATACAGTTGCAAATACATATTATACATGGTTACACATATTTACAAAGAAAGACAGAACACCGAGAGAGTTTTCAAAGCTTTAATAATAATATTATAACTTTCATCCCAAACCGTTTCTGTGAAGGGTAGCAAAACGCTACTAACAAAAGCTCGCAATACGATTAGCGGGTCTGTTAGAAAGAACATACCGTGCATATAGAAACCACGTTCTCATCTTCCTCCCTATAACTGTCGTCATCAAAGTTGTCCTCCTTTAGTATGGGAAAGAGACTATGCCATATAGACGTCGTCCCACGCTCCCTTATTCAAAAACACGCTAGCAACACGCTCCCAAGGTAAAGTGCGTTAGTAGCTCTGTTTCCTTCTTTATCGGGCTGCTCGATTGCGTTTAGCTTGTAAGCTGCGTCATGTGCCTTGAACTCGAGCGCCGCATCACCGAATAAGCCGCAGGGTTGAACGTTTGGGAAAAAAGTAGCGGCTTAAAGTCCGGAATTTACGGTACTAGCAAAAAGCCTATATCTTGTACAAGCAACCTCCTAAAACTGCTTTGAATTAGCCACATACTAAAAGAAATTAAAACAATTTTTTTACCTAAACAGAAATAATAGTTAAATTATGTAAAGGTTTAATAAAGGTAATACACTGGTAACCAGCTAAAATATAACACTTTCAAACCATTTAATGTACCCTCCAGTAGCGCTTTAATGGCCCTTGGACACGATTTCTGTTTTTTGCAATTGTCGCTTTTTCTCACTTTTCTTCCCCTTATCACTTACCTTCTTGGGACCCATTACAATGGACAGAAAAAAGAAATCAAACCAACAAAATCCCAATAAAATGAGACGTTGTCTCTGAAACATAATTGAGAGTTTTTTTTGTATTTTCGTATTTTTGAATATAATTTTCCTTACTACTTCACACTTTTCATTACCTGTTAATACCTTTCAGTACCTTTTCATGAACTACAAAGTCCTTTATAGTACCTGTCAGTACTTTTGCATTTTTTGAGTAATTTAGGATTTTTTTCTAGCTTTCAGTTTTTATTTCCATTACTTTTTCTCACTTTTCAGTACTTTTGAATACTGTTTAGTACTTTTTGTCTCTGTCCTATGAACTATTAACTTGATACTTTTTGTACCATGTCATACTTTTCAAAACTTCTTGTACGTTCAGTGTTTTCTTTGTATTTTTCAATAATTTTAAATTCTAATTTTAAACACTTGAATATATTTTCATATTTTTCTGTACCTTCTATATTAGTTTTACAAACTACAAAGTAATTTTCAGCACTTTTCAATCCTTGTTTATACTTTTAAGTTCTTTTAGTACTTTGTAGTAGTTTACATTGCTTTTTTTGTATTTTTCAATAACTTAGTATACTTTTTTTCAGTTTTCAGTGCTTTTTAATACTTTTCATTACCTTTGTACTTGTTTTACAAACTACAAAGGATTTTTATTACTTTTCAGTATTTTATATAGTTTATTTGGTACTTCGTTGTAGTTTTCAGTGTTTTATATTTTTCCAATCATTTATAAAGGTTTTTCACACTTTTTTGTACTTATTAATACATTTTAGTACCTTTTGTATTTATTTTAAGAACTACAAAGTAATTTTGAGTACTTATAGGTACTTTTTCATACTTTTTAGTACATCTAGTACTTTTTTGTAGTTTTCGGGTATTTGGGGGGTATCTTTCAATAATATTTTAATACGTTTTCACACTTTTTAGTACTCCTTGTCTTGGTTTTATGAACTTAAAAGTTATTTAAACTACTTTTCAGTACTTTTTCATACTTTTTCAATACTTGTTCATGCTTATCAGTTATTTTAGTACTAAGGGTTAGGGTTTAGGGTTAGGGTTTTCATTGCTTTCTTATATTTGTAGATGATTCCAATGCATTCTTATACTTCTCAGTACCTTATCACACTTCAGTACCATTTGTATTGGTTTTATGAACTACGAATCACCCTCACTTGCAATTTCAAGAAATTTAGGTATTTGTATTAATATTATTATTAGTATTATTAACTATTATCTCCAAAAACATGCATGTCAGGTAATTCGCTGGTCCAAATTGTCCATAGATATGAATGAGCGTATGAATGTTTTTTTGTCTCTGTGTGCCTTGCAACTGGCTGGCAACTAATTCAGGGTGTCCCCTGCGCACTGCTCAAAGATAGCTGGGGTGGACTCAATGCACCCCCAGAAGTACACAGACCTCAATTTAAGAATCATTGTAGTAGATATGATAAAAAACTTGTTTATGTGTTTTTGTATGAACCCTCCTGTTATGTCTATTCACCTGTAGCACTCAATGGGAGTCATGGAAACAGGGTAGCCAATCAGCTGTTTCCTCCCTGCTCGCTTTTCATGGAAGCTGATGTCTACATTGTTTGCATTGGTCGTGTCTTTGGGGAATAGAGGACATATACATCCGTAAAATTGTACCCCATTGGCATTTTTTAGCTGTTATCCAATCTTTGTCCTCTCTGAAAAATTTAGTTTTGTATTCGTAAGTTCTTTTGTATGTGCCTGTTTCCCTAAACAGACCAATTTATTTTTTTCAAAAACCGTGTAACGAAAAATGTATTTAGTATATATCAAAATCTCTGATTTTCATTGACTGTGCAGTGGCACAGTAATTAATTGTCGTACTGTGCTGTGGGAAATTGCGCGTGCCTGTGTGGTCTGGCGAAAGCTAGCTTTCATTTTGATTTATTTTTACAAGTGATGGAACAGCACCAACTGGTGTAGTCCCTTGGGATTTTTTCAATGAAATAAATGTGCTTGGCTCAAGAAAGGTTGAAAAACACTGGACTAGGAATTCAAGGCCATCATTTTCTAGAAGTTTCAAGTATTCATTTGTTTACTTACTGAAAATTCTAGACTATAAGGCAATACTCCTTTTCAATATGTTAAACACCACTTACTGTACGATATGGCTTTTTTTTTTTTTAATTCGAAAGCGTATAGTTGCGAGGGTGTCAGTGGCGAATTTGGATGCACGCCAGGCCCTTATAGAAGACCTCTCCAGCTGAACTGCTTATCGGACCCTGCGGTGTCGCGGCAGGTCGTCTCAGGTGGCACATGGGAGCTGGATTAAAACTGGTGCGGAGCTGGGAATTTGACTATTTGATTAAAGCAAAGCATCACAATTTCTGCCAAGTGCTCTGAATATCGAAGTGAAGAAATTCGTAGTGCAGATAATCAGCGAAAGTAACTATGACTCCATTCGGTAGCCAAAAGCTTTGTCGCCGAATTAGTGATGCGCATGAATGAATTCCCACCGTCCATGCGTAGTAAAAGCACGATCTTGGCAGAATAAGTGGGGAAATGTCGAGTACAGAAAAGTTACACTTTGTGCCACGATTATGACACTTGTTGAAGACTCTCCACAGCTGTTAATTTGAATCAATTGGCGCAGCGGTCACTTTTAATTTAATTGGCAGTAACATATATGCAGGAGTTTAAAGAAAAACATTCTAAAACTAAACTCGATGTGCTGAACTGACTAAAATTTAAAATCCTGTACAATCAACACAGCCTGTACACTTGCTATGCCATATGACTGATCTTAAGCCCTCCCATCCCTTGCTCACATAAAAAAGCAATAGAGAAGAGTCCATGTATTGCTAATACTACATTAAAAAAAACATTATATATGCCGATACTAGTTACTAACAAGGAGGGTTATACAATAATTATCTGGTTGACAGTTATCGGACTGATCAAAGGCTAATATAACATCACAGTTATTTGTCTGATAGGAAAAATACACCCAATAATTTGATACCGGCTGCCACACTAAAATATTCAATCAGCCGACTCGACTTGTTAAACCCTTAAATGTTGAAAATATTTGTCTGTATGATGTCACCAGCCACTAAATACATCATGCAACATATCATTGGAAAGCTTGAACCCTTGGTATTCAAGATATTCTGACCAATTAATTACGGAAATTCAGGATCAGTCTGAAACAAAGTACCCAAAAAGTATAAATCTGGCATATCTCACCAAAGACTTCGTCTTGCAGCCATCACATTTAATGATATTGACTCCAAAACACACGATAATGGCAACAGACATAAAAAAAGGATAAAAGCATATCTGCATCAATGGCTGTTCCATGTTGCTGGCTGTCTGTTTAGCCCCATAATTCCCGTTTGCAAATAAACAGACAAGCGAAATTATTTCCTTCAGACCGTTAGCAACCTAACTTGTGATTGACATATTTTTTCTGCCAATTGCTAGCTTTATTTCACGGTCCACAGCCTGCATTAGCCTATACAGATTCAGATTCAGATTCAGATTCAGATCTACTTTATTGTCATTCTAGTACACGTGTATACAGAACGAAATGTCGATGCATCTGACCCCCACAGTTTCCTTGAATGTACAGATATAAATAAAGTTGTATTGTAATTGGCTACGTATAGTATTTTACCATAGTGCCGATAGTGCAAGAAGAGTAGCTAACCAGATGTGCAAAATGGGCAGTCAGGTTAACAAGTCAGGTACACAGTAACATTAACACTGTAACAATAACGCTGTAATTACCATAGTGCAGAGAGCAATGTGCAATGAGTGGCAAGCTATAAAAAACTGCCAGTAGTGCAAAAAGTCAGATTTAGCAGCCGTTTAGATTTAAGTTAACTATATGTTAGATTGACCATTTAACAGTCTAATGGCCAGGGGGACTAGACTATTGCGGAGCCTGGTGGTCCTGCACCGCACACTGCAGAACCTCTTCCCAGAGGCTAGCAGAGTGAACAGTCCATGATGGGGGTGAGAGGGGTCCCCGGTAATGTTCTTAGCATGGGATAGGCAGCGCTTCTGGCCAATGTCCTGAATGGAGGGAAGTGTAGTCCCGATTATTTTCTCTGCTGTCCTCGTTACCCTCCTCACACTACCCCAGTCGGTAGCGCTGCAGCCTCCACACCACACAGAGATACAGCTGGTCAGGATACTCTCTATGGTGCCCCTGTAGAATGTGATGAGGGAGGGTGGGGGCAGGTGGGCTCTCCTCATCCTCCGCAGGAAGTACAGGCGCTGCTGTGCCCTCTTAACCAGTGATGCAGTGTTCACGGACCAGGTGAGTTTGTTTGTAATGTGCACCCCTAGGAACTTGATACTGCTGACAACCTCCACAGCCTTGTTGTTGATGCAAAGTGGGGCATGGTTGGGCTGGTTTTTCCTAAAGTCGACAATGATCTCTTTAGTTTTGTCAACATTCAGGACCAGGCTGTTGTCCCTGCACCAGCCCACCAACTGCTCCACCTCCTCTCTGTAGGCTAGGTCGTTGTCATCCCTGATGAGGCCCACCACTGTTGTGTCGTCAGCATACTTCACGATGTGGTTTGTGGCGGACCTAGGGACGCAGTCGTGTGTCATCAAGGTGAACAGCAAGGGGCTTAGGACGCAGCCTTGGGGGGAGCCCGTGCTGAGGTAGATGACATCTGAACTGTTCTGACCTATCCGCACTGATTGGGGTCTGTCACAGAGGAAGTCCAGCAGCCAGTTCCGCAGGGGGGTGTTGAAACCCAGGAGTCTCATTTTGTCTACCAGATGTTGTGGGATGATGGTGTTGAATGCTGAACTGAAGTCCAGGAACAGCATCCGCACATGGGTGTTCTTCTCCTCTAAATGTGTCAGGCTCAGGTGAAGCGCAGAGGAGATGGCATCCCTGGTGGAGCGGTTTGTCCTGTAGGCAAACTGAAAGGGGTCGAATGAGGAGGGGAGACTGGAGGTGATGTGCTCTTTAACCAGTCTCTCAAAGCACTTCATTATGATAGGAGTCAGTGCAACGGGCCGGTAATCGTTGAATGATAAGATCTGGGGTTTCTTTGGCACTGGGATGATGTTGGCAAATTTGAAGCATGATGGTACTTTGGCTTGGTCTAGCGAGGTGTTGAAAATGTCTGTTAGTACACAAGCCAGCTGATCGGCGCACTCCCTAAGTACCCGCCCCGGAATGTTGTCCGGGCCTGGAGCCTTCCTTGTGTTGACCCTTCTCAGGGACTTCCTCACGTCAGATGAGTCCAGGTGGAGTGCTCTTTCGTCCTGATTTGGAACCGCTTTCGCTGCAGTGGTGCCGTTATGTGCCTCGAACCTTCCAAAGAATTTGTTGAGGTCATTCAGAAAGTCCATGCTAGTGTCCTGCACTGGGGCGGTGGTTGGCTTGTATTTGGTAATGGCCTGAATGCCTTTCCACATATCCCTGGTGTTGGTTTTGTTGAGGAAACGTTCCTGGATTTTTTGACTGTACGTTCGCTTTGCTAGTCTGATAGCACGGTTCAGGTTAGCCCTCGCTGATCTCAGCGCCTCCATGTCACCAGATTTAAAGACAAGGTTCCGTACTTTTAGTTGTTTGCGTATCTCAGCAGTCATCCAGGGCTTCTGATTGGCACGGGTGCATATAGTTTTGGTATTGCTGACGTCTTCTGCACATTTACTGATATAGGCTGACACAGAAATGGCGTACTCATCTATATTTATTTTGTTGTTGTAAGTGGCAGCCGATTTAAACATGTCCCAATCAGTGCAATCAAAGCATTCCTGTAGTGCCTCCATTGCCCCCTCAGACCACACCCTCACCTGCTTCACTGTAGGTTTTTCTCTGGTCAGCAGGGGCTTGTATGCTGGAATTAGCATAACAGAAAGGTGATCTGATGAGCCAAGGTGGGGGCGGGGGGCTGCTTTATATGCACCTTTGATGTTTGTGTAGGCCAGGTCTAATGTGTTCCTACCTCTTGTAGCAAAATTTACATGCTGATGGAAATGCGGGAGAACTGTTTTCATATTGGCCTGGTTAAAGTCCCCCGCCGCAATAAAAATGCACTCGGTGTAAGCATGCTGCAGTTCACTCACAGTTCGGTAGAGAACGTCCATTGCCTCCTTCGTATTAGCGCTGGGGGGCACGTACACGGCAGTAATGATGGTCGCGCTAAACTCCCTCGGTAGGTAGAAGGGTCTGCAGATCACCGTCAAAAGTTCAATGTCTCGTGAGCAGTGATTCGAGATTATCTTCGCATTTCTACACCAGTTGTTGTTTGTATAAATGCATAGACCGCCTCCCTTTCTTTTGCCGGTGAGCTCGCCGCTTCTATACAGGCATGTATAGGTAAAAAGGTCAATGCCTCCTTTACTTCCATATAACTTTAGCCAATAGTGACTGATTGAAATACTGATTGACACATTTAGCCAATGAAATTCTGAATCATTTGATATGAATTTGTCCCTGTTTAAATTAGACCCTGAAGCAAGTGTTCTAAACGCCACTAGTTATTCATTTCTACACAGTATTTATAGACTGTTTATTATTCTCTCCTGTTTTCGTTCCCGTCTACTTTGTCCTGTTTTATTTCGATATCCTGTTTCTTTATCAATCTTGTTTGTCCGGTCTTGTCCGATATCGACACCATCTGTCCGATATCTACTCGGGCGATTGGTATCGATCTCGTCGGCCTCTGGCTTCCTATCATTTCACGCCAGACTGCTGCCTCACGTGCATGACTCCCCATTTCCCGTAAAACAAAAGGCTTATGTGAGAAACGTCACGCGTTTGGGTCCTGATCCTGTTCTGGTTCTAGACAATATGTTAATGCCAAAATAATGAATATTGACTGCTGCACTTGTTGACTGAGGTGGACAGCTGTGGACACAGTCTGCAAACTTGTGTCTTCGTTTCGGCACAATGTGTTACTCTTCAGTACTAGACATTTCCCAGCTGATTTAAAAAAAAATATGAGAAATGGACGTGAACAAGTCCTTTTTATGGCTGTCTAAGTCTGCAGTTTCGGCGTGGCTTGGACAAAAAGAAAGCTGATTTTCTTCCTTAGGGGCCGGTCACACATCCGTTTGCGGCTGATTTACGGCTAAAATTTTGCGGGTTTTTTTTTGCCCGTGGTTGCCCGCGATGGAAAATGCGCAAAATTGGCCAACCCGCTGTTCATCGGTGGTATGCCCGCAAAACAGACGCCGGCGACTGTTCCGCTTCATCATCGCGTCATTTCCGCGTCATTTTCTCGTGTGGACCACGGGTATGAAAGCTCCCGAGCCGGTGTTGTGCCCAAATCCGACTCCTACGCAACCCCCCTTCCCCTCGCGTGAACGCGCATTCTGCTGCGATCGCTTTTGTTGGAAGCGTGCATTGACGTTGGTGACTTTTTCATCCGCGTTAACAACCGCATTTTGTAGAATACGATCGCACTTTATTGTTTAAATAAACGCGTTATATAGACTAGGATCTCCCAATTGTTATAATTAGCTCGCTTTATTGTTTTAATAAGCGTTTTATATAGAATACGATCGCTTTTGTTGGAAGCGCAGCAGAATGCGCGTTCACGCGAGGGGGGGGTTTATATACGGTGTGCATTACCGTTCGATTACGTTCACAACAAAAACAAAGACGGAATGGTTTAAGTTGTATTACATTCCCAACAAATGCAAGACGAAGTGGTTTTGGTTATATGTTCGCCATTACATTCCCTAAAAGTGAGATAAAACGAGGTAAAAGTGGTTGTAGTAGCGAGGGGATGCAAATCTCGGCAGGGATGTATTTCTCGGCATAACACCGGGCTGTAGAAATCATAACCGCTCAAGACACAGTCCCGTGAAGATCAAGATTTCAAGCTATGGCACCGAAGAAGCCAATATGTTATTATTGTAATAGTTTTTCATTTTTATTTTATTATCTTGTTATGAAATGAAAAGAAATGTCAAGAAATAAAAATGGATTAAGACGAGGTCACTACGGTGACGGGGATCCATGTTCACCCCTTGACGTCTCGAGCACAACTGACGTGTGCTCGGCAAATCGCGCTGTATATACGCGGAGAAAGGCGTTTGACCGTCACACGCGTAACACGCTAATTCCACGTAATAACACCACGATACAGGCGCAGAACATGCTATTACCATGCTCCACCCACGATTACCCGCTGAAATTTCCCGTCCTACCCATGTGTAACCACGCCCTGGCCGCGGCCAGAGCACGTCGTTCCGCGTCATTTCCGCGTCATTACCTCGTGTGCCGCCCGCGGTTAACACGTGCTCAAAGTTTTGAGCAGCTCAAAACTTTTTCGCGCGGCCAACCGCGTGTGAATTTCCGACCGCGAGTAAAGCACTGCTTTATCTCGTCTATATGGCGGTCTCAAAGCGTCCAACAGCGCCCAACAGCGTCTGCCTCACGGCCAGAAATTTCTGGCCGTGATTCAGCCTCGATACGCCCGTGAAAGGCTGTGTACCCACGCTCTAAAGAATTGAGCAGCGCAAAACTTTATCGCGCTGCCACCCGCGCGCGAATTTCCGACCGCGTGTTAAACACTGCTGTATCTCGTCTGTATGGCGATCTCAAAGCGTCCAATAGCGTCGGCCTCTCAGGCAGAAATTTCTGGCCGTGATTTAGCCGCAAACGGCTGTGTGACCGGGCCCTTAAGTCTGTGCATTTGGCCTTTCATCAGGTGTGCTCTGTAGTCCAGAATTTACCAAACAATATAAGGAGTTCTTCTGTTAATTCAACCGGATCAATGAAACACCCAAATACAAAATAAAATACTTACTAATTGGTCATTATAGATATTGAGTTTGCAATATTTTTTAGCTAAATGATGGCAACAGAGAAGTCAAGCCAATTCATGTTTATTTGTATTGCCCTTAATCTCAATAAGTCTCAAAGGGCTGCACAGATCAAAGACTATTGCAAACTACAGACTATTATAATACCATCCCCTTATATTTTCGACATAAAATATAGGTTATTCATATGCTGTATAATAGAAGTGTGTTTTAAGCTTAGATTTAAACATTTCCACTGAGGTTGCAGATCGAATCTCAGGGGGAAGAGCGTTGCACAGCACCGGGGCCCAAATGGAAAACGCTCTCGAACCTGCAGATATCTTCTTGGCTCTTGGGATAATATTTTTATATTATAACAGTAGTTTTATGATTATAGTAATTTTGTAGTATTACTTTAGTATTTTATTGTAGTATCTCTGTTGTATTTTGTATTTCCAAGAATATTTGTTGTATATCTGTAGTATTTTTGTAGTACAGTGTTTCTGTAGTTTTGTTTTTGTAGAGAAAAGTACATTGTTTTTTTTTTCCTTTTCTGAAAAGGCTGTTGCGGATGAGCAGAAAACTTCATCTCAATAGTTGTCAGGTGAATAATGATTTTTCGGAAGCCTCAGGCCGGCGTACCAAATCTTCTTTCTTGACTCAATTTTCTGTGAGAAATCGTTTAATTTTCTTCTCTCGTGGACCCAGGGTTTTGGGTGTAGCAAGATAAGGGTATCAAACGATTTAAAGACCTATATGCGAACGTTACTTTGATAGCTTTCCTAACCTGGAGGCTTCATTTAATCTACCTCAGTCACATTTTTTTTGTTACTTTCAGGTTCAGATTTTGTCTCAAAAGGTTTTTGTGGTTTTCCAATTTTACCTCCAAGATATGACTGGGAAAGATTGCTCTTACCAGAGGGGAGTCATTTTGAGCATCTACAATTACATGTTATTTTGGGTGGGTGGACACCTTGACTTGTGCCGCTGTTTGACTGACCTATCACAGTTGCTCACACAGACAGTCATACCCACCCAAAACACACTATCCCCGTGATAGCATTTTCTGTGTGCGGTCTGCTGCAGAACACAATGCAGGATACGTTGATGTCAATGGTAATTAAGACAATTAAATTAAAAAATCCGCCAAGCAGTGAGCCAGCGATATCTAAAGTGCATAGTAGCAAAGAGTCTATGTTTGTTTAAAAAAAAAAAAAAAAGAAAAATAAGTGATTTGAATGTCCTTCCTATATTTTAACCATTACTCCAGGCGTGCTCATCTTTTTCTTCATCATGAGACCATGCATGTCATACTCAGCCTCACTCTTGCTTCTTCTCCATTCCCTCAGTCTCAGTCTCTCCCTAGTGCATGGTCAAATGCCCACTAGTACACACGAGTGTGCGTACAATATAAAAGCTGCTTGTGGAGGCTTTTTCCCTCACAACATCTTTCACTCACCTGCAGCAGTTCGGGCAGCGCTTCTATCATGCGCCGAGTGAGCGAGCGGAAAACGTTGGAGCGTGCATACGCAACTGGTGGCGCATGTGAGATCTCTGCGGCGTGCCGAGAAGGTACGGCAATTGCTGCCTTTGAATTTCTCCGCTTGGCTTTTCGCCGTGAGTATTGCCGCCACCACAATTTGGTGATAATGCTTTTGTGTTAAAGTCGGTTTTGTGAAGGAAAACAAATTAGAGACTGGATTTTATTGATGCAAAAGGAGGATTTGATTCATGAAGAATGCAAAAATGATCTTTATTTGTACACTAGGATTGCAGTAGTTTTCAATTAAAAGGTACCCGCTAACAAGTACATTGTGTAGTGCAATGTGAGTATATTTCAACCATCCCATATCCAGTAGAGGTGGGCAATACTCGGTATGGATACGATTCAAGTAAATATGTGGTAGTATAGCTCGATACCAATCCAATATCAATTCTTTATGCTTAGATATGTCATGATCATTTAGTAATTGAACCCTTCCCCCTTTGAATTAATTTATAATTATTATAAACGCCGCAAAACGATTCTAACCACTAAAATGTTTCACTTCTTTATTACATACCTACATTCCAAACTTGAACTGTACCCCAAAATATTATATATATATATATATATATATATATGTATATATATATATATATATATATATATATATACGTGTGTGTGTGTGTGTGTACACTGAAAAAATAAGTATTTAAACATCCTGGTATTTTGCTATTCCTCCCACTTAGAAATCATGCAGGGGTCTGAAATTTTCATCATAGGTGCATGTCAGAGAGATAAACTAAAAAGAAAAATCCAGAAAATCACAATGCATGATTTTTTCAACAATTTATTTGTGTGATAATGCTGCAAATAAGTATTTGAACACCTGCAGAAATAAATATTAATATTCGGTACACTCCCCTTTGTTTTCTATCACAGAGGTCAAACGTTTCCTGTAGTTTTTCACCAGGTTTCCACACACTGCAGGAGGGATCTTGGCCCACTCCTCCACCTAGATCTTCTTTAGATCAGTCAGTGTCGCCTAGAAACACGGAGTTTAACCTCCCTCCAAAGATTTTCGATTGGTTTCAGGTCTGGAGACTGGCTGGGCCATGCTAAAACCTTGATATGGTTCTTACAGAGCCACTCCTTGGTTTTCCTGGCTGTGTGCTTCTGGTCGTTGTTGTGTTGGAAGACCCAGCCAAGACCCATCTTCAATGGTCTGACTGAGGGAAGGAGGTTGATCCCCAATATCTCACAATACACAGCCCCAGTCATCCTCTCTTTAATGCAGTGAAAAAAATACCCCCAAAAGCATGATGCTACCACCCCCTTCGCTTCACAGTAGGGATTGTGTTTTTCGAATTGTGCTCTTCATTCTTCTTCACCCTTATGATCAAAAAGTTCCATTTTGGTCTCATCCAACCACAACACTTTCTCCCGTGTATCATCCAGAAGGCCATATGCAAACTTTAGACGGGCCTTGGCATGTGCTGGTTTAAGCAGGTTAACCTTTTGTGCTATGAATGATTTCAAACTATGACGTCTTACTGTATTACCTACAGTAACCTTGGAAACAGTGTTCCCAGCTCTTTTCAGGTCATTGACCAACTCTATCGTGTAGTTCCGGGCTGATTCCTCATCTTTCTTAGAATCATTGAAACCCCATGAGGTGATATCTTGCGTGTAGCTTAACTCCGATTGAGATTAACTGTCTTGTTTAATTTCTTCCATTTCCTCGTGTTTGCTTTTTTCACCAAGCTGCTAGGCAATTGCTCTGCAGCCCTTTCCAGCCTCTGTCTCTGGTGTCTTTGGACAGCTCTTTGATCTTCGCCATGTTACAAGTTAATGTCTTACTGATTGCATGGGGTGGACATGTGTCTTTATGCAGCTACCGGCCTCAAACAGGTGCATCTGATTCAGGATGATACATGGAGTACAAGTGGACTTCTAATGGGCGGAATAATAGGTCTTTCACGGTCAGAATTCTAGTTGATACGCAGTTGTTCAAATACTTATTTGCATCTGTATTACACGTGTAAATTGTTGAAAAATCATGCATTGTGATTTCTGGATTTTTCTCTTTAGTTTATCTCTCTCACAGTGGACATGCACCTACGATGAAAATTTCAGATCCCTCAATGATTTTTAAGTGGGAGAAATAACAAAATAGCAGGATTTTCAAATACTTTATATATATATATATATATATATATATATATATATATATATATATATATATATATATATATATATATATATATAAAAGATTCAGTGTGGCTTCGCTTACACTTGTGAATGGCCTTGTAAGGCTAATTGTTCAGAGGCGACCAATGCTTGGTGTTGTCCATCACCAATATAGTGTGACAATTCTGTTAGTATGCTACTTGGGTTCACTTTGAATTCTGTGATTGTGAGTGTGAATCAGGGTCAATTTAAGATTCAGACCTTTGGGGGTGCTGACCACCCGGAATTTTGGGCAGATTAAATATTTTTTCATTTCACTTAAAGTGATTAAGGATCATTCAACACTGCAGGACTGTCATGTCCCATTTGTGAACATCACATTAGATTTTGTGGGTAGCAGAAACAATATTTCAACACCATGCCCAGTTTTTATTCATTTATTTCTAACAGAGTACACATAAACATATACATACAGAAGAAGAATCATTAAGCTGTGTCGCCTGACCTTGAGGGTTGGATACCTGTCAATACATTTTTGGTGTTGCACTTGATCAAGCACATCACTTCCATATGCTAGGATCAATGGTCCTTCGAAGCCAGGTATGGAGCCAGCGTAATGCGCTAAAGACCACTATATTCATATTTTAGATCCCACTCAGTTTTAATATGGATTTGAATTGTCTTCCTTTAAAACATATATGCACTGAGATGGACCTAGCACTTGCTTGATTATGCTGTGTGAGTACACTTAGCACTCTTTCATCCAATTGTGTGTGTGAAATAGCATTATTTTCTCTCATTGACCAGTCAAGGATGAAATACATATTTTAGTAACAAGCAGATGGCCCGCCGTTGCCGGTACAATAGAAGATTGGATTTGGCTGCTTGGAGTGCTTAGTGTTTGGGAGCTACACTACCCAATATGGCCACCTAAGAACATTAGAAACCCCACGAAAGTAGACCAAAGGAAAACAGAGAGTTATTGATTTTGGGGTATTTTTGGGGGGTCACTTGACACGAAACCTGGCGAAACATACTCGAGGAGGCATAACGTTCAACCGGAAAAATGTTTACGAAAGTCATTTCAGAGCTTTTATGTCACATACAATCACACCCACGAATCAGGAATGATAAAATAGTTTGGATTAGATGGATAGAGGGCAGCACGACGGCGCATCGGTTAGCGCGTGTGCGGCACAGTTCTGAGGTCATGAGATCAAGCCTTCCTGTGTGGAGTTTGCATGGTCTCCTCGTGCTTGCGTGGGTTTCTTCCGGGCACTCTGGTTACCTCCCACATTTCAGAAACATGCATATCAGGTTTATGGGCCTGTCCAAATTGTTCCTAAGTGTGAATGAGCGAGTGCGTTGTGTGTTTTTGTGTGCCCTGCGACTAGCTGGCAACCAGTTCACGGTGTCCCCTGCCCACTGCCCAAAGATAGCTGGTATGGGCTCCAGCACCCCCACGACCCTGCAGAGGATAAGCGGTGCAGATAATGAATGGATGGATAGATAGATTGAAATGCTGTGTTCCATATTTGCCTGACTTAGTATGTTTGGTTCACACATTGAGGGAATATGAGGTAGACTCATCTCTTGTTCAACTCATTCAATCTCATAACGTATAAATACACTTTCAGAAGTATTGTTCCTAAATGCCCAAACTTTTTTTTTAACTATTATAATGGGTTAAGGGCAGCTCATCAGTAAATAGAAAGCTTCTTTGGAATTTTTTTAAGTATGATAAATCACCGTTAGATGGCAGGACTGCCTTTGATCAGATCCTTTTCCTCACATCAAGGAATCCCAATTTCCAAGTGTTGCTTCCTGAATCCAACAATTGAGAGTCTGTAGTCGGCCCCATATGGAGAATAGTGAAGTAGTGTGGTCAGAAACGCAAATATATGAATACAGCAAAGACAGTCAACACTTCTTCCTAAAAAAGATGACAAAGTCCCTTTGTCAACGAGATGGCAGAGAGGGATGACGTTTCATGTGCAGGGAGGAGATCACTACGGGGACTGAAATAGTGTGATCACGTCGCCGGAAAAATCGGGCTCTTAAAAGTTTTTGTTCATGCATAAATTCAGTGTTCTTGGAATAAAGTGTTATTTCACAAGCAAAGCACTATTGTGTTGTTTGTAGCAAGCATTGTTTAGATACACCAAAGCAAAAAAGCATGGAAGTGAAAGTTCTGCTTGAAATGCATTCTGGAATTAAGTATTTTAAAGAAACTTAGCAATTTTCATTTGTCGTTTACCAATCAATGGTAAAAGCTAGAAACACACTTTTTTAACGAAATATGAGGTTCAGTGCTTCTTTTTAAGATGTCCTGTGCATTTATGCTACAGAACTAATTTTTCTGTAGGCCTTCAAAAATTAGTCATAATGATCAAAATCGTCTGGCACCAGTTCTTCCCATTTGAGAGAAACATCTGGCATTAGTCAGTTAAATATGTGCCCTGAGAGTCCCTTGCGAAAAATCCATGGCATGGTCCACATCCAACTGATATTGTGTGCCATTCACTAACACGGTGATGATAAATTTGTGCTCTAGGGTTGACAGGCAACCAATGCAGGATGCAGTCTTTTTTTTATGTGTTACACATCTTTTAAAGCTAATGAGACCACCGAGTTCCCACTCAGTGTGTATATGAGTCTGACTAATCTTCTAGTAATGATTGCCCACCCTTCCCAGACTTTGTCCTCTCTTCATTAATATTTTTGTGACTCACTTGCAAGGCTTAAAATCCCATTTGGCATGAATGGAAATCAGGGTTAGAAAATTCTTGGTAGAGCCATTAGTATTAGTGGAAGTCATGTAACTGCATTATTTTAATGTGACATAAGCTAAGGTCACTTATTATGGCTTTTTTTTAAGAAACAATTAAAATCCTTAGTAGTAACATTTGCTATATGATATATTCGATTTTTGAGGTTGATCATGTCAGGATGGGGCATGTCACTTTCACTCAGAGTTCGTCAAACTGGAGGGAGATCCTACATGCTCAAACCTGCAACCCAACATCCCAACACCAGACTCTGTCATGTTCCTTGTTCCGGTGGCGAAGCGAAAGGTCGCCCTGGCACCCGTATTCCATATTCTGACAGCATTACACTTAAAAAGAATATTCCTCTTTTTTGTGTGTTTGAGGAAGAATTACTGAACCTCCCTATTCATTGCAGTTGTATTTGCTTTTGAGTTTTGTTTTACATACATGCCTTCACTTTCTGCACCACGTATCCTCACTTGGGTCTCGTGGGTGTTTGAGCACGTCTCAGCCGACAGACAACCATTCACATGCTCACCCATACCTAGCGACAATTTAGAAACTGACACTTCCGGATAAAACCAACGTAGGCACAGGGAGAACATGCAAACTACGCACAGGGAGACAGGTAGCTGGATTTGAAGCCGGTACTCAGAACTGTGGGGCTGACGTTCCGCCTGAGCTTTGTTTTGTTTTCTCAAATCCCATTGACTTCAGACTGTTTATTTTTAATAGTTATCTTAGTTTTGTAGCTATGCTGGTTTCACTTTCTTTCAAAGCTGCTGAGCGGAAACTTGTATGAACTGATGTACGCAACCCAGTTTTGCACCTAGCATTGCTTTTATGTTCAACAGGGTGACACTAAAAAAAAAATCAAATTTCATTTTTGCTATTTCCGTAGCTTAGTTACCTAATATGACCTTTGGATACATTTTTTATGCCTTAATGCCACTAGAGGCTTGCTGATGACCAGTCAAGGTGGGAGTCTGTCTTTTGTCCCAATCTCAACTGTGATTGGCTCTATATGTGCTGAATCATAAATATTGAAAGTGGACATTTTATATCCCATAGACCACTCAATGTGCTCATGACAGCGGTTTCCTGTCTCAACAGGTCAGACAGCAAGATTTCCCGATTGGCCGAGAGGTGGAACCATCGCGCGTCTGCTGGAGATGCTCTGATCAAAGATCTCAAGTTCTACACGCAACGCACCTCACGAAGCCTGGATAGGTGAGCACTTCGGGGACCAGTTAAGCTGGTTCCACACGTAAACATCTTGCTGTTAGAAAGTGGTCTTTGTTTCTGCGCAAATGGTTAAAAAGGTAGTAGTCTAAGTTTTAAGCCAAAGTTATTTGATTTATATATTAACGATATTTTTAATGTTTCAAAACTATTGAAAATAGTAATATTTGCAGACGACACTAACATTTTCTATTCAAATGATAACTACCGTAAAGCCGCTAATTTTTTCCCAAATGTTCAGCCCTGCGGCTTATTCAGTGAAGCGGCTTATTTAAGTAATTTTTCTAACGAACACCAGCGGCACTCGAGTTCTAAAGGTAAAATCTAGACCGGTGGAATTGTGCATCCTCTTGGATTATGATCGATTTGTCCGTATGACAGAGGATAGAGGTTAGTTTCAATTGTGAGGAAGACGTCAATAATGACGAGAATGACGAGGACGGCTTGCCATAAATTTCATAATTGCGGCACAGCTTTTTTCTTAACAGCTACGCTAAGAACCCTGCGAGCGTGTTAGGAGTAGCGTGGTGGTACCTTTCACAGGTATTATTATTATTATGAAAGCTTTGAAAACTCTCGGTGTACCGTCTTTCTTCGTAAATATGTGTAACCATGTATAATATGTATTTGCAACTGTATATTTTTGTCATGTATTTATTTTGGACACTTGTTCTGATAAGTCTTGCACTGACCAATTAAAAAGAAGGGGCGTAACAGACACGGGGGGTTATGGGAAGTAGGGACCAGTGAAGGTGAGTGTTTGTGGACACCGCAGACAAAGGTGCATATATATTTTTCCCACCCTTACTTTTGGAAATATACACTTTTTTCCCTTGGATTACTTTCAACAGGCACCTGGACTTTGCAGGTCTGCATTAAATGATACCGGTATCATTTTCAGTTAAATCAGCCAATTAAGAAAATTTAGATGTGACGGCATGTGACGGCCAGATCAGTTCAACTGTGGTTCTGAATTAATTGAAGAACTCTGTGAGATTCTAAATGAGTCGGCATGACCATAGCCTATGATTTTTGCATTCCGAAGATGGAATAAGAGCTTGCTCTGTCCACTCCACGCATGGCCCGGTATTGCAGTACCTCCGGGAACGATGCTTTCGCACTGATCGCTGCATGGCTCTGTGGATAGGACCTTGACTCGGCCTCTTGGCTGAGAGCAAGTGTCTTGGCCCCTTGGCTTTGTAGCGTATTATGATTTGACCGATAACGGCTAATGGATAATTGATAAAGAATATAGAACAATAAACCTTACAAAATAAATCACTTCCATATGCTAGGATCAATGGTCCTTCGAAGCCAGGTATGGAGCCAGCGTAATGCGCTAAAGACCACTATTTCTGCTGACACAAATTAAATGCCATAATGCACTGCCAGTGTTGACAATTGAGGCGGGGACAAATCATTGTCAGAAGTAGGACTGTGTGCTTGAATCCCATTAGGAAGTCCTGATTCACACCAGAAAACCACTTCAGTGTTTGTTCTCAAACACAAATGGTTTTATTACTAAGAAGATAAGAATTCAGTATCATAATCATATAACTAATTGTAATCATACAATAATCAGTATTGATTCATAATTTTTTTTTTTTAAATTAAATAGTTTATAGACAAACCATCAAAATGTGATGATAATGTGGTCAACTGCTGAGGAGAAAATACACAATTATCAGTATACATCTATAAACTATTTAATTTAAATAAAACCAAAGTAATATTCTTTGATAATCGTAAGGCAAATGAAGATTTAGAAGTAAAAATGGATGGTGTTGCAATAGACATAGTATCAGAATTTAAGTTTTTAGGGGTCATAATAGACAATAAATTAAGTTGGAAAACACACATCAGACACATACCAACTAAGGTACCTAAAAGCATTTCAATAATCAATAAAGCCAAATTTATTTTAAATTATAATGCATTGTATTTATTATATTGTTCTCTCGTTCTGCCATATTTAACATAGTGTGCAGAAGACTGGGGCAATAATTACAAAAGTTCACTACAGCCCCTCTTTATCCTTTAAAAATGTGCAATAAGAACCATACACAGGGTAGGATATCTGGATCATACCAATATTTTATTCATGCAGTCCAAATTATTAAAATTGGATGATTTAATACAATTTTTCACTTTTCAACTGTTATTTAAGGTCAACAAAAACATAGTGCCAGAAAACATACAAAAATTATTCACTCGGAAAGCGGGAAATTATAACTTGAGTGGCTGTAGTGAATTCAAAATCCAAAAGGTGAGAACAACCAGGAAAAGTATGTGTGTGTCTGTGTGTGGAGTCAAACTTTGGAATAATTTACAAGATGAGATCAAACAATGTCCAACTATCCATGTGTTCAAATTGAAATACAAAAAAGCATTACTGGCAAAATACAGGGATGAAGAGAATAGGATATGAGGGAGATTGGAAATACTAAGTTTAAAACTATGTTTTTATTTTAATGTTCGAAATAAAGGTTTTCATTCATTCATTCATTCATTCATTCATTCATTCATTCATTCATGGTTAACTTGTTGTTATTGTTGCTATTATTATATCAAGTCAAGTCAAGTCACATTTATTTATATAGCCCTTAATCACAAAAATGTCTCAAAGGACTGCACAGGATTACAATTACAAAATTACACAGTTACCTGATCTTAAACCAGCATGCGGGCAAGGAACAACTCAAAAACCTCAGTGTGAGGAGAAAAGAAAAACCATGAGAAAGGACCTCACATGTGGTAATCCCCCTTCCAGGATTGACCAGGGTGAATTACAATTAGCATTACTGTACACATAATAGTAAACATTAGGTAAGATGTTGAAAATGTCCGGAAAGTGCATGACATCAACGACGCCCCCAGCCTGCAAACCAGTCCAGAAAGTCTATGACTGCCACGACGCTGCCTTCCGTCTCTGCCAGCTGGTAAATGCAGGGGTTGACATGCTGCAGGTCAGACGCTGGTCCGCTGACCCATCCCAAATCATCCTTCTCCTTTGTATCAGCCAGGCAGGCGTCGGAAAAAGACAGGACAAAACAGAAGATGAGGTGGGCATCAATCATATGCTTTGGAATAGAAGTGTGTCTTAAGCCTCGATTTAAAAACTTCCGTTGAGGTTGCAGATCTTATCTCCAGAGGCAGGGCGTTCCATAACACCGGGGCCCGGATGGAGAACACTCTTGAGCCTGCAGACTTCTTGGCTCTCGGAGTCACAAGTAGACCGGCATTTTCCGAGCGCAGACTCCGTGCAGGAACATAGGGGAAAATCAAACCGGAGAGATAAGAGGGTGCAAGCCCATGCAAACATTTATATGTTAATAAGAGAACCTTAAAGTCACATCTTAAGTGGACTGGGAGCCAGTGCAAGTTGGCCAATACAGATGTAATATGCTCAAACTTTTTGGTCTTAGTCAAAAGTCTACCTGCCGCATTCTGAACCAACTGCAAACTTTTAATGCTAGACATCGGGAGACCAGAAAGCAATACATTACAGTAATCAAGCCGAGAAGTAATAAACGCATGAATTAAAATCTCTGCATCTGATTGGGACAGCATCGAACGAATCTTCGCAATATTACGGAGGTGGTAGAAAGCTATTCTAGTAATATTTTTCACGTGTAACTTAAACGACAGATTAGGATCAAATATAACACCTAGATTTTTGACCGAGTCACTATGGGTGATATTACATTTGTCTAGGTTCAGGGTAGTGTTTGAAAACAACTGACGACAGTGAGCTGGACCAATAATCAACATTTCAGTTTTTTCTGGGTTAAGGCTTAAAAAATTATTTGACATCCATCTTTGAATCTCAGTAAGGCAAACCTCCAGATTTCTACAACTTAAATGTCCAGTTTTTTCCAGTGGCATATACAGTTGAGTGTCATCTGCATAGCAATGGAAACTAATATTATACTTGCGGATAATGTCACCAAGCGGGATCATATAAATACTAAAAAGAAGGGGGCCAAGTACAGAGCCTTGAAGAACACCACAGGGGACATTAGATTGTTTAGAGGTCAGATTGCCATAGTTAACACATTGCAACCTGTCTGACAGGTAGGAGCTAAACCACGAGAGTACAGCTCCTGAGATACCAATCCGTTCTAGATGAACCAATAATATGTTGTGGTCGACCGTATCAAAAGCAGCGCTGAGATCCAGCAGCAGTAACATTGATGAGGCACCGGAATCTATTGTTAAAAGGAGATCATTGGTTACTTTAGCCAGGGCTGTCTCAGTAGAGTGATTTGCCCTAAATGCTGACTGGACAGTTTCAAAAAGGTTATTTTCTGACATGAAGTCATTTAGCTGCTGTGCAACGACCTTTTCAAGTAATTTCGCAAAAAATGGCAGATTTGACACTGGCCTATAATTACCTAGGCTTTCTGGGTCAAGGTTAGGTCGCTTAAGCGTGGGTTTAATGACGGCAGACTTGAAGGCTACAGGAACAATACCCGAGGATAGCGATATATTAATAATATTTAAAACTGATGGTCCTAAGATCCCAAACAGATCCTTCACCAGTGAAGCTGGAAACGGATCAAGCAGGCACGTAGTTTGTTTGGCCCTACTGACCATCTGTGTTAGATTATCAAGGGACAAATCATTGAAACTGGAGAATGTTTCTGAACAACCGCCGACACGGTCCATACCTAACAGCTCCACATCCTTGATATAGGAGGAGGAACAGAGCGTTCTTTTAAAATTTCATTCCTGATTAGTTGAATCTTTTTATAAAAAAATTCCATAATGTCGTTAGCAGAATAAGTGCAACCATTTGGGTTAAGTTGTTGTCTGGTAAGTTTCGCCACTGTGTCAAACAAAAATTTCGGATTATTCTTATGTTTAACAATAATGTTAGAGAAAAACGAAGCTTTAGCTGAGGCAAGAGCTACTTTATATTTCAGCAAACTGTCACACCAGGCCAGTCGAAAAACCTCCAGCTTAGTAGTGCGCCATTTTCGTTCAATTTTTCTGCAACTTTGTTTGAGTAACCTAGTTTCTTCAGTAAACCATGGTGTATTCTTCTTGGGTCGAAATTTATACTTTAGGGGAGCCACAGAATCAAGAACATTAACCAAAGCAGTATTGAAGTTGTTTGTAAGTGAGTCAACAGACCCAGTGTACGAAGGGAAGGCTGCAGTTACCGTAGGTAATAATTCTTTTAAGGCTAACACCGTTTTAGGGCGGATATTGCGACTGCTAAAGCCTAAATTTTCCTTTTCACAGTAAACATTAAACAGCACCTCACATTTAACAAGATAATGATCAGAGATGGCATTAGGATACGGTAACACTGTAACATTTGAGGCTAATACGCCACGGGTCAGGACGAGATCTAGAGTGTTCCCATCTTTATGAGTGGGCACATCGACTATTTGATTGAAACCAAATGCATCAATCAGTGACTTAAATGCAATTGCAAGTGAATTTGATGGGGAGTTTATGTGAACATTAAAATCACCAATAATTACAACACTGTCCGCATAAGTTACTAAGTCTGTTAACAGTTCCGAAAATTCTTCCAAAAAATTTGAGTATGGTCCATGTGGGCGATACACAACAACTAAATAAATTGGTGTTGACATTAAGGACCACATAAGAAGTGCTTCAAACGTTATAAAACTAGTAGGGGTATTAGGAGTAAATTTCAACTTATCTTCCGATATAAGAGCAACACCTCCACCTTTTTTGCATGGTCGTGCCAAGTGCGAACTCACAAAGTTAGGGGGAGAAGCCTCATTTAACACTACAAACTCATTTGGTTTTAACCAGGTCTCACAAAGGCCAATAAGGTTAAGATTGTGTTCATTAATAAGGTCATTGACAAGTAAAGCCTTGGAGGCTAGTGATCTAATATTCAGAAGGCCAAGCTTCAGCACTGTGGATTGAGCTGAAACCTTTCGCGAGTTTTGAACCTTAATGGCAACCTTAGTGGTAACCTCCACAGGATTATACTGCCTGTCCCGGGTCCTGTGCCTTGCATGACGGCAGATGCGGCCCGAATTCCATACCACAGGAATATAGTTGACAGGTGGAGTAGCAGGATGACTATTGGTAGAAAATAATGTTATTTCTTCTCCCTCCTCACCTAACAAGGGAGAAACAGAGGTAAGAAGCACAGAAGAAGATGCTATAGAAGAGTATAAATCAGGGTGTATGGTGCAGTCAGTAGAACGCTCTAAACTACAAAAACTATGTGAATTGCATGAATCTAGCATAGCGCTAGTTAGCTCTAGCGTTACAGACTCCACACCCATGGTTACAGGTTCCCTAATCACCTGTGACCTGGCCTGCACTAGTGTACCCTGTCATGGAAGGCTTAAACAGTAATCTATATTTTTAAAAAGAGTGAGAGCACCTTCCCAGTTAGGGTGAAGGCCGTCTCTCCTCAGCAGGTCAGGTCGGCCCCAGAAAGCAGGCCAGTTATCCACAAACCTAAATCCCTTCTGATTGCAAAAACTTGCCAGCCACCGGTTTAGCGAGACTAGTCTGCTAAACCTCTCATCATTGCCTCTCGCAGGCAAGGGGCCAGAGACAATTACTCGATGCCGACTCATCTTTCTGGCGAGATTACAGGTCCTAGCAATATTTTTCTTTGTAATCTCAGATTGTCTCATTCTAGTATCATTAGAGCCGACATGAATGACTATATCGGTGTAACTAGCCCTGTCCTGGTCCTAGGTTTGCTCGTCAGCTCCCTCAAATTAGCCTCAATGTCGGGTGCTCTGGCCCCAGAAATACACATAACCGAGGCTGGGGTGCTAAGCTTTATGTTACGGGTGATGGAGTCACCTATAACTAGGGTGCGGGAGCCAGTAGACCGGGGTGGAGTTGGACTAGCTAGGGGGCTGAACTTGTTATGCATCTGAAATGGCTCACCGCGATTAGCATGCCGTTTAGGGCTAGTGCTAACCGGACTAGCAGGTTCGCTACAACCCACGCTAGCAGTGGTGTCCGAGGCACCTAACATTTTCCGTTTAAACTGCTCTAGCTCAAGGACACGTCCCTCTAGAAGGGCTACTTGCCTACGGACACGGGAGCAACCTTTACAGCAACCCATACTCACTTGTAAGCGTCGGATGCCAAAGAGCGTCTTAGCAGCCGTGGGAGGGGATGCCCTTCAACAACGATCGGCAGCAGCTTCCGACTGTAAAACAATTATGCGCGGCACTTACCTTGCGCCAATCGTCCGAGATACTTACCCGAAACTTTACAACTGTTCAAGATAAAAAGTCTCAATCCAGAATTCTGCTATAGTAGGAATCTGAAACAATCTCAGAACTGTTATTATAAATATTATGTTTATTTTTATTGTTGTTATTATCATTGGTGCCGCAGTGACATTGGTAACTAGGCGCATTATGACGTTGAGGGATGGGTATTGCGAAGATTAGTGTATAAAATATGTGATCATAGTAATTATTATAATTATTGTTATCTGAGCTATTCAATAAGTATATCCACGAGATTTTGTTATATTAGACATAAGAGGAAAGGAGAATTTGTAAAATGTATTTAATAGGGAAGATAAAGGGGTAGGAAAAATAAGCATCTGCTTCTGATTACCTCTTTTCGAACATGTTATGTGACAGTATTTTGTTGTTGACTCATTGTATTTGTCCTGTTTTTATATTAATGTTCAAAATAAAAGTTTTCATTCATTCATTCAAGCTGTCGATTCTGATAGAATAACATGTATTAACTGTGCGATCAAATTAAAATAAAATAGTATTGTCTTTATTGCCATTGATAACAGTGCAGTCAAGAACATCATCAGATGTGGCACACCAGGATAAGCATCAGAGTTCGTAAGGGTGTTTGAAGTGATTGAAAATGCTTGAAATGTAATATTGTTTTCAAATGTTAAAGGTGCTTGATTTTGAGTGACACGCTTGTAAATGCTTGAAATTGTGGCCATATTTCTCAACAAGTCTGCTTAAAAACAATGCCGACATTCCTCTTTAGTGTCTTCTATTTGCCATTGCATATCATTTTTGTCATGATTACTGATGTGAATCACTTGTGCCTGCTCATTTGGCGCTAACCGCTGCAGGCTCTGATTGGCTCCCTGTCCCTATTCAAACCCAGTCCTGTCACTCTCCTGTTGTCAGTCCGTCTGCGAATGTCTGTTGATACAAGGCAAGCCTTTTTTGACCCTGACTCCCGCCTGTCCCGTTTTTGCTCCCGTTTGTCTTCGGCTACGACCTGTTGATCCCAACCACGTCTGCTCCCCCGTCCCGGCTTACGACCCATTTTTGATCCAGACTACGTCTACTCTCCCGTCCTGGCTTACGACACGTTTCCGACCCTGACCAGGTTTTAGTTCTCCCTGTCCCGGCTACCGACCTATTTTTCCGTCCCTGACACCGCCATTGCTCGCTACGGAAGATCCACTTCCGCATTCGGTTCACAATCCGAGTGCGAGAGTGACTTGCTTCTCGCGTCTAGCCAACGCCGTACCGTGGGCGCAGCCCTTCCTCTTTCTTTCAATAAAACCTGTGGTAAACGTTACGCAATTGGGTCCTGATTCTGTTCTGGTCGTGACAATTTTGCCTCTTAATTAACAGCAACGCGCATTAGTTGGTACGGCATGGTCCTACGGGTCGCGCCCAAGAAGACAGCTGCATGCTAGATCTAAACAGAGCACTATGAAATGTTAATTAGTGCCAGGATTACGTATCAATTTTGGATATTTATTATAGACCAAGTAAGTCGGATTCGTTCCCGGTGAGGGTTGGACTCCGCCATGGCTGCCCTTTGTCACCGATTCTGTTCATAACTTGTATGGACCGAATTTCTAGGTGCAGCCTTGGTGGGGATGGAGTCCAGTTTGGGGGACTCAGCATTGCATCACTGCATTTTGCAGATGACGTGGTGCTGTTGGCTTCCTCAGGCCGCAATCGCTGGAGCGATTTGCAGCCGAGTGTGAAGCAGCCGGGATGTGGATCAGCACCTCTTAGTCCGAGACCATGGTACTCAGTCGGAAAAGGATGGCATGCTTCCTCCAGGTTGGGGACGAGATCTTGCCCCAAGTGGAGGAGTTCCAGTATCTTGGGGTCTTGTTCACGAGTGCAGCGTCTGCCGTCATTCGGACCCTGTCCGTCGTGGTGAAGAGGGAGCTGAGCCGAAAGGCAAAGCTCTTGATCTACCGGTCGATCTACGTTCCTATGGTCATGAACTTTGGGTCATGACCGAAAGAACACGATCCCGGATACAAGTGGCTAAAATTAGTTTCCTTTGCAGGGTGGCTGGGCTCTCCCTTAGAGAGATAAGGTAAGAAGCTCAGTCATCCGGGAGGAACTCTATGTAGAGCCACTGCTCCTCCGCATTGAGACGGGCCAGTTGAGGTGGCTCGGGCATCTGATACAGATGCCTCCTGGACGCCTCCCTCGGGAGGTGTTCCGGGCATGTCCCACCGGCAGGAGGCCCCGGGGGCGACCCAGGACACACTGGAGAGACTATGTCTCTCGGCTGGCTTGGGAACGCCTCGGGATCCCGTCAGATGAGCTGGAGGAGGCGGCTGGGGATAGGGACGTCTGGGCTTCCCTTTCAGGGCTGCTGCCCCCGCGACCCGACCTCGGATAAGCGGAAGATAATGGATGGATGGATGGATGGATTAGATAGATAGATAGATAGATAGATTCTTTATTCATCCCCGAAGGGAAATTCACTTTTCCAGCAGCATCCCTGAGCTGAGAACAATCGAAAATAACACGGGAGCTGCTGGAGTGGCTGCCATTCGTGACGGCGCCGGAGAAACGATTCAATTTGAATCATGTACAAACAAACAAACAATGTACTATTGTTTATGTGTAAAGATGTTTGCCACCTGATTTGTGTGTGTCAACCACAGTTGAAATTGTACATAAAGTTTTATTGTATTACGTGTTTAGATGTTTATAGGCCATCCAAAAAGTTAAGGTAGCATTTCCCAGTAGTAAATTGTAGTAGGAAGTATTTCCTGAAACTGAAAATTAAATTTTACATTTTACATCTATGCGGGGAAATATTTGTCCCAAAAATATATTTGTGATATACTCTAGATCTTAAAAAACCTTCAAATCAGAAACCTGCAAGGGTTTTATGTTTTTCTTTCCTCTGGGAATAAACATTACCAGTTAATATGAAGTATTTGCTTGTTTCCCTCCCCCTCTTAGACGCCTTACAGGTGGTTTGATCCAGCAGATGCAGAACTTGCAGTTGTCCCAAGCCAAGAAGGTCCCAGGAGGGCCGGCCTCCCCCAATGCCGCCAAGCGCCTCTATCGCAACTTGTCGGAAAAGCTGCGGGGAAGCACGTCATCCTTCGAGGACAACTACTTCTTCGGCAAGACCGACCGTCTTCGCAAGACTCCAGTGAGTTGCTCCGTTGTAATAACACCTCATCAATTTGAAAGCATGGTGACATGTTTAAAATGTGGTAAAACATAGGCCTGAATTAAAACGTGTGATTTGTGCTGATGAAGAGTTTTAAAAATAGTTTGCCTGGCTCATGGGTAAGCAGCAGATCGAAGGTATTGGTACTGGCAGTGTTAGGTGCTCACACACTACAATGAAATGATCTGCATTTATATAGCGCTTTTCAAGTCAATGACTTCCCAAAGCGCTTTACAATGTGCTCCACATTTCCCAATAGCGGCCGTGCAGCCATGTAAGGCGCTAACCTGCTTATTGGGGGTGTTAGGGGTTAGGTGTCTTACCCAAGGACACTTCGACATGTAACACGGACGAGCCGGGATTCGAACTGGGGTCCCTTGATCCCAAGACGAGCGCTCTACCTCCTGAGCTACTGCCGCTGTCATACTAGCTGATAAAGAGATTATAAAAGACCAATACTTTTTTTCAATTAGGCGCAGAACGTGTAGTGATCCTCCCCACACTCATGCAGATATGCTGCAAAATATTCCCCGCGCCGTGGGACTCGAAGAATTTAGTCTCAAGGTCCACTGATTTGGCGTACCATATTTTCACGACCATAGGGCGCCCTCTGTTAGAAGGTGCTGGTTCTATTTCTTCATTCAGCACATACACAAGGCAGACTGGATGATGGTAAACACCTGCTGCGGCAGCCTTACAACACAGACGAGAACACAAGTGTGCGTATTTAAAAAATACAGCGGGAGAAAAACTGATTTTGGTAGTGGTTTATCAAAGTACTGATTACAAAGTAAAACACACAGATAAAAACTTGTCACAGTTCTTTTTCAGCTTCCTCTACTTGCGAACCATCGATTCATTATTCTTCAATTGTCTTGCGGCTACTCGATTTCTATGTTCTTCGGTGTAGTGTAGAAATCAACACACCACGGCAGACGAAAAAACAGAAAGAATGCACCATAAATTTCAAATTGCTAGATGCACTACGCCGTTAGAATCCACGAGTACTTCCGCAAACAATGGACGCATTGTGTATGATGTCACGTGTCCTTTTCTGCACAAGTTGGACACTTGACACCTTCACACAGGACATAGAAGTTACAGTAGATTGCATACAAGTCATATTTCGTTTGAAATGTGAACAATATTACAAAAACATTGGATTTCACCAAAAAATCTGAGCATTAAGCGCTGCAGTGTGAACGGCAGCCTCATCGTGTCCTCAGCAACGACCGACACTTTTATGTGTGCTTTATGGTCATGAAAATACGATACATCCCCTTCAGCTGAGACATCAGAGGACGAATGCAATACTTTTAACTATGGCAGGTATGGTTGAAATAACATATGACACATGTCCAAAAAAGACAGCGATTGTAGTGAACAGCGATTGCGTACAGCTCATTGTTGCTTTCAGACATTGTGACTTGGCTTACCGTGTTGCTTGGGGACTTGGAATTGTTTTGTCTGATTTGCGTGCTTCGATCCCCAAAAGTTGTGTGAGGTTTTCCTGCTGCCATCACAGTGTACGTTCCTTTTTTCCCTTCGCCACCGTTTAGGCAGGCAATTGTGGCTTTTTATGTGTGTTTTTCGCCGCGTGTCTTGCAATTGGTATAATATTGTCCGGATAGTTCCCCAATTGCGTCAGGGTCGCCAAAAGCTTCCAGTTTTGTTTGCTCCAGGTTAGCCCCCATTAGCAGCCGGCTAGCCGTGTCCATTGGTTATTCCCAGCGGGGTTTGTGCTTGTTGACGTTGACTCTTTTTGTTGTTGTTAGCCTGGCTGCTTACTGTGTTTTTGGTCGGACAGGCTGGCTTTGATAGTTCCTTTTAGCCCCCCCTGGCAGTGGTTAGCCTGCTGTGTCAATTGGTGGTATCCGGCCGGGTACGTGTTTGTTGATGTTGCCACTTTTCGTTGTTGATTCCTGTGTAGTCTGGCTGCCTACTGCATGTTTTTCGGTCATCAATCCTCCCTTTTTTCTGCCGATTAGTCTCCGTTAGCCCTCTTTCGCAGCAACTAGCTTGCCCCGCCCTGGCTTGGTTAGCGCCATTAGCTCTCTGTGTGTTATTTTTTCCAGTTCACCCCATTTTGGCTGATCACCATTTGTTGTACCATTGCTGCACCAACCAGCGACACAACGCCTAGGTGTTAATCACAGAAACTACCACAATTTGGCTTAAAACACTTAACCTGTTTGACTAATTACCACGTTCAACAACATGGTGACTGGCTTGTGAGGGTGCCGGTGGCACTTGGATGACGCCACTGCTCATGAAGTCAAAGAAGAGACGGGCTGTCTTCAAAATGCATTATTTCAGAAAACATTCGGAATATACCAATTAAATATACATATATAGATATTATGCAAAAACATATACTATTTTCTTTCATTTTGTATGTTATAGAATTTGTGTATCCCTTTAATTGTCCTTAATAGACTACCTCATTAGTGTGGCCAGACATGAGCCGCAGATGTTTGGTCAACTCACTCACAGGTGCTAGGAGTTATAATAAACAGGGCAAATTTGTGTGTTCCCAGGCGCTGTCATTGAAAAATATAGGGCTCCCATTTTACATGACGCAGCCCTCATTCACGTTTGCTTTCAGTGTAGTAGTAAATATGTGATCCTTTTTGTAATCGCTCCGGTAATCTCCATCTTGGTCACATGAGCTGAAAAAACATCACGTACAAAACTTACAGTAGAGTTAAAAACAACGTTCTGCAGCCAAAGGCGTCAACGTCAAATCCCCCACGCGGTTGGCGACGGGTGTATGCCAAAATCTGGGGCAGCTTGTACAAAGACAAAGTTGAGATTCACTCTTAAATTTGAGCATGCGCCTTTTAATCTAGTGCACTCTGTAGACCGGAATTTACAGTAACTAAGGCTAATGGGAAAGAAAGAAATCCAGAGACTGTAAATGTAAGATTATTCAGATTGAACAAGAACAACAAAACAGCAAAGGTCGATTGGAATTATTTGAGGAATAAAAAGTGAATAAGCCTGAGGATCTCTTCTTGGCGCTTGGGATTACTTGTATACCAGCATTTTGCAAGCAAAGGCTCCAACAAAGAACAGGGGGTGATTAAAATCACATCTTAAACTGACATGGAGCCAGTTCAGGACAGCTAGAAATCAAGGTAATATGATCTAACCTACCACATGTGCAGTCCCTTCTCAAGGTTTTTTCATTTCCTTATACTGAGGTGTTTGAGTTTTTCCTTGCCCCCACGTAGGTTTTAGATCAGGGCATGGTGTAATAGTCTGTATAGCCAGTTGAGACTTCTTATGATTAGGGGCTATACAAATAAACATGACTTGACTTGACTAGTTGTCTAAGGTAGTGTATTTAAAAGCTTCCAATCAAGGCTATGTGAAAATGTGGTAACATTTAAACGAACAATTCAAAGACCCAGTTTGAGCCGATTTAGACACCTAGTCTGCAAAACTTGGATTGAAACATGAGGGACTGGCTTGCTTTCCTCATCATGCAGGAAGGCTAACGGCAGGTTTGGTTGTAAAAACCCAGTGAAGTCCACTGGTTAGCTGCAGCGTGGGATTTATTGTTGGTACAGGCCTGGCTGAGACCTGGAGGTAACCTGTCTTAGTAGTAAAAAAAAACTATTTCAAATGTAGTTAAAAAAATAATAATAATAATAATAATATAGCGCTTTAACTTCATACAAGGCACCTCCAAGTGCTTGGCGAAATGAAAAAAAGCCAAACTTGTTCTGGTCTGAGAGAGTAGAATGTCTTCCTGGGAACGCTGATGAGTGGGAAAACAGAAAAATGTATGGTCAGCTTTTTGGGGCAGTCTTCACATCTTGGGTAACCTACCTGACTGTCTGTAAAAGATGGTGTTGATATTTTAAGTCGTTTTGGTCTGGTAGAGTGGGATGTTTTTCTGGGGTCAGCAAAACCAAAAGCTCTGAGGGTGGCATTAGCTCAGGAGGTAGAGCGCTCGTCTTGGGATCAAGAGGTTGCAGTTCAATTCCCGGCTCCTCCGTGTTATACGTCAAAGTGTCCTTGGGCAAGGCACTGAATCCCTAGTGCCCCCGCTAGCAGGTAGTTGCCTTGCATGGCTGACGCTGCTATTGGTTAGTTAGTGTGTAAAAGGGAAAAGTGTGAAGCACATTGTAAAGCGCTTTACAAGCACTATATAAATACAGACCATTTTCATTTTTAGGCTTTTTTTCTCATATCGGCCAACCCCCTCTAACTGTCTGCAAGACATTGTGTTGAAATTTAATGTTGTTCGTGCCTGGAATAGATAAATCTCTGCCTGGAAAAACTGCTGTTTGTGAGTCAGTAAAAAAAATTACCACTAGGAGGCTCTAAATAATACACACTGTCCCTTTAAGGGTTATAACAATTCCCCAAAATCAACAAGACATCTCTTAAATTGAGCAAACTTTTCCCTATTGACAGTAAATCTTAATTGGAATTGTACCATTATCTGCATTACTTGAGATCTTAAGTGATGTATACAGTAAACCTTAATTCGAAATGTATTATGATCTGTATCGCTTGAGATCACTAGTGATTTTTCATCCACGGCACCTGGAAAATGTTCCATTTTCTTATCGCTGTAAAACCAAATGTGCCTGAGTGGAAAAGAAACCATTTGGTTTCCAAGCAACTGCGGAATACATTCCTAGTAGGAAATCAAATCAGTCACAATTCAAGCAGTGCAATACTAATTTGTTAACTACTGGTCAGAATTGGCAGCACAGCGGCTGAGTGGTTAGCTCGTCCGTGGCAAAGTTCTGAGGTTATGGGATCAAATCCAGCTACCAGCCTTTCTGTGTAGAGTTTGCATGTTCTCCCCGTGCTTCCATGGGTTTCCTCCAGGCACTCTGGTTTCCTTTCTTCTTCCACATTCCAAAAACATTCATGTCATGTTAATTGGCCTGTCCAAAATGTCCCTAGAAGTGAATGAGCGAGTGACTTGTCTGTCTCTGTGGCCCTCCGACTGGCTGGCAACTAGTTTAGGTTGTCCTCTGCCCACTACCCAAAGATAGCTGGGATGGGCTCCAGCACCCTTGCGGCCCTACTAAGAATAAGCAGTGCAGATAATGGATGGATGGCTTGTCAGCATTAACTCATTCAATGCCATAACATATAAATACGTTGTCAGAAGCATTGTCCCTAAGTGCCAAAATGTAAAAACATGTCTTTCTTCTTTTATTTAAAAAAAACTATTATAAAGGGTTTGGTGTTGCTCATCAATAAGTATCAAGCCTCTGGGAATGATTTCAGAATGATAAATCATCATTATATGGCAGGAGTTGTCACGGGACCGGACCAGATTGGAGGCAGGAGGCAGGAAGGGTAAACTCATTCGCGTTAACGATCAGTTACTTTTATTAAGAAAATAAAAGTCGTCCAACACTCAGGGACAAAAACGAAAACAGGCTTACAGGAACTCAGACTAGGAATACTCACAAAACAGGCTTTTACTCAGAACGGGCAAGTACAGGTTTCCTCAAGTCAAACAGAACAGAATAATGCAAAGTAATGCAATGAACCCGCCACCCGCAAAACCCGCCCTTAAGAAGCACACACGCAAATTAGAAAATCTGCTACAGCCGGTGCCAAGAGGGCGGGGCCAGCCGGTCGCCACGGCGACCATGCTGGACATGACAGAGCCCCCCCTTTAAGGGACAGCTCCTGAGGTCCCAAAAAAAAGAAAATAAATACCTCGCACCCCGGAATGGGTCGACGCTCCCGATGAGGGCAACCCCGCTCCCTCCTCCGAACACCCAGGAACGGGGAGAGGCAGTGCCGTCGGCGTTGGATGAGTCAGACATGGCGCTCGGCAGGGGGGGTCGGACAGGCGATCAGCAGCGGAGTCGGACAGGCGATCGACAGCGGAGTCGGAGAGGCGATCGGCAGCGGAGTCGGACAGGCGATCATCAGGGGAGTCAGACAGGCGATCATTAGGGGAGTCAGACAGGCAATCATCAGGGGAGTCAGACAGGCGATCATCAGGGGAGTCAGACAGGCGATCATCAGGAGGAATCAGACAGGTGATCATCAGGAGAGTCAGACAAGCGGTCATCAGGGGGAATCAGACAGGCGGTCATCAGGGGGAATCAGATAGGCGATCATCAGGAGAGTCAGACAGGTAAGCAGGAGTCGGACAGGAAAGCAAAGGAGTCGGACTGGCAAGCAAGGGAGTCAGACAGGCAAGCAGCAGGGGAAATCAGACAGGCGAACAGCAGGAGAGTCGGACAGGCAGGCAGGGGAGTCGGACAGGCAGGCAGGGGAGTCGGACTGGCAAGCAAGGGAGTCGGACTGGCAAGCAAGGGAGTCGGACTGGCAAGCAAGGGAGTCGGACTGGCAAGCAAGGGAGTCGGACTGGCAAGCAAGGGAGTCGGACTGGCAAGCAAGGGAGTCGGACTGGCAAGCAAGGGAGTCGGACTGACAAGCAAGGGAGTCGGACTGGCAAGCAGGAGAGTCGGACTGGCAGGCAGGAGAATCGAACAGGCAGGCAGGAGAGTCGGACAGGTCGGCGTCAAATCTTCCCGGGGAGCCCATTCGAGGCACAGCAATGCCCACGACGGGCGGGGCCGTGGTTCGAATGGGCAGGGAAGGTGACCTCACTGGGCGCTTGCCAAACGGCGTCCTCCAGCTCTCCCCAAATTGTGTTGGGATCGTTCGCTGAGTTCACATCTTGGCGGGTTCATTCTGTCACGAGACCGGACCAGATCGGAGGCAGGAAGGGTGAACTCATTCGCGTTAACAATCATTTATTTTTATTAAGGTAATAAAAGTTGTTCAACACTCAGGGACAAAAACAAAAACAGGCTTACAGGCAAACAGGAACTCAGACTAGCAATACTCACAAAACAGGCTTTTACTCAGAACGGGCAAGTACAGGTTTCCTCAAGTCAAACAGAACAGAATAATGCAAAGTAATGCAATGAACCCGCCACCCGCAATCCCCAAAACCCGCCCTTAAGAAGCACACACGCAAATTAGCACGGCGGCGCAGTGGTTAGCGCGTGTGCAGCACAGTTCTGAGGTTGTGGGAACCTCCTGCGTGGGTTCAAATCCATCTACCGGCCTTACTGTGCGGAGTTTGTATGTTCTCCCCGTGCTTGCATGGGTTTCCTCAGGGCACTCTGGTTTCCTCCCACATTCCAAAGACATGCATTTTAGGTGAATTGGCCGGTCCAAATTGTCCCTAGGTGTGACTGAGCGAGTGAGTTGTCTGTCCCCGTGTGCCCCACGACCCTACTGAGGATAAGCGGTGCAGCTAATGAGATGAGATGAGTTTAAATTAGTGTTTCTCAACTGATCGGTCCGAACCCAAAAGTGGGTGGCAAACCCGTTTTCAGTGGGTTGGAGGCTTTTGCCTAGGCAAAAAAGTACTAAGAAGGAAAAAACAGGATCAATTACACCCCTTAAAATTAGATGGCGTTATTGCCCTGTTCGATCTCTTGTTCCTGTTCAGTCAATCAGCGTCGTACCGATTGCATTTGAGAGTGAATCTGTTTGTTTTATTTACTTTTTCTGCCCATAATAATGGGTCCACGAAAATTTGTGGGAAGGTCTCTGCCATCGAAGCGCTGCTGGAAGGTCAAGTAAATGGTTTCCAAATGTTATACTTTTGACGTTTTACAGCATGTTAATCTTTATTATTTACAATATATATAATTAAATAATTATCATTGTTTGGGTTTATATTTCTTAAATATTTAAGCTATACATTTATTTTAGTATGTGGCTTTTTAAAAGCCGTTTTAGGGGGTGGTTTAAATGTGATGCACGCTTATATGCCACTATATACAGTACTGGAAGTATTTTTGCACTTCCTTTTTATTTATTTTTTAAATTTTTTTACAAAGGTGAATTTATTCTAATATATCTGCTTTAAACTGCATAATTCTTTCATTCCATACATTTGAGAATTGTTTTCTTGATTTAGATCCCTACTTGCCATTAGGGTACAATGATGGGTCCCGAAGTCAGAGCAGTTGAGAAACACTGGTTTAGATATTGTATAAGTATCACAAAAGCTAAAAAAAAAAAACAGTAAAGTGATGATCCTGCTTAAAATCTATCCTTTCACAAAAAGCCACTTTTCTCAGAAGTTTTCTTGGAAACAAAAATGTTCAAGAAAGCTAGAAATCATTTTTTATCTTAAGAAAAATGAGGGTTCAAGATTTCTTATATGTCCTATCCCTACATAGCTACAGAACAACATTTTCTATCGGCCTTCAAAAATGAGTCAAAATAGCAATAATTGGCTTCCACCAGCCCTTCTCGTTTGAGAGAAATATCAGGCATTGAATGAGATAATAATTTCAATTTTGAAGATGTGATTGTTTTTGGTCTGGGAGGCAGCCAATTTCGTGCGAAAAAAACACATTGGCAGAGTGTTGAGGAATATATTCCGTATGGAAGATCAATAAAGATGCGGTTTTCGGACGCCCTAATTCAATGTCTCCTCCGCCTGAACTCTGTGTTCCCGTCTCATCCCTAATTCAATCTCCAATCAAATGCCTCTAGCTGTTCACATTCTATGTCGTTCATCGAGTTCAACTTCCTTTTAAAAAAATATTTCATGAATTTACTTTTAATAATGTTTGAATGTCTTAACTGCTCTTCAAAGTACTCTGGTTACTTAAGTCAAATAATTAGGAAAGAGACAAAAGATTTAAAACAGACACGTTGAGCATTTTATCAGCTTTAGTAGGCCCAGCTTGGTAGTTTTTGATCGGACGTTATATTTTTTGGGATTTCCTTTACATTTATTCAAAGCAGTCTGTCAATTGAGGAATAGCTCCCACTTGAGTTTATGTTTGGGATGATTGTGGTGATTTCAGATGTAAAGCTGCTTTTACTCCACTGTCTAAAAAAAACCCCAAAATGTTAACACATTCAATGCCAAACATGAAAGTCATCTTTTTTTCCATTGTTTGTGAATTTGAGCTGCATGGCTTAAAATGTGAGCCCTATATTTAAAGATGACAGTGGCAGGGTAATTAAACTGTTGAGAATAGTGCCAGATTGCAACACAGATGTAAAAAAAAATGTTGCTGCGGTAATGGACCAAATTGTATTCGCTTGTTATCAGTGGTGTCGCACGGGAATCTTTGGATCAATCTAACACACAAAAGGACGGTCGGCATGGGAATAATCAGCTATGTGCAAATGTGTCCAGACTATGCTAGGCAGAGTTTGCCTTTTCGAGGCGGTGGAGCAGCAGGACCTTGACACGGTGCAGATCATCCTGAGCCAGCTGACGGCCGATGAGCTAGAACTGAACACGCCCAACAGCCAGGGCCTCACACCGCTCGATGTCGCCGTCATGACCAACAATGCGCACATCGCCAAGATGCTGCTCAAAGTCGGTGCCATGGAAGGACCACACGGTGAGTAATTCAGAGTTTTGTTTTAAAATCAAAAAATAATCTTACTTTTTTTTTTCAAAACACAATGTAAGGTTCACCTGAACCTCAGCCTGGTTCTTTTATCTTAAATGATCTTTGTTTTAGAAATAGAGGTAAAATCGGGCCTAAAAAAAAATCAGCGCAACCGAGGCTTGCGGGTATTAAAGCCTGACCTACCCCGAGCCCGACCAATTAACTTGATTTAAGGGACCAAGCCTGAAGAAAACACAAATTTCCATATTTAATTTGTGAGGACTGGGCTTACACCAGCTCAGTAGCCTAGATGGTAAGGCGCCCGCTTTGAGACTGGGAGGTCGGTGGTTCGCGCCCCGGCCGAGTCATTCCTAAGACTTAAAAAGTGGTCGGCGGCGCCCTCTGTTGGCTGCGGCTGCATCGGCTCGCTACAACGGGTCAGGTGCAATCGACATTTCGTTCTGTGTACATTGTTACACAGAATGACAATACAAGGAAATTATTATTATTATTTTAATAATAATAATAATAATAATAATAATAATAATAATAATAATAATAATATTATTATTATTATTATTCTCTCTTGCTGCTTTTCTCTCTTGCTGCTTTTTTTTTCATTTCTTTTTAATTATCTGTCATTGTTCTTCAATTATTTTTCTTTGTCGCGCTGATCCTTTTGTCCATTCTGGAGGATCTTCACAATGGAGTCAGTCCCTCTCTCATGCAGCACCGACCTGCTGAGCACCCTGCCCAACCCAGTGTGTGCTACAACCACACAAAAAAAGAAAGACAAAACAATGACGGGCGCATAATTTAGAATAAAAACTGTCTGTTCAGCCCAAACACGAGTCTAATAACTGAAATTTTAGGCCCGACCTGATTTTTAGGTGTATGGGGAGGTGTAGGGGGTGAAGGAGGTGCAAAGACAGTTCCTGGAGCGAAGGTGAAAGACCTGGTAATGTTATTTATATGAGAGTGGAAGGAAAATGTACTGTTGAGGACTTTTGACTATTGACCTGCGGGGAGGGAAAACACTAAGGAACTGTCTTTAGAGAGAGAGAGAAGGTGTCAACTTAAATACAGGGGACACACGTCCCCTTTGTCCATGCCAAAACTTCGCCCTTACCTCTGTTCAGCTTTGTGAGAATTCGAACACCCGGGAGAAAAAAAAAAGAAAAAAACATGCGCTCAAATTAGAAAAACGCTGTATCCTCCCTCGTTTTTTAGCAAGCATTGTGTTCAAAAAGGACCCATGATGGGCAAAATTCGTGATATAGAAACCTTTTATTCATTTTTTGATTACATTCTCTCTATTTATACAATGAAACCAAAGAACAAACCCTATTAACAGGCTCTAGGATTTCTTGAACCACTGAAAATACTTTCTAAAAATAATCTTTCTGCCATACTGTTTCACACTATTTATTTCAAAAAGGTGATGATTTTAGGACACTTCGTTTTTACTTCAGATGATATTTTGGCGCCATCTGGTGGAGCTTATTGGAAAAACTTTGCATAAAATGCTTGTACCTTTCTTTAGCATATTGAGAATTCAAACGTTCCTTTAGGGGTCCGAAGTGTTTTGTTGACATGGTAGCGTATAGAGAAACTGGAAATATTTAAAGATTTGCGCGTTTGTAATATAGGTTTGTCAAGCTGTTTTATGTACTTGTTCAACCTCAGACCGCAGCGTTATTCAAGTCAGGCAGGAAGGGGTGGGGCGACTGTTTAGCCAATCAGAATGCAGAACACAATGCGCGTATCAAAACCACAAAAGGTAAGCTGCGGTACAGGGAGAGAATTCTGCATAATATCCTTCAAGAGATCCTTGAGTTTGACATGTGGCTGAGGGAATGAGGAGTCCTGCTTAAAAACTATGTCTCTAATCAGTGGCATTAACCAGGGAGGGCAGGGGTAGGCAATGCCCACCCACGGACACGATGGGTCTACCCACTCAAAGAAAAGTGGATGTAATACTGAGTGCAATCTGGCAACCGCATATAGTATTCATTTGTATAATATTGTGTATGTCAGCGGACACTAGTGTGAACTCTTCCGCGTCCTACAGCACACAGTGTGTGTGTCAGTTCCCTCATAACGTCTCTTTACTAACATCATTGACATCATTTTGGCTCCCAAACTGCTCTTTAGATTGTTTTTGTGGCTCAATCCATATATTACCAATGTTTTGTACCGTTATGCACAAATTGACTTTAAAAAGAGGAAAAATAAAGCAAAAAAAAGACAAAAATGAAAAACAAAAGTAGGAAAAAAAGAAAATAAAAAGGAAAAAGACGCAGAAAAAAAGTAAATTGATAAGCAAGACTAAGGAAGTAAAGAGCTGGGAAACAAAAGAATAAAAAGGGGAAAAAGGAACATTTTAATAAAAGAAGGAAAAAAGCGATAAAACGAAACAAAAGGTTAAGGGAATAAACAAAACAAGATAAAAATAAATAATAGAGAAAAAATAAACTAAGAGAAAAAAGACCAATATTAATATAATATTAGGCATAAAATGAATTGATATTTAAAAATGAAAAACTGTTATTCTACTAAAATATAATATCTTTTATTTTTTAATCTCCAGTGGACTTTTAACTCGTTTAATTTTAACCCTAATTATATTATGCTACAGGAATCACATCTTAACAAAACGTCAATTAAAAAAAATGGACTTTTCGGTGTCACAAAATTATCGTGAAACACATTGTCCTTTAAAAACGCTGGAAACATGAATTACAATATTTACAAATCTTAAACGGTAAATTACAGAATAATTTTCACCTGTTAAATACTTAATAAAAATGTACAAATGGAAAAATGTGTATTACCTTCAGGCGTCTGAAAGGGAGCCGGCTGTCTATTTTTTCAAATAATCAAGTCTGATGGAAGCTGTGGATGTGTTGTTGCCTATGTTAATTGCGCATTAGTGCTATGCAAACATTATAAGGGGGTAATGAAAGTTGTGCCCCCACACCCACCCCCCCACCCCCTTGAGGTTCATGTCCGGTCACGCCACTATCTCTAATTTACTTCTACTGTTGTCCGTGTGTCCCTTCTTGGAAGTCTTGAGCCCGGAGAGCCGCGAGGCCTACCTAGAGACGCTGATAGCAGAGACGGAGCAGCTCGTCGCTGACCTCTCAGCGCAACCACAGCGAGATGGCCAGTCACTGGACGCATGTCACAAGGACAAGCAGCTGAGAGTCCTGGAGTCCAAGTGCAAGCTCTACAAGCGCATGAGGACCGGATTCCGACAAGCACGTGAGACAGCCACAAATCTCTTTTTGCATACTATTTTAATCGTCGACTAGTCACTGACTATTGAAACAAGTGGTCGAATAATCGGATAATTTCAAAATTTAGCATGAAGTTGATTTAATTATGTGGAAAATGACAATAAACAAACGAAAAATTAGGACAATGAAATATACATCTTTTATCGAACATACTGCGGAGAAT
Source organism: Urocampus carinirostris (assembly GCF_059441175.1). Lineage (NCBI taxonomy): Eukaryota > Metazoa > Chordata > Actinopteri > Syngnathiformes > Syngnathidae > Urocampus > Urocampus carinirostris. Next base: position 7,258,584 of record NC_142367.1, on the reverse strand, counting down.
AGTGCCAGATTGCAACACAGACGCTGTCATGATTGCCGATTGATCCCATCCTCCTCGCCAGACACGGAAGTGTCACTTCCGCACCGCTCGTTCCTCTTGTCCGTCAGCAATCGGATCGTGGAACCAAGCCTTACTCTCCCTCTTTATTAATAAAAACTGAGAAAACGAGCACTATTGGGTCCTGTATCCGTTCCTGGTCTGTGACAGACGCGATTTTTGTGCTGTTGTCATTGGTGGTTACCACGGTGACCGACCAAATTGCATTTTCTTATCATTGTTCCTCGAAGATTAAAGGAAACTCCAGCAACCTAACTATGACTTAGATGAAACAGAAAGAGAATTTTAGCATTTTTGATGGATAACTTCTATTGCTGTCCAATTTGGATGTATAAATTGACACATCATGAGTATGATGTAAATATCGAATAAAGTACTATTAAACATTTTTTTCCAAATCAATAATGTTACTTTAACCACTAGGGAACAGTAAATAATACACACTGTGCCTTTAAGCATATTTCATTCCATTTGCAGGGGGTGCCACTTGCTGCCAAGTAAAAACGACATGATATTTGCACAGAGCTCAGAAAAATAAAACAAAGCTCTGGTCACCTATTTTTAAGCTAAGCTCTTACTGTCGCCCAGAGCAACTATGATGTAATTTTTAGGTGACGGTAAGTGACAAAATGCCACTTCTGAGATTGTTAAAAAGTAGAATTAACCATAAATTCCGGACCACAAGCCACAACTTTTTTACTACATTTTAGTTTCCTTTAATTCTTAAAGAACAGTGACAAGCAAATGCAATGTGGTCAATCATTAATGAAGGATGACACTTAATCTCTGTGTTGCAATCTGGCACTATTCTCACTATGGATTCCGTGGTGGAGTCGTCCAGAAATACAGTGCTCACATTTTATGCAACAGCCATTGGCGTATTCTTTTGGTGCAGTAATAAATATGTGTCAGTCTTTGTAATCTCCATTTTGAATGGTCACATGATCCGTAGACACGTAACGTAAACAACTCAAAGCAGAACTAAAAATCAACGCTGGTGAAAATGGTGTCAGGTATGTGGTGGCAAGGCGCCTTTAGCATTCAGTAGGTCAAGGCACAGACACTAATTTCCCTTCACGGTTGGTGCCAGGTGTGAAATTGAATTGAATTTCAATGAGGTGCGCTCTGTACTTCGGAATTTAGGGTACTTTGTAACTCATCTTCCTATTTTTGTTTGGTTTTTTATGTTTATGTTGCTTAGGTACCCCTGAAGCTCCTTCGTTGGTCCATTTGAGCGTCAGTAGCAGCTCCACACTGACTGTCATATTCCAAGAACCTCGCGGTCTGCAACCCACCGTTGTCACAAAGTACAGAGGTATGCAGTTGACTTGTGGGACATGCCATCACAAATGCAGCATTTTCACATCACCTTGCCCCAGTTTTCAAACAGATGTTGACAATGCTCACATATGCTTGGACATACAGTGTCTCGAGTACACCGGTTCTCAACTAGTCTGACTTAAGGACCCACCATTCCACCCTAATTACAAGATGCGAGCCAAATACGAAGACAATTCCACTTCTCAAATGTATCCACTGAAATGATTGTGCTGTTTAGAGCAGAAAGAGTAGAACATATTCAACTTCTTTTAAAAAAACAAAATGACCCTCGAAAGCAGCATGAAGTAGATTATGTACTCTCAAATAAGTGACCCCTCAAAACTGCTTTAAAATTTCCAAATACTAAAAGAAATTAAAAGTATTAATAAAGTGTGTACCTAAACATCAACAATCACTTGATTATGTAGTTAATGAAGATTAATATGCTTGTAAAAAGCTAAAAATACAACATTTTACAACCATTACTGTACTTTCCAGCAGCGCTTCAACGGCAGACACTCGTACACGATTTTCGTATTTCGCAATTGTTTCTTTCTTCGACTCGATCTTTGTCACTTTTTTCCACTTTTCCTTCTCCTTATTGCTAACTTTCTTGGGACCCATTATTATGGGTAGGAAAAGCAAATAAAACCAACACAAGAACAATAAAATGACATGTGGAAGAGGAGATCGAGCAGGGCATTACTGTTAGTGAGAGAAATAAACCCTCTGTTTTTTTTCTTCTTAGCATTATTTTGCCAAGGCAAAGGCTCACGACCCAATAAAAATGGGTCCGCGACCCACTTTTTAGTCCCAACCCATCAGTTGAAGATACTGCTTTAGCATAGTATTCCTAAACCATGCAATGAGAACTTGTCAGGTGTACAGCAGGAAATATTCCTATTTGACAGGTCAAAAAAAATGTCCATGTACAAATAACTCTGCGATTGTTAGTGTGAATATTTGTCATGTGTCCGTCACCTCCTTTTAAAACTTATATGCACTAAGATTGACCAGGCACTCGCTTTGTTATCCTGTATGAGTTCAGTTAGAGAGAGAGAGAGAGAGAGAGAGAGAGAGAGAGAGAGAGAGAGAGAGAGAGAGAGAGAGAGAGAGAGAGAGATACATTATTCATCCCCGTAGAAAAATTCACATTTCCAGCAGTATCCTTTTGTTTGTTAATTAACAGGATGGCCTCAGGGTGCTGTGTTGTAGTTTAGCAACAGCGGAGTGAATGACGTCCACGCTACGCCAAAAGTTCGACGTCCCTGCAGATGGAAATCTTTGTGCCCAGGGTTACACCACCTTGTGTTCACGTAGATAGCGAGTCCACTTCCTCTCCGCTTCCGGCAGGCTATTGTGTCGCCGTCTGTCCTAACAGCGCTGAAGCCGGGTAGCTCCACGTTAGCGTCCGCGATGCTAGACGCCAGCCACGTTTCTGTAAAACACAGCAAACTGCACTCCCTGTACACTTTGATGTTTTTCACCAGCACAGCCAGTTCGTCGGTCTTATTTGTTAGAGAGTTCACATTTACCATGATTACGGACGGTACCGAAGGCTTATAATGCATCCACAATAGGGCCTCCTCATCACGCCGGCACGAGAATTCTTCAGGGCAAGAAGTTAATTCCTCAAATAAACATCTCATCTCATCTCATCAGCTGCACCGCTTATCCTCAGTAGGGTCGCGGGGGTGCTGGAGCCCATCCCAGCAATCATCGGGCAGTGGGCATATTCTCCTTCAATTTTTACATTTGAAGCCTGGAGCACAACAGGCACCAACTGAGAGAGGAATTTGGTGTGTTCCTTTGGCTACAAAACGCCAACGGCGCCGTGCCCCCTCACACCTGTCTGCATCATTTTCAGTTCTGCTCCAAGTTGTTTCCATTTTGTGTTTTCGGATCTTGTGATCCTTCAAGATGGCAATTATGAAGACAAGCACATATTTACTGCTGCGCTGGAAGAAAATGCTAATAAGTGCTGCGTCACATAAAATATGAGCCCTATATTTTTTAATGACAGAGCTAGGGCGACCATACTGTGAAGAATAGTGCCAGATTGCAACGCAGAAGTGGAATTCATCTTTGCATTGTCATTGGTGGTTGTTGCGAACTGAACCAAACTGCAATGGCTTGTTATCATTCCTCAAGGATTCCAGGAAACTTCAGTGACCTCATATTGACGCCAATGATCGGGAAAGAGAAGTGTAGCCTTATTTATAACTAACTTCCACTGCTGTTTAATTCAGATGCATAAAATGAGGACTTTTGCTGAAATATCGTGAGTACGTCGTAAATATTGAAAAAAGTACTGACAACCCCCCCCGTTTTGCTCCTCTTATGGAGTATATGAATACTGGTAGAAAAACATGGACTAATTACTCGCGAGGGGCGTCATAAATGTTTCCAGACTCACAGTGGTGTTTTGTATTTAAATCGCATGCAATGTTGAAAAGAGCAGCTCGCCATTTTCCATGTTGCCGCCACAAAAAATATAAACCATATTGTATTTAAACCTGCAATGTTTTAATTGTAGCAAAAAAATGGCGGCTTGTAATTCGGAATTTACGGCAATTACATGAGTGTGCGTACTTGTGTGTGTACAGTGGAGTGGAGTTGCTTGAAGGATTTTTCACTGCTCGCTGGAGAGATGCTGCTGGAGAATCTGCAGAGCCTCAAATGCACCATCAACAGCCTCACCACGGTAAAAACCAACGCACTGTCCTCCAGGTGTGAAAGTAGCATGACATTTCTGGTAGCAACCCTAAAAATCGCCTCCCGAACGGAAGAGCTGTCGAAAATGGTCAATAAATAGAAAGAATTTTTGTTGGCAGGTAAAAAAATCCCCTCCTCTGAAACAAAGGTGTTCCATTAGGAAGCTTTCTGCAAGCTTTTTATTTGTTCTCGACATGACAAGCAGAGTTTTATGAAGAAACTACTTTAAGCAGAAAGGAAGTCAGGCGACCAACGGAGAAATTCATCCGTTTATATTTCAAAATAAAGCGTGTCATCATTAAAACATTTAAAAGACATAACACCAATTTCAATAAACTAAATATGCATATATTCCTACCCTGAGATGCGTTTTACGTCATTTTTGGTTTTGAGTTGTTTTGCAGAATGTAGCTACGATGTCAACGCTGTAAACCTGACATGACCTCAGCATGAGCTGAAAAGCTGAAAAGCAAACATGTAAAAATGCCTTTTTTCCCAAACCATAAGGGCTAGAACCCAATTTCTTGGTGTCCAGAGTTGTATTTCACGCCCTGAAGCCAGTTCCAGTAGAATTTCTAAAGAGTTTAATATTCATATTTTAGTTTGGAGCTGTTTTGAAAGTGTAGCCTTGATCCCAAAGCTGTAAAAAAATGTCCTCACCGTGAACTGAAAAAGCAAAAACGTAATCATGTAAGAACCAAACGAAAAAGTCTCAAAACAAAATTCTTGTTGTTCCAGTTTGCATTTCACATCCCGAAGCTAGTTTCAGCAAAGATTTGTTGGAAGCATTTTGCATTTTTAGTTTTGAGCTATTTTGCAAAGTGAAACCTGATATCAAAACTGTAAAAACAATGCCCTCATCTTGAGCTGAAAAAGCTGAAACATGTAAAAATGCCTTTTTTCCCAAATTATAAGGGCCAGAACCAAATCTCTTGCTGTCCTGAATTGAATTTCATGTCCTGAAGCTAGTTCCAGCAGAATTTCAATGTTTATTTTTTAGTTTTGTGTCGCATTGATCCCAGAACTGTAAAAAGAAAATACCCTCACAGTGAACTGAAAAAGCTTAAACTTAATCATGTAAGAAGGAATTTTTCTCCCAGACCAAAAAGTCTTGCAGGGATTGCAGGGAGCTTTAATTTTGAAAATCGTTAGGATTGAAACAAATTATTCTTTACTGCAACAGTAAAAAAAATTCTGTACTTGAGAATGTCCCTCCAATCAACACAATTACGTACGGTGAGAACATTATTTTATCAATACGTTGCCTTGGATGTTTTAATTACATTCAAAACTTCATGTAATCAGATTTCATTATGGTAGATGGTGAAATGGTATGTCTGGGAATTGTCCAAAAGGGGACGCAGTCGTTCCATCTATTCCAAAGTGAGTTATTTTAAACAAAAAATGTGAAGGTCATTTTTGTGCTGGGCTTATTTGCTCTACAGTCTTAAACCAAAATTCTTGCTGTATCGGGTTGCTTTTCACATTCTGAAGCAGGTTTCAGCAGATTTGTTGGAAAAAGTTAACTTTTTTTTTCAGTTTTGAGCTATTTTGCATAGTGTAGCCCAGGGGTGTCAAACTCATTTTAACTCGGGGGCCACACGATAGAACAAACATTCTGTCGGGGGCCGGACTGGTAGATTAAAGAGAAAGAAAAAGAGACATAAAGATATAAGAGAAAGAGGGAGGAAAAAGGAGAGAGGGCGGGACAAAGAAAAAAAAGAGAGGGAGGGAGAGAACGTGAGCAACAAAAGATAAAAAGTCGTAAGAGAGGGGGAAAAGAAAGGGAGAGGAAGAAAGCAGTCCAAAGAGAAATAGAAAGACAGAAGGAGAGAAAAGAGAAAAGAAAGCTCGAAGGGTAGGAAGAGAGAAAGAGAAAAGAGAGAAGGAAAGAAGGAAGTTAGAGGAAAAGAGGTTAAAAGACACAGAGAGAGAAAGAGACAAAGAGCAACAAAAGAAGAGAAGAAGAGAGACATAGAGAGTGAAAGAGACAGAGACAGAGAGTGGGAGAAAAGGTGTGGAAAAGAGAGAGAAAGAGAGAGAGAGAAATAAATACAAGTACAGCGTCTTTGTGAGAGGCACCTGGCTTTGGTAACATCAAGTTGACATATTTCAACCTGCAGCTTGTTTTTCTCGTGCGCTTCTCTGAGTGTTGTCTCGCGGGCCGGATTCAATTCCTCAGCGGGCCTGTTATGGCCCGCGGGCCGCCTGTTTGACACCTGTGGTGTAGCCTGATTGAAAAACTGTAAAAATAACGCCCTCATCCAGAGCAAAATACAAACATTTAAGAATGCATCTTTTTCTCAAACCATAAGGGCTAGAACCATTAGCTTGAATAAATTAAAAACACTTTTCATAATATTTAACCCAAAATCTACAATGATACTTGATAAGAGAATGGGTAAATAAATGTGATAGGGAATAAATACCCCTCCAGACAAGAATATATTACAAAGCTCACACAAATAGCTTTACTTTCACTTCTCTATTTGTAGGGTGTGAAACATTTTCTTTTTTTACATTATTACTATAAGAACGTACGTCTAATCTGTGGGAATTAATCCCCACTTTTTAATTACGAGTAGTTCATTTTAAAAGGTTGCTTCTTACTTTCGTCAAACTTTTTTAGTACTTCAGAATTCTCCCTTGTCCATATTGACTTACATTTGTTGGCTGGAGCTAAGCATCTGTTGTGTTGCCTCAGGGTCGTCAGTACTACGTGCGAGTGTCGGCCTACAACATGAAGGGCTGGGGTCCGCCCGCATGTTCCTCACCGCCATCTGCTGCTCCTTCCAGTAAGTTCAGCCGCCATCCTTGACTTGCTCTGGCCTCCTGAAAGAAGAAAATATACAGTAATCCCTCATTTATCACGACCAGAACCGTGAAGTAGCGTCACACTCCATAGAAGCCCCAAGGGTCAAACTTAACTTTAGATTATGTCCTAACCAACAATTAAGAACACAGAGTGCCGTTGAATTAATGGTCAGTGTTGTCATTGTACAAAAGTTCAGCAAAAGTGGAGGGCTTCTCCTTTGAGTGCAAGAAAGCAATTTAGAGAGCAGCTGGCTAGCTGCCCGATAGCGTCAGGGTTCCTAAAATTGAGCCAGGTCTCTGCGATGATTAAAATACAACCGTTCCGACTGTTTCCCACAGGTTGTAGCTCCAGGTCATCGGATTCTGGTGTTGGTGAGATACAGTCTCAAACCTGAACATAATGATTGAGGTTTTAGGCCCAAACCCATATTTTGGGTTGGTTCAGGTTTAAAATCATGCTGTAGATTTAAATGGTATTCCAATAATACCAGGGGCCTTTGTCCATCCTTTTGGCATCCTGCCTGTAGCTGGAAGAGGAGGCGGTGGGTGTATTCGCTCATCAAAGTAGCAAGAGGCCACCAATCTACATTATTGAAGTACCAAAATCACTTTCCAAAGCAATGCATTTTTATTTTCGATTCACCAAAACAGGCGAGTAATCTCACATTACAATCATGTCATCACAGAGCTTAGTATTTAAATTATTTTTGAAAATCCATTTTTATGTTAATTAAAGAAATCATTTGGAAAACAAGCAATCACTGTGTGTGCATTTGCAGAGGGGAGACGCAGTGTGTGGGCGTATTTTTGCACTCCACTAATATTCAAGTGAAGCAGATGTAAAGAGGACTGTGAGCCGCTGGCTCAGCACGACCACTTTAGGCCTAGTCGCAGAACACACACGCACAGTACAGCCACCAAGCTGAACATAATTGGTCGTTTTTGTTTTCATGATGGCCTTCAATTTTTTTAAATGAAGGTATGGAGTTTTTTTTTCATTCCATGAGGAATATAAAGTCAAATTGCAAAATGCAGATAATAATTCAATGTGCAAAATGAACACCCATCTCTTTTTGATGACAGACTGGCGAGAAAGCGACGGGCAGGACTACAGAAAGCACAGCCCTGTGGAGATTATGGAGTGTCTGCTGCAGCAAGTACGAGCTACGCATTCACATTACTGCTGTGGAGGTGAGCATAGTTCAAAGTCTTGTTTCATGTAAATGTTACTTAGAAGTATTAAGCCATGAATGACTGACGCTCCTTGGGTACCATGCTTCAAAACACAGCCAGCTGGTCAGCACAGTCCCTAAGTATCTTCCCTGGCACTTCATTTAGACCAGCCGCCTCTCTGGGGTTTAAGTCAAGTCATGTTTATTTGTATAGCCCTTAACCACAAAGAGTCTCAAAGGGCTGCACAGACCACAGATTATTGCAAACTACAGACTATTATTACATCATTCCCTGATCTAAAACCTACATGAGGGCAAGAAAAAACTCAAAAACTTCAACATGAGGAAAATGAAGAAACGCAATTTGTACATTCGGATTATTTATTGTTTCCGCAACCACTGCCATCTTTGTCGGGCTTGCCATCCACTGAGATCCTGATGCTCTCTGAATGTCCTTCAGGATATTGTGGGTGTTGTAGAAGTCATTGAAATTTTTTTAAAAAGTTTAAAATTAATGAGTTCCTGGCAATCATAAACATTATTGGCCAGACATGTATCCAACAGAGATAGTAAGAAAGACAAGACATCGGAAGGAAATTAATAACTGGAGAGCCATGCGCGGCGCCATTTTGAACTTGCGGTAACCATCTCTTTAAGTTTGGCTGGTGAACTTCAGAGATCCGATGTCTATTTAAAGGAACGCTAATAACTTAACGCTTAATAGGTCTTGCTCAAAAGAGCTGATAGAATTTAGAAGATGAGCTTTCCTGAGGCCACTCAGGCAGTGACAGCTATTTAGGAAAGGGAAAGAATAGCCACAAACCTGACTGATATGATCACGTCCACTCTGATCCATCATGCGAGAACGACCCTGCCACCAGAACTTGGTACAAAAGCACACAAACTCTCTCAAGATATTTAAATCGCAATGTGATATCTTCTCTCTTTTTTCTGCGCAGAAACTTCAAAGTCACAGAACAGCAGCAGGAAGCAGTCGGTCTCCAGAAGCCTCAAACATCTTTTCAATTCATCTAACAAGTTTGTGAAGACACTGAAAAGGTGTGGTTTGACTGTGTTGTTTCACGTAGCATTTTTAATAATATGTTATCAAGAAATGTAAAACAATACAACAATAGCCTTTGTTTTTGTTTACTGGAAAACACAAAAATAGCAACATCCGTTTTTTGTTTTTTTTTTACTTCAGAGGTATTTACCTCGCGGTCGTCTTCTACCACAAGGACAAACTACTGGTGACACCAGAGGACCAGATCCCCATCGTCCAGGTTGATGACTCCTGCAGCAGCTCTCTAATGCAGGACTTTCTCTGGTTCACCAAGGTCAGACATCTCCTGCCAACTCAAATGATGAATAGCTACTGAATTAAATAGTTGTGTTTGGACAAAAGAAATGCTTTACCAACAATTTTCAGGGAATGCAGGATAATTTCCTTTCTTACATGTACAATAGCTGCTATTCAGAATGGATACCAATACTAGTTATTCATTATTAGCTGCACCGCTTATCCTTAGTAGGATCGCGGGGGTGCTGGAGCCCATCCCAGCAATCATTGGGCAGGGGACACCCTGAACTGGTTGCCAGCCAATTGCAGGGCACACAGGGACACACAACTCATTCGCTCATTCACACCTAGGGACAATTTGGACCGGCCAATCCACCTGAAATGCATGTCTTTGGAATGTGGGAGGAAACTGGAGTGCCCGGAGGAAACCCACGCAAGCACGGGGAGAACATCCGCACAGGTAGGCTGGTAGCTGGATTTGAACCCACACAGGAGGTTCCCAAGACCTTAGAACTGTGCCGCACACGCGCTAACCACAGCACTGCCGTGCTGCCCCCTATACTAGTTATATATACAATATTTTGAGTCTACATTTTACACGCATGTACATTGGAATATGCTTTTCATCCCACAGACTGTACACTGCAAACAAATATTTTACCTTATTTGTAAAAATAATTGCTTATTCTTAGTTACTTTTTATCAATGAATTTTTACGGTCGTGTAAAACGAATACAATCGGAATTAAAACAAGAAAAAGTGTCTGATACATCAGATGTTAATTTTGCTCATTTCAAGTACCGTTAATTCCGGACTATAAGCTGCTACTTTTTTCCCAAATTTTCAACCCTGCGGCTTATTCAGTGATGCGGCCAATTTATGAAATTTTTTTGAAGGCAGCCAGCGGCGCTCAAGTATATAAGGTAAGATTTAGACCGGTGGAATGTATGCGCCGAGCGTTAATATACCCTCATCGTCCAAATTGCATTTAGAAAGGCTCATGACAAAGCTTTCAAGCTAAAAGCAATCCGATATAGATGGAAGCAGAGCTGCTACATGCATAGTGTTCCATGTGAGCGTAATGCTGGCGTGAATTGGGATAAGGGAGGATGAGACATCATCAATATGACAAAGTTTCTTTTCAAAATCTGAAAAAGATAACTTAAATGACGTCATTTATAAGTAGGAAGAAGAGAATTGTTTACCGCCATTCTTTCAAATACGGTATGTGTTTCCTTAACAGGCTCCTTTGTTGGTATGCGAGCGTGTTGTTAGTAGCGTGAGGCTACCTGCCAAAGGCACGGTTTAGGATGAAAGTTATATTATTATTATTAAAGCTTTGAAAACTCTCTCGGTGTACCGTCCTTTTTTGTAAATACAGTATGTGTAATATGTATTTGCAACTGTATATTTTTGTAATTTATTTATTTGTATTTATTTGAGACACTTATTCTGAACGGGCTAATTAAAAAAGAGGGGCGGAGCAAATGCGGGCTGATGGGAATTCGGGACCGGTAAAGGTGAGTTTTTGTGGACACGGCAGACAATAGTGGATATATATTTTTCCCACCCTTACCTTTGGAAATATACACTTTTTTTTCCTTGGATTACTATCAACGGGCACCCAGAATCTGCAGGTTTGCATCAAACATTAAGTACCTATATCATTTTACATTTATTTTGGGGGCCGTGATTTTTATACTGTGTGCTTCAGTGAAGGACATTTAGCTTTAATCGTGGGACTTGAAGTTTGGCTTGGATTAATTTTGTGTTTGTGTTACGTTTTTTGATGTGGCGCATGCGGCTTATATACAGGTGCGGCTTGTGTATGGACAAAATCGGTTTTCCCGTTAAAATGTGATGGGTGCGGCTTATAATCAGGTGCGCTCTATAGTCCGGAATTTACGGTATTGTTTTTCTGAAAAATTATAAAAACGGCCAATCGGAGCATTTTTAAAAAATTCAGCGAGTGAGATGCCCTTCTCCTACTCACAAAAAAAAAATCCTCACTAATGAAATATGAAAATGCGGATTTTCTTCAAGCTCAGTCCTTCAAATCAATTTAATTTGTCAGGCTTGGGCTGGTTCGGCCTGGGTACCCGTGGGTCGGGTCGGGCTGGATTTGTTTTAGGCCTGGTCCTACCCCGGGTATATAGCAAGTACTACGTATGTGTAATATGTTTTAACATGAGTTTAAATTCACTGATATAGCCAAAACTATTTTATTCCCTCCATTTAATGTCTACAAAAGAATTCATACCTAAGTAGAGCTACGCCGCCACTGAATAGGCCTAATTTGATGTCTTTTGCATTTTGTCCGGCAGCTGTCTTGCATGTGGGAGGACGTTCGATGGCTTCGGCAGAGCACATCAGTGTCCACGTCGTGGTCGTCGACGTTGCAGGCACGCTACAAGATGCTAAGCGCTGCCGGGCAGTTGCAGAACTTGCTGGGCACGCACAACCTGGGCCACGCCCACTACGAGCCCATCAAGGATCGCCACGGTAACGTGCTACTGGTGACGGTGCGCGACGCCGAAGGAGAGCACTCGCTCCTCAGCGGCAAGTGGATGCAAGTGACCAAAGTGCAGAGCCAGCGCAAGTCGCTGTCCACCCCCGAAGAGCCCTATGCCCTTGACATCCTTGTCATCACGCTGCAGGTGCATTCAATTTCATTTGCTTCATCCGAAAGTGACACCATCTATACTCCCGAATTGTATTTAGGAGGTCAATCAATCATTCTAATAATTAATCTGTGACGAATTAATTTGTAGAGGCGAACTTAATGGTAGTGTCAGCAACTTAAAATGTTGCTACTCTCTACCTCTCTACCGCCATCTCCTGGCTTAAAGTCATGATCGCAGCCTCAGTCTGCTCATTCCTCATGTACCAATAAAAACTTCTTTTTTTGTGCTTTTGGACTCTAGTAGAAGCAGGCAGTTTCTTACTTTTACCATTTTCAGGCTACACTAACAAAAAAATGAACATGATAATGTGTTGCGAGTCCCTGAACAGCACTGCTAAAAGTAAGATAAAAAAAAGACTCTGACCTCAATTGGGCATTGTTAACACATACTTAACAGAGAAAATAATTTACTTTCAACATTTTAAACACACCTCAAACGACGCACCCCACTTTAATATTTGCACCAAGTGTTATATTAAATTTGTCCCACCTTTTGGACCACAATAGCAATGTTTAGATATTTTTAGATTTTGGCTGGCAAATCTCAACAGTCCAATTCATAATCTAAGATGCGCGTACACGCACAATTTAACCGTGACTTCTTTTATGCGGAAAGTTTCTGTATATATTAATCAAGACACACACACTCAAATATTCGTGTGAATTTGTTTACCACAAATGCACACAAATGAAGTGAAAAAAAACACAACACTTGGGATTTAATAATAAATTGAAGAATAGAGGAGAATAAGAATACATGGGATAAGATAGATAGATAGATAGATAGATAGATAGATAGATAGATAGATAGATAGATAGATAGATAGATAGATAGATAGATAGATAGATAGATAGATAGATAGATAGATAGATAGATAGATAGATAGATAGATAGATAGATAGATAGATAGATAGATAGATAGATAGATAGATAGATAGATAGATAGATAGATAGATAGATAGATAGATAGATAGATAGATAGATAGATAGATAGATAGATAGATAGATAGATAGATAGATGGATGGATGGATACTTTATAAAAAGAATCGAATCAAAATGAACGCAGCACAGTTTGCTTAAACTTGCGTAGGTCATCTTTTGGAGAATGGTCAAGAAATGGGCGTTATGCTACATCAATTTATATCTCAACTTCAACTTTATTGTCACATACAGTCGTATGCAAAAGTTTAGGCCCCCCTGATCATTTTCAAGTTTTCGTTTATAAATCATTGGTTGTTCGGATCAGCAATTTCAGTTAAATATTTCATATAGCAGAAAAACACAGTGATATCTGAGAAGTGAAACGAAGTTTATAGGATTTACAGAAAGTAAATAATAATTACCTAAGCAAAAGAAGGCAGGTGCATAAATTTGGGCACCCTTGTTGTTTTATTGATTTGAATACCTTAACCACTTATTATTGTAACACAAAATTTGTTTGGTAAGCTCATTGACCCTTGATCTACATAGACAGGTAAAGCCAATCACAAGAAATTGTATTTAAGGCAGCCATTTTAAGTTGTTCTCATTTTTGCATCTCTCTCAATAGTAGCAACACGGGAGCCTCAGAACAAATGTCAAATGATCTGAAAACAACGATTGTTCAATATCTTGTATTAGGAGAAAGATACAAAAAGCTGGCTTAGAGATTTCAGCTGTCAGTTTCCACTGTGAGGTCATAGTGAGGAAATGGAAGCCACAAGCACAATTCTAGTTAAGGCCAGGAGTGGCAGGCCAAGAAAAATTTCAGATGAGCAGAGGCGAAAGATGGTGAGAACAGTCAAATTCAACCCACAGACCAGCACCAAAGACTTACAACATGATATTGCTGCAGATGGTGTCAACTGCGCATCGTTGAACTATTCAGCGCATTTTGCACCAGGAGATGCTGTATGGGAAAGTAATGTGGCAGAAGCATTTTCTGCACACATGCCACAAACCGAGTCGCTTGAGGTATGCTAAAGCACATTTGGACAAGCCAGCTTCTTTTTTGAATAAGGTGCTGTGGACTGATGAAACTAAAATGGAGTTATATGGAAATAACAAGGGGTGGTATGCATGGCGAAAGAAGAACACAGCATTCCAAGACAAACACTTTCTACCCACAGTAAAATTTGGTGGTGGTTCCATCATGCTGTGGGGCTGTGTGGCCAGTGCAGGTACTGGAAATCTTGTTAAAGTCGAAGTTCGCATTGATTCCAATCAGTATCAGCAGATTCTTGCGAACAATGTTCTAGAATCAGTGACAAAGCTGAAGTTACGCCGGGGCCGGATACTTCAACAAGTCAACAATCCCAAACACTGCTCAAATTCTAATGCATTTATGCAGAGGAACAAGTACAATGTTCTGGAATGTCGATCTCAGTCCCCAGACCTGAATATTATTGAAAATCTGTGGTGTGATTTAAAGCAGGCTGTTCATGCTCAGAAACCATCAAACCTGACTGAAGTGGAGATCTTTTGTCAAGAAGAATTGTCAAAAATACCATCAACCAGAATCCAGACCCTCATTGGAAGCTATAGGAAGCGTTTATAGACTGTTATTTCTTCAAAAGGAGGATCTACTACTTTTGTTCAAGCTATTATTGCACAATTTCTGTAAATCCTATGAACTTTATTTCACTTCTCAGATATCACTGTGTTTGTCTACTATTTGATATATTTCACTGAAATTGCTGATCCGAACAAGCAATGATTTATAAAGGAAAATCTTGAAAATGATCAGCGGTGCCCAAACTTTTAAGTTAATGTCAGTGTGAATGTATTATTATTTACTAATTTTATGTATTTTCGTTTTTCAGTATCATATGGTTTGACGTGGTCAGTCAAAAATGTCTACAGTTTAAGGATTTTAAAAATCTGATTCACTTTAAATCTTTTCTGTTACAGTTAATGAATCAATCAATTATCTTTATGGTCATTATACAAGTATTATAAAATAGGAGGGCTTCTTGTTTCACTGCAAGAAAAACAAGTTAAAAAAAAACAAGTTAAAAAGTAAACATGTACAAAATGATAAATGTATTTATTAACGATATATAATAAGTATATGCATAATGTATTCAAAGTGGCAGTTGTAATGCTCATTGATGCTATAGATGGGAGTCAAGGGTGGGTGAAGCGGTTTCTCATTCTGTTCTTGCTCTGATACACCTGTAGCGCCTTACAGAGTGCAGCAGGTCAAAAGGCTGATGTTTTGGGCTTTGAGAAGGAACCAAGTGGAGTAGATGTCAATCAGGGAGCGAGAGGGCGGGCAATGATACACTTTGCTGCCTTCACTGTCCGCCTCAGTGCAGCTCCTGTACCATGTGGAAATGCAGGAACTCATCATGCTCTCGGCGGACAAGTGGTAAAAGGCCAGCAGCAGCTTCCGGTCTAGGTTGTTCCTTCTGAGGACCCTCGGGAAGTGTATACACCGCTGGGCCTTTTTCATGATGGCTGTGGTGGTTACTGAGGGAGGGATCATCAGGGATTAGGAACCTGAATGTGTACACCATGGCCACGCACTGATGTAAAGAACAGGCGCGTCACTCGCGTTCATCCTGAAGTCCACGATGATCTTCCTTAGTTTTTTGTGTGTTCAGATTGCATGGGAAAAGCAGGTGTCTGTGTGAAAGATTATCTTTCTGATGACAGTGAGTCCAGGCACAAAAATACTTTGGAATGTCTTGGTGGAATAATTCAAGGTTGAGTTTCTCCCATGTTAACAAACACAACTGCTGGCATTCTTTTTTATTAACAGAAGCATTGGAATAATTTGAAAGCATTTGAGTTAAAAGCATGATTTCCATCACAATTCCTTCCCTTTGGTCCACAAAGACTTGATATATATTTATATCTTTAATATTACAAAAAAAAATAAACATTAAGGTAATTTTAAATCAAATTACCAATAAATGTAAATTGATAAGGGTTTTAAAGTGAAAGGAAATCCCAAAACAGTCTAATTAAAGCTCTATTGACTGTTTTAGAAAAAGGTGATTCTGTTGGGGCCAGAATTCCAAGGCAAATTCCAAGTCTAGTTTGTTGTTCAGTATCTGCAAATATCAAGTATTGATGTGCTCACTTGGCAATGGATTAAGAAGGTAAAAATATTGCATTGTTTGAATTCTCCAAAATGTTGTGATCGTAACTTTTTAAACGACTAAAGTCAGCAGTGGTTCAAATTAAAAAATATACTGCGTTTTTTTCAAGTTGAATTAATATTCCCAATGTTTGTAGCCACAGATCAGCTGAAAATTATGTTAACAATCGGGTACATTTCTAAATTATTTTTTTAATTTATAAATCTATTTTTGTTGCCTGTTGTAGGACATTATGGCATACCAGCGCCGCAGCAGCCACCGGCTGGCGCCGGGTCTCTACCTGGGCTTCCTCAAGGTCAGCAGCTCTGTAGACCAGATCAGAGTCCTGGTCTCTCAGAGGTGTCCAAACATGCTGTGTCACATCCGCATTCGAGGAAACGCCAACGTTTCCAGGTATTTTGTGTGGTTACACTTTCATGTAAGGTCATCTTGGAGGGAAAGTGGTAAGCTCTGTATTTATTGAGTAAATGAAATTAAACTACTAAAAAGATGACAAAAAGTGAGATTCAATGTACATTATTAACACCCGCTATCTCATGACCCAATATCCCAGAGAGTCATATACTCACATAAGAATTGTGAAAGAAAGCATGGTAAGGGACAGACTAAACGTGTGATGACAGGTATGTATGTGAGACGCATCCACACTTAGGCATGATAGAATATTGTACAGGGTTATAGAACCCCTGCTCCTATCAGCTTTTCAAAAACCTCTCTAATTGTGGAGCGCCAAAAGCCCCCACATGAAGAACCATTGTTGAGACACAATTTAAAAGGGCATAAAAGAAACACAGGTGGACTTGATGTAAGGTCAGTTGTTTCTAGGGGCAGACTAAAGGGTTTCTGTTGGGTGTTATCCAAATGTGGACATGTGAGCATAGTTCACAGCTTTAATATGGGTAAAGGGATTTAACAAAAAGCACTTCACATAGGGGAGTAAGGGATAAAACAGACAATACAAACACAATCCAAATAACTCATAGCTGGGGTATTTATTAAGTATTTATTGGGCTTAATGCAGGCGTAAAAAATTCAGGAAACCGGGGCGGACAAGCTTGAGCGGCAAAGATCATATACCAGGGATCTGTCTGTGCTGTCATTATATGCCAGGTGGTTGATGAGCGGGAGATCCACGTTATCAGTTAATTTTTCAAATCGTGCCCTCTGGAGGGCGCTGTTGTTCTGGATCGGAACCTCACATCAAGTGGATAAATGCTACCTCATCATGGGGTTTGGTCCTCATCTTGGAAATGATATGAGTTTGATGTAAGCAGTCAAGAAAAAGTCGACAGCAATCCTGGGTGTGAACCATGTCACCCCCTAAAGCAGAAGAGAGAAAATACATCTGCCACTTCAATCTCAAGAGGATGCATCAATGAAAATATCTGGACATCTTTTTTGTAGTGTTTGTGTTTTGCCTAAGTCATGCATTAGACCTGTAGGTAGTGGTTCGTCCTCCATTCTACCGCCTTACTAACAATGAGCCTTACATCTAAGATACATCTCACGATTCTCCTTCTCCTCATCCAACCAGCCTTCGAAAAGCATGTTGTAGAACAGTGTTCATTTGCCTCCTGGAGACTAAGGTTTTTTTTGACATTGTCCTTAAGGATGTACAAAGGAGAGCTAGCCAATGACCAAGCTTGGTTAGGGATAAATCACGCACATTTGTCAGCAGGTAGGAAGGAATATATTTCTCTTTTTTTGTATTCATTAATTTATTTTACAACTGCTTATCTACACACGAGTCACCGGGGTCCAGGAGCCGGCCCATCCCAATTGACCTCTGGCAGTGAGCAGGAGACACCCTGGACCAGTTGCCAGCCAGTTGCAGGGCACACAGAGACACACATGCACTCACACATGCAATAACTCCTGCCACGCATATTTCAAAGACATGGCAGGTAAACGAAGTGCCTGGGAAAAACCCGCTTTGGGACAGTGAGAACATCCATACACAAGGACTCCACACGGGCGGGCTGTTTGAACCCAGGGCTGTGCTGCAGATGTGCTAACCAAGGACATTATTGGGATTAAGGTAGGAAGGAATAAACAAAAGAAGAAACAATAGGAGAAAGAACGAAGAAAGAAAGAACAGGATAGAGAAGAGAAAATAGGAAGGAATGGGGGAACAACAGAAGGAATTACAAATCAGTTAGGAAGAAATGAAGGAAAAAAACAATGGGTAGGAAGAAACAAAGGACAGGCAATACAGGTATGGGAAGGAAGCACAATATGAGAAGAAAGGAAGGACCAGATAGATAGGAGGGGAAAAGACAGAACAGGATAAGAAATAAGGAAGGAAGGACACACTACGTATAATGGAAGTAGAAGATATATAGGAAACAAGGAAGAAAGGGTAAGAAAGGAAGGAAAGGCAGGACAAATAACATAGATAGGAGGGAAGAAGGAGCACAAGATAGGAAATAAGGAAGAAAGGACAATCTGGGAAAATGTAGGCATTCCAAGATATATAGGAGAGAAGAAATAAAGGAAGGAATGTTTGTTCATTTATTTGAACAAACATTGGAAAATAAATTCAAAAACATCAAGAAAAAAAAGACACAGTAAATCGAAAAAATGATCAAAACTGCAGGGTCTGGCATCCAAACCGCACCGGTTGATAAATTACACTTCAATTGATGTTTCCTCCTGCACAAGATGACCGTTAATTTTGCAGCTCTCTCATTGTGTTGCCTTCAGGGAAGAGTGGAATTGGCTCTGCAGGCTCTCGGACGTTGGTTGTAAAGATGGCGGTGGCGAGGAGGCTCGGCCTAGGCCTGAAACACACGTGCCGCTTCTCTACTACGAGCTCCAGACGGCAATCAAGGCCCTCCTTAAGAATCTTAACCTACCTATGCACCAGGTGCGCTTGTACCAAAGTATTACATCACATTTCTTTGTCAAATAATTAAATCAATTAAAATTTATTTGTAAAGCGTTTTTTAGGCAATAAATCCCCACTCAAAGTGCTGTATAAAACACTCAGTGTACAATGAGACAATCAAATCCCCTCCTTTATCCCCAGCCGACAACCCAAAAGATCTGAGACAGAGGCACACACAACAATTAAAATACCATAAAAATAAAATAGACCCTTGCGTATTTTCACTCCAAGGATCTTTGTTGGGTACAGTAGAAAGTTAGAAGTTAGACAAATCAAACTAAGTAAAAACGATCAATTAAAAGACGAATTTAAAAAGTAGATCGTGAGCCTCTTCTTAAGAATATTAAGGGTCCCCACAAACTGATGTCCTCCGGCAGACTGTTTCATATGTGAGGACCAAAGCGGCTGAATGCTGCTTCACCATAGATTTTGGACCTCACACTAGGAACAAAATACTGCCAGAGGACTGTGAGGGCTGATATAATTGTCAGGACCAGAATGGAGACAGGACCCACTTGCGTTACGTTTCTCTCATTTAAATTGGTAGAAAGGAAAGGGTTGCACCCACGATCCAGTGATCGCTGGGCGTGGGAAGCAGGTCGCTCTGAACGCAGAAGTGGGACTTCCGTGGCAAGCCATGACGGTGTCAGGAACGGAAAAACGGGTTAGTAGCCGGGACGGGAGAGCAAAAATGTGGTCAGAAACGAGTAGTAAGCCAGGAGAGGAGAGTAGTTGTGGTCAGGATAAAAAACGGTCTGAAGTTGGGGAACAGACGGGAGCAAAAAAACAGGTGGGAGTCAGGATTGAAAAAGGCTTGCCTAGTGTAAACTGAGGTTCGCAGACGGACTGACAACAGGTGACAGAAAGGAGTGGGTTTAAATAGGGACAGGGAGACAATCAGAGTTTGGGGCAGTTGGTGCCAAAGGAGCGGGCCCGGGTGCATCACATCGGTAATCATGACAATAATAAAACCAAATCTGTCAGATAGGATGACTAAAGACCATTAAGACATTTAAAAACTATTAAAAGCTCCGTAAAATGGATCCGGAAGGCCAATGCAGCAATTTTAAAACTGGTGAAACTTTTGAATTTTGCAGTGGCTGTAAGCTGGCATTGTTCTATTTGGGAAGACCGGAATGCAGGGCATTACAATAGTCCAAACGAGAGAATATAAAAGCATTTATGATGCCACTGTGTGCAGGCTCGTCACTTCCGCCTTTACAGCCAGGAAGTGGTTGAGCTGGGCCACGGCGTCTGCTTCCTGCTGCTACTGCCGGCTGCTGACAACGTCTGCTCGGCACCTGGCCAGTCCAACCCCTACACGCCGCTCTCAGGGTTCCTTCACCTGCCGGTGCAGATGTTCGAACTCGGTGATAAAAAGATAGCACTCCATACTTGAGTCAATCTTGAAAATTCCCGAATTGTCTTTGCCCCATGTTGCTTTTTTGTCTCTTTCATCATGTGTCAATCGATCCTCAGTGCACTTCAACACCTACAAGGAGAAGTTTATCAGTTTGTACTGCCGCCTGTCGTCTGTGCTAGACCTGGATGCTCTCATTACCCAGCAGGCACTGCGAGAGGCCATCACGGATGAAGAATTGGCCAGCGCTAAGCACAAACATCAGCTCATACTTGACTACATCCAGGTATGTGCCATCCGACAGTATTGAGTACCCTTAAACACCACAATTGACATATTTATACACACTTTTGTTTAAAATTTTAGGGTTGTTGTGACAATTTTTGTTTTCAATGAAAAAGTCACACTTTTAATTTATCAGATGAGTTGTCCAATGTTTGTGTTTTTTAGCATGTTGAGAAGTCCACCTTGTCAGCCATAGACATCATCTACCTCGGCTTTTTGGGCCCGGCTGCAGGTGTTTCTGTTGGTCCAGAGCAATTTGTTTTAGAGAAACTCAGAATTAAAGATTTGAGCATATGTAATGGGGTTCTACAACTCAGACCGCAACATTAGTGACGCACAGGTAGAAAACTGCTGCAGCGACTGTTTATCCAATCAGAAAGAAGAAGAATGAAGAAGAATATACTTTTATTGTCATTCTTTGTAACAATTCACACAAAACGAAATGTCGATACACCTGACCCGTACAGTTAAACTGTAGCGAGCCGATGCATCCGCAGCCAAACAGAGCGCAGCCATTTTTTTAGTCATTAGGTGACCAAACCCCCTAATTCCAACCCTTGATGCTGAGCGCCAAGCAGGGAGGCAATGAGTACCAATGTTGTAAGTCTTAGGTATGACTCGGCCGAGGCTTGAACCAGCGACCTCCCAGTCTCAGAGCTGGCATATTATCTAGGCTACCGAGCTGGTCAATCAGAATGCATGATGAAAATCCGCGTTGTAGCAAAACTGTGAAAAGTAAACTGCGATACAGCAACGGATAACTGCATAAATTGAGGACTTAATTTGTGGGGAAAAAGTTCAAATATTGGAAATACTGTACATTGTAAATATTAAAAAATTGACGTTGGTGTCGAAAAACCAAACCTCAAATTGAGACAGGTCTTTGTAATGATTCAAACACAATAGTAGCAGTTACCTTTCGGGTTGGATCTGGCGTTGGTGAGATACAGGCTTGGCAGGGGTGACTTAAGAGTTTATAGATTAGAAGTAGGTCAGCCATGCAAACCTGTATTGCCTTTTCCTTGACTCTGCCTCAGTTGTCTTTCGGACCCAATAACAATCCACGGATCACCCGCCTGGTGATCAGCATTTTTTTTGCGCTTTTCTGGCTTTCCAGAAAGTCCAATTTAATTGATGAATTATTTTCAAGGTAACGAGCCGCTAAAAGCTATCTGGCGCCATTCTTCCCTGTTTGTTTTTGGCTTGACACATTGACTTGTGTGCCCGCCCTGCTGTTTGAACGACAGCATACACTAGCATATCACATTCGCGTCACAGTCATGCCCACCCAACACACATAGCCTTCCCCTGTGATAGCATTTGCTATGTGCTGCCTGCTCAAACACAATGCACAATGTTTTTATCAAAGACAATTAAAACAATTCATTTCCAAATCCCCGAAAAAGTAATCAATGATGACCAAAGTGCGAAGTAGAAAGGGGTCTCTGTATATGAATATTGTTGGAAAAAACATTGGAAAAATGTATGATTCTCTTCAGGAGAAAGGATTCAGAGGTCTCAGCGGTGTTCTGTATTTAAAGCACATGCGTGTAGCCTCAGAAAAGAAAAACTGCCGTAGTTAAAGCCGCAGTGTTTAAAATGTGGCAAAAAGTAGCAGCTTAAAGTCTGGAATTTACAGAAGTTTCTGTTTTTTTGCTGCATACGACAGCAGCTGGATGAGACTCGGCGGGACCTCCGCTGGCTGACGGACGCATTGCAGTATGCCCGTTATAAGCAACCCCACGGCGGCGTCCCCATCAGCTGCCTGGTGGATGCAGATGCCCCCGAGAGCGACAGAAGCCAGCATAAAAGCGACTCCATCTCCTCTGCCATCGACTACCCGCCATCGCCATCGCTATCACCCCCACCCAGGAGGAAAACCATTTGCGGTGAACAACATTATCATCATCACATGTTATGATTAGGGGGTGGACCAAGGTGAAGTGGGAGCCGGAACTGAAGCAGTGGTGCTCAAAAAAGAATAGTATATAGTTTCTTAGTTTTATTACGCTGGCAACTGTGTGGACAGCAAAGTAGGAATTTCATTGTGCAGGGAAACGTGGTTCTTTACTGTGCATGAGACAATAAACACTTTGAATCTTGAATCTTAAAAACAAAACCAGGAACGAAGTAACAAACGTCATAAAACAAATGAAATATCCAAACATTATCAAACCTGTCAATGTCCAGACCAGGAACAAAGACTGAAAGTGGAATTTATAATGAACAAAGTAGCAACCACTCAAACAACTTACAAACTGTTCAAACCAGAAATGGGAAACAAAAACTAATGTAGCGATGACAGTGGAAATGAAATGACCCCATGCGTGTGTTCAAAATGTCCATAGTCTGTAGTTTGCAATAGTCTGTGGTCGGTGCAGCCCACTGAAACTCCTAGTGATAAACGGCTATACAATATCAACATGACTTGACTTGATCAAGGGTGAGGATAGTTAGGGAAAGGTGTATGGTGATTGGACACTCCTGTGCCCAGTTAGAGCCCTCTGGTGGAAGGGTCGTACCATACCCTAACATCACAGTCATTATCAGCTGGGACCTAGGGTCTTGTGAGGTTGAGCCAAATTGGGTTTTCCACCAAAGAAAACCTAATAAAAACATTCATACTGTTCTCAAATGTATTTTTTTAATTTGCTACACCCAGAAAGGTCTAAAAATAAAAAATATTAAGAATTAATATGAAAATAAAACGATCAATAATAAATTAATTTATATTTTGCGTGGGCTGGACTTACATAAAGTGACTACGAGATGTCACTTTATGAAAAAAATACTAAAAAACAAGGAACAAAATGAAGAAAAAAAAGCAAGAAAAAAATAAGATAATGAAAGGGGGAAAACGAGAAAAAATATTTTGTAGCTAACTGTAGCAGCAAGATGACCAACAATGCTCCCTCGAGGTGAGCCTCATATGTCAAATAAATACAAATTTCTAAACCTACAAGTGTTTTAAAAAATGCATATTTATACAATAGTTCATGTATGCTTTTTTTACAATCTATATTGTTTTTCTTAATGTTTTTTCCCACTAGTAGGCGCTAAAAAATCCACATTGTCCCTTTAAATTTTCGTATTAAGGGGGGCCTCAAACCTTCATCTCATGGGCTGAGAGTTTAAAACCCCCGTCTTAGCTGTAATTGAAAAATGTATTGCCAGACCAAGTTACCCGCCAACAGCCAGGTAAAACACTTCATTTCAACCCTCTTTTGTGCTTAGAGTCACTTTTGGGCTCGGACGAGGACGCTTCATCCGAGGTTTTCCTGCCAACCGACAGCGATTACGACTCCAGCGATGCCATCAGCCCCCATGACCTAGACCTTCTCTACGCGCCCCCCAAGAACCTGTCCCAGCAAGCCAAGCACATGCTGGGGGACAGGGCCCCAGATAAGCTGCAGATACGTGAATGCAGGTCAGCATCAGTCAAATATTTTGATTCATAGCAGAGGTGGGCAAACTGTTCCTTTATCAATTGAATTGTTTTTATTGTGATTGGTATCCGCCTTATGAAATATTGTATGCAACAAGATTAGAAAATCATAAAAAAGTACTACTAAAAAAAATATTTGGTGGTAATTTTGTACCCATTGTCCCTATGTGTGCCTACAACAAAAATATCACTACGTAAATGCTATGAAAATGACTACAGAACTGAATCAAATTTAAAACAGGGAACTGATATATTAATACATATGCTTTGCTTTCATTCTGAAAAGTAAAATGTACAATTGAAATATTAGAAAAATACTATTACAGTAATACTATAATACAAAAATACATCTACAGTAACATTGCAAAAATACTACTATGGAAGTACTTCAGAAATACTTCAAAAGAAATTTTTAAAAAAAATCCACTACAGTAATACTTTTATACAAAAATACTACTTGAGAAATATTATGACAGAAATACTCCAGAAATACAACAGAAATATTCCTTTGATAATCCAGAAATACTACAAAAACATTCTTTGAATAATACAAAATACTACAATGAAAATACTAAAAAAACAATACTACATAAATACCATAAGAATACTACCTAAAAAAACTACAGTAATACTACAAAAATATGACTGCAGAAATCCCACAAAAAATGCTTTAAATAATAAAGCTACAGTAATATTACAAAACTAAATATCGAATTTTGTGCTCAAAACCACTATCTTCAGAGAGAAGCAACGCTTAATAGGAAATTGGTGGAGGAGCGAAGTGTTGATCCCAGGACAATAGTATCAATCCGATCCAAGCACTTGTTTGGTATTAATAATGTCGATAATTGAATCCCTTACAGCACATTTCAAAAATCATTTGTAGGTCCTTCACTTGTTGAGCTAGCAATGGTTCAATGTTGTTTTTTTTGTCCAGATACAGCACCCCCCCTCTGAAGCAACCCCCTACGTCACCGGCCCCATCCAAAGACGTCACGACGGCCTCTGTCCCCGACTTGCCCTCACTGTCCAAGACTTCACTGCCTTTCCCTCCACCCTGCCCCGCTCTCCGTCCCTCCCTCAGCCCAACCCCGAATCGCCATGCTCCCCTTTGTCCCCCAAACTTTCTGCTGACCTTCCATTCTCCTTACCGCTTTGCCACACCACCAAGACTCTTGAGGGCCTCTCACTCTCAAGGAATCAGCGGGAGGGCGGTGCACAGTCATGGAGCATCCCCAACCCGCCTTCCAAGCGCAAGCTTCTCTCCAGGAGCCACCGGGACCAGTATTTCAGCGGATCCCTACGCTGGCTGGGAGGGCACAGCGGGGAAAGCCTCATTGGGTCTTTATCCGACGGTGTCTACACCAAGCAGTGCCCGGACCTCGAATCGTCCAGGGAGCCTCTGTCATCCACTCTGCATGGCGCCACTTACATCAGCCACACGGACTGTGTCCTGAAGACCCGAAAGGGGCGGCCCAGAGAGCAGCGGTCACACGTGCGAAAGATTTTCATGGACGCCGGCATGCCTTTGGAGGCGGCACCTCTGGTTGGGTCAAAGGAAGGGCTGCAGGAGCCAGAAGGTGCTGTCGGGCAGGAAGTGGACTCGGATGACCAAACCAACGTGCAAGTGTCTGAGATTCTCAGAAGCACGCTTTAGACACCCAAAACTGTTGCACATGCCGTCGTGTGAAGGGATTTTTGCGAAAAAAGCCATTATGTCGGTCATCTCACAAGCACATTTCAGCCAATTTGATGCTTGATCAGGTCATTTAAGGTCTGTTACTTTCAAAATCATTCCAAAATGATGAGGGTGAACCACACGCCGAGAATCTGTGGTGGAATGCAATTAAATGGTAATGTACGAAATTACAGACTCGAGTCCGCATTATATGCTTGGTTTCAAAACAAAAATATATAATAACCGTATTTTGACAACTATAGGGCGCACACCCTAAAAAGTTTTTTGTCCTATATATTCCATACATAGGGCGCACCGGACTATAAGGCGCTACAGTGGGAACATCAACAAAACAGTCAGAACGTTCAAACTTATTAACCCCCTTAACATTCCGACAGCTCGCAATGAAGCAAATACGTGTCTCAGACACTTACGGACACGGTGTCTGTACGATGTAACCAATCACTCAAATACTTTATTCCACATATCATTAGTCAAGTCAAGTCAAGTCATTTTTATTTCTATAGCCCTAAATCACGAAGAGTCTCAAAGGGCTTCACAGATTATTACACTATATTACACAGACTATTTTTCAGCCGACGAGAAGAGTAGGTTATTCATATGCTATGGAGTAGAAGTGAGTTTTAAGTTTAGATTTAAACATTTCCACTGAGGTTGCAGATCGGATCTCAGGGGGAAGAGCATTCCACAGCACCGGTGCCCGGATGGAGAACGCTCTCGAACCAGCAGAACACTTCTTTGCTCTTGGGATCACCAGAAGACCGGCACTCTCAGATCGTAGGCTTCGGACCGGGACGTAGGGGCAAATCAGATCTGAAAGATAAGAGGGAGCAAGTCCATGTATGATTTTGTACAATACTAAGAGAACCTTGAAGTCACATCTATGGCTAACTGGGAGCCAATGCAGGTTAGCCAAAATCGGTGTTATGTGATCGTCCTTTTTTGTCCTAGTTAAAAGCCTCGCTGCGGCATTTTGTACCAGCTGAAGTGACTTGATTCTAGACTTCGGGAGACCAGAGAGTAGTGCATTACAGTAATCGAGACGGGAGGTAACAAATGCATGAATTATAATTTCCGCATCAGACTGAGACAGTATTGAACGGATTTTAGCAATGTTACGAAGATGGAAGAAAGCGGTTCTAGTAATTTTCTTTACATGCATTTCAAAGGATAGATCAGGGTCAAATATGACATCTAAATTTTTAACTGAGTCACTCTGTGTGATGTGACATTTGTCAATGTTCACAGCAGTTTTTGAGAATAAGTCACGGCATTTAGATGGACCAATGACTAACATTTCAGTCTTTTCAGAGTTAAGACGCAAGAAATTGAGTGACATCCACTCTTTTATCTCAATGAGGCAGGCCTCCAAATTTCCACAGTTTAGTGTGGGAGATTCCTCCAACGGAAGATATAGTTGAGTGTCGTCTGCGTAGCAGTGGAAGCTGATATTGTACTTGCGAATGATATCACTTAATGGAAGCATGTAAATGCTGAAAAGAAGGGGGCCAAGCACTGAACCCTGCGGAACACCGCAGGTAACATTAAAGGGCTCAGATGTCATTTCACCATATTTAACACAGTGCGTCCTATCTGAGAGGTAGGATCTGAACCACAAGAGGATGGTTCCTGAGAGACCAATCCATTTTTCCAACCGTTCTAGTAGGAAATTGTGGTGCACTGTGTCAAAAGCAGCACTAAGATCCAGCAGCAGCAAAAGTGATGAAGCGCCAGAATCCATTGCCAGTAGGAGATCATTTGTTACCTTGATCAGAGCTGTCTCAGTAGAGTGGTTAGCCCTGAATCCTGATTGCATGGATTCAAAAAGGTTATTCTCGGATATGAAAACATTCAGCTGCTGTGCCACTACTTTTTCAAGTACTTTAGAGAGGAAAGGTAGGTTTGACACAGGTCTATAATTACTTAAGATTTCTGGATCAAGGTTGGGTCGTTTCAGTGGGGGTTTAATAACGGCGGACTTAAAAGCTGCTGGAACTACACCTGAGGAGAGTGATATGTTTATAATATTTAGAACTGAAGGTCCAAGGACGCCAAAAAGACTTTTAATAAGTGAACCTGGGAGCGGGTCAAACTGGCAAGTTGTCGGTTTGGCCGCATTCACCACCTGTTTGAGATCATCAAGTGACAGTTCACTAAAACCGGACAATTTCCCAGGACAGCCACCCTGTCGTGCATCTGTAGATTTCAGCCCTTTAATATGTGTGGTATTAATAATTTCTTTAGCAATTTCTTCCTGTATGCATTGAATCTTCTTAGTAAAGAAGACCATTAAGTCATGAGCAGAGTGCGTCGAACTATCTGCAATAGTCTGTTGCCTTGTAAGCGATGCTACAGTATCAAAAAGGGCTTTGGGGTTGTTCTTTTGAGACGCAATCACCTTCGAAAGGTAGGCCGATTTTGCAGAGGCAAGGGCCGCTTTATACTTTAACAAGCTGTCACACCATGTTTGATGGAAAACCTCAAGCTTGGTAGCGCGCCATTTTCTTTCAAATTTCCTGCATTCTTGTTTAAGGGTTCTAGTTTCATCAGTAAACCAAAGCGTGCATCTTTTAGGACGTGATTTTAGCTTTATGGGTGCTATTGAATCCAGGACACTAGTCAGGGTGGTATTGAACTCATTCATGAGTGAGTCAATCGAGCCATTGTATGAAGGAAAGGACGCAACTGCTCTAGGAAGGAGTTCAAAGAGCTCAGAAACTGTGCCAGTGCTTATATTGCGTCCGCTAAATCCTTCAGCTTTTTTAACACTACATTTAGCTAGCACCTCAAATGTAACTAAATAATGATCCGAGATAACGGTAGTACACGGTAACACCATAATGTTTGAGGTTAAAACTCCTCGAGTCAGAAGGGGAGGTTAGGAAGGTTAAACTCTTGGGATTAGAGTAATGACAACACTTTCTTAATTTCTAGTGTATTTTTGGCTGAAAACAGGACAGTAAAGTAAGAATTTAATTGTGCAGGGAAACGTGGTTCTTTACTGTGCATATGACAGTAAACACTTTGAATTGAATTGAATAGAAAGATAGACTCACCAGAGAAACATCGATATCAGTCTGAAACAAGATGCTGGGAAAATATAAATCCGGGGTAGCTCACCAAAGTCGTCTTGCAGCCATCACGTTCAATAATAATACGCCACCATGGTCCTCTTGCATCCGTGAGTGTAGTAAATCCAACAGTGTAAAATAGTTACACACTCCAAAACACGCAATAATGCCGACAAATAAAAGAAAAATTCCACCGAGAAGCATCTCTGCATCGATAGACGTTCCTTGTTGCTAGCTGTCTGTTTAGCCCCATAACTCCTGTTTACAAATACAGACTAGTAAAAGATGTTTTCTCTCTGCCGTAGAGTAACCTAACGTGTGATTCACATTCATCTTTTCCAGCCAATTGCAGGCCTTGTTTTGCCCCACTTTAGCCTATGCGAGCCTCTAAATGCTAAAAAGGATCTGCCTTCTTCACCTCCGAATAATTTTAGCCAATAGTGACTGATTCTAATAATGATTGACACATTGGTTAGGAAATGAAACGCCGGTACATATTTTCCAGCACACACCGCAGACTACTTCGCCTACGGTGGAAAATCTAGGCGGCGGCTGCTTGCCTTAGTTGCGAGACCTTTCGTCTTGATATTGATCCATATATAAGGCGCACTGTATTATAAGGCGCATGGTCAGCTTTTGAAAAAAAAAAAAAAAAAAAAGGCTTCTAGGTGCGCCTTATAGTCGTGAAAATACAGTATCATTTTTGCACCAAAAAAGTCAGAAAATAGAATATTAATAAAAAAAATCCAGAAACATGTTCTTTTCACTAAATTTCTGTAAACCAATTAAATGTCAAATACATGGTAACAACATCTGCCCAGCTCCTCACAGAGTCTCATGGCTTTAGTAATGAATTAAGTATGTTAAATGATCACAAGATGACCAAAGTGGCTTATTTAAGTTGGTCCGGAAAAACAGGGAGAATCTCAAATTGGTAAATTTGGTTATTAAC
Source organism: Urocampus carinirostris (assembly GCF_059441175.1). NCBI lineage: Eukaryota > Metazoa > Chordata > Actinopteri > Syngnathiformes > Syngnathidae > Urocampus > Urocampus carinirostris. The sequence goes on along the minus strand of NC_142367.1, from coordinate 7,228,737 downwards.
ATGCAGAATAGACTTGAGATAAGCAATATCGGAGCAATCCAAGTCAATGCCTAAGTGGGTTGGATCCCTTAAGCACTAGGGTCGCCGGGGCACCATTTCCTGCGGTGTGTCTTGGGCAAGCACAGACTGGTGGTGCCCAGTACCGACAGAACACTCTCATAAATATTTATATCGAAATGAAGATGAAAGTTATTTTAGTCATTCAAGCCAAGGGGGATACTTTATGAAAAGATGGGGTGTGTCATTAAAACCTTGAAAATTTGATCTTTTCATGTAAGGGCAGCACGGCGGCACAGTGGTTAGCGCGTGTGCGGCACAGTTCTGAGGTCATGAGATCGAACCTCCTGAGTGGAGTTTGCATGTTCTCCCCGTGCTTGCCTGGGTTTCCTCCGGGCAGTCAGGTTTCCTCCCACTTCCCAAATTGTCCCTAGGTGTGAATGAGCGAGTGTATTGTCCGTCTCTTTGTGCCCTGCGACTAGCTGGCAACCGGTTCAGGGTGTCCCCTGCCCACTGCCTGAAGATAGCTGGGATGGGCTCCAGCACCCCCGCGACCCTACTGAGGATAAACGGTGCAGATAATGGATGGAGGTTCTTGTAAACAATGCCAAACAGAGTTCAAAGATTCCTTGGTCTTTATTTTTCCGTCTCCTCAATCTGCTTTAATATTATTTTTATTACAGTTGATCGGGGCATGTTCAAAGAAATGGGCTGGGGGAGTGCTGGAGTGACATCATGTTTGCCCCCGCAGTTTTTATTGTCACTGTAGGATGAAAATGGTGGAAGTAAGGCCTGCTTCTAGTTAAGTCCAAACACCAAATTCAAACCCCAACAAAGATGAAAGAAGTTGTTTCGAGAGCATCTAAGATATGCACGTACTTGCACGCGCGTCATGAACATGCCAAGGCTGCTATCATGACTTTAAGCTAGGAGATGGCGACATAGAGTAACGCGGTTTCAAAGTCCATACGGCTCTCTTAAGCAGTTGACATCACAGACGCTCTCAAATGCCTGAGCTCAGGCATGCCGAAAGTCTGGCCCGGGGGCCGTCAGTAATGTTAACCGCAGTGTTTAATAAAATCGTACAAATAAGAAAGTCACCATTTCACTAGATGACAGTGGTCCTTGGCTTTTTGTGAGAATCTTAGCACACCCCATTTCCTACATGGTGACTGTAAATAAAAAAAGGAAAATTGACTATGAGGGGCGCCTCTTCCAGTACAGGCGGAAATGGGAGTATTTTTTCAATGAAATCTGAAACAACTGCATCTGCCTAAATTGCCAAGAGAATGTAGCCGTTTTAAAAGAATAGACTATCAAGAGGCACTGCCAGACCAAACCACGAAACTAACGCTGTGAAAAGGTGAAGCCACTGGAAGCTGTTTGAATAGCACAGCAGCGCTTTTACAAGACCCTGCAAGTCAAATGAAAATGCAATTATCTTATTTTTTAGTATTTTTTTACTCTGATTTTTGGCTGTCATCAGCCTGAACTGAGCACATTTTAACGTTAGCGATTAGTTGTTAGCAAGTACTGTCTAGTCTTGCTTTAGGGCAGTGGTGACAAAAATGCGGGCTGCTGGCTGGATGAGGCCCACCAACAGATTTAATCCAGCCCACGAGACAACAATGAAACACAAGAGAAAAACGAGCAACAGTTTATAAATATGTCGATATGTCACCAGGCTTTTGCGCCACTCAAAACAACTATAGCTGGATTTCTATCTTTTTTTGCTCTTTCTCTGTCTCTCCCTTTTATCATTATTATTTTTTTCACCCTCTGTTTGTCTCTCTCACTTTCTCACCCTTCTCTCATTTTCTCATTCTTTCTCTCCCTCCCGTTCTCTCTCCCCATTATTCCTCTTTCCCTCTTCATCCCTTTGTCTCATTCTTTTGTTTTTTTCTTTGTGTCCCTATCTATATTTCTCCTTTTATTTCTCTTTAAATGACTAGTTCAGCCCACGCAAGTGTTATTTCTACCATGTGGCCCCCAGTGCTCAAATTACTTGCGAGCGGCGACAAGCACATTAGCAACTAGCATTAGCAGCTTTTTTCATTTTCAATGTAGTCCAAAATTTTGGCCCCCTTCAAAGTATCATTAGCCAGGTGGTAAATCACGAATATTGAAAGGATTTGCTGTATTATGTGACACCTCCAAGTGGTATAAATAAAATTAACACAACACTATCATTTCATTACGAGTTGCTGAATGGTGGAGTGAAACCGAAAACGGGCGTCAAAAAGCACAAGGAAGAATACAAACTATGAAGGCTCAAAATGACCAAAACACAAAAGTTTGCTTGTCATTTTTTGCCCAGTCGTTTGGAGGTTTTTGGGTACCCGAAGCAGCAAGATAGCAGACAATCATGTCATTTCCCATCAGGCAAAGTTTGTGTTTATATGATGGTTCATTTTCTTATTATTTATATCAATATTTTTAGTGAAGGTTTTTATTACCACTAGGAGGTGCTAAATAACATACACTATCCCTTGAAAGTTTTTTGACAAGTTTTGAAGTCATTAATTCTTCAGTGGATTAAATGCATTGCGCGTTTTCAAAGTGATTTCTTCCTTGTTTTAGCACGACAGTAACTGCAGTAAATGTCAAAAGCCATCAACTATTTTCCACAAGTTGTAACTATATTATTTTATTTTGAAATGTTGAAAAATGAGGCAGACGGCTGAATTATTTACAGTATAAATTAAAACATCAACCATGACGGGAATACTGACAAAGAAATTAAATAACATCATCCAAAGCACCTTTGGAGTCCCCCAAAAAGAACAAAAACATTAAAAAAAAAACACAGTCAAACGTCGAAGTTGGCGATCACAAGTGTTATTTGTGACGTTTGTGAACTGGTACCCGAGGCACACTGGCTACTACCGCTTCCAGTCAACTACGAACTGGAAACGAACACATAATAGTGTCCACACTGGAGAATTTAGCTTTGTAGTCGCTGTTCCTTCATAGACCTGTTTCACGCTGCCCTCCCAAAGATTTGGAGAAACCGACTCACTGTTCATTCGCTAGGGTCGCTGCAGGGTTGCTCATTTGGAGCAATGGTCGGCAACCACTGGGTTGTTTGGTCCCGAGTCACACAGAAGAAATAAGTTATCCCTGATTTTTATTTATAGCAGGTGTATTTTTGTATACACACTTCTTTTAACCTAAATTAACTTCAAAGTTGTGAGGTTTCACGATGGTAAATGGCGGCAGCAGTAGCTCAGGGGGTGGAGCGGTCGAAAGGGGTCCCAGGTTCAATTCCTGGTTTCTTCAAGTTAAATGTCAGAGAGTCCTTGGGCCAAACACTAAACCCCAAATAAGCCTTGCAGAGTGTGAATGGGTAAAAGTGTGAAGTGTATTATAAAGTGCTCTGAAGTTCCTCGGGTGACTGGTAAAGCACCAAATGAATGCAGTCCATTTACCATGATTGGGGATCACAATTTGCTCAACATTAGGAGGCAACGAGAATCGAACCCGAACTGCGGCAATGCGAGCCCCTTATTGACATACGTAGTAAAAGGAATAAGATTTGGTCTGCCGGTTGCACGTTGTCTCACCCTTATCTTGAATGTGGTTGGTCAATCCTGAAACAATGTTGAACAATGAGGCACCTAAATGTAATGTTCCATTACAACATCGTACAATGTTGCACCATAATAGTGTAATACTACATTGCAACGTTGTACAATATGAAACCGTAATTACAACATTTTACAACGTAGAACCGTAACAGGGCATTTTAGGCATGAGTTCAGCCAAAACAACGCTGCACAACGATTGACCAATCACGTGCGCAGGGTTCTTCCCACAGCTTAAGGCAGGTTGAATTCAAGGGTTGATAATTTAAAAAACTAAAAAAAGAAGTCCACGAGAGAGAACCCCAACCCAAACCTGTACATAAAAATCCGGGTTGGGCTCGGGTTTAAGATCTTACCTGTAGGTTGCGCTAAACTCCCTAAAATAGAAGTGGGCAACCCTGTGTTTGCGTTTTGCACGTCCTGCATGTTTTACACGGGTGGAATAATTATCAGTTCGTTAGCAAGCTGGTGATCCTGGTGATTAGAATCACCAGAGTTGAACAAGAAGATCCACTAAAAACATGAAGGACGTGCGGTCCCCTGCGACCAAGTTGCCCACCTCTGCCCTTAACCACCCAACAGCGTTCTGCTTCTGAGCGGGCAGGCAGCGTGAAAGAGGCTAGTGGTTGCGAGGGTTGAAGAAACCCACGCTAGTCGGCGACTCCTTGACTGTGACTGTGATGAAGTTGGCAGTGACGTCGGTGACAAACACATGTTCCAGGAGGTTCACCGCAGGCCGCCAGTCCGTCTCGGTATCCGAATCGGTGCAGCCGTCGCCCAGACTCGGCCGGCCTTCCCCGAGGTACCGGGTGGCGTCGCGCTCCCATTCACCGCTGCTGCTGTCGTCCGAGTCGCCGGTGCTGAGTTCAGTGACGCCCACTTTGCGTTCACCCCCTTCCTTCCTACCCTTCTCAGCAGCGGAGAGGACAGGTCGCTGCCCGGAGGGAGTGACCCAAGAGTCTCTGATGACTACTAAGCTACCGCTCCGCGAGCTGGAACGCACCGCCGCGCCGCTGTTGCCCTGATTTCCGGCGGGCAGTGCCTTGGCACCACTTTGCAGATTCGTCAGATTTGAAGGCCGCTGAAAGGACCCGCCTGCTGCCGCTGCCGCTGCCACCACCTTAGGGAACGCTCGCTTGTCTTTGATCAGACTCAAATCGCCCTCCAAACGCCTCGGAGACGTGGAGAGACGCAACTTCGGCCCTGGGCCGCCCCCGGAGGCTGCTCTCACAGACGGTAGAGTTCCTTTATGGGTGTTGTCACGGCCGCTGGAATGCGGCATCTTCCTTTCGCCGGTATTGTCGAGGGTCGGCGACAAGGCGGATGTAGGATGGTTCAAAACGCAGCTCCCCTTGGATGTCGCAGACGCCTGCAGGCATTGAAATGGATCAGGGCTTAAAAAGGTTGGAAGGGTGTGGGGTAGAGGTAAGATCTTAAAGCCTAAAATGCCAATCATTACGTTCGGGTTAGGGACAGGCTTTTCTTTCGCTAAATTTGTTTTTGTTTTTAATGCAACCATCCATCTTTTACTTTGTTTATTTTTCTTTATGGAGTATATGCGACGGATTCCGTCCCTCACTTGCCATTCCTCGCTCTTCTGCACGGTACTTCTTTCGAGTCCTCACAAATATAAAAATTCGGGTTTGATTAATCAAGTTAATTCGTCGGGCTCGGGTTATGCTTGGCTTAAATACCTGCAGGGTCGGGTCAGATTGGATTTTTTAGGCCCGATCTTATCCCTATGTGGAGGAAATATCGTATTAGTGTACTGTATTTCTTATCCATTCTCCAACATTCTTTTCTAGTACTGTGTATAAAATAGCAAGATAATGAAATCAAATCTAATAGACGTTAGACACAAATAGAGCCGCCCTGCCCGTGCGAACTACACAGATTTTAATTAGAACGTACCACCTCAAACACCCGATTCACTCTGGCAAATCTCACAATATCACCCTCACCACCTCAAAACATTTTCTCCTCAAATTAATGGAATTCACTCTTTTGATTTCCAAAAAGTGAATTTCTCCTAAATGAGAGAAATTTTTATGACTGTACCTGTGAGAAAGTGGAGCTGTGCGCAGCGGCCTGGTGTTCCCGTGCAGTTCGGCTGAGTCCAGTATAAGTGAAGCTCGCCGGCTGCAACGGCTTCTTTATCCCCAGCTGAGGCTCTACCCTGGAAAAGTAAAACAAAATTTATTTTTTTTTTTTTACTACAGACATGCCAACATTTTGAAGTGGTACATTTTATCGCAAACTCTGTTTTCATAGGCATATAACAATCAGTCTAAAAATGTAAAAAATAAAAACCACACGTGCTTGTTTAAAGCAGTTTAAGGGGATCGGCTTCCATGTGATTATATACATTAATTTGCAACTAGATACAGTGCTTAGCGATTTTCAGGACAAACAAGGAGAAAACCAATCAGCGAGGCATCCAAGATCACATTGGATGATCGACAGGCATACACATCTGAGGTGGGACAACCTGTGCATAACACAAATATCAGTTGTATTCTGCATAAATCTGCCTTTTATGGAAGAGTGGAAGAAGAAAGTCCTTTCTGAAATAATATCATAAGTAGGCATATTTTGGCGTTTGCAAGAAGCCTCGTGGGAGACACAAATAATGCCAGATGCCAGATGCTCTGGTCAGATGAGACTAAAATTTAACTTTTTAGGCTGAGTGCATTACGTTTGGCAAGAGTATCACTGCATATCACCACGAAAACACCATCCCCACTGTCAAACATTGTGGTGACAGCATCATGCTCTTGGGTTACTTTTCTTCAGCAGGCACCTGGAAGATCATAGTTGATGGTAAGATGGATAGAGCCAAATACAGGGCAACTCTGGCCAAAAATCTGTTGAAGTCTACAAGAGAGCCTAGAATTGTATTGACTTTTTTATTCAAGTTTGAATCCTGAAATATGGCAATATGTCAAAAAGTTCTTAGTTAACTGTAACTAATTACTATATTTCGCACCACACTGGACATCAAGCATATCAAATGCCATTGCATACTTTCCATACTTGCGTAGAAACCCAGGCAACAACTGATGCTGATGGCTCAAGGCAGAGGGCAATGGGGGCGTTCTGCTCCTGGTGTGTCTCAAAGCGCTGCCATCATCGTGGAGCACTTTGCGACCCCTCTTCTTGCGGTGGTGCTCGGCTTTGGCAGGAAGGATCTGGGGTCTTTTCCGGGGGACGGGCATCAGACGGGGGGACCCTCCCTTGGGCTTTTCGCATTCGGCATCCGCTTTTTCGTTTTCCTCGGAAGACGACGCTGCAGACGATGACACGTCAGAGAACGAAGACGAGGACGAGCGGCTGTCTTTTGCCGTAGGGGGAGAGGGAAGCTGAAGCCAAGGACAGGACGAAAATCGAATTTTGATAAATGTCACAAAAAGAATACAGAGAGCCACTTCTGTTATTGCGGGTTCACCGATTTTCAATTGAATTGTCTTTGTTATTGACATTAACGTATCGTGCACGGTGTTCTCAGCATACAGCACACACCAAATGCTAACACAGGGGCTGGTTGTATGTGTGTAAGTGAAGGGTGGGCGTGAGTGTGTGTGCGTACTGCGATAAGCTGGTGTCTGCTGTCAGTCAAACAGCTGGGGGTGGGCAGGCGCACAAGTCAATGTGTCCAATAACAACAAATTGCGAAGTACGACTACAGCTGAGCTAATATTTGAGTAGCTCATTACATTGAAAATAAATTCTTTAATTAAATAAATAGTGCAAATCACCAGCGGGTGCTCCGTGGATTGTTATTGGGCCCAGAAAGCAACTGAGGCTGCAGGTCTGGCCTACTGCTACAGCTAGGCTTACAACTCTCTGAGCCACCCCTTTGGACTCTGTATTGGACCAACACCAGATCCATTACCCATTACACAGATGACCTGGAGCTACAACTCGTAGAAAACTGCTTTATTTTGGACGGTTGGATTTTAAACATCGCGGTGACCTGGCTGAAGTCAAGGATACCCAATGCTAGCGTGCAGCTAACCAGCCACTCCCTAAATCCCTTCCTAACACTGAAAGGAGAAAGACCACCCATTTAACTGCAATCCTGTGTTGTTTTTATTTGTAGATATATAGTTGTTATTTTGTTACGGTAGAATACTCTCAGTCAGTGAGGATTTCATTTTGAGGTAAGTTTGACCCTTGGGAGCTCTTGATGAAGGTGTGATGCTACTCCACAAATTTGCAACTTTCGTGAGGGGTTCTGGTCCCCATTTACCGCAATAATCGAGGGATTACGGTAAACTCCAGACTACAGACTGTGTTTTAATTAAAAGCCGCATGCTCAAATTTAAGAACGGAATTCTATTTTTTTTCATTAAAAAGCCTTACTGAAATTTAAGATGCGGGCTTGTTATCGTTCCTTGAGGATTACAGGCAACTTTAGCGACCTGACAATGATTTCAAGATGCGTAAAGAGAAGTGTAGCATTATTGATCGATAACTTAACTTGCTATTCAATTTGGATGTTCCGTATTCTCCTGATATGTATTATATGAATAATATTGGCAAAAACATGGGTCTCATTTCTCTCGAAAGGTGTCATAAATGTTTCCATAAGTCAGCGTAGTGCTTTGTAGTTAGAGCGCATGAGTTACAGAAAGGAGCAGCTCACCATTTTCCTCATTGCCGCCACAAAACGAATAAACCGTATCGTACTTAAAGCCAGAGTGTTTAAAATGTTGCAAAAAATTAGAAGCTCGAAGTCCGGAATTCATCGTAAACACAAAAAAATAACATCCATTTTATACAGCAAGTCACTTTCTAAAAAATATTCCCCTACCATTTCAACCAAGGATAGTAAACATCAGCTAAACTCAAATTAAATCATAAAATAGAATCTAAACATATACAGTATAACCTAATCTACATCTGTCTTTGTTTTATTTTTATTTGAAAAAGAAAAGAAAATAAGCATCTAACAAAGTTTGATTAAAATAGCCAAATGAATAAACAATCAAAAAAGTAAACAAGCTATACAGTCAATGAAAATGGCATATTTCAAGTGATTAAAAAAAAAATCCCTACTTTAGATCTGAAAGCAAACAAAAATTACCGGAAACTTGCGTGGCCGTCCTCTCGGCCTCTTTCCTTTCTTGAGGTACAATAGTTCTTTCTCTTGTTCCCTGATAAAATAGAAGACTTTATTGTTATTGTTAACCTAGTGAACATTGTTTACGACAAGATTAGATGTGGCACTTCAAAATAAACAAGTAATAAAAAACTTTAAGGAAAAAAATACAAAAAAATAACATTAGGATAGATCGGATAGTGCTTGTAGTTTGTAAGAAAATCAGAACATTGATGCTCTATTTCATTGCACACGTTGTGCAAAAATAAAATACACACAAAAAAAAAGAAGTGTTTAATCGTCATGTCATTTTAGTACTCAAAAACGATCACTAACCAACCTTTTATGAAAGGCTGCCAGTAACCTTGGGTCCAAAATATTCTCCTCTGGCTCCCAACTGTTGTGCCTGAAAAACAAAAAAATACATTTATAACATACAAGTGAATTGATAAGCTGAAAGTCACATGAATTGTCATTGTCAAATAACAATATCAATTGAAAATCGAAGCATGCTGGATAAAATATACAAGTTGAGCCATACCTGTAATTTTAGAACACGTTTTCATAAAACTGTTATATTCAGGGATCAGAATGGAGATTTTCATTTTCAGCTGAAATAGCCAGCGTCCAGGAATAAACCAGGGCGGAGCAATTTACTTGTCCAAAACCATGCTTATATTTATCATTTAAGTAACATTTTTAGAAGATTAAAAGAATTTGCCCACATAACTGATTTTTTTGTAAATACTGCAAGATAAGTTCAAATGCAGTTCAGTCCCTGCAGCTTGTGCGACAATGCGGCCAATTTTTCTAACGGCCGCCAGGGTGCGCCAGAGCAATAAAGGAAAGAGTGAGACAGTCGGATTTTGAATTTGTTTGCTACGCAAGAGAAAAAGTGAAAAAGTCGGAATGCCTTTGGGGTTCAAAAACAGCGGAAATCCGCGGATCCGCGGAAAATTCTGATCCCTGTATATTTCTTATTTTACAATATTTGTTCTCAACATTACGTCCGGGTTTGGGCTGGGATTTTTTTCTTACTGACTTTGCTTTTATTTTCATCCACCAGTTGTTTTTTGTTTCTTTTTGTTTGTGGAGGATCCACGCAATGAGGGGGGTGGGGTGCTAGCGGCGGGGCTAGTCTGACAAAAATCAACTCCTCCTACAGAGTCCTCACAGATTAAATGTGAAAATCCAGGTTTGCTTCGGACTCAGTCCCTCAAATAGAGTTAATTGGTCGGGATGCTTTAATATCCACAGGCCTGGGTCAGGTCAGGCTGGATGTTTTTGCGCCAATCTTATCTCTAGCAGGGACTATTTACTTTATTTTACAGTTAATCATAAACCATGCCAGATGATTTTTTTTTTTTTTTAAAGAAAGAAAAACAAAAACAAATGTAAATTGGGTTATTCAGTAATCCCTCGTTTTTCACGCGGGTTGCGATCCGAAGTTGCGGCTGTCAAAATCGTCACATTTGTTGAGGCAAGTTCAGTGTTCAATATTTCAGTATTGACACAATATCCGTGATCTGCAATACTATAGATTTGAAATACATTAAATATTTTACGTTACAGAGTGCTAAGTGGACCCCACTTGAACACGTCCCTTTGCAATACTACAAATAAAGCCAGAAATTCACATTCACACCAAGCCGAAACACATCATGCACATTTAGGAAAAAAGATACAAAAACGGTTGGAGCTTGAAAAGTAAAGTAAGGATCAAATTCAACTGCCCACAGAACTTTCACAGAATACAATTATGTTCTTTCATAACAATACATGATACAAATACATAAAAAAGCCAATCCATTTTTTTAAGTTTGTATTTACCTGCACAAGTTGCGTTTCAGTGTCAATTTGTTTATAAAGGAACCATTTTATAAGAAACACAGAATATACAAAAAATATATTTACTTAGATGAAAATTCTAAGAATAATAGAAAAGCAGTAAATTTGATCATTGGTAGAGAAAACCTCAATGCAATAGAGCTAATTCAGAAGTGTTTTAGGGCATGAAATTTAATTTCTTGATAAGTAGAATTTATATAAGGAAAGCATTTGAAGAAAAATCTAGCTGACCATGATATCTGGTACCCCCCAAAAGGAGCAGGGCTCTGTAAAGGGAGGTGTGTGCGATCTCCTGGAAGGGGGATTACCTCATGTGCGGTCCCTTCAAGGTTTCTTCAATTTTCTCATGTTGAGGTTTTTGAGTTTTTCCTTGCCCTCATGTAGGGGATAGTTTAATAACAGTCTGTGGTTTGCAATAATCTGTGGTCTGTGCAACCCTTTGAGACTCTGTGATTAAGGGCGTCACAAATAAACATGAATTGACTTAACATGACTTTTTTCTTTTAAGTAGCCAGATGCAATAGCCTCCCCACTACTTTAGGGGGCAGTAGCATACTTATTGGGTAAGTGTGGGTTTGTGGTGAAGAGGTTTTGTTTACTTTGAGCATTTGTGCTCTGCAAAGAGTAGAAAGTGTTTACACAAAGTGTGGCAGACCTTCAGGTTACAATACTAAAACATTTTAAACAAGGCAGACAAGAAACGAAGATAAAGAGAAAAACGGGGGGCCTGACAGAAAGTAATTGAGAAGTACTAAACTAACGAGGCAACATCAACAAGTATGAACATATAAATTAAATAACATTAATCGGAATAATTAATACAATTAAATGCCCTCGTCCACAGCATTCTTTCAAGAATCAACTTATTCTCTTCATGACATTTACGTGTCTCACATTTACAAATACATATTGCACTGATAGACAAATTGGGTCCATCACAATTTTATCACTGACACTAAAGAGACACAGAGCGATGGATGATACGACATCTCAGATCTTTGGGGGAAATTTAGAAAGTAAACAATGAAACAATATTGGGTTCTTAATAAGCTCTTAATGTGAAGAGCATATCTTGTCTGCCATTTGAAAGTTTTATTTTTTACTCAATACACCAAGTGCAGTGGTTAGTACGTCCGCTTAACACGCGAAAGTCTCGAGAGGAATGGGCGCCACAGGGCTGTAGTTGCCTAAGACACACCACAGGAAATAGTGATCCTCGTGGTAAAGGGATCTATCCAACCAAGCAACCAACCTTATAGTACGTTGTTAAAACTTGAGCACTTTTTGTTGGACTACAAAAAAATACATGATCTGGTTTCTTATAATTTCTTATTATATTGTTGATTTATCATAAACAAAATGCGGTAATTGTAGTTATTTTTATTGGCATATTTGGAGTAATCCGAAAGTCTTCTAAAGTAATCAAGTTACAGTACTTTAATACTGAGGTATTCTGATGATGTTACTGATTACATTTTAATAGGTAACTAGTAGGAGTAACGGATTACATTTTTAAGGTAACCCCCCCAGCCCAGGTTATGAGTGTTTTTTTTGCCTTTTATCCTGATAGTCTTTCATCTTTTCCTATCTCTTTCAAGTATTTTTTCCTTGGAGTGACTTGACTAATCTTGTTGCATACAATGGCTCCTCTGTTGTAATCAATAACAATAAAAGACAATTAAATTCAGTTTAAAAAAGAGCAAATGTAACCGGAAGCATCAGCAGAGCAAGAAAAGAAAAATGTCAACACAGCAGCGTGAACAAGAAACTGTAACATAGCAATACGAAGAATAATGTATCGTAAAACACAAATATTTGCTCTCTTTGCACTTAAACTAAATAACGTTTCTGGGGGGGAGTGGCAGTCAAGAAATTAGCTATTATGAAAATGTGCATTAGAAAAATAAAGCACCAGACGGCCAGCAATGACAACATTTGGGTACGTGCGCGTGTGTGTTCGTCTGTCATGTGCTTAGACAGCCGAATCCCAAATAAAGATTGACATTTTTTATCTTTGTCTTTTGTCATATTGTCTCTTCGCTTGTTAGCCCGCACGCGCGTGATGTGTGTCGTCTACCTGTGTTAGCATCAGCGGCTAATTGAGACAGGCTAGCGACTTACTTGGACGACCACCCTCTCCACTTGACAAGATACTCGTATTTGCCCTGTAAAAACACAAAAAGGTATTTCACAGTAGGTACCGGGAAGCCACAGATTATCCCCGGACACTTGCTCACCTTTCTCGGTCGCTTGCTGAGGATACATTCGGCGTCAAATACCTGGCCCACTGTGACCCCCTCCATTGCTCGCAAAAGCATCAAGACGGCCGCGCCTTCTTGGCTCCGCGCGGATTCCGTAGGAGCTGCTCGCGTTATAATTTGCATTTAATAGAAGTAAATATATGAAAGAACAAAAACAAGAGAAAAGTAAATTCGTTTATGGGATCCTTATTACAGCACTTTATCATTTGCATAATAATACACTTAAAATACTAGATGTGAGATGTTTCTGTTATAGTTAGATTGCAATCCACAGTGAATATAACCGTAGAAGCAGACAACGGATATGCAAAAATGCAGAAACATTCTTTCAAGTTGAAATTTGGCAAAGTGAGCAACTTCCACTACTGGCCGCAAAATAATCAATGCATAAAACCTCAAAGGGAAGCCAGGCATGTTAACCTGTGGTTTATGATCTGAATTGGTACAAAATGTAACTACAAGAGCAGCCTGGGTTGGTTTATACTAAATATTCAAATTGAGCTAGTACAGAGGAGGATACTGAAAGTCATCTAGGCCATCAAAAGACAACAAAATAAACATTTTTTTAACTGCAAACACAATCTACTCTATTGTCTGTGCTCTAAATTAACTGCGACAAAACATTGCTTGTATAAACTTAAATAAATGCTTAAATAAGTACATAAATGCACAGAGGTACACGGAAATAAGGGTTTTGTTTTAAATGAATTCTAACAAAAAATGTACAAAAAAACCTGAATTTAAAGTCAAACAAGAAAATATACAAACGCAGGTACCTTAAAGGGACAGTGTGTAATATGTTGTGCCTCCTGGTGGTACAAAAAATGTCATCGAGGAAAAACAACATTTATTTGAATACTAGGCAAAAACAGATGAACTATCATTATAATGGACATTTTTGTAAACAAAAGAAATCATAAGTGGATAAATTTCTGTTTTTCACTGTGGAATCCCTTCTAGCCATGTTCTGGGTATCACTGACCCTTGCTCTTACCAGACAACACAGTACCATCTACTGGTCAAATATGACACATTGGCTTTAAACAAAGGCAGCGCAGTGGTTAGCGCTTGTGCGGCACAGTTCATGTCATGGGAACCTGTCCTGGGTTCAAATCCAGCTCCAGACTTCCTGTGCGGAGTTTGTATGTTCTCCCCGTGCTTGCGTGGGTTTCCTCCGGGCACTCCGGTTTCCTCCCACGTTCCAAAAAAAAAACATGCATTTCAGGTGAATTGGCCGGTCCAAATTGTCCCTAGGTGTGAATGAGCGAATGAGTTGTCTGTCCCTGTGTGCCCTGCGATTGGCTGGCAACCAGTTCAGGGTGTCCCCTGCCCACTGCCCGGAGATGGCTGGGATGGGCTCCAGCCCCCCCGCGACCCTACTGAAGATAAGCGGTACGGCTAATGAGATGAGAAAATAAGTTATGTTTTAAACGACAACAACAGACGTACAACAAACAGACAGTTTTAAATTAAACAAAATGTAAAAAGACCAAACAAATACCCTGAGATCTAAAGCATAGAGGCAGTAGGAAAGTACTCTCTTTTAACATTTTTTGGTGTGTAAACTAATGTATATTTGATTGTATGTTTATATTAATAATCAGCACACGAAAAAACCAAAAGCCCTGTCTCAATTTTTATTGTAGTGGTGTCAGCAGTTTATATAACTCTGAATAAAAATTCATATTTATTTGCAGAATTCAAATTTTCATTTTTTTCTATAGTATGATAATTGATTAGTTATTTTTTAACTGTGCACAGGTTCTCCAAAGCAGAATATTTCTCCACTCTTACACTTGTGGCATCCACTCTTAGAAAAAATACTTTTAAAAAAAAAATAATTCTCTTTTTTTAAAGCTCCTGTGTGTAATATTTGAACACTAGATGGTGAGAAAATGAAAAAGCACAAGGAAGTGACCAAAATTCTTTTTTACTTCTTATTTTTCCCAGCCGTTTGTGAATGAAAGACAACAGAGAAAAAAAGGTGAAAAAAAGGAAAATTGGAAAATGAAAGAAAGAAACGGGAAAAACTAAAAAGAAAACGGGAAAAAGTGAATCAACAAGCAAAACGGAAAAAAATGAGGGAACAAATAGAAAAACAGAAAGCAAAATAAAGAACAAAATAGAAAATTTAAGAAAAAAAATATAATAATAAAGGGATGCCAACAACAGAAAAAAGGAAAAAGGAGAAAAAAGCAACGACAACAAAAATCAAAGTTAAAAGGAGGGGTGTGGGGGGAATTGCAAGGGAAATAAGAAGAAATTAACCACAAGAACCTTAACGATATTTTTTGTTGTAACAATTAACATTGTTGCCGCTTGAAGTTTTTTTCCCCAAGCGGAACTATTTCGTAGTGAATGTTTTCGGTGACAGCGGAAGTTTTTTTCCGTAACACGCCCGCTCGCTTGTGTTATTTAATGTGTTTTTATTGAAGCTTGACTGCTGCATTGTTGTCCTTCACGGCTGAATGACAACACGCTTTATTTATTGCTAAAATAAATAATCGTACGATGTTTTTACCCTACAGTTTAGATTGGGCTTTCCTGTGATTGAGATTACTTTATAACAGTGACAAGCAAACGGACGAACTTGACTGTAGGTGCTTTCAGGTAAAAAAACAAATTCCTCCTCGTAACACTTTTTAAATGTATTGTTTTGATCAACAATCAGAATTTAGTCCTAAATGATTTCAAATCTATCTGTGATTTAAGGATATGTCAGCATCATAATTGACATTTAGGATATGCCCTCAAATATTTTGTGATTTGTTTTGTACTGCATGTGTGTTGTGCAATCCATAGCTGGTCTGTTGGCTGAAATGTACCTGCAACAAATATAATTACATGCATTTGTATAGCTCTTAACCAAAAACGGTCTCAAATTGCTGCTAAAATAATCCATTACAACATCCCCTGATCTGAAAGCTACATGCAGGCAAGGTAAATCTAAAAAACCCTATCATGTGGAAGATCAGAAACCTTAAAAAAAAGGCCACACAAGAGGTAATCCCCCTTCCAGGATGACCAGCCTGCATTGGATGATTTTTGCGTACAAATACAAAAAACAAAATAACCATCGATGATAAATATAATACATTAATTTGTTCAAGAAGTTCAAGACAGCAACAATGTAGCTTCCCATCTCAGACAGCTGGTCAATGCAGATAATGACAGGACCCAGGTCCAGGGTGATGGTCTGCTGTCCAAGTTCGTTCTTCTTCCTCATTGGTCACCAGCCCGGCAACAGGAAAGAACAGAAAATGTATGAGGTTGGCATAATTCATTAACTATAGAATATAAGTGTGTCTTAAAGGGCATTCCATCGCACTAAGGCCCGAAGGGAGAATTACTTCTTGGCTCAAGGTGTCACAAGTAGACCAGGATTTTCCGAGCAGAAACATAGGGCATGACTTGATCCGAGAGATAAGAGGGGGCATTGAATTCTTTATTCCAAAAATAAGTTCTTAATTAAAATGTTTTAAATCCAATTTTCAAAAGTATTTAAAATGTGAAAACATTAATCAGATTTATATTTGTTTGACCTAAAAGTATTTATTAAGATTTATCACTTGTCTCTTTTAATAATTCACCCATTTCCGGCAACATTGCATTACCTAAATAACTGAACTGTCAAAATGGTGATGTAGTTTCAGTCGGGCTTTTCAGAGCTGATGCATGTCTTAGGTCTACCCACAATACACATAGCAACTTCGGGCAGAGATGTTTACTTTGGACCATGGGAAAGTGTCAATTTAATGAGAAGTGGCTGTCCAACGAATGTTTTTTGCCATGGCTTAAAGCTGTGCCAGGTCATGTGAACAAGACACCGTGTGTTGTGTGCAAGAAATATTTGTGTATTTTTTTTTTGTTTGTTTCAATTCTCTTTTTGTTGACTTGGTCTTCAATTTAATTTCAAAAGGAATTTTTTAAAAGTCTTAAAAAGTCTTGAATTGAACTTGCCCTAAGATGTAGGAAGCATGCATTAGATTTGTCATGGTTCAGAGCAGTGGAAGTAGAAATAATTACAGTATTGTGTTGTTTCGATACAGATGATCCACTTCCGACCATGCTGCTGTCCCCAGTCTTCTGCCAGTCGCTGCACATCCTCAGAGCCTCTGCCCTCCCATCGATGAGATGCCCGCTAATCTTCCTGTCGCCAAGGCTTCCCCTGCGTTCCCATGTGCAGAGCCGGGGACTTAAAAGTAAAAAGCGTTCAATCCATGAGGAGCAGCAAAAGACTCGCAACAGGACGGTGCTGACGTACATGGCGGCCGCCGGTGTGGCCATGGTTGGTCTTTCCTATGCCGCTGTGCCTCTCTACAGGCTTTACTGCCAGGTGAGCATTCGAGTATTTTTTGGATTATAAATCGCTCCAGATCATAAACCGCACCAGCCCAAAATTCAAAATTAAGAAGGAAAAATCATATATGTCACTCTGGAGTATAAATTGCTTCCTGGTGGGACATTTATTTGATTCATTCCAAAATTCAACAATTAAAGTTAAAAAAAATGCCCCCCTGTGTTACAAAAACGACTTTGTATCTAATTTTTGGGAAATGTAATAGAACAGTAAAACACAGAGCATTTGCACTGATTATTTTGAGGAAGTTGAAAATATTAACTCTGGCTAACACTTTTAAGTTCTGAATGTTCGTATCCCAGTTTATCTGTTGATAATTTGACTGTTCATTTCAGCGTAATAAGTTTTATGGCAGAGAACATAATAGAATTCGATACATATGATCTTCAGAAAATACATGTTTTGAATCGTTGGTTAATCGCAATAAAGCAACTAATTTCCAAGTCCATCAGTTGGTAAGAAAAGGTAGAGTAATATCGCCAAGTAAATATTTTCTGCTCAAAGGTGGTTTCTATACAAGGTGAAAATTCTTTGTGCTTTACTGCTTTATCACATTTCCCTCCAAAAATAGATTTTTAAAAAAGTCTGTGAAAGAGAAGCCCGGTCCAAACCCGAACATAATGATTGACAGTTTAGGCCCGATTTTTGGGCCGGGCTCAGGCTTAAGATCTTACCTCTAGTTCTCTTTAAATGTTCGTACATCACTGAGCTACTGCCATGATATGTAATGTCTGCTCTGAAAACTGTAAGTAGTCTTTATTTTCGTCTTATCCAATCTAAAATGCTCCAAAACTTTACACGTTTTGGTACGCGTACTTGATATTAAAGCCGTCATTTTTGCATGTTAACACTCGAGATAAGTGACACTATTGCGCATGTTCCACTCACACAGAGATCATATTCATGTAGAGATGCTTCACTATTTCAGGAAAGCATGTCTGGCGTCAATAGTCGACTTAGGAATTCATTGTAAACTATTTCTAATATTGATTTTTCTCAACTAATCGTTGCAGCTCTAGAAGGGAAGGGTTATGGACAGATGCCTCCTCTTCAATTAAAGGTTCAACCCATACATTTCCAAATTTTACATACCCACCAGGCAACAGGACTCGGCGGCATGGCGGTGGCTGGTCACGACTCGGACCTGGTTGCCACTATGAAGCCGGTGAAGGAGCGCGTGATCAAAATCACCTTCAACGCAGACACACATGCCAGCATGCAGTGGAACTTCCGTCCTCAACAGACTGAGATCTTAGTAAGGCAGCTTCTTGGTCTGGGTTCATACGGGTGCTTGAAATCCATGAAATGCTGGAATTTTGTTGTTTTTATTAAGGATTGAAAAGTGCATGGATTTTAGGTGAAGTGCTAGTAAATTCCTAAATTGTTGCCATGCTTCACAATCCGTCTGCTTAAAAATGACTCTCTGGTGGCTTTGGTTTGCCATTGCATTTATTCTTCCCTCATGATTAACGGAATCTGGCATTAGTTTTTACTGCATTGTCCTATGAAGCGTCATCGCCTCCTGTTGGTGGTACTCAAGAGAACAGTTGTATGCTACACTCAATTATCAAAATGTGCGTTACTGCAAGGATTACGAAACAATTATGGACAGTTGTTATGGGCCATGCAAAAAAATAAGGTAGCATTTCTCTGTGGTACATTGTAATGGGAAGAACTTCCTGCAAC
Source organism: Urocampus carinirostris (assembly GCF_059441175.1). Taxonomy (NCBI): domain Eukaryota; kingdom Metazoa; phylum Chordata; class Actinopteri; order Syngnathiformes; family Syngnathidae; genus Urocampus; species Urocampus carinirostris. The sequence goes on along the minus strand of NC_142367.1, from coordinate 7,209,900 downwards.
TGAAAATATAAGATACACATCTGCAACTTGTACCCAACACCTATGTGGGAAGAGATTTGTCTCCAAATTATTTACCCACGTATTGTTCATATGCACAAATATGTTTGCGATTTACTCAAGAGTGAAAAATCATATTTGTTGATTAAGGGTTGACCGAAATGTTTTTTTCAGGGCCAATACAAAACAGTTTATAAGGCCGGTAAACAATATTTGGAGCCAATATTCATCTGCTGTAAAAGCTGAAAAATTGGCCTTAGAGTTTTTTTATAATGCAAAAAGACACAAAGAATATTTGCTCTTATTTAAACAAAACTTTAATAGCTCTCTGAAACTTTTCACAGTAAATAAATTACAATTTAAACACAACTAACGTGACTTATCTTTCTTTTAAACCAAAAACTAACAGTGCAGGAAATAAAATTAGGCTTAGCAGCAACTTGTATAAAGGTACATAAAGACCTTAGTAGCTCCCCGATTTCTTTGTACAATAGATGAATAAAGATGGCAATACAACCAACATGACTTAAATTAACTTACTGTATTTTCACGACCATATTTAATTAATATTTGGGGGGACAACTCTGTTCAGCCTCCGGTGGCAAAATAGCTTTCAGATTGCTAGATATGCTACACTGTTAGCATCCAAGAGTACATCCTCAATCAATGGACTCATTGCGCGTGACGTCATGTGTCCTCATCTGCGCAAGCGGGACACTTGTGGCATCCAAACAAGAGACGCTTTAAAGTCAATGGTCACATTTAGTTGGAAATGTGATCCATTTGACAAAAACATTGGATTTCACCCAAATATCAGAATTGATCATTAAGTCCCGCTGTGTGAACAGCAGCCTCAGCTACGTCCGATCCTTTTCAGATTCAGATTCAGATATACTTCATTGTCATTCTAGTACACATGTATACAGAACGAAATGTCGATACATCTGACCCACACAGTTTCCTTCAATGTACAGATATAAATAAAATGTTGTATTGAGTTGGAGTATTGAAGTACTAATAATATACTAAATAATTATGGCTATATATAGTATTATACAGTAGTGCAAAGAGTGCAAGAGTAGCAGCTAACCAGATGTGCAAAATGGGCAGTCAGGTAAACAAGTCACTGTACAGTAACAATAACACTGTAGTACGATAGTGCAGAGGAGAACAGATGTTATAAATCTCAATATTATCGTCCGTCTTGATTTTCATGCATGTCGGGACTCTACTCTAAAATTATTCTTCCTGTTTCAGTGGCTCCACCCCGGTCGCTTATCCATTCAGAAGGCGTGGGCAGGGTAGCATCCGAGACAGAGGGAGGGAAAAGAGGGAGAGAGAAGCTCAGCAGCATCTGTACCTAAATAATCAGCCCGTCGAATAAATAAAAATGCAGATCATGCTATCCGTCAAATTCCCAAATATCAGTGCCGATAATCCGACCGCCCGACAATCGGTCGACCTCTAGTGTTGATGAATGCACAGGAAAGATTAAAAATTGCATATGTAAAACACGGATACATTTGTATATCTCTTAAAATAAATGATTCCTTACAAAGTGCTTGAATTTGTCCATGAAAAATGTGTACAAGCCCTGCTTGTTGTAGTTAGATATTTTGCCAAAATGTGACTGCTTGTCTCGCAGGTGGTCCCTGGTGAGACAGCGCTGGCCTTTTATAGAGCGAAGAACCCCACAGATAAGCCCATTGTCGGCATCTCCACCTACAACGTGGTGCCGTTCGAAGCCGGGCAGTACTTTAATAAAATCCAGGTAAGGAATGGCGAAATACTCTTGACCTAAAGGGACAGTTTGATTTTTGAAACATGCGTGGAACTGGCTGTCTCAAAAGAAAAGAGACATACGTTCATTTTCCCAGGTGCTTATCCTGATGTATTGTAGATCATCTCAGCTGACTTTGGGCACCAGGCAGGGGACATCCACTCTGTTTGCCAGCCTATCGCATGGCACAGAGAGACAGATGGCCATTCCCTTGCTTACTCACTCAATTTTAGGGGACAATTTCGAGCAACACTTCACGTGGCAAGCATGTTTTTGGTACGTGGAAAGAAACCGGAGTGCCTGGAGAAAACCCACTCAGGTCGAGGAGAACATCCAAACTCCACCAGTGTAGAGCATTACCTAAACAAAGAAAAGGATACAGTTCCAAATGAATTCATTTAAAAAGGTTATTTAGCTACCCTCAAGATTAATGACACCAGAAAGTAAATGTCTAGTGACAAACTACTGTGTATACACATATAGAAGTCCACCACCTTAAACTGCTTTAAACCAAGCTTCTTGTTTCATGTGCATTCATGTCACGCATGTGGACGCCAGGATGTAGGAGGATAAAATAGCCACATAATACAAGAAATGTAAGAAAAAGTAAATGGAAGCAGTGAACCCTTTTTATTTTTTGGCTCGTGCAATCTTGAGAGCTTGCAACCTAAATAGCCACATAATACAAGAAATGTAAGAAAAAGTAAATGGAGGCAGTGAACCCCTTATATTTTTTGGCTCGTGCAATCTTGAGAGCTTGCAACCTAACACTTAACCATATCCATTTTGTCCCTGGTTTTATAACCACTCCCAAGATCTCCTTTTCCATTTCTGGGTACTCTCCAAGACGTTTTATTTTTTTCTCCAGTCGTGGTGTTTTGCCAAAATAATTTTATAAATAAAAAGACCAGAATTCTGCACACTTTCGTCGTAAATTGTTGCTTAGCTTTGCCCCATTGATTTCCAATTGGTTGGTTGCCACGCCCATCTTGCACTACCTACGATTCACTACTGGTTACACACAACCAAATTTCTGCGTATAAACTGACCCCCTAATTTAAGTATTTTATTTTAATTGTTCTAAATTCATCTTGATGCGAAATTGAGATTAAAAGCTTCCTGAATACACCAGATCTGTTTTTGTATCCTTAATATTTCCAGAGATGTTCAAGCTCAAAATGTGCACAAGACTAATAGAACACTGTTTTATTATGGAAGAAATTTATTTACTTGAGTGTTTGTTTGCTCAGTGCTTCTGCTTTGAGGAGCAGCACCTCAACCCTCATGAGGAGGTGGACATGCCTGTGTTCTTCTACATCGACCCCGAGTTTGACGTTGACCCAAGGATGGCTCTGGTGGACACCATCACGCTGTCTTACACGTTTTTCGAGGCCAAGGATGGACACAACCTGCAGTTGCCAGGATACGCCTACAATTGAGCTCTGCAGGCCAATGATGGGATTTTTTGACTCAAATAAATAATTTAAATTTAAAAAGGCTGATTTTTTTTTTTTATTTAATTGCAATTTTACTTTGTGAGATATTGGGCACAATCTAGTGGTATGTTGGTAAATATAATTTAACGTGCCACAAAAGTGTGTCAAACTCATGGCCTGTGGGCCAAATGTGGCCCGCCACATCATATTTTGGGGCCTACAAGCAATGCTAAGAGAAGCATAAGATAAAAATGAGCCACATTGACTCACAGTTTTAATGATCACCGCTGGATGTCATCAAAGCCAGGCACCGCTCGCAAAGCCAGAGAATATCAAGGAAACCCACCCTGATTTTATTTTACTTAAAATCAAAGTCACGAGCATGCTATTAAAGGCAATACAAAAAAAAGCAAAAAATATTGGGTGTCTGCAGAAGTTTAAAAAGCTTTAACTCCTTTCAATGATCGATTCGGAACTTAACAGCAAAGTTCCCATATTATGGTAAATATTTTCATTTAAAAAAAAAATAAAAGGCAGAGAGACTCATTTACTGCCAGCGATTTTCTCAGCCGCCATCCTCCCACTGCCAGCCGGTTTTGAGGAATTTTACTGATCATTCAAGACCCACAGTATATTTAGTTTTATGACTACATGAAATGAAATGCAATGATCTGCATTTATATAGCGCTTTTCAAGTCAATGACTTCCCAAAGCGCTTTAAAGTGTGCTTCACATTTCCCAATAGCGGCCTTGTATTGCAGCCATGTAAGAGACTAACCTGCTTATTGGAGGTATTAGGGGTTCAGTGTCTTACCCAAGGACACTTCGACATGTAACACGGACAAGCCGGGATTCGAACTGGGATCCCTTGATCCCAAGACGAGCGCTCCACCTCCGGAGCTACTGCCGCCCCCACATAAACACTACATGGAACTCTTCAAAAGAAAGTTTAGACCCTCCTCTTTCATTGGGTAAAAAAAAAATCTAGCTTCTTTAATTTTTGGGTAACAGGCTGTAGAAACAGGGTGGCTTTGAGGGAATTGCCTGTCTGACTAAAAAAGGGGAAAAAGGCCATTTTGTGCAATGAGGCATTTCAAGGAGATTGGTTTTTTTAGCTTTAGTGAAATCAAACATCTAAATAGTTGTTTACTTCTATAAAAAAACAACAACCCTGAAAACAAGGTTTTTGATATAAAAAATATATATTCATAAACATATGAGCGCTATGAACAGATGACAACTTATGAACAAATTGACCTGTTGGTGTGCGCGTGCGTGCGTGCCCTATCCATCCATCTATTATCTGCACCGCTTATCCTCAGTAGGGTCACGGGGATGCTGGAGCCCATCTCAGCTGTCCTTGGGCAGTGGGCAGGGAGCACCCTGAACTGGTTGCCGCCCAGTTGCAGGGCACACAGGGACAGACAATTTGCTCGCTCATTCACACCAAGGGACAATTTGAACCGGCCAATTAACCTGACATGCACGTTTTTGGAATGTGGGATGAAACCGGATTGCCCGGAGGAAACCCACCCAAGCATGGGGAGAACATGCAAACTCAACACAGGAGGTTTGATCTCGTGACCTCAGAACCGTGCCGCACACGCGCTAACCACTGCTACGCCGTACTGCCCCGTGTGTGCCCTAATCAGTGTAATTTTTGTGTGTGTGGTATAACGTTGAACATTTTCCTGGGTGCAATGGCACATGACAGGATGCGCATCACATTCTAGTTTCACTCCAAAGGCGCCTTCGTGCGCAGTCACGACACTTCCGTGGACTTTTTGATGGTGGCTGTCAGACTTTCCGGCCTGTGTCTTGCCATGTTGCCATCCAGTTTACATCCTGGGTCTGTTTTAAATGGTGCCCGTGGATTTTGTGGCTCACCATCCTCTACCTGCTCTCTCTCATCCTCCTCCTGCTTTTTGGACCACACCCTCACTACCCTGTGTATGAAATCCAAAAGTGTTTTACACTGTCCTGGATTTCTGGCCCTATACAAGACATATGCGTTGAACTTTGTAATTTGCATAACGTAAGCAACAAAATTTTTGGACCAGTTTAGGGACCTTCTTATGAAGGGGTGGTAGGCCACATTTTGATCATTCCTATCCATGTCATTCATGTTCGAGTTATAAGCACATGCTGGCTTAAACTGGGTAACTATTATTTGGTGTCCTCTCTGCCACACCTCTGCCACACCTCAATCATTTTTATTTCATCTTGGACAATTAAATAAATCATTTGAATTAGTTTGTGTTTGTACACTATTTTTTTCAATTTCCAGTCTGTATGAGTTTCCCTGGGTTAAATAAACTAGTGGGAATGACTTGGATTGTTGTTGTGTTTTTTTTTTTTTTACAAATGCACAGTTGATAAACACTACAACAGATCCAATCTTATTGAGGGGGGAAAATATTAAGGAACAAACCCCTCAATGATTGTTTTATAATCAAATCTTCCATCCCTTGTTAATAATTTGTGAGGCTTTGAAAAGACCCCCCACACTCCAGCTAAGGCAAACTTTCTATATCATTTATTTACTAGAACGTTTTTTCCACCATGTGGCCACCGTGCTTGAATGAGTTTGACACCCATGCCCTAAACCGTTGAGACATTGGCCCACACTCTTTCAACCCTCGGTGTTTCATTCATTCAGTAAAGCTATTTAAAGGCCTTCCATAAGACCTGGCCACCCTTTTTCATTACCAGAGCCGGCTCAAGGCATAAGCGAGCTAAGCGGCTGCTTAGGGCCCTGCAACCACTAGGGAGACCCAAGAGTGGTTAACCTTTTTTGGTCCCCACTGACACTTTGTGTGTCCACTCAAAAATACTTCTACAGAAATACAACAAAAATACTACAAGATAACAACAAAACTCAAGATCAAATATAGTGCTCAAAAACAGGGACCTCATATATTATTTTGCTTTCATTCTAAAAAAAATAGTATAGAATTACTACAAAAATACTACTACAGTAATACTATATTACGAAATACTACTACAGAATTATTTACTCCAAAAATACTACTATGGAAACACTACAAAGAATCTACAAAAATACCGCTAAAATACTGCTTTGGAAATACATCAATTATGCTTCTACCGAAATACTAAAAAAATACCAATACATAATACTATAATAAAAAAAAAAACAACTAGAGAAATATTACTCAAAAAATACTACGACAAGAGGTTTACAACAGAAACACTGCAAATTACACCTATAGCGATACTACAAAAATCTCCTATGGAAATATTACAAAAAATGCCTCAAAAAATAAAACTACAGTACCACTTTGCTACAAAAATACTACAGGAATATTACAGATATACAACAAACATTCTTATATGGAAATACTACAAAATACAGCAGAGACAACAAAATACTAAAAAAGAAATCCTACAGTAATACTACAAAAATACTATAATCATAAAACTACTGTAATAATACAAATATACTACATAAATACTACAGCTATACAATACAATAACAAAAATCTACTTTAGAAATACTACAAAGGTAGTACAGAAATACTAAAAAAATACTAATATGGAAATACTACGTAAAATTACTTGCAGAAATACTACAAAAATAGTACTTAAATAAAACCACAGTAACAACTAAATACTACAGAACTTCAATAAAGCTCCGACTTCAGGAGTACAAAAAAAAACCCTGCAGTAATACCTCAAAACTAAATGAAGTGTTTAAAAAAGGGACTTAATACAGTAAGACCTCGGTTATTGCGGTTAATGGGGACCAAAACCACCCGCGATAAGTGAAAATCCGCGAAGTAGCGGCGCACCTTAAAATAATTTTTTTTAATTATTATTTTTCAGACCCGGTTAATGGGGAACAAAACCACCGCAAAAAAAGAAAATCTGCAAAGTAGCGACAACCCTTGAAAAAGAAAAAAAAAATCTCATCTCATCTCATTATCTGCACCGCTTATCCTTATTAGGGTCACGGGGGGGGCTGGGGCCCCTCCCAGCCATCTCCGGGCAGTGGGCAGGGGACACCCTGAACTGGTTGCCAGCCAATCGCAGCTGCAAATCACATTAGTTCTCGCACCTAGCTGCGTTCTTCATTGACGCACGAGCCGAGTGATCCACCGCTAAGAGTCGTACAGCTGGGCGATTTTACGTCCGCCCGGGACGATCGGAGACAAATTCACGACAGGGTTTTTACTTGCGCCGCACCGCGGGTGCCGTTCGGTCGCTCCCGTGAGCAAGCCCCTAACCCGCGGCGCAGGTACTTTCGGGCGCGATACGCACGACACCGACACAGTTACGGGGGTCCCGCGCACGTCCGCCGCCTTTCGCCCGCCGTGCACGGACGGCCGCCTGTCGTCACGCCGCGCTACTGGGGTCGTCGGATGAGTTACAGGGGTAGCCCGATCACGCCCGCCGCCTTTTCTTGCGTTGCACCGTGTGACGCCGCGTCCGCCGAACTCGCTCCCTCGCGCGGCCCATTACAGACCGCGAAGCTCTGAAGCCGCGAACGTCGAACCGCGAAGTAGCGAGGTCCCACTGTACACTATTTTGTTCTCATTGTGGTCGTTTCTGTCATGATTACCGATGTGAATCACCTGTGTCTGCTCATTTGGCGCCAACCGCTGCAGGTTCCGATTGGCTCCCTGTCCCTATTCGAACCCAGTCCTGTCAGTCCCCTGTTGTCAGTCCGCCTGCAAACCTCTGTTTGTACAAGGCAAGCCTTTTTTGACCCTGACTCCTGTCTCTCTCGTTTTTTTGCTCCCGTTTGTCTCCGGCTACGTTTGCTTTCCCGTCCCGGCTTACGACCCATTTTTGATCCCAACCACGTCCACTCTCCCGTCCTGGCTTACGACTCGTTTCAAACCCTGACCACGCTTTGCTCTCCCAGTCCCGGCTACCTACCAGTGTTTCCGTCCCTGACACTGCCATCGCTCACTACGGAAGATCCACTTCCGTGTTCGGATCACAATCCGAGAGAGTCTTGCTTCCCGTGTCCAGCGAACACCGGATCGTGGGCGCAGCCCTTCCTCTTTCTTTCAATAAAACTTGTGGTAAACGTTACACAATTGGGTCCCGTTTCCGTTCTGTTCCCTTACAGTTTCAAAACCAATTGGATGAAACTCATCCATTCAAAAAGAAGTATAACATGTCACATGCGGCCCCTGACACCAAATAGTTGCCCACCCCTGGAGTAGAACATGGAATGAGTTCTAGTGGGTATGCAAATTAACAAGTAAATGGGGGGCCCAAATCTAATTTTGCCAAGGGCCCCATGAAGGCTAAGGCTGGTCCTGTTCATTACACATAGGTAGCTTGCAGTTTGATATCTGATCATTGGATCTAAGCTGCCCTCCCCTTTTTTATATTTTATTTTTCTGTTATTTAAGGGATGTTGTTTTTTTTATTTTGTTTTCTTTCTCCTAATTTCATTACTATAATTACAAAATACATTCATTATTGGTTTTATTATTTATTGAATTGATATATTTTATTATACTTTTTTCTCCCCTTGTCTCATTTTATTAATTTACTTAATCATTATTTAGATTTTCGGGGGGAATGTGTGAATGCGTGGCTAAATGTGTCTTTTGGTGGGAAGAGGCATTTGTTTTTCTATGGACCTTTGTTTACTAACTCTAACCTGTTCAATGTACAGTAAGTCATCTGTCTCCCCCAGTTGTCTGTACCACTGTAACTCAATCAATGCCATACACCTTTTTAAAAAACTGTTATAAAGTATTTGGTGTTGCTCATCAGGAAGTATCAAGCCTCTGGGAATGGTTTCAGTATGATAAATTAGATGGGAGAAGTGGATTTGATCAGATCTTCGTTCCCACATCCAGGGAGCACCCACTTCCTAGTGTTACTTCCCGTCTCAGTGCATGTTGAAGTATCTCGTACTCGTTTAGACTAGCTTAGTTTCCCAGTTGCTAACAAGGATTAGTCTTTGTAATCAACATGTGGCCTAGTATAGATCAAACGTGAACATAAATGAGTGATTTTTATTGGGAATGTGTGCAATATTTTTTGCAATACACAACAAGGAACTTTATAAAGTAAAGGACGACTACGAGGGAACGTCTGCTACCCAACGCCAAGAGAGAGAGAGGAGTAAACATCGATCTGGTGCTCGCAGAGCTGGATGCGGGAAGCAAGTCGTTCTCGCAATCGGATTGAGATCCGAATACGGGAATGGATCTTCCGTGGCAGGCGATGGCGGTGTCAGGGACGGAAAAACAGGTCGATAGCCGGGACAGGAGAACAAAAACGTGGTCAGGGTCAGAAACGGGAGAGCACACGTGGAATGTTTTGCGTGTATGTTAGACCCGGAATTAGAATATAATAGCGTTGTGTGGAACCCTTGCTTACTCAAAGACATCAACCTACTGGAAGGAGTTCAACGTCGGTATACGAAGCGGATACCTGGGATGCACAATTTGTCATATCCTGAAAGACTACAAAGACTGAACTTGGACTTTTTGGAGCTCAGCAGAATTCGATTTGATTTAATTTTTGTGTTCAAAGTACTACATGGAATGATCAATGTGCCCTTTGATCAATTTTTTGAGTTCTGTCGTGTTGATGGTTTACGTGGCCACAGATATAAGTTACAGGTGCCTAGACCTACCAGCAATCTGCATGGAAACTTTATTTTTTTCAGGATACCAAAAATTTGGAATTTTTTGCGTGACCGGGTTGTTAGTGTAAATTCGGTGCAAACTTTTAAGCAAAGGTTGGCAGAGATAGATTTTTCAAATTTTCTTAGGGGGGGGGGCGTAAGGTGACCAAATTTGGCCCCGCTCACTCTCAGCATTAGTTTTGTGTCATGTTTTGATTAATGTATCTAACAATACTTTCAATAAACATTACATTAACTACATTAACCAACTAACAATGCCAATACTCCACTGACTTGAAATGGTTCCATCCATTTGGGTACCGCTCTCGTCGCCATCCTTGTCCCATTTCGCTCGGCTATTGTCATTCTGCATTGCAGTAGTCTGTGGGGGCACTGGTGTATTACAGCGAGAGTAAAGTATATTATTATTGTTATTATTTTTATTATTGTGAGTGTAAGTAAAAACAACCTTAAAAGAAACTTTCAGTTAATAAAAACTGCCTTAAAACGAACATTTGGCAAAATATGATCATAATTAAATTATTACGTGTTTTATCAATTTAGGTCAAATAAAAAAATGTTTTCAACCAGCCAGACACTGTGGGTAATCAGCACCCCAAAGCTCTGAATCTAAAATCGCCCCTGTATTGAACTATCACAAGAGGGTGGAAAAGCGTCTGGAAGAGATCCCGCCATTGATTGATGGGGAGTCAACTCCCGTCTTTCACTTCGAAGAGCCGGTTTATAAAGCCGTTTCGTTCGCGAACGATAAATCACTAGCAGACTGTGCACACGGAAGTAATCCAATATCCGATGTACTCGGTGTTACAAATACATTTTTTCGTCCGTGTTCCTACAAAATCTCCGATTCTGACCTTTTTTTAGGAGTGGGGAGTTTTGGCGGACTGAAACATCATTTGTGGCATTCCTTTACCGCTTAAAATTGTCCCCGTGGCCGTTAGATCTTATCTGCCTAGTTTAGCTTAGCTGTTAAGCTAACAAACGGACACGTTTGTAAACAATACATCGTTTGGTGTTGAGCCGGCATTTCTAATGTAAAGTTTTTTGGGCGTTTGAAAATGTGTGCAAGGATCACTTCAGAACATGAGGAGGGATTTTGTGGCGCAAACGAGGACAACTATGGACGACCCCCGGGGGTCAGAAACCAGAAGCTAGGATATGTGCCTCCAAGAGAAGGTTGTGTCTTCCGTTTCGTTTTTTTTAAATTAAATGATATACACTGTGCATACCTGTCAACCTCAACCAATTGATCAACCTATTAATGATTACAACTCCCCTTTTTAAGCAATAACAAACCTTACAAACACAACGCGGCACCTATTTACTCATAGCAAGACAAACTATGTAGATAAAAAACAGGATACAGCAGACCAGACCCCCCTCAAAAAGTCAAACTTACCTGAAGATGACGTCCTTTCCGCTTGAGAGTATACCACTGTAACAACTAGATCTACAAATAAAAACACAGAACACAAAAATGCAGTTGAATGGATTGTCTTTATTTTCATTATACAATATTTCTACAAAATGGAAGGACTTTTACTTTCAGTGTAAGAAAACGATGTAGAGAGCGGCCGGCTAACACTAGCATCAGGAATCCATGAATTGAGCCACATCTCCATCCATCCATCCATTATCCGCACCACTTATCCTCAGTAGGGTCGCGGAGGTGCTCGAGCTTATCCCAATTATCTTCGGGCAGTGGGCAGGGGACACCCTAAACTGGTTGCCAGCCAATCGCAGGGCACACAGGGACAGACAATTTGCTCGCTCATTCACACCTAGGGACAAATTGGACCGGCCAATTAACCTGACATGCATGTTTTTGGAATGTGAGGGGAAACCCACGCAAGCATGGGGAGAACATGCAAACTCCACACAGGGGATTTGATCTCATGACCTCAGAACTGTGCCGGACACGTGCTAACTACTGCGCCGCCGTGCTGCGAGCCACATCTCCGTGATGGTTAAAATACAAGAGTCTCAAAGGTAGCGGTTTCGCCAAGAGTTGTAGCTCCATGTCACCTTTTTTATGGGTAATGGATCTGGCGTTGGTGAGATACAGTCTTGACATGGGTCGCTTAGGAGAGTTGGTAGCCTGGCCGTAGAAGAAGGCCTGTAGCATTCTCTCCCGAGACCGTCTCAGCCATTACCTGTACCCGATAATAATCCAAGAGCACCCACTGGTGATCAGCAATTCTTATGACTTTCTCCAGAGTCCGATTTAATTGTTGAATTTCTTTTTAATGTAACAATCCTCTAAAAGCTAGCTATTTCCATGCTCTGCAAATTGTTTTGGTGGTCAGATCGACTCGTGCGCCCATCCTGTCGTTTCACTGACAGCATACACCAGCCTATCTCATTTGCGCACATAGACGGTCATGCCCACCCAACACACAAAGCCCTCCCTAACATGTCCCTGTGATAGCACTTGCTGGGTGCTGTGTGCTGCAGAACACAATGCACAATACAGTACGTTGATATCAATGACAATAAAGACAATTTGGGCGTCGGAAGGGAAAGCTAACAGCTTGGCTAACGACTCTTAAACCACCGCTGCTGAAGGTGGCTAGTCACAAACGCCAAATGCGTTACCATTAAAGCAGACGACTTTGAGCATCTACTTGTGGAAAACTGCTACATTTGTGATTCTTCTATTTTAATAATCACAGAGACATTGTAGGAGGCGCAGGGACCCGACTCTAGCGTGTAGCTTGCCAGCCTCTTCATCGTTTTCTTACACTGAAAGGAATAGCCCTCCAATTTTGTTGTTCTTTTGTATAATGACAATAGAGACAATTTATTCAACTGCAATTATGTTTTTATTTATACATCTGGCACAGACGGGGCTGGGAAAGAGAAAGAAGGGGAGTGCGTGCACGACATGTATAGCTCCATTCACCCCTACCGCCCACCCAAACAAATTGTTTTGGTGGCATTTTTGGGTGTTTACAATTTGTTTTGTGGGTTTTCATCATAAAGTGTCTCGACAGTGAACACACCTTGTTTAATTAGCTTCCATTTGAAGGATTCCTTAGTAACTTACGGCCAAAACGAAGGGTTTTGGTGTGACACTGACTGTAAAGTGCATTTAAGACTAGGCCCTATATAAACTGGACTGAAGCAATAGCAGTTTGAGTACAGCTTTGGCTTCGTATGCATTAAAATTGGCTTGGCGCATTCCATACTTGGAATAACAAAGAATTGCAGGAACTTAGATTTATCTCCGAGCCAGATGTACTCGTGAGCCATATCTTGCTCGTGACCCATATGTTCCCAACCCCTGTCATAGTTAAACCTCATTGCACATTACTCATAGTACTAAATGTCTTTGTATTGTGTCTTGCAGACAGTAATGAAAATGTTCATCGTGGGGGACAAGGGCCAGCTTATTATGAAATTAAAAAGGATGATGAAGAGATCTCCCTCTTCAAAGAGGAGTCAGACCAACAGTTTGATTGCATCAAAGATGAGGAGAAGCCAGTGGATCCTTGCACAAAAGAAGAGGTAGAAGACCCACCCAGCATTAAAGAGGAGGAGGAAGAGATGCAAATACGCATTTTGCCATTTACTGCTATCGTGTCGATGGGTGAAGATCGGGGTCAACATGAAACAAGCAGAGATTTTGAGTTTTCTAGTAACATTTCACGTCATGATTCAACAAGCCAAGGCGATGGAGACCACTGGAGACCATCACAAGTTGACGGCCACCTAACTGAGTCTGACGCTGATATGAGATTTCCCGGCAACGACGAAAGCTGGAAATTTGCTCGTCAGAGAAATTTGAAAGAACACTTGATTAGACATACTGATGTGAAACCTTTCTCCTGCTCGGATTGTGGCCAACAATTCTCTTTTAAGATGCATTTAATATCACACGCCGAAATCCACATTGATGAGAAACGTTTTGCCTGTTCAGTTTGTGGACAAAGATTCTCTCGGAGGAATCACTTGAACATACACACTAGATCCCACACTGATAAGATTCAATTAGCGTGTGGAATTTGTGGTCGCAAATTCTCTCATAAGTCTAGATTAAATACGCACATAAGAACCCACACTGGCGAGAAACCATTTGCATGCTCAGTTTGTGGTCTTAAGTTTTCTTGGGAAGGAAACTTAAAAACACACAGAAGAATTCATAATGGTGAAAAACCTTTTGTCTGCTCAGTTTGTGGTCAAGGATTCTCAAACAAAGGAAACTTAAATATACACTCACGGACCCACACAGGAGAGAAACCCTTTGTCTGCTCGGATTGTGGCCAAAGATTCTCTCTGAAGTCAAACCTTAAGAGACATACAAGAACACACACTGGTGAGAAACCTTTTGCTTGCACAGTTTGTGGCCTATTGTTTGCAACCAAGGCCCACTTAAAAATGCACACAATTACTCATACGGGTGAGAAACCTTTTGCCTGCACAGTTTGTGGACAAATGTTCTCAGATAAAGCATATATAAAAAGACATAGTAGAAGCCACACTGGTGAGAAACCTTTTGCATGCTCAATATGTGGTAAAAAGTATTCAGACAAAGGATACTTAAATATACATGCGAGAATTCACACCGGTGAGAAACGGTTTGCCTGTTCATTGTGTAATCAAAGATTCTTTCGAATGGATCGCCTAAAAATACATAAAATGACACACACTGGTGAGAAACCTTTCGTCTGCTCTGTTTGTGACAAAGAGTTTTCCGTCAGTTCAAGCTTAAAAAGGCATGTTAGAAAACACATTGGCGACACGCCGGTTGCCTGCTCACTTAGTGGAAAATGATTTTTTTCAAAAGGATGCAAAAAAATTTAAAGAAGACAAACTTCTGAGAAACCTTTTTCCTGTCCAACTTGTAAACATAGATTTTCTCAGAAGGAGTTTAAGAAACAGTGTGCAGCTGACAACCATTTTCAATAGATTTTAAATGAAAGTTGTTAATTTCAGGTATTTACTGTAATAATTTCTTCTATCCTGGTAGTGTGTTTTCCCGGAACACAGCTGTGATAGCCTTCAACCCCTGTATTGCGCATAAGTATGAATGGTGAGGAAAATGGAAGGACAACATAGTTGCACAGTTTACAGTATTTCAGTGTCTGTATTAACTAAAGTACTGATTAGATGGTGAGCAAACCTTGACCCCTGATGGGAAGGTGGGAATGTGTTGATTAAAATCTAAATAGAAATCATCTGTGAGTTTTTTTATGATGGTCCTTCCTGAATTATGTTATTAATTGTAAGCATAGTATGTTCCTTATGCAGTTTTTTTAAGCTTATTTTTGTCCAGTTCTTCTCTATGTATATTTTTTTACCTAACATCTGACTGAACTCTCAAAAGAAAGGATTCAGTTGCAACTTGGATGGGACCACAATAAAATGACAAAAACGTATCTGTCGAGTCCTAAATGCTACATGAGCTCCCAGTCTTTTGTGTAGGGATGTTCTAAATAAATATTTGTTATTCGACACTGGCAATGTTCTGCTTATCTATACGTCATTGAATTGGTGTAGTCTTTGGTATAAAAAAGAAAGTGAGGTTCTGCCATTTTCGACCTCTCGATTAATGCATGCCCTTCTATTCAGTGGTATCCCTACTTACAAAGTTAATTGGCTCCAATAGTACAATTTATAATAAAACCGTTGTAAATTGAAACATGTTTTCCCATTCAAATGTATTGAACCGGGATTAATCCGTTCCAAGGTCATCAAATGCATTAAACCCTCCATAAATCAACTGCCCTGTAGGTACACAAATGTTCTGACAATAATAATATTTATACCACATAGTATACATAATACAAGAAATAAGGCTAGAGAAATACAAAAGACTAAGTTACTGCACAAGTACAAAGTTTTATTAGCCAAGACATGTTTAAAAAAAAAAAAAAAAAAAAGAATGAAAATGATCAAATGTAAAAGTCAGTTAAATCTCTTAGCACGCTTTTTTAACAATTGCCGGTTTGGTCACTGGATGCATAAAATAGCCACCCAGCACTTGTTGTTTCTGTCTAGATCTCAAATTTTTAAAAAATTGTTTCATACAGTTTTCATCGAAGATCTCCACGCTTTTGGCTTTATTGGGACGTCTTCTTGTGATAAATGCATGCAGTTGTTCCCAGCAACAGAACGCTTCATGTATTTCAACCGTCTATAATGTGATCGTGTCCCCAGTTCTGTCATTTTCTCATATCCATATCAGAAGCTTTTCCGTACCTTAATTTTTTGCCGCCCTTCGGCTTGATAAAACAGTGATACCTGTCGCCACTGAGATCGTAAACTGGCTTTGCCGGTATTCCCTCTCTAAATCTGCATCTTTAGAACCACTTTCTTTTTTTGCGATTATAATTTGCTTGTTATCGATCGTAAATGGAGCCTTGGCTCTCATTTTCGTTCCTCTTTTTGCCGGACCCGTGACCGGAAATGTAAACAATATCTCATCTCATTTCATTAGCTGTACCACTTATCCATCCCATCCCAGCCATTTCCGGGCAGTGGGACACCCTGAACTGATTGCCAGCCAATCGCAGGGCACACGGGGACAGACAACTCACTCGCTCAGTCACACCTAGGGACAATATGCAATGGCGAAAATAAAAAGACCCTAGGTAGCTGCAACTGATGAATCAACGGCAATTTAATGCAAGGGGGTTCGCACGGGTTTCACCTAGCTAAAAAACTACGCCTAGTGCTATTGGTGCCTACCTGGGCACACGTTTAGTGGTAGCATCACTGACTTTGGATACCGGAAATCTGATCGTACACCGAGGCAAAATTTAGTCGGGTGCGAACTTTGGATACCAAAACATCCGTGAGATGGGTCAATTTTAAAACAAAATCAATGGATGCATCTGAACTAATACGAACACAGCAGCCACAAAACTGTTAAAGCCATGTCGGTCCTTTGCAAAAGCTCCTCACCCTTGCATCGTAAGCTTTTTCACCTGGCTAGAACCGATCTAAATTTGGGAGTATAATCCCCCCGCGATTATTTTAATAATAATAGCCAGTGTCTGTGGTTATCACTCTGCATTTGTTACTCACACTCTCGTAGTTACTGGAGATAGACACTGGTCTCAGTGAGGGAGGACCTTTAACATGCCAGACCAACCACCTGAGCCCCTCAATTTCTTGTGTGTTCCTATTTCAGAATGCTGAGTTGATGATAAATGAGTATCACACTGCTACATCTGACTTTCACCTTCTGGTTTTCTGACTACACAAGTTTTCTGAGAGTCATACATGAGAATGGCCAAAGAGCTATGAAGACCTTTACTGATAAGCGCAAATGCACACAAAGTTAGCACACGCTAAAACAGGAAGGGGCAATAATGCTCTTAATAACGAGCATGAATCAAAAACACTGCGCTAATTGCAAACAAAGAAATGACCCATCTGCAGTCCTGTATTTTTACTCTCGTACTGCGTTGAAGTAATTTACTGTTTCTGGGACTAATATTCACTATTAAAATGCAATTTTACATCAAATATTTTTTTTCCAAGGGATGTCCCATCAGTTGTTTAGAGTGGGAGTGGGCAACTATTTTCAGTTTTGGGCCACATTGTTTTGAATAATTTGCCCAAGCGGCCTATGCTGGAGAATTATCCATTTTTTCAGTTATGTATAAATATGCATGCAGACATCTACTGTACGAATGCTCAATATGCATGCACCCTGCAACAACCAGGCTCATCCTTCTCCCTCGGGCACAAGAAGACAAAAGTATAAGGTCAACATTATTCACAAGCTGTTAAATACAAGTGTGTTTTAAGCCTTGATTTAAACACTTCCACTGAGGTTGCAGATCAAATCTCAGAGGGCAGAGCATTCCAAATCACAGGAGCTCGAAGAGAGAAAACTCTTGAACCTGTGTTTTTTTTCTTGGCTCTTGGGATCACTAATAGACCAGTGTTTTCCGAGCAGGAACATTGGGGGGGATTAAATCTGAAAGATATCAGGAGGCAAGTACACGCAAAATTTTGTATAATACTAAGAGAACCTTAATATCACATCTTGAACTGACAGAGAGCAAGTGCGGGTCAGCCAAAATTAGGGGAACGTGATCAAACTTTCTTGTCCTAGGTAAAAGCTTTGCTGCAGCCTTTTTTTACCAGCTGAAAGCTTTTGATGCTAGACTTACTGAGACCAGAAAGTAGTACATTAAGGTAATCGAGTCGGGAGGTAACAAACGCATGAATTAAAATCGCAGCATCTTAGTTGGTCCAAATCACTCTTCCCCATTCTGATTCCGCACAAGTAAAATATGAAAATTCCGGTATGCTTCATGCTTGGTCCCTCAAATTAAGCTAATTTCTTGCTCTTGGGCGGTGCTGGGCAATAATAACCACAGACCGGGTCGGGCTGGATTTTTTTAGGCCCAATCTTACCTACTAAAATGGACCAATAATTACCATTTCAGTTTTATTCAGGGTTGAGGGGAAATAAATCAAGTGAAATCCATCTTTTTATCTCAGTGGGGCGGGCACAGAGCAACCTGGGGTTATTACAGGTCCAGCCCAGACACAAAGGTCAAACAACATCGTGTTTCCTTCAAGATCAGGGTACAGTGGAACCTCGGTTTTCGAACGCCTCTCAGTTCGAACAAATCGGTTCTCGACCAAAAATTTTGAGAAATTCTTGCTTCGCTTTTCGTTCAAAAAATCGAAGTTCGAACGCCGGTACGCTAAGGGCGATGCTGAGCGGCGTACGGGTGTAGATTGCCCCCACCCCTCGTGAAGAACTGTTGTCACGTGAGCGCGCACTCCTTTTTGCTTTCGTTTTTAATATCGGTGAACGGAGTGTTTTAACCCCTAATTATCCCTCGGAAGAAGGTCGGTGCAAGCAGCAAAGTTGCTACAGGTGAAAAAAGAAGAGTAGTGCGCACAACTATTGCATTTAAGAAAGAAATAATAGCAAAATATGAAGATGTGCGAGTTTCCCTTCTTTCGAGGGAATAGAGCATAGCTTCTGCAGACCATCACAAAGGTAAGAAATCCTATTCATAAATCTTTTCTTTATCCTTTAACCGCTCACCACTTCTTGTGAAGACCCGGGTGCTAAATGACGTGTAAACCACCTGATTTTTTTATTTTTACACGTTCATGTTAGCGTAATCTTTCGTACGGAAGATTACGCTAACGCGAACGTACGATTAGCCTCGGTTAGCTTCATGTTTACTTTCATGGTAAACATTCAGGGTGTTGTAACGGATTAAAACGATTTTACATGATGGGAAAAACGATTTTCGGTGATCGACCAAATCGGTTTTCGAACAGGGTTCTGGAACGGATTATGGTCGAGAACCGAGGTTCCATTGTAATTGCAAAGACTCTGACTGTTACTTCATCTGAGTGCATTAACAGAAGACCGGTGAGGATGAACTTTTAATCGCTTTTCTTTAATGAAAAGCAGTTGTTGATATTTTTCAAGAAATTTAAGTAAGTCACTTTAAAGGGGAGATGTGGGAATATTGGTCGGAACCAATAGGCAGAACGAAGGTGCCTTTGTTAAGATAAGACACTGAACAAGGACCCACCCCCACAAACACAATTGTAGTTTGCCGACGACTCTACGTTGGGCTGGGCTAGACGATGTTTTGTTTTTTTTATTAATTCAATTGGCCGATTAAATATATTTAAAACTGGGTAAGAGGAGCAGGCGAGAACTTTGAAAGAGGAGTTATTCTCCCACTTGCTCCTCCTCTCCTCCTCCTGCCGACCCCTGTGACTTCTCACTGGAGAAGCAACCAGGGGCAGAGCCCCTGGAACAAATGCTTTCCGGACTCTAAATCTTTGTACCTGCCTACTTTTGTGTGTGTAATTATTGCACATTTCCTGTTAATCCTATAAACTTGATTTCACTTCTCAAATATCACTGTAATTATCTGCCATATCAGTTTTTCAAGATGCAGGGATTGCTCAAACAATTATTTCGTATTACAGGAGTACCCTTAGTTTGTAAGCAGCCTGACCTCTCAAGTTTAGGGGTCATCCTTTGGTTCGAGACAAACACTTTGATCAAAGTCATCATATACATTTCATATTAATAGTTGACCATTGTAGATTTTCTGCAAGATTGTACTAATGCTTAATACAAATACAACAAACAAATGAATATATAAATACCGATGTCAAAATATACGGATATGACGTCACCGTGCGACAACATACTGTCGGGTGGATTTGTCGTCATCTGCCTGCGACGAACTGGAAAGAAAGTTCGGCGGCAGTCCACGTGCATTTTTTGGGGTTAAAAAATGGATTCGCTTCAAAATACAGAAATTCAGCTGGCACAAAAGTTAGCTTCTAACGAAAAACCTATCCGGACAAAAGCATTACAAAAGTTGAGGAAATATATTCATGTCAGATCACAGAAAACAGATGGTAAGCTACCAGCGATTTGCTTACAAACCCTGAATTGAACATGTGCTCAGAATATTAAGAAGGATGTAATAAACATTTACTTTTGTTTTGGATAATTTACCTAGTCGCTCTGTTTTTAGTCTAATATTATGATATTACCGCAACAATGTGTTTGGCTAATTGAACATAGTAAAAATGAGAGTAAACTTTCAACACAATTTACACGTTTTCATAGAGAAGGAAGCAGAATGACCACTTCTATAATCTTATCCGTATAATTAATAAAGATACTCGTATATCCTATTGCAGCGATCGTTTATATATTAACATTTTAGTGAGCATACATGCAAAATTGATAATTGAAAATGATATCGAATTTTAAAAAGGCTTCATAAACATCTCACATTTAGGAGAAATTCACTGTTTTGAATTGCAAAAGGGTGACCTACGTTAATTGTAAATATCCGAGGGGAAAATGTTTTGAGTGGGATATTTTGAGATTTCCCAGAGTGTATTGAGTAATTGGGGTGGTGCATTTCGAATTGAAATCGGCGTATTTGCGCTGGCAGGAGTTCTGTATTTATTCGTATTTAACACGTCCTCATATTTATCACATTATTAGTATGTTTATTCATAGTACCAGAAACGAATGTTATAGAATGTGGATAATAGAAAGTCGTCCTGAAAGGTTTAAATAACCGCAATAAAGCACTACTCGGTAATCAACTCTTTATCGTATGTAATAAATCGGGCTTTGAAAAACATGAAATAAAAACATTGTAAATCTCATGTTGGTATTGTGTTCATAGTTCGATATAAATGATTTGAATCATAGCCGCATGTATTCAACGATGTAACTTTCAATGCTTAGTTTGAGCTGAGAAAAAGCAAAACATGAATTAAAAAACGATTATCATTACAAAATCAGGGCTGCACATTATTCTCAAATACATAATTCAATATAAATCCCCAAGGTAATCACCTTTTTAAGACCTGGCTCATTTCCTTGCCTAGTTTACACGTTCCCATGGAGTAGGAAGTAGTATTAGTACTTCTTTAGTCTCATCCATTTATTTAATAAGATACTTGTATATACTAAATCAGTGATTGTTCATTTATTACAAGTTGGTGAAGCAAAAACACAAAATTAATAATTTAAAACATTTTACAGTCCAATTGCATTTAGTTACACCTTTAAGTTACACCTGGCCCTTTGAAAACAGCGCTTAAGTGGAAGTGGCCCTTGGTGAAATGGAGTTTGACACCCCTGGTTTATGATCTCTTATTAATATCAACTGTTTCTTGTTGTTGATCTGTCTATATACCAAAGCCACATTCACCCCCCGCCCCCTTGGGTGGTGGCTAGAGTCAAGAACACAACCACATTCACCAAACATTCATTCTCCTTCGCGCTTCCCATCCTGACACTGAACATTAATCCCAGAGCACTACAGGGGTGAGTTGCTGTGCCATGCTACACTTCATCAGTAGAGGCCAGACAGCATATACTGGTTTACCCCCTCCGCATCATATGCTTCAATGTCTGTCATTCTTAACTATCCTTCCCCATTCACATCTATTTCTAGCACACACTCATGCATCCATTAAAGTAACCAACCTCACATCCAGAGCACGTTTTACCCTATCCATCCAACCATATTTGGGCCTTCCTCTAATTCTATTTTCCACCACTTTTGCACTACATACTCTACAAGTCAAGCTGCCTCCATCCATTCTTTCCATATGTCCAAATAATCTCAGAATACTTTCATCAACCCTCTCAGTAAATTCTCTTACCACACCAGTTTTTCTACTTACTTCCCCATTCTTTAACCTATCCTGTTGTGTCATTCCACACTTACAAACATCTAATTTCAATGCCATTTAATCAATTACCGTCATTTACTCTTTAACCCCGCGTCTCTGAGCCATAAATCACTATTTGTACCACCTCACCTTCATGTAATTCTCGCTTTGCACCCCGTTTGCAGATGTCTACATTTGAACCCTCTTTTCAGCACACCCATTGCCTTGCACCCTTCACCAACCCTCTTTTTAACATCCTCCTCCAAACCACCACTGCTGCCACATACCTAATAGTATCTACCCCTTGCAACTTTACACCTTTCAACTAAATTTCTAATTGACCTACCTCACCTCTCGAACACATCTTAACCCTACTCTTTTCTGCATTCAACTTAAGCTTACGTCTCCTACACGCTCTATCAAACTCCACTACCAAAACACTCCTGCTGCAGAGTCAGCCACCAATGCAGTATCATCTGCAAGGAGCTGTCTTTTTAGTTGTACAGTAAAAAAAGAAACATTCATTATTAAACAATACCACATTCACTCAGACATGTCTTTGGGTTTATTTTCTCTGTCCAGGTGGCTTTACCAGTGAAGAAATGCTCAAGCTATGGAAAGGTCTTTTCTACTGCTTGTGGATGCAAGACAAACCACTTTTACAAGTATGTCTGTTTCTGTATATCTCTTATTGCTAAATTCGGTTGAAAATGAGGTCAATAACATTCCGTATTAGAGGAGGGGTGCCCATACTTTTTCTGCATGTGAGCTCTTATAAAATGGCCATGTCAATATGATCTAACTAATATATAAATGCAGAACATCCATCTTTGTGTGCCGCTGATCCTCACTCGGGTTTCGTGAAATATCAAACGTATATTTATAAGTACAGCCTATTGAGTATTGATTATTTTTACCATATATGTAGATGTATTTTGCATTACTGCATGTGCCCATATTTTACAATACAGTAAAAAACTGCCATTACCTAATTCTGATGACTTGCAGTTAATGCAATAAGTCAGGGATGCGTTGTGTCAAGTTGCGCGCATTGCCTCAGTTGTTTCTCCAGCTCTGGAGGTTTTCAATGTTTCACAAATCACTAGGCTGGTGCTGTGAGGCGAGATGTTGCATTTTTCTTTTAAAGTAATTAACTGAGCTGATCATACGGATCACGTTTTTGTTTTTCGCTTGCAGCTCTACGTTAAGATCATTAAGCATGTTAGTCAGATCTGTTAAAAATGATAAGTTGAGCCACTGGCTGACGTTTAATTTGTTGTATTCTGCTTGTTTAGACTCACAGGAAAACTCTTAAATCCCCCAAACTAACACCATACGGCTCAGCCATATTGGTTTTAGGAGGAGAAAGATACATCGTGATTTTACTGCGCGATGATCACTTAATAAACTTTCATTCCAACCAAACAGTCTGCCATTGCCTCACTATCTACAGCTTTGGTAAATATCTATTAAAAGGTTCACTTTCAGAGTCACTTTCTGAAAGCTCGAACAACAATCGACAAGCCATTCTTTTCATTAAATTCTGCTGGAAGTTTCTGGGGCACCATAGTCCTTGTCCTGGCTGAAAAATGACACCCTTCCATGAATGAGAGTACCAAGACAATAATAACTTTCAAGTTGCTAGTTGTAGTTTCATATACTTCCGCAAACAATGAATTTCGTGTGATGTCACGTGTCTTTTGCTTGTGGGAATCTTGTGGCGTTCACACGGCAGAAGGCATAACGTTCACATGAGATAACATGCAAGTCACATTGAATGAATGAATAAAAACTTTTATTTCGAACATAAAAATAAAAACAGGACAAAAACAATGAGTCAACAACAGAATAATGTCACATAACATGTTCGAAAAGGGGTAGTCAGAAGCAGATGCTTATTTTTCCTACCCCTTTATCTTCCTTATTAAATACATTTTATAGATAGCTCCTCTTGTGTCAAATACAACAAATCTCATGGATATACTTATTACATGGGTCAGATATCAATAATTATAATAGTTACAATAATCACATATTTTATACACTAATCTTCGCAATACCATCCCTCAACGTCATAATGCGCATAATGTGACTGCGGCACCAGTGATAATAAAAATAAAAATAAACACAATACTTATAATAACAGTTCTGATAAAATAATAGTAGCAACAATAACAACAAGTTAACCATAGTTTGAAATGCAGTATTTCCAATCTTCCTCATATCCCATTTTCTTCATCCCTGTATTTCGCCAGTAATGCTTTTTTGTATTTAAATTTGAACACATGGATAGTTGGACATTGTCTGATCTTATTTTGCAAATTATTCCTAAGTCTGACTCCACACACAGACACACATACTTTTCCTGGTGGTTCTCACCTTTGGGATTTTGAATTCACCACAGCCCTCAAGTTATAATTTCCCTCTTTCCGAGTGAATACATTTTGTATGTTTTCTGGCACTATGTTTTTGTTGACCTTAAATAACAGTTGTGAAGTGAAAAATTGTATTAAATCATCCAATTTTAATAATTTGGACTGCATGAATAAAATGTTGGTATGATCCCAATATCCTACCCTGTGTATGGTTCTTATTGCGCGTTTTTGAAGTATAAAAAGGGCTGTAATGAACTTTTGTAATTATTGCCCCAGTCTTCTGCACACTATGTTAAATATGGCAGAACGAGAGAACAATATAATAAATACAATGCATTATAATTTAAAATAAATTTGGCTTTATTAATTATTGAAATGCTTTTAGATACCTTAGTTTGTATGTGTCTGATGTGTGTTTTCCAACTTAATTTATTGTCTATTATGACCCCTAAAAACTCAATTTCTGATACAATGTCTATTGCGACACCATCCATTTTTACTTCTAAATCTTGATTTGCCTTACGATTACCAAAGAATATTACTTTGGTTTTATTTAAATTTAAAGATAATTTATTTATATCCATCCATACTTTTAGGTTAATTAGTTCACGATTAATACAGGTTACCAAATCAATATAGTTATCATTTGAATAGAAAATGTTAGTGTCGTCTGCAAATATCACTAATTTCAATAGTTTTGAAACATTTAAAATATCGTTAATATATAAATTAAATAACTTTGGTCCCAGGATAGAACCCTGTGGTACTCCACAACAGATGTCCAAATATTCAGATGAAAACTCTCCCATTTTTACATATTGCTTCCTCCCCGTCAAATAACTTTGAATCCATTGCAAAGCCACTCCCCTGATGCCATATCTTTCCAGTTTTTTTAATAGTATATTATGATTAATGGTATCAAATGCTTTTTTTAAGTCAATAAATACCCCGACTGCGTATCTCTTCTTTTCTATACTATGGATGATTTCTTCTACTGCATCAATAATTGCCATTTTTGCTGATCTGTTTGCTCTAAAACCATATTGACTTTCATTAATCAATTTATGTTTATCTACAAATTGTTCTAGTCTATTATTGTAAAGTCTCTCTAATATTTAAGAGAACTGAGGAAGCAGAGATACCGGTCTATAGTTTGTAAAATTGTGCTTGTTTCCATTTTTGTATATTGGTATAACTTTTGCTATTTTCATTTGATTTGGAAATGTGCCTGTTAGAAATGATAGATTACAGATGTTGGTCAATGGTTTCACAATGCTATTTATAATTTGCTTAACTAGTACCATATCGATGTCAAAACAATCCATAGACGTTTTGTTTTTACAGTTGTTAACCACGTCTAAGATTTCTGATTCCGTAACCCCAGATAAAAACATGGCCTTGGAGTTCATTTTTATCAGTGACTCAAATTGTTTACCACTGCACTCTGGGATATTTGCAGCAAGCTCTGGTCCAACATTTACAAAATAACTATTGAAATTCTCCACGACTTGATTTAAATTATAATTTTCACTGTTCTTATCAATAAAATAGTTTGGATATGCATTGTTTACATTCTTTCCTTTTATTATACTATTTAATATATCCCAAATACCTTTAATATTACTTTTGTTATGATATAATAAATTGGTATAGTATAGTTTCTTGCTTGCTCTTAATATTCCTGTCAATTTGTTTTTATACGTTTTATATCGGGATTCGGCTTCCTCAGTTCTTAGTTTAATAAATTTTCTATATAAGGTGTTTTTTTTTCTTACAAGCATTATGTAAACCCTTAGTTATCCATGGATGGTTCACAGATTTATTCTTAATATTAGTTTGTCTCATTGGGCAATTTTTGTTATACTCAGGGATCAGAATTTTCCGCGGATCCGTGGATTTCCGCTGTTTTTTAACCCCAAAGGCATTCCGACTTTTTCACTTTTTCTCTTGCGTAGCAAACAAATTCAAAATCCGACTGTCTCACTCTTTCCATTATTGCTCTGGCGCACCCTGGCGGCCGTTAGAAAAATTGGCCGCATTGTTGCTCAAGCTGCAGGGACTGAACTGCATTTGAACTTATCTTGCAGTATTTACAAAAAAATCAGTTATGTGGGCAAATTATTTTAATCTTCTAAAAATGTTACTTAAATGATAAATATAAGCATGGTTTTGGACAAGTAAATTGCCTAAAACCCAGGAGCTTGGGGGGTTGCTCCGCCCTGCTTTATTCCTGGACCCTGGCTATTTCAGCTGAAAATGAAAATCTCCATTCTGATCCCTGTATACTTGTTGGTGAATATTTCCAAATATATGTCAAACGCACGATCCACAGCATCTGTACCATATATAGCATTCCAGTTTTGTTTAACTAAGTCATCATAGAGTGATATAATAGTCTCTTCAGTTCTAACTCGTTTGTAAACATAATCCTTAATTGATTCTTGTCTAGTAACCTTTTCATCATACACTGTAAATACTGGTAGGTGATCAGAAATATCACAAACCAGTAATCCGCTGACGTTTGTAAATTCCATATTATTTGTAAATATATTGTCAATGTCAATGTATTCAGTTGGAAATGTGAACATTTTAGCAAAAGGATCCAATTTCACTTAAAAATGTTGCAAGTCCATGACTGGGCCAAAGCTCAAACCGGTGACCGGCCAATCTCGAGGGCGGGCGCTAGACCCGAGGGCCACCGAGCTGGTCTACGTCTGCAGCTTTACACACAATAGGGTATGTTTCACAATTTTAAAAAAATCTGAGATTTATGTGCGCCATATGGTCGTGAAAATACGGTGATTAAAATTAGTCCAAATTGGATAAGTTACCTACTTTGATTCATTTTGACTTCGACTCTTGTGCTGCTGCGCTGATTGTTAAATATTTCTGTGGGTCTGATTTTTCTTTTAAACAATTCTTTACTCCCAAATTGTTAGATTGTTATACTATTGTATTTTGCTTGCTTTACATTAGCTTGACATCACATTTTTATTCACAGGAAGATCTTTCAACCTCTGTTTCTGCTCTGATTCATAGCTTTAATGATACAAATGGACGTAAGTTAAACATATGATGGATTAATTCAAATGCTCCAACTAAAATTAAGAAAAAAGTGATTGAAATGTGTTTCCACAGAATTATTATATCTGGAAAGCTTCATAAAAACCTTCAAAAGAGAGTGGAACGGCATTGACCGACTACGAATGGACAAGTTTTTTCAGGTTGGTCTGTGGTCTGCTTGCCACTTTTTAGAGGTATTCCATGAAAATGCAAATTGACTGCTTTTAGTTAACTCGTTGCCACACATTGATTTGAAATAAATTGGAAAAATTGAATGTCAGTTATTGTAATTTATTATTGTATCTGTAATTTGGGGTAAATCACTCATGGCCTCGTTAAATTTCTTTCAGCTGATCCGTTTCACGTTCAAGCAAACTTTTGAGATGCTGAAGAGAAAAGACTGGGATAGCAGGTAACCTTTTATTTTTTTCACAGAAATAGTGCTGTCTATGGATGTTATAAATCACATCTTTACAAGACTTAAGTATTTTTAGCACGGCCGGAGCTCCAGCGTTGCACTATTAGCTCAGCAAGTTGCTGCTACCTTCAGAACAACTCATGCAAAAGTGCAAAAGATGTCTGGATACAGATGGCTACATGAAAACCAGAATGTATTTTTTCTTTGACTCTCATATAAAATGTTAAAGCCAGGCACGTCAAACATACGGCCCGCAGGCCGGATCCGGCCTATTGGGTGATTCAATCTGGCCTGACACTAATTTCTGAGTATGAAAATAAAACAAGTCTACTGTAGATCAAGTTTTTTTTGTATCAAATGCTCTCTCTGGCTCTTATAGGGCAGTGTTGAGTTTGTGTAGTGTAGTGAGTTGGTTCAGGTGTGAAATTGCATTCACTCAACACAGTTAACACATTCAATGCAAAGCACAAAAATCATTTTACCCATTTTTGTGTGTTGTGTTTAGAAAAGATCCCTTGCCATCCGTGATAATATGTGGGTAGGTTACTGATAAAGGCGTGAAACAATAAAGAAATATACTGAAAAACAAAGCTAAAAATTTGGATTTGATATTCCGTTACTGATCCAGCCCGCCTGAGGACAAAGAGTCTGGATCCGGCTCCAGAGCCGAACTGAGTTTGACACCCCTGGTTTATGTAGTCTTTGGAAAAGAATATTCTTTTTTTTCTTTTCTTTTTTTACACCAAGGACAACATCACCCGCCCTGCATTCCCACGCATGCACACTCACACCAAGCACACCCAAATAGTTATGGATATGCATTTTAAGGTCTTTATACACGTGGTCTTGTTTTTGCAGTGTTGTTGCAAGATTTCTGGAAGTGCTGGCTAAGGAAATTTTAAACCATGGCAATGATTCCCCCTCTGGCCTGCAGCTCCATATCTTGGATCTCTACCTAATTGAACTGGCAGCCGTGGGTTCATCTGAGGTAGAGTTAGCAAATTAGTCTTTAAAATATGTGAAACGATATAGTTCTCCTCACCATTTTTTTTCTACAGCTCACTGCTGACCAGAACTTGCAATTCATCGAACCATTCTTCAAAGCTGCAGCCACCACCAAAGAGTAAGTCTGATAATACTCGGTAGCATACGTTTTTATTGTTTTGTATCTGGGGATAATATGAACTTCTATTACAACTGTTCATTTTTGAATTAAATTGTAATAAATACAAAGCGAATTAGAAAATGGTAATTTTTTAAAGTTATTTACATATTTCTCACTGTTCGTACAGGTGCTTGAAACCTTTTAAAATGCTTGAATTATTTTTTTAAGTATTAAAGTGCTTGAATTCTTGAAGTGCTTGCAAATGCTTGAAATTGTTGCCACGTTTCTCAACAAGTCTACTTTAAAATGATGTCTACACTGCTCTCTGGTGGCTTCGCTTTGCCACTGCATTTATGCTTGTGTTTAATGGCAGCTGGCATTAGTTTGTAAGGCATTGTCCTCTGAAGCATCATTGCCCCCTACTGGCTGCGCACATGAGCATGCTATACCTAAACAGGGCATCATGATATGTGTAATAGTGCAAGGATCACGCATCGATTATGGGCAATGCAAAAAATTAAGGTAACGTTTCCTAGTGGTAAATTTTAATGGGGAGCACTTCCTGCAACTGAAAATGTAAGCTACATATTACTGTAATTTTTTTACCCAACATCTATTAGGGAAGAGATTTATCTCAAAATATTTACTCGCGTATTGTTCAAATCCACAAATACATTTGCGATTTACTCAAGATCTAAAAAATGTGTTTTCATAAATGCACACGCGAAATAAAAGATTGCATATGTAAATTGCAGATATATTTGTGGCTCCGCAAAATGCTTGGTGCACGCCGGATTTCTTCTTTTAATGTTACTGGAAAAAAATGGCCTTGAAAGTCCTTAAAAGTGCTCCATTTTGGTCATGAAAATGTTTACAAAAGAGTAACAAACCCTGTTTATGTAAATGTATTATTTTGGTTTCTAATATAGGCACATTTAGGCTACAAACTAACATCGATCAAATGTAATTAATTATGTATTTGTATGACCTTGAATGTGTGCTTGCTTGTACTTTGACCTATACTGACTAATATTTTGTTTCTCTTTGCGCAGTCGGATTCTTTTCCAAGCCATCTGCAAGAGCATCTTCAGCACGATTATTGACCAAGCTCCCTATGCCATTGCTGATCTAATTAAAGAGTTGAAGGAATCTGAGTCCTCCGTTTCAGAAAAGTCATTTGAAGTTGAGAAGAAGAACCTAAAAAATCAGAGTAAAGGTACGGATTTTATTTCAAAGCTCTGGGTTTCCTTTAACTCATTCAATCCCAAAATGTGAGAGACAGTTCCAGCCAGTTTTTGCCATTTTGACTTATTTTTGAAGGCCTACACAAAGTTTAGTTTTTAGAGATCTATACTGCAAGCATAGCACATTTCAAAAGAAAGCTTGAACTTTCAGCTTTCATTTGGGGATTTTTTTTAACTTTTAACATTTTTAGTAAACAACAGTTGAACATTGATAAGTTTCTTAAATACTTGTTTCCAAGAAAACTACTGAGAAAAACAGCTTTCCACAAACACAAAGGAACTTTACTATGCTTGCATTTTATTGCAAGAACATTGAACTGATGCATGAACTATGCATGGACAATGGATGAATTGCATCCTTTTACAAAAAGACGTTCTGCTCAGTAGTTTTCTTAAAAACAAGTATTTTCAAGAAAGTGTTCAACTGTTTTTCACAAAACAATGGTAAAAGCTAAAAACGTCCTTTTTTCCAATGAAAGACGGAGATTCAAGCTTTCGTTTTATTTGTCCTATGCCTATATAGCTACAACACTACATTTTGGGCGGCCTTCAAAAATGAGTCGAAATGGCAAAAATTGGCTGGTACCTGTACTTCCCATTGTAGAGAAACTTCTGGCATTGAATGAGTTAACATTCAGTGGGCCTGGTACAAATTTATTCTGCGTTTTTGTGAATTCACAAACACCTCAAACATTCATCTCACGTAATAAGGTGAATGTGTGTCCAAACATCCCACAAGATTCCTCCACCATTCTCCAAAAATATTAAAGGTCATTTTCTCTCCTTTTTTCAAGGTTCTAAATCGTCCTCGGAACAAGATGAGCCTCAACTTGACTCTGATGTATCAGACGCAGATTTAGAATTTGATGATGACATTGGACCAGTTCTACAGGTTGTGTTCATTAGTCCAATTCCAATTTTTGTTTTTGAAAAGGAACAATGTTTTGCTATATGGATTTATTTCCAAGTCTTTAAATCCGAACTCTGGCAAGGTTTTTAATGTATGGACTTGCCATTCCCACTAGTGCTATCGAAGACCAGTTTTTGGTTTCTTTCTCTATTCTAATGAAACATTTTGCTTTATAGTTCGATTACGCGGGTCTTGCCGAAAAACTGTTGGAAATTTCAAGTCGAAATAACACACGCAGCCAGAATAGACAAAGACTCTACAAATTCTGCCAAGTGTAAGTATCGTAAACCTGTACTTTTTTTATATTGTTGTTGCTTGTTAAAAATCTTCTTTCTCTCGTAAATGCGTGTTTTTCAGAATAAAAAACGTTTTCACCAAATAATCATCAAGGAAACACCAAACCCGTTTGGATAGGCACCGTTTGGCCCGAATTTGTTTGGACTTGTCACGAGTTTTGTTATTTTAGCAAACTCATTCAAAAATAGAATAATATAATTAATATGGGCTTTAGGTACACAATCTCGGCTGCAATTTTTAGACTTTCCAAATCGAAATAAGGGTTTAGGAGTTATATCCGTTTACACTCTTTATAACCCATTTTCAAAGTACCAATTACCTCAGGGGGCTGTAAATTAATCAGAAGGCTCCTCCCTCCCTTGGTAAGCCATTCATCAGTCCCAAAAATAGATGGGCCAGACTTGACTTTGCTTAAAAACACTTCGATAGTTCTGGAAAAGTGGTCTATGGGCAGATGAGACAAAGATAAACCTGTACCCTAACTTTGCTCTGCCCTCCAAAGGCTGCATGAGGTTTGTTTGCCTGCTGGCAATGTGGCGTGTGTTCCTTGCTAGCGGCTCGTTTTAGGGTAGGCAATAAGGACTTTTCATTTGTGCTTTCCACCGCGTGTATCGTAATTGGTATACTTCAGTCTGATTTTAATTTAAGACCCATGCATTATCAGCCCTTTTCAACAATCTTTCTTTTTCTTTTCAGGTTTCAGGATCTCAGTGAAGGTATTGCTTCAAAGTTTGGTTACACAATGTATCCTTCATTTTTTCCTTGCATTTTGTGACACTTTGCTGTATTTTCCTGGAAGGCCTATTTCCTCAAGATGGTTATCCAGAGGATGTCTCTACAGACGAAGAAGAGGAAATGTTCCAAAACGAAAAGGGAAGAAAATATCAAAGTAATAAGGAGGAGGCTTCTAAAAACCGTTAAGTACCTTACTATAACAGATAAATATGAGTGAATTATCTTTTTTTTTTTTTTTTTTTTAAGATTTCTTTGAACATGTCCATTATCAATGTTAGGGGTTCTCCTCAAAGGGTTTGTTTTGTATGAAATTGTCTGCTGACAATGTTTTAATGTAATCATGATGCCTTAGGACAGGGGTGGCCAACCATTCAGCGACTAAATGCCAATTTTTCGTCTGTGTTACTACAAAGAGCCACATCATAGTTGTCGACGGGGGCGAGTCAATTGTTTTTTTTCTTTTAATCATGTACGCACGCATACACAAATCTCTACTCGGTTAGATCTGATGAAAATAAACACACCAACGTGATAATATCAATAATTTTCAACAGTTAACATTGTGAGCACTGTTCCAGATCCATTATCGACTTCAGGTCTGAGAGCTCGGGATAGTCCTTGTCTTTCTCTTCCATGAACAGTTTCACTGCTTCCAAAGAGAGTACCTGGCTTTTTGACAGCCACCTCGCAGTGCAGTGCAGTGGAAGGTCACCTGGAAGCCCGTGGTCCAGCTCAGCGATGAGATTCCTGAATTGCCTGTGGTTTAGCGCATGTGTGCAGATGAAGTTGACGATTTTCATCACAGGTTTCATGACGTTGTCAAAATTTAGTGATTTATACACCAGTTGCTCCCTGTGGATGATGCTGTGGAAATCCCCCAAGTCTGGAAATGTTTGGTCAGCTTTGCACAGCCCCACAAGCCCGTTCATGGATCCAATCGTGGCTGGCGCTCCATCCGTTGCTCTTGCAGTTAGTTTCGGTGTGGGTAGATTTGCTTTTGCATACGGACCCATTATTGCTTCTTTCACATCTATGCCACGGGTTCTGTCTTTTAATGGCACAATATCAAGGAGTTCTACTTTGATCACACATTGATTTGACACAGACCGCGCAAAAATTGCTGAGGCTTAGGAAATATGTCATAACATAAGCAATTCTCTGTACTTAAAATAAGGTTAATTATTATTTAAGGTGCTGTGAAAAAGTAGTTACCCCCTTCCTGATTTCAGTTTTTTTATATTTGTCACTCAAAAACGTTTCAGATCATCAAACCAATTTTAAAATCACACACAGACAACCCATAACCCATTAAAATACAAAGGCTGCTTCCTGATGTTCGCCTTCAGGATCTCCCAAACACCAGAATTCATAATTCCGTCAACTACAGCCAGTTTTCCTGAGGCAGCAAAGCAGCCCCAGACCATCTCATTGCCACTACCATGCCTAACTGTTGCCATGGTTTGTCAAATGCTTTGCCATTTTTACGCCAGATGTAATGGGCTGCACACCCTTCAAAAAGTTCAATATTTGATTCATCAGTCCACAGAATGTAGTATGGGAATTACTTATTCACATAGAGCCAGATAAGTTATGATTATTTTTGTCCCTTAATAGATGGAATCAAAATCGGATTTTGTATTTTTGGGGGCTGTCTCTGTGTGATATTAAAATTGGTTTGATGATCTGAAAACTTTGGAAGTGAGAAATATGCAAAAAAAAAAAACAGAAATTTGGTAAGGGGCAAATACTCTTTTACAGCACTATGTCTGATATTACTTGCCTTTAAGTACACTGAGCAGACTGGCTACTCCAGTTTCCCACTTTCAGCCTGTCCTGCTCTGTGCATTACTCGAAAGTCTCCTCTTGATGTTAGCAGGACACATAAGATTTGATGCACAACGACGGGGACTCCTTACTACAAGTGTGCTTTTCATTGTCTTTATCGCATGATAGAAGTTTACAGTTCAGCTATAACAATGTATCGGTGTATGTTGGTGTTAGTTTGACAGATAACAGGAAAGACCTCAGGCTATGTGTTTTTTAGAGTGTCAAGTGAAAGTGGGCGCTACTTAGATGACCTCTGCAGTTTCAGTGTTGCATATTTGGGAACACTACGATGTTAAAGACTGACTGTTTTCTTGTTTAAAATCAATGAAGAGGTTTTCTTTAAGTATTGGATTGATTGGTTCGCCCTCAAATTAAGAAGATAAAATTCAAAATGCTGCAAATAAGGAATTTTCGTTCACATACTTGATTTAGTTTTCAGTTTTTATTTTGTTGACATAATGCAGTACTAATTATAGTCATGTGCCTTGGGAAACTATCCAGTTTTTGTGTATGTGCGGTCAAGCCAATGCTATAGTTCATTTGGATTAAATTTTACCGGGAATGCAACGGCACAGACTGGTGGTGTACCGCGGGATTTTTTTCAGTTAAAGAAATGTCCATTGGCTCAAAAGGTTGAAAAACACTGTCATAATGTATTTAATACTATACCCATGTATATTGACTTAGTTTTAATTTTATCCTTCAGGAAAGAAAAATGAAAAACCTAAACAAGATGACCCTGCTAAAAATGTCAATCAGACAGACCTGATTGACAAAAAGAAAATTCGAAGAAAAGAAAAAAAGAGGAAAAGAAATCCCAACGTGGACGAAAATGAGGATTTAAATGCCAAAAACACAACTCTGGAGAACTCTGATGCCCCAAGTCAATGCAGGATACAGCTGAATGAATCCGAAGATGAACCCAGCACCCAAATGATTTGCATGAGCAACAAGTCGAAGAAAGGGAAAAAAAGCCTAACATCTAAAGTTGGAAACGATTTAGACAATAATCATCCTTCTACTACAGCAGACCATCAAATGGGAACTCCACTGAAGAAAAAAAATAAACGAAGCTTGGCCAAGGAGAAGGACATTACCAGTGATGAGGCATCCTTATCTTCAGATTGCAAGACGGGGGAAAAAACACCAGATAAAGTGATGGTTCTAAATCAAAGTGCCAGTAGTGAAAATCAAAGTGCAGCACCCCATAAAATGCAAACTCCCATGAGGAAAAATATTAAATCTGGAGAGGCACAGGTGAAAATGAACAGCATAAAAAGGAAGCTTAAAGTGGGGCAAGAGAAAGAGGAGCCAAAGAAGAAGAAGAAAAAGATATCTGTGCTGTATGAGGCAGATGAGTTTAAGTCTTCCACACCAATTAATAACATTTTGGATAGCCCATCTGGTGTCAAGAAGGTAAATTTGAATATTGAGGGAATGAATTATATACATTGCTTTGCGAAAGTAAGAACCCTTTGACATATTGCCATATCTGCTTATTTTCGAAGTATCAACCACATGTAAGACACAATCATGAAAATAAACCAAATTTATTTAACAGTTTATGGCGTTAACAAAAAAAAAATCGGAAAGTAACCATTGCGAAAATATTGGCCCCCTTTCAGTTAATAATTTGTACAACCCCTTTGCTTCAATCACAACCACAGGTCTTTTAGGCAATGGCTGTATAATTTTGGCACATCATGAAGAGAAATATTTGCCTATTCTTCCTCACAAAACAGCTCAAGTTCCTTAAGATCAGATGGTGATTGGCGGTTTTGTTTACAGGATTGATATCTGGACTTGTTAGTTTTAAACCATTCCATTGTAGATTTTGCTTTATGTTTAGTGTTATTGTGGCAGCACGGTGCCTGAGTGGTCAGCGTGTCCGCGGCAAAGTTCTGAGGTCTGGAGATCAAACTTTCCTGTGTTGCGTTTGCATGATCTCCCCGTGCTTGC
This sequence comes from Urocampus carinirostris, assembly GCF_059441175.1. NCBI lineage: Eukaryota > Metazoa > Chordata > Actinopteri > Syngnathiformes > Syngnathidae > Urocampus > Urocampus carinirostris. Next base: position 7,173,964 of record NC_142367.1, on the reverse strand, counting down.
GTGGGTTTCCTCCGTTTTCCTCGCGCATTCCAAAAACATGAAGGTCAGGTTATAATTGGCCGGTCCAAATTGTGCTTAGGTGTGAATGAGCAAGTGAGTTGTCTACCCCTGTGTGTCCTGCGACTGGCTGGCAACCAGTTCAGGGTGTCCCCTGCCCACTGCCTGAAGATAGCTGGGATGGGCTCCAGCACCCCCGCGACCCTAGCAGTAGCTCAGGAGCGCTCATCTTGGGATCAAGGGATCCCAGTTCGAATCCCGGCTTGTCCTTGTTACATGTCAAAGTGTCCTTGGGTAAGACACTGAACCCTTAATACCCCCAATAAGCAGGTGTTACATGGCTGCAATACAAGGCCGCTATTGGGATATGTGAAGCACACTGTAGAGCACTTTGGGAAGTCATTGACTTGAAAAGCGCTATATAAATGCAGATCATTTCATGTGTAGTACGGAAGTTCTGACTTCCTCATTGTTTGCCAACATTTTGCAGCCACCCTTACAAGATTTAATTTCGCCCTATGTTCCGGTCCGGAGCCTTCGCTCCGAAAATGCTGGTCTACTAGTGATCCCAAGAGCCAAGAAGAGATCCGCAGGTTCGAGAGCGTTCTCCATTCGGGCCCCAGTGCTGTATAATGTCCTTCCCCCTGGCCATCATGTAGGTTTTAGATCAGGGGATGGTGTAATAATAGTCTGTGGTTTGCAATAATCTGTGGTCTGTGCAGCCATTTGAGACTCTTTATGATTAATGGCTATACAAGTAAACATGACTTGACTTATTTGGATCGAAAGTTTAGAGGGAGAGACGGGTATTTGTAGTTTTGCAGTGGTTTTATGCTGTCTCTATTTTTATATTGCTCGCACAGTGCTTTGGGAGATGTGTTAATGTTACAAAATTGTCTTGTATCCATTTATTCTTTTAACTTTCCCACAACTTTATCCCTAACATGCCTGGTTGTGCTCTTTGGTGTCTTTGTAATGCTTTCATAATGCACATATAAGCTGAGATTGAATGACACAGGTGCACTCTGTCATTTAGGTCGCCTATTAATCATTCAGAGGTCATCATGAAACTTTACTAGTCAGTTGGCTCAGAGAGCATGGGGGGGCAATATTTTTGACAGGCCTACTTTTCAGTTTTTTTCGTCGTAAATATATAATATGAAATGTTGAAATATATTTTGTTCTACTTCATGATTGTGTCTCACGTTTTGTTTATTGATAGAAATTATTTTCAGTTTTTTTGTTTCAATTTAAAGCTTCAAATATCTCAATATGACAAAACGTTCCTGGAAGGGCTTTTGCGAGCCTTTCTATAACATTGCTGTAAACAATCTGAATTTAAATAACTTACACATGAATACCTGCAATGTTTCTTCATTTCAGGGAATGCGTGTTTCAGCTCCACCAAAAGAGCTCAAGCTGGTACGGACAAAGACACGCAAAGAAAAGTCCAATAGCTTGGTCACATTTGTGAGAAACTCCAAGATTCCTAAACCACTTTTCTTCAGAACACCAATTAAAGGAAGTAGCAAAACGACTGCCTCTGGCAAAAAGGTAATTATTTTAGATAGATAGATAGATACTTTATTCATCCCCTAAGGGAAATTCACATTTCCAGCAGCATCCCTGAGCTGAGAACAATACAATAATAAAGCCAAAAGAATACAATATACAAATACCCAGTGTGACGTGCAAATGCCCACTTTAGCATGTTATATAGAGTAACTAAATGCTACACAGAACACATAATGCAGTAAGATTCGGTAATATCCAATGTAGGTGGTGTGGTTTAATGTGGGCCTTTACTCTGCCGGGTGGAGTTTAAGAGCCTCATGGCATGAGGAAGAAAAGATCTCTTCAGTCTGTCCGTAGTACAAGACAGTGACAGCAGTCTGTCACTGAAACTGCTCTTCTGTCCGGAGATAATGCTGTGAAGCGGATGCGATGGATTGTCCATGATTGACCTCAGCTTTTTCAGTGCCTGTCTCTCAGCTACTGTTGTTAGGCTGTCCAGCTCTATGCCCACAACAGAGCTCGCTTTCCTAGCCAGTTTATTGAGACGAGAGGCATCCTTCTTCTTGACGCTGCCTCCCCAACACGCTGCCGCATAGAAGAGGGCGCTTGCCACTACTGTCTCATAGAATATTTTCAGGAGCTTTTTGCAGATGTTGAAGGAGGCCAGCCTTCTGAGGAAGTAAAGTCGGCTTTGCCCTTTCCTACATAGAGCTTCTGTGTTGGCAGTCCAGTCCAGTTTGTTGTCCAGCTGCACACCCAGGTATTTGTAGGTCTGGACAAATTCTACACATTCTCCCTTGATGGTTACAGGAACCGGGTGAGTTCTGGTTCTCCTGAAGTCCACCACCATCTCTCTGGTCTTGGTGGTGTTTAGGTGCAGGTGGTTTGCGTCGCTCCATCGGACAAAGTCCTGAATCAATTTCCTGTACTCCTCCTCCTGCCCGTTTCTGATACATCCCACGATCGCAGTGTCATCTGCAAACTTTTGCACATGGCAGGACTCAGAGTTGTACTTAAAGTCCGATGTATATAGAATGAATAGGAACGGAGAGAGAACGGTCCCCTGCGGAGATCCTGTGCTGCTAACCACGGTGTCCGATGTACAGCCCCCCTGTTTCACATACTGCGGTCTGCCTGTCAGGTAGTCAGTAATCCATTCTACAAGGTGTGAGCTAACTCCCATCTCTGTCAATTTCCTACTCAGTAGCAGAGGCTGTATGGTATTGAAGGCACTAGAGAAGTCCAAAAATGTAATCCTCACAGCCCCCTTCGCCCTATCCAGGTGAGAGAGGGATCGGTGTAACATGTATAATATAGCATCCTCCACTCCCACCTTCTCCTGGTAAGCAAATTGCAGTGGGTCGATGGCGTGACGGACCTGTAGCCTCAGGTGGTGCAGCAGCAGCCGCTCCATGGTCTTCATCACATGTGATGTCAGGGCGACTGGCCTGAAGTCGTTGAGTTCCTCTGGTCTTGATTTCTTTGGGACTGGGATGATGCAGGATGTTTTCCACAGCTGAGGGACCCTCCCCTGTTCAAGGCTCAGGTTGAAGATGCGCTGTAGAGGGTCTCCCAGCTCAGACGCACAGGCTTTCAGCAGTCGGGGGGATATTCCATCCGGACCAGCTGCCTTGCTGGTTCGTAGCCTTCTCAGCTCCCCACACACCTGGGCTGAAGTTATTTTTAGTGGGGGGATGTCTTCCATGCTAGTGTCCAGAGGGGGAGGGGGAAGGACAGCTGCACAACTCAGGGGTGAGGATGAGGCGGAGTGGTCAAACCTGTTGAAAAAGTTGTTCAACTGGTTGACTCGCCCCACATCTATATCCACAGCCACACTCTGCTTGGTGCTGCAGCCAGTAATTGTTTTCATCCCTTCCCACACCTCCTTCATGTTGTTGTTCAGCAGCTTTTTCTCCAACTTCCTCCTGTACTGCTCCTTCCCTTTCTGGAGCTGGACTTTGAGCTCCTTCTGTACTCGTTTTAGCTCCTGATGATCACCATTTTTAAAGGCCCTCTTCTTTTGGTTCAGAAGGCACTTGATGTCTCTCGTGATCCAGGGCTTGTTGTTGGCATAGCAGCGTACAGTCTTTATAGGAACAACATTGTCCATGCAGAACTTAATGTAGTCAGTAGTGCAGTTTGCCATCTCCTCAATGTTCCCACTGCTGGACCCTAGCAGGACATCCCAGTCCGTACATCCAAAGCAGTCTCTCAGAGCCTGCTCTGCCTCGGTGGACCATTTTCTAAATGAGCGTGTGGTTGTTGGTAGCCTCCTCACTCTTGGTTTGTACTGTGGTTTAAGCAGAATGAGGTTGTGGTCTCCTTTTCCAAGGGCAGGCAGTGGTTTAGCGCTGTATGCATTTTTTATATTCGCATACAGAAGGTCAATAGTCCTATTTCCCCTGGTCTTGCAGTTCACATACTGGACGAAAGAGGGCAGTGTCTTATCAAGAGTCACGTGGTTGAAGTCCCCTGAGATTAACATTGCAGCCTCCGGGTGTTGTGTCTGAAGTTTTGCCACCGCGGAGTGGATGACGTCACACGCTACTTCTGCATCAGCGCGCGGTGGGATGTAAACAATGACAGCAATGGCGTGTCCGAACTCTCTGGGCATGTAATAGGGACGGAGACTTACAGCCAAAAGTTCGACATCACGGCAGCAGATAGAAATCTTGGTTTTTACATGCCCGGGGTTACACCACCTCGTGTTCACGTAGATAGCCAGTCCCCCTCCTTTGCGCTTCCCACTGACTTTTGTCCCTCTGTCAGCCCGAACAGCGCAGAAGCCGTTTAGCGCGATGTTAGCGTCCGTGATGCTAGGCGTGAGCCACGTTTCCGTAAAGCAAAGCAAGCTGCACTCCCTGTATGCTTTGATGTCTTTCACAAGCACAGCCAGTTCGTCGATCTTATTCGGTAGGGAGTTGACATTCCCCATGATTATGGACGGTACCGTGGGCTTATATCGCCACTTCGCCGCTAGCCGCTTAGCCTTTACTTTAGCACCGGCTCTGCAACCCCAGTAGGGTCGCCTTACCTCGTTAGGTAAAAAAGGGACCGTGCCGGCTCGAGAGTTCTTCAGGTCGAGGAGTAGGTTTCTTGAATATACGTATTTTTGCGAGTTGAAACCCATATCCATAGGATAGAAAGTAATCCAAGTGTTGCAAGGCACTGATAAAGTAAGCAAAAATAACTAAACAAATAAATAAATCACAAAAGTAGCGAAAATAGCACGGGAGCTGCTGGAGTGGCTGCCATTCGTGACGGCGCCGGAAGTATAAAAAACATTTGCACCTTTACTAAGAGTTAAACCTATGTTTAAAATTTCAGGGAGTTGTCACACGTTTTTTTCTGTGTGTAAACAGTATTGATTGAGGTCACTCAAGTCTTTTTCACTAGTAGTGCACCAATAAAAACAGAAGCAACTACTAAAATACACAGGACATTTGCTAGAAACACAACTTTCAAAATTCCCTGTATACGAAGATCGTATTTTACATGTATCAAACTATGGGAAGGATGAATATTAAATTGGATATGGTGATTTGACGTGAGCTGATAGTTTGGTAAGCGTGTCCTTTATGCTATTTATTTAAATAACTCTTAATATTTCGTTACTGACATATGAGAGTGAGATATGCAAATACGTGTAACGTTAGTATACCGTGTTCTCTATTCATATTTTCTATTGCCTTTCAAGACGACAGATGTTGTAGTGCTGGATTTTATCAAATTGTTTTCCCCCGAAAATGTGACTTTTACTCCCAGTGTGACTTATACATGTTTTTCCTTCTTAAAAGGGGCAGTGTGTAATATTTAGTACCTCCTAGTGGTACAAAAAAAAAACCTTCATTCAGTAAAATAAAAGTGATTTGAATATTAGGCAAAAATACATGAATAATATACCAATTTTATTTTTTATTTAAAAAAAAAAAACATACGCCAAGAAATTTGTACTTCTTTTACACAGTTGAATCCCCACCTTAGTCTCACTCATGTTTGACCGTTACCGATCCACTGCACTGTGGCACTGGGTCTCGCTTGTACCTGGCAACACAGTTCCATCCAATGGTCAAATATTACGCACTGTGACTAATTCTGCCTTTTTGGGCTGGTGTGACTTGTACCCTGGGGAGACATTTAGTCCGGAAAATGCGGTATTTAAAACCGGGGGTCCTAAGATCCCAAACGATTCGTTCAGCAGTGTTCCAGGAAGCAGGCCAGGGAGGCAATTTTTATCTAGGGACAGTGGCCTGTAACTGGAATAAGTCCCTGGACAGCAACCATCCCAAGCGTCTTTATCTTTAATATCATGTGATGCTTCATCCCATCCTTTAGCATGAGTTGAATCTTAAGGGCAAAAAAACATGATGTCATGACCTGTCAGGTGGAGCTATATATATATACTTTTTTATGTACAGCACAAACCTTAAAGCAGGAGTCGAGAACCTTTTTGACCCAAAGAGCCATAATAGCAAAATTTTGATTTTTTTTTTTTTTTTTTTTTTTTTTTGATTTTTTTTTTGGGGGGGGGAAAGAGCCATACCATATATTTTAAGACAAAAGCCAGATAAGCAGCTTCAGCGACAGAATGCTGTCACTCTTGTTCTAGGACAGGCTGAGGAGATAATTTCTTCCTCATGCCATGAGGCTCTTTAAATCCACCCGGGGGAGATAAAGCCCACATTTAACCCCACCCCCACATTTGCATATAACCTTATTATTATTACAGTGTGTATCTTCCGTAGCACTATTGAAATACTCTATAGCAAAACGTTATATTGGGTATTTTTGTATTTTATCTTTATTTTATTTTTTTATTTTTCAACACAAGGATACTGCTGGAAGTGTGAATTTCCCTACGGGGATGAATAAAGTATCAAAATTCAGAAGAAGTGCCAAAGCCGCTCTCCAGTCAAAGGCTTATTTTTCAGCACATTTGGGTTTTTTTTGTGTGAAGTTAGATCATTTGATAAAATTTATGAAATCAAAAGGCCATAGCATCTGCCCCATATCAACAAATGCATTTTTTTCTTTTAAACTTGCCTTCTCCCCACTGTTACTTATGATCGAGGCTAATTTTGAACTTCATTTTTTTCGTAAATAATGGATTCAAAACAAGGTGCAAGCAGAGTTCTTTTGAAAACATATCTCAGAAGTCTGGAAAGGAAAGTAAATAGATGTATTTCCCTTCAGCGCAGTGGGCGCATGTAAAAGAGAGGGTAGCGTGCTGTGTTGCAAAGCTCAGCCCCACCCCTACCTCTCACCCAATCAATTGTTCTGTGTGCTGGGATAGGGTTTCTGTGTAATCTGTTTTATGGATTTTCCTCATAGTGTCTCAAAAGTGAACATACATTATTGTATGAGCTTCCATATTAAGGATTTTTAAGCGATGTACAGCCAAAACAAGGTCTGTTTGTGAGACACCTTGACTTTAAACTGTAGGTATAGATGCGGCCTTTATATAATGGAACCAACAGTTAACATGGGTAGAGTTGCTACGGCTATGCACGCATCAAACCCGAAATGAAACCAACCAGAATTGGAACGCTATGCAAGGATTTGCACAAATGGCCTTTTATCGCAGATCTATATGCACTTATGAAAAGAGCTATATATGGCCTGTGAGACTTAGGTTTTCAAACCCTGCCTTAGAGAAATGAGTTGCTTTAGGCGACGCAAGAGTTGTTTTGTAATTCAGCAATCTGTCACATCAGGCCTGACAGAAACCCCCTAGCTTAGTAAGCATGCCGTTTGTCGTTTAAAATTTCCTGCAACATTGTTTGAGATCTTTAGTAAATATATGGGCGTTAGCCTTCTTGTCTAGATTTAAAAATGTATAAAAGTAATTCGTAAGTGTTGACCAATACGGTTGCAACACATTTTAAGTCAGACTATTTAAACATTAGTTGAATAATCAGATAACTTAAATAAATTTAGCATGAAGATGATTTTATTTTATGGCAAATGTCAATAAACCCAAGAAAATTGTACTGCGATAACTATTTTGTATGTATTGTACTGTGGATTCTTAAACAATAAATTATATTGCCTAATTTAAAACAAATTAAGCCCTGTGCGCAGTCAGTAGACATAAATCCAAAAATAAATCTCTATTCATTTTTAAGGCAGGCAAATAGATACTAAATTAAATTCAAATAACCTGTTTTTATCCTTATAAATTAAGGACAGGCTCATTAGCAGCAGAACAGTTAAGAAATCTGCATAATGTGAAGTGCATTTAGTGATCAGCTGCAAAGCCTTTAACGAAATAACTTGATACTTCTCGACAATTTGAAATCAGTTTTAACAACTGACGTTAGCTATTCGGACTGCATGATTGTAATTTCTAAAACGTTTGTCAGGCACAGTTTGGCATAACGGTCAAGCTCTCTTTTGTAGGGAAATGCACGCACAGTATGTACAATTCATGTCATCAAAACCGTATTGGCTTGAATGTTTATTGAACATTACAGAGGCGAGTCAGACTCTGTTTCATTCAACTGTTCGACATGCTCTTAAAATGTTTGTGCGTCACAGATCTACTGCCATGATTCGCAAGGTCTTTGAAAACTTTGCAAGTAGTCTTTTGGCTGCATCCCGTCTAAAATTTTCCTGAACTTTAGAGGTTTTGGTACACGTACTTGATATTGAGGCCGCATGCCTGTCAAGCCCAGCCAATTGCTCCACTTATTATTGATCGCAATTCTTGTTTTTAGGCGATAATTAACCTTACAAACACTACATGGCACCTATTTCCTCACAGTAAGACTGACTATATACCATACTGCGACAGACAATCTTTAGCAATCTTCATTGAAGTTGTCTGCTACCAGAATGTACGCCAAATCTGGTATTCCTAGGTGGTCTCCCATCCAAGTAGTCACCAGGCCCGACCCTGCTTAACTTCCTGAGTGCTGGCGTTGTCATTGCAGCCCTAATCAACAGGAGTGAAGTACTCGAGAAAGAAGCAGTTGCTACATACAAGTTTTAGGAGAGCTGATGTAGCTGACACAAATATATCAATCAATGTCTGCAATGCAGTTTAAATTGTCGTCTTCCCAGTTTTTTATGCTAGATAATGCATCCACTTCTCACATTGCAGTTCGGTTATGTTCTTCTGATAAAATTATTTGTTTTCTTTCCACAGATGAGTAAAACTCCCACATCAGACAGCAAGAAGGTGACCTTCCACCTAAAGAATAATAAAACTGCTGGTAAGGGAAAAAAAATCTTGATGCCAAGTGTTGAAATACCTACTAACCTTTTAGTGAAGTGTATTTTAAGAAGTTTAAATATAACAAATTCGCCCCGCAACACTACTGGGGGTAAGCGGCGCGGAAAATCGATGGAAAACAAATTCAAATCTCAATTGTTAATTTTTTTGCAAATAAATGGAGTACACGATGGTCCAAGCCTATGTAAAATCATTCATTTATTAAATATAGACTCTTATTTTACTTTGAAACCAAATAACAAACCCTATTTACAGGCTCTGGCATTTGACAAATAAAAGTACTGTACTTAATTAACAGGTTTTTTAAACTAATAAATTCGGCACTGTCAAATATCATTTGGAAAGAATAATCTTGCTGCGATTTAGGACATTATACACTTTTTATTTCAGATCATATTTTGTTGCCATTAAGAAAACACAAATGTGCGGTAAAAATGTTAAACGCGGAAAGAACATTTCAAACAACAACTAAAAGTACTTTACACACGTTTTATGTTATATTATTATTTATGATGAAGGCCAAATTTAAACACTGCGTCCATAGTGGGATCCATAAAAATGGCAAAGAGTCAGAGATTTAAACATTTGTATTGGTTTTACCAACAAATGTGAAAATGTTGAATTACTGGAATACTGAAAAATGTTATTATTTCATCAATTTCACACATCTTACTGTAGTGATTTATATCTTCCATCGTCTTGTCGATTTCTAATTTAATTTGTATTAATTGAACTAGGTCCTTCTTTTGTGTATCTGTAAAAAGCCGAAAGATAGATAGATAGATTGATACTTTATTCATCCCCGTAGGGAAATTCACACTTCCAGCAGTCTACCCCGTTGTTTATTAACAGATTAACATGATGCCCTAGGGGTGCTTGTAGCGGAGTGAATGACGTCACGCCAGTCCAAAAGTTCGACATCCCTGCGGCAGATGGAAAATTTTTCTTTGTGAAAATCCAGGGATACACCACCTCGTGTTAGCAAGTCCGCCTCCTCTCCGATTTCCCCCCGGCTTTCGTGTCTCTGTTTAGCGGCGTTGAAGCCGGATAGCTCCGGGTAGCTCCGGGTGGCTACACGTTAGCGTCCGGAATGCTAAACGTGAGCCACGTTTCCGCAAAACACAGCAACTGCGCTCCCTGTGCGCTTCGATGTTTTCCACCAGCACTCGATGATCTTATTTGGTCGTGAGTTCGCATTTACCATGATTACGGATGGTACCGAAGACTTATAACGCCGCTAGCCGCTTCGCTAGCTCCGGCTCTTCTTCCACGATAGGCCCCTTCATCACGCCGGCACGAGAATTCTTCAGGGCAAGGAGTTGAAATTCCTTGAATACACACATTTTTGTGCGCTAAAACCCATGTCCCATAGGATAGAAGTAATCCATAGTGTAGTTGTCAAAACGGGAAGAAAAAAACACCGAAGATAGGAGCAGACAATAAAACAATTGGGCAGCTGCTGGAAAAGTCAGCCGCTCGTGGCAGCGCCGCTTTGATGAGATAAAAGTTCATCCTCATCTATCTCTGGGGAACTATGTTCTTTAAATTTGACTTTTTAACCAGAATGACTGTGCACCATGAGAGCATCACGCTTTGAGACACAAAAGCAATTTTTTGGTAGCATTTACGTTTTTGTAAGCTGGCCGAACCTGTTCTGGCCTGAGAGAGTAGAATGTCTTTGTGGAAAAAATATTGAGTCAGCAAAGTAAAAAAAAAACCTGAGCTCATTTTGCTAGGCATTTATTTCCACAAAAATCAACCCTTCTGTCTGCAAGACATTGTTTTAAAATGTATGCATAAGTTATGATTCAGCTTTTTGTTGGCATTTTTCACATCTTGGGTAACCTACCTGACTGCCTGTTAAATATTGTTGTCACATTTAAAGTCCTTTTCGGGTGGACACACACAAACAAATACATACATATATTTGGATATTTAACAAAAACGTTATTACCGTCCTCGCTCTGCTCAAAAGAAGGAGGATCATTTGTTCCCTGTTATTTGTTTGCACACATGAAAATGGCTGGTCTGCTTGATGGTTCCCTACTGTCTTGTTACAGAGTTCAAGAAGAATGATCGGAGCCTCCTATTAAGTCCAGAGGGGTCATCCAAAGTGCCTTTTGACCCAAATCAAAAACCAAAATCTGGGGTCTTAAAATTCTCTCCGACACCAGTCTCCAACAAAATTCAGAAGACTCCCAAAGTCAACAAGAAGATCACAAGAAAAAGTACTCCAATAAGAAGACCAACAGCGGCTGACTTTTTTTAAAATGCCACTGCCAAAAGTCCTTGAAGAAAAGTTCGGAAAGAGGTAACACAATCAAAATTGTGTTTTCTTGTAAAATGATCTTATTCCACTGGAAAATTATTCTGCTTTATTTAAAGCCCTAGTGTGTCATATTTGACCACTGGATGGCACTGTTGTCAAACAAAAACCAAAAACTACAGCAAGCCACAACACGGCAGAAAAACATGGAGGCGACTTAGATAGGGATTCCCGCATGTGAAAGAAATACACATTTCTTGACCTATTATTTATTTTTTGATGATAATAATTTTGTAATAAAAACAACAAATAACAGTATAATAGTTCATACATTTTTGTCTACTATTCAAATCAGTGTTTGTTTTAAGTTTTTTTGTACTACTAGGAATCACTAAATATTACACACTTTTAAAGACAATTTTAGTGTAATTACAAAAATATTCCTAAAATGGGTAGTTATCTACTTGTTACATCAATGTTCCTTATTTTAAGTATTTTTTTCTCAAAAATTTAAAATGTTGAACATTTTCAGCACGCAAGATCCTCATAAAATCCAAGTCACAATATGTTACCTAAACAGTAGTCTTACTTCTTTAGACGTGAACCCACAACAAAGAAATTACTTGTTAAAAAGCATATTAAAGAAAAGGTCCGACGTGGAAGTCTAATTTTTCACTCAACTTTCATTATATCATATTTTAAACCGGAAGCATTTTCAATTGGATCCATGCATGTTTTTTGTATTTAGCAAAAAAACTCCCCCTGTAATAGATTAAGCAATTTAATACTTAAAAATAGCATAATAAACTGTCATTGGAATATGAATGTATTTTTGCATCGAAGGATTATGCTTCTCAATACATAAATGTGGTGAAAGCATGTAAGATGTCCCCTTTTTTTTGAATGAAACATTGACTGTACGGTTAAATACGTGAGCTATTTTTTTTTTGTTCCGTACTTAACAAAATAGCTGTTGAAATATGTTTTGGGTTTAAAATTGGTCTGAAGTAGTTACTTGTCGTTTTGAATTATCTCTTAAAATGATTTGTATTAACTTCAGTCACACATTATTTTAGATTTTTATGTTCATGTCCATTGTTCTGAGAACACATGAAAATGCAACTGTTATTTTGTATTGAATTCTGCTTAGCGAAGATGTTTTTGTTTTGTTTTTTACCTCCATGACAAATTCAGAATTCTGTTGGACAAATGTTTATTGGTCCTGTTGTTTTAGTGGTAGAATATTTCCCTATGCTTAAATCAAGATGCTGTACATTTGCAATGCTAGACAAAGCTATGTAAATGCTCAGTGTGTATCGGCGGGCGATCAAGCAGCTTGAAGTGCAAGGACGAAATCCTGGAAAATAAACGTGTTTGAAATAAGTGTTATTGTATTTGTTGGTGTAGACAATCTGTCCAGCTGCCTGATCAATTTTAACTTCCGGGATTGTATTTACTGAAGGTTTGGACAAATGATCAAGAGTGAAGAGGGCAATTCAGTTGAGAAAATTTCTTACAAAGAAACAAAATTAAAAAAAAAAAAACAATATTTTGGACTTTATGAACACGACACATCAACCTTCCTTTTAGTCATATCCTCTTTCTTCCACTCAGTCGCTTTACTTCCACATCCTCTCACATTTAGTGACCCTGTAACAAGGGTTTGCAAGACCTTTCAGTCCCCCGCCCCCCTTTATTTACCTTGCTGTCTCTTAGGGAGTAGAGTTGGAGAGGAGAGAATCCACTTGCTCCCTCCACTTTAGTCGCCTCTTACGACACACAGCGGACCACGGTGAAAGAATTCTCACACCTCCCAGTGGGAGGACACCCACCACAGGACCAGTATGGAGTGGGTGGAAAGTTGTTGGAAGCATTGAAAAGTTTTTGTGAACAGCACAGCATGTGTAAGAGTAGGGAGTGAGACAAGTGAATGGTTCCCTGTGTTGACTGGTGTGAGACAGTGGTGTGTGATGTCACATTGGCTGTTTAATGTGTACATGGATGGTGTGGTGAGAGAGGTGAATGCAAGAGTATTTGGAAGAGATGTTGAGATGATGGATAACAGTGGAACGGTGTGGCAGGTAAGTTAGTTGTTTGCAGATGGCACAGCGCTTGTGGCTGGTTCTAAGGAAACATTGAGAAGGTTGGTAATTGAGTTTGGAAGAGTGTGTGATAGGTGTAAGTTATGTGTGAATGTTGGGAAGAGTAAGGTGATTAAGTGTTAACGTGATGGCGTGGGTAATGACTGAAAAAGTTTTCCCATTTTAATAAAAATCTTTGTGCTCTCATGTCATGATAGGCCGATGTAGACGATTCCTTTAGTTTAAGAAATTTACTGATAAGCGTGCCTAACTATTGCCAACCAAATTATGAGTTTTCTTTCTTAATCAAATTTCTACTCTGAAGCCCCGCATAGGGTGGTTGAGATCAGCAAGGCACAACAATACAGAATCCTGTGTCTCTCCAAGTACAACGTTGCCATCTTTACTTAACTACCTTCTTACCCCACGGTTTCTCCTTTGTTAATTAGAAATGCAAGTTCTTTTGTCTAAAGTTTTTTTTCTAATCCTATAGTTTAACATTGTTAATATATTAATGGATTACAGAATGTTTAATTATTTTGTTGAATTAAAGAAATGCAATTAAGAATTCTACTTTTGATGTCATTTTCATTTTGAGGATTGTCAAAACAAAAACAAAGTTGCATAATGTGCCCCTTATCTAGGCAACAAAACGAGTGCAATAAAACTCAACGTGCAAGTGTAAAAATGAGATAGCAGCCTTTTGATAGGGTAAAGTAAATACAATTACATTAATATGGTTTGTTAATTTTTTTTTTCTACCTTTGGGGTCCATGGCGGATCACGCACACACACGCCGGTTTGCTACCCGCCTGCTTGTGACGCGGTGCCTTTAAAAGGGGTGGGGCTTGGATCACACAGCTCGGCTGGGTAAGAAGAAAAAAACGAAGAAGAATGCGCGTACTTATGTGGAGAGGATTTAGGTAACGGCTTCAATGTAGCTTGATTTAGCAGAGTAAGAGTACACTTTCTTCTTCACAATTTAATCAAATAAAAATAAAAAGTATAGTGATTTAAAAATACTCTCAGAAGTACCAAATTTACTCAAGTAAATAGAACTCGCTACTACCCACCTTTGTGTAACGCGCAATAGATTTAAAATCATTATCACACAATTTTTATTCACAGTACAAGAGACAATTGGTAAAGAATAAAGAAAACACGTTGTTTGTTTGCTATTTATTAACAAAGTTCATGGGAAAATCAGAATACAAGAAAGAAGAGTACAGAAATGTACATTACACAACTACGAAAAAATGAAATATTAAATGATTACATTCACAACGGTCAAATTTAGCCCAAAAGGTCATTTTTTATACAGTGATGAAGTAAATTGGCTTGTCAATAAAGCAATTTGCGCTTGTATAGATTCGTTTAGAACAGGCTTGGGCAACCAATGCCACTTTCACTTTTAGGAATAAATATACATGCAGATTTCTACATGTTATATATTTTTTTTATATTTTGTCTTTGAAATAGATTACTTTCATCAAGTTTTGAAATGCTCTCAATGAAAGAAAAAATAATATATTAGGTCCCTTTTTTAAGCACTGTATTTGATATCTAGTTTTGTACTATTACTGTAGTTGTGTTCTTTAGTATTTTTGTGGTAGTTCTCCCGAAGGATTTTTGTGGTATTTCTGTTGAATTTTTGTAGTGTTGGCAAAGTTTTATTTTTATGGTATTTTTATAGTATTTCTGCAGTAGTTTTGTTTTATTTACATAGTAGTACCTTTCTGGTATTTCTGTAGTATTTCTGTCATTATATTTCTGTAGTAGTCTTCTGGTATTGTCGTATTACTGCAGTGGTATTTTTGTATTTTGTATTTCTGTCGAAGTAATTTAAAGTACTTCCATAGTTGTACTTTTGAAGTATTTCAATATTAATATTTTTGTAGTATCATTTAGTGAGACATTTTTGTATTTCTGTGGTATTTATGTAGTATTACGATAATTTAATTTTTATAGTACTTTTTGCTGTATTTATTTTGCAGTATGTTTGCAGTATTTCTGTCGTAATATTTCTGTCCTGTCCTGAGTTATTTTGTAGTATTTGCACACTAGTATTTTTAGTACCATTTCCGTAGTATCTTTGTAGTATTTCCATAGTAAAGGTTTTGTAATATTTCTTTAGTATTTTTGTAATATTAATGCATTTGTATTTTTGTAGTATTTCTGTCATATTTCTGCACCCTTATTTTACTATTACAGTTTTACTATAGTAGTATATTTTTGGTATTTCTATGGTATCTTTTCTTTTCAAAACAAAAGCAAAATAGTCCCTGTCTTTGAGCACTAAATTTGATATTTATTTTCATATTAAATTTGGAGTATTTCTGCAGAAGTATTTTGTTGTAAGCACACAAAGGGACATTGGTGACAAAGCTGGCACCCCTAAAAACCTTTCATTAGAGGTATATTATTTACTATTATTCTGTAAATTCTGGACTATAAGCCAGGAATTTTGTCACAAGCTCATTCGGCTTATAATCAGGTGCAGCTTATGTGGGGGAAAAATGGTTTTTCCTGTTAAAAATGTACTGGGTAATCAGGTGTGCTCTTTAGTCTGAATTTTACGGTATGTACGAAATGGTTTCTTTTAAAAATAATGCGCCTTTTAATCAGGTGCGCTCTATAGTGTGTGTGTATATATATATATATATATATATATATATATATATATATATATATATATATATATATATATATATGATCACTATATTTTGACTATTTTTGTTTTGCATGTGGCCTGTGGGATGTAGTTTGCCCAACCCTGTTTAAAGTATTAAGGCTTAAGATCCTACCTCTAGCAGCAAGATTATTTTCAAAATCATAATTTGACAGTACAGAATTTATAAAAAAAATGTTTATCAAGTACAGTATAGTACTGTATTTGCCAGACAATAATGTCTTATATTTTAGTGTGTTTCTTTTTTCCATTGTTTTGATGCAACTCTAGCTCTTATAGTCATTCTATTCTATTGACCTTTTAGTCCAGTGTGCCTTACATATGAAAATCATTTTACAAAAAACAATTTTTGAAGGTGCTTCCGATAGTGCCTTTATAGTCCGGAAAATAAGGTACAGTATCTTTATTTGTTAAACAAATGCTTGAGCTTGTAAATTGGGTTTCTTCTTTAGTTTCAATGTATAATAGAGTATTTAATAAATGAAGGTTTCTATTAGGGCTGCAACCAACCATTATTTAAATCATCGATGAATCAGGCGATTATTTTCTCGATGAATCAAATTTTTTGATGAACCCATTTTTCAATTTTCTCCTCGATTAAAATCTTGAATTTTTGACCGGATAGAAAAATAGTGCACAAAACAACTCAATATTCCGTAGAATAAAACAATAAAAAATCCAAGTGTTTGTCAAAAAGCTTAACATTAAACAAAAAATACAAACAAATGTATGCTATACTCCTGCAAATATGTAAGATACTTTTCTTATAAAGTGCAAAAATACAGAGGCAACATCGGAAGAGAATGTGAATACTGGTACTTTGTCGGATGTGTGCAAATAGTGTATTGTTTCCTTTAGTTAACTAATGATTAAGGCTGTTTTTTGTGTGTGTTGTCCTTTAATAAAAAGCCACAAAGTAACAAACATCTACACTGGAAGTCGCTTGTCCATATACCAAAATTGCCTCACTTTAAAGGTGTTTGCTGAACTCCTAGCTTTACAGGCAACTTTTAATGTCATCTTATTGTATATTTAATGTTCTATACAGCCCTTTGAGTTTCATTTTGGTGTCTGAAAAGTGCTATACAAATACATTTGGATTTGGATCAAGATGACCTCGTGCATCAAAATATGTTTTCAAGTGCTACTACAAGTTTTTCGCCAGATCAAGAGGAATCTCAATGCACGATCTTATTTGCATCGAATTAAATCGTCTGACGCAAAGAATTGATGATGAACGCTTTTAACGTTTGACTTTAATTGATCAAATCGATTCGTTGTTGCAGCTCTAGTTTCAGGGTTCGTGCACCTTTTTAATGGCAAAATTCAAGCACCATTTAAGGACTTTTAAAGCCAATCCTCCAATTTATACACTACAATTAAAATAAGAAGCCTGGTATGAATCATGAATTTTGAAGATCCCCCAATACATGTGCAATTATCAAGACATATACATTTTAGATCTTGAGTAAAGAGCAAATACATTTGTTTTGGAAACAAATCACTCCCCATATATGTGTCGGGTAAAAATGATTAATACATAATGTATGTAGCTTACAACAATTTAGCAGAGAGATATGCTGCCCTATCTTTTGCATGGCCAATCATAAATGTACATAATTGATACGTAATTCTTGCACTCAAACAAATTTTATGTGTACCATGCACCTGTCCTCTTAGGTGGACCCGTACGGGGTAATAGAGCTTCATAGGACAAAGCCGTACAAACTAATTCCAGATGCTGTTTTTTACAAGGGGAAGAAGAAACGCATTAGCAAAATGAAACCACCAGAGAGGTGGTGTCAGTAACTTTAAAATATTTTACTTGCTGATACCATCTTCTGGCTGAAATGTCTGTCAAGCTCCTTTTGTTGTGCGTGCAAGTATGTGAAATTCTTAGACGCGCTCAAATAAGCTCTTCCTTTTTCATCTGTTTTGAGGTTCGGGTTGGCTTTAAGACTGTATTTGAAACAGTCCTTTTCTTACTTTCACAATTTTCATCCTAGAAAAAAACGCGAAACTGTGCGTGAAACCACTATACCAGTCCCCCCCACCCCCATTCCCTTGCCTCCTTTCCTCCTGAATAATGCATTCCATGGCTGGAACACCAAGGGTAAAAGTAAGATAAAGGCAGATAGACGAGGTGGAGAGAAAATATACAAAGGGTATTTGAACTCAGTTGGGCAGTGTTAACACATATTTAACAGAGAAAATATTTAATTTTAAACTTTTTAAGGACACCTCAAACTACGCACCCCACCTTTAGGCAGACTTGTTGAGAAACATGGCAACAATTTCAAGCATTTACAAGCACTTTACCCAAAACTCAAGCACTTTTTACTCCGGGAAAACACAACTTTAGAATTCAAGCATTTTCAAAGATTAAATTACCCATAGGGACCCTTGAAAACACGGTCTCGGAGCGCCTTCTGACGAACCACAGTGCAACTACAAGAGAAAAGTAAATGCACTCTCTTAATTACATTGTATCAAATCACATGACAGAACAAATCAATGATGAAATTCATTGCCAACAAAAATAGATTAGTTGTTGCAGCCATAGTTTCTACTTCGCGGGTTTTAACCAACAAGGGTCCTGTTTAGAACTCAAACAACACGAAAAAAGAGGGAAACTATTTAGCTATTTTCTTTTTTTGTTTAAAATGATCAAAACGTGGATATGAGTACGTTTTAGGAGCTTGAATTTGAGACCCTTAAACGTACACGAACACGAAACATTACCGGGACACATTCACTTTGCAAAATAGGACAGGCACCAAAAAAGCCAACCAAGAGGATCTTTGCATTTGCTACTTCAACCGGCAAGTGATTAAAGCCGTTAAGTCTATGCAATGAAGGTGTGTCGCGAATGAATCTTGGCGAGATTGTTCTCACAGGCGTCCTTGGCGGGCCTCGTACTTGGCCAGGATGTTCTTGGTGCGGCCGAGTTCTTTGCGAAGCTCGCCCACTTCCTGACGGAGAGCGTGGTTCTCCTTCTCCAGGAAGCCAGCCCGGATGGCGATCTGGTTCTCCTTTAGACGCCGGGCATCACGCGAGCGCTTGGCCGCCACGTTGTTCTTCCTGCGACGGGCCCAGTACTTGTCATCCTGCTCAAAGGCAAACAACAATAGCAGCAATGTGACTTTCCTACATAGACGTTGTCTTGAAAGTTTAGAAAGTTTTACCGACTGTAAAATTCCGGATTACCGCAGCTGCTTTGAATACAGTGCGGCTAATGCTTTTTTCAGAGTTGGTGCACATTTTTTGTGGCCAAAGTGAACCAGAAGAAATCCGGTATGTACACTCCCCTACTTACGACCATTCGACTTACGTAAAACGGTCGATACGAAAAAAAAATCGGGTTGTCGAAAAATATCCGGACATTACTGTAAGTTCGAGTTTGTATTGTGTGCACCTTTTTCCGAGTACAGGGCATTACTGTAGTGCTTCTTTCCGCCACTTATGGCGTGTGGCGCTGTGAGAGGTCACCCAGCATCCACCCGTTTCCTCTTCCTAGTTCGTGTGTAAACATTCTATACTGTCTATGTCTATACTATCTCCAGCGCGCTAAGAACTTAGACAATTTTATTGCCTAATATCTCGGGCATCAATTCAATATGGTTGGTGTAAAGTGTAAAGAAGAGGCGAGCCGTTTCTTTTGAAATTAAAGTGGAATAAGAAAGCTTGATGCGGATGAGAAAACACTTTTTTTGGGCCACTTTTTACCATGGAGGAGGAGCTCTTGAAGCGCATCTTCCAAAAGTAAGTTAAACTCAACTTTATTTATCATTATAGAGCATATAATTTTATGAAATGTTTATTTTTTAGTACAAAACAATACAGGTTACTTATACAAGCCTTAAACATTCTTATATAAACCTTAAACATACAAAATATACACCTGAAGCAACTAACGACAAATTCAACTTACAAACGATTGTCCGAAACCTATCTTGTTCATAAGAAGGGCAGCGTCTGTATCATGGATTTGGCAAAGCCACAAATATATCTGCGATGTACATCTGCAATTTTTAATCTTTTGTGTGCATTTATCAAGACATATATTATGATTTTAAGAGCTTGAGTAAACTTCAAACATAATTTTGGAGACAATTCTCTCCCCATATAGGTATTGAGTAAAAAATATGTATTTTACATTTTCAGGTTGAGTTAAATTCTTCCCCTTAGAATTTACCACTGGGAAACGCTGCCTTATTTTTTGCATGGCAGATAATTAATGTCCATATTTAATAAGTAATCCTTGCATTTCATAGGTGTTTAGGTGTCGCATGCCATAGGGGGCAATAACATACAAACTAATGACAGCTTCTGTTAATTACGAATGAAGAAGACATGCAATGGCAAAGCGAAGCCAGCAGAGGCTGGTGTTGGCGTTAGTTTTAAGCACACTCGTAAAGGAACATGGCAACCATGTCAAGCATTTACAAGCACTTCACCCGAAATGCAAATATTCTAGCATTTTCAAAGATTTTAAGCATCGCGTTCCAATTTCTCAAAGAAATGAGCGGTATGCAATCCTTATACAGATAAACATGACTTGACTTGACTTAACGAAAACGCTGTGTTTTAAAGCTGCCTCACATGTTGTGTAAATGAGATTTGCCTTTTTGAAAGTGTTGTGTTCCTACAATGTCGTCACAGCTCTGCAGGAAATAAGCCAGATGGGTCTACTTTGAGACTAAATTATTCAAGTAGCATGCGCTTGGAAAACATTTTAGCCTGATTGTGGAGAGGAACACCACAGATTTTGTTCCAAATTGAAAAAAAAAATCTGATTGGGAATACCTTTAAGCCACCAGAAAAGAAACATAAGAGCACCAGTTCCAAAATACCTTCATATCTTCGGGGATGAAGACCTTGCGGGCCTTCTTGATCATGGGTTGAGGTTTTAGCTCCTCGGCAGAAAACTTGCGTTTACGTGGGTCAAACATCTCTTGACCCGGAACACTGGACAGGGCCAGATCTGACGGGTCTGGCTCGTAGCCCACCCGGACCTGGATCGAGTCTGAGTCACTCGGACTTGGGGTGTTTCTGAAGTTTGGGAGGCCTAGTGGGAAAAAAAACGATAGAAGCTCCATCAGAACATACAGTGCCTAGCGAAAGTATTGGTCCCAAATAATTTGTGATTTTGCCACATTTAAGGCTTAAAACTTAAAGCTAAAAAAACTGAAAGAATTTTCGAATAATGAACAACTTGTGTGACACAATCATGAAGTGGAACCAAATTTTTTTCAACATTTTATATAATATTTACAATGAAAAAACTGAAAAGTAGGTGTGCCAAAAATATTGTCCCCTGTTCTCTCTGGAGTCAGAGATCTGACTCCAGAAATTCCCTGGTGGCGTCTCAAGGACCCAATGTTGACCTAAATGACTAAGAATGACAAACAGAGTGCCCGTGTGTTTCATTTTAAATGCTCCTGCTTTGTGATGGGTTTAGACGTCGAGAACAGACAGCATTATGAAGACCAAATAACACATTAAGCTGGTCAAAAACAAAGTTGTGGAAAAGACCACAACAGAAATGGGATACAAAAAGATTTCGCAACTTAGTCACATCTCCCAGAGCACTGTGCGACCAACAATATCAAAATGGAGAGCGCATAAAACCATTGGATACCTACCAAGACCTTGCTGTCCGTCCCTTAAAACATTTGGCCCAAACAAGGAGAAAACGAATCAGAGAGGCAACCAAGAGGCCCATGAACAGATTGGATGACCTGCGGGCATACACAACTGAGGTGGGACCATCCATGCATGAGACAACTATCAGTCATACTTGGCATAAATCTGCCCTTGATAAAAAAAAAGTGGCCAAGAAGAATATCATAAAAAGGCCCTTTTTGCGCTTGCAAGCAGACACACAGGAGACACAAATAACATGTGAAACAAGGTCGGATAGGACCCAAATTGACCTTTTTGGGCTGAATGCAAAGCATTACATTCGCACATCACCCTGAAAACACCATCTCCACTGTCAAACTTGGTGGTGGCAGCATCATGCTCTCGGGTTCTTTGTCTACAGCAGGGTCTGCTAAGATTGTTAGAGTAGATGGGAGAATGGATGGAGCCAAATAAAGGGTGGTTCTGGTAGAGAATCTGTGTTAGTCTGCAAGAGATCTGAGAGTCGGGTGCAGGTTCACCTTCCAACGGCCCTAAACATAGAGCAAAACTACAATGTACATGTTTAGAACTAATAATTTAAAGGTGTTAGAATGACCAAGCCATAGTCCAGATCTCAATTTTATAAAACATTTGTGAATGGATCTGAAAAATGCTGTAAACAAACAATCACCATCAAACCTGAGCTGTTTTGTAAGGAAGAATTGACGAATATTTCTGTTTCAAGATGTGTGACGTACTCAAAACGATTATGGCTCTCAGTTGGTAAGGACAACATTTTGAGGTAACTTTGACCCTTGGAGGCTGTTTTGTAGGTGTGACACTACTTTGAGGATTTTCACATTCCTGGTCCCCAGTAACCGCAATAGTCAGGGGGTTATTGTATACTGGCAGGGGAAAGGCCCAGTGACACAAAACAAAAACTGAAGAAAAAAGGGATATGGAAGCCTAATAAGGTAGCCAAAAGATAATAAACGGAAACTGGATGATATATTAATGTTTTTAGTATATACTGATGTGGCCTTTGTTGAAAGGGAGTTTGACAGCCATGTTGTGCGAAATGACCTACCTGGCCTGTTGGGGTTTCTGAGCAGGCATGCGCTATGGAGGGAGGTGGATGCGTGGCTGCTGAGATCCATCACAGAGGGAGGGTCTCTAATTGGCGGCGGCGGTCCTAGTAAGGGCGCTTGCATCTGCTGCGCGGGGCTCGAGGGGATGCCGTTCTCTGACAGGAATTCCTCCAAGTCCATATACTCTAACTGGAAGCTGTCGCTGTCATACGGCAGTGTCTTGTCCCACAAAGTCGGCCCCAGGAAGGCCGATTGCGGGGCACTGCCCTCCTCCTCCAACTTCTTCTCCTTGTCCGGATCCTTGATGAACGCTGTCACCAAAATACAAGTTTTTAGACCCAGACTAGTATTCAATGATCATGACCCAAAGGCATTTCTAGTTACCGATTATATAAACCAAGGGTCTCAGACGTGACCATAGTTTGAGGACACGGCCTTGATATGAAAGATTGACGTCAGTGCGGCCCACACGAGTTTGATATGGATGATAGCTTGGTGCTAATTAATTAGGTAGGGCTCAAAATACGGAACGATTCACTCGCAAATGCAGCCACAATTACGGTTTGTGTAGCATAAAAACAAAAACATTAGCGCACAAAATCGTACTTCTAAAGTGTGTTTTGGAATGCTGTGTTTCAAAGTCAGTGTCAGAATCATCTGGCCGATGCCGTTGAAAGCATGAAAAGAAGGGAAATAGACAGAGACAAACAGAAAAAGAGACAGAGAGAGACAGAGAAATACAAAGAAAGAGAGACAAAGAGATCAAGAGATGGACAGATAAAGAGAGAAACTAAGACTGACAAAGAGAGAGGAAAAAAAAACTAGAGACCATGAGGTAGAAAAATTGACAGAGAAAGAGAGAGGCAATGAGAGAAGAGGAGAAACAGAGACAGAGAAAGGGAGAATCAGAGAAATACAGAGAGATATAAACAGAGAGACACAGAGACATTGACCGAGGCAAAGACAGAGACAGACAATGAGAGAAGAGGAGAAACAGAGACAGAGAAAGGGAGAATCAGAGAAATACAGAGAGAAATAAACAGAGAGACACAGAGACATTGACCAAGACAAAGACAGAGACAGACGCAGAAAGAGAGACAGACAGAGAAATAGACTGAGAGAAAGACAGAGACGGACACAAAGAGACAGAGGAATAGACAGGTCAAGATCGAGACGGACAGAGAAAGACAGGAAGGACAAGGGGTGAAACAGACAAACACAGAGACGGACAGACAGAGAGATAGAGAGATGGGGTGACATAGAGCTAGGGAGAGAAAGAAAGAGAGAGACAAAGACGGACACACAGACATAGAAAGGGAGATGGAGAGAGACTTTGAGACAAAGACTGACAGAAAGAGACGGAGAAACAGAGAGAAAAAAGAGAATTACATAAAAATAGAGAGAGATAGTGAGAGGGAGAAATGGAGAGAAAGAGACAAACAAAGAGATAAAGAGATAATTATACATAAAGACAAAAAATAGAGAAAGACAGATGGATACAGAAAGAGAGGAAGAGAGAAAAAGAGTGAGTGAGAGAGGGAGTGAGAGTGAGAGTTTGACATGCATTTCGAAATAACATCTTATTACTATGGTATTACCGTGGTATTATATGCTACAACTACGATATTACCAAGTTGCAATTATTTGAGGTTAAAATAGCCTCAGTCAACCACTAAACTTGATGACACATTATCCTAGAAAATCACAATGACTTGTGTTAATATATTATTTGACCACTAGATGTCCCTTTATAGTGTAGTAGGGCAGTCTCCATATTTTCTTTCTCAATCCAAATGAGTGACATTATCAAAAACAATGTTTTTGTTGTTAACTGTTCTTATTTCAAACCTACATCTAATTATTACAACCTGGTTTTTAAGATAAAATATCATTGTAACAACATAGTAATAACATATGTTGCTGTTTTACAAATGCATCATAAACTGGTAGCCCTTCGCGCTAATCAATAACAATAAAATTAGCTCTCAGCTTCAAAAAGGTTGGAGACTCCTGGTGTAGTGCGACAAAAAACAAGTGCTAAAGCGCACAAAGAACAATACAAACTCTGGAGACTCAATGTGACCAAAATGCACCATTTTACGTCCCATTCTTTTCCTCATTTTGAGGTATTTGGGTACCTGTAGCAGCAAGATAGCTATGCCCTTTTAAGTGAGGCTCATGCTATGTAAAATAAACTCCAATTTCTCTACCTACGGGTATGTTTATATAATAGTTAGTACAATTTTGCTTATTATTAATTTAAATCAATATTATTTTTCTGACCATTAGAAGGCACAAAATAATATACACTGTCCCTTTAAAACTCATGATTACTTATAATTGTAGTTGGGATGAGTGGATTATTACAAGGAAACCTAATATGAACAAATGGTGCCAAAACAAAAAAAGTAAAGATTTACAATTGGGAAATGTCCCAAATCTTCTTGATTTACACTTTTGTCCACAAATTAGCAATTATGGTTAGGTTCAAACTTGTTTCCCATTATAACAATGTGCTTAAATTAGGTTTATTTTGTTATCATAAGTTGTGGATTGTTATAATGTTATTACTAAGGTAGTACTATGATGTCAGAAATATGAAATAAAACAACTAAATCTTAGCAATAAAAAAAATATAAGTTATAATGATGTTGTTTTTGTTTTGTTATTATTGTATGGATATATGTCTTAAGGCTTGGGGGACAATAATTCAATTAAAACTTTAAATTCAATACAAAATTTAATCCACAAAATAGTAGGGCAGGTGGTAGTAGTAGTCTTTGTGACAGCCTATGTTTATTATGGTCTGTCATACCTCCCACCACCAGAGGGCCCCAACTGGTGCTTTGAACTGGGCACAAGTGTGTCCAATTATCACACACCAGTACCCAATCACCGGCAACCCTCTAAAACGACATTTTTGTCAGGCAAAATCTGGCGGGTCATTTTGAGTTCTTGTCATTCTCCTCGTATTGTTTTCGCTTTCACGCCAGGTTTGTTTTCTGGTTTCTCACATTTTCCATTTCCAGTTTCGGTTGTTTGTTGTTTTAAGTTTGTCAAGTTTGCTTTTGTTTTTTTAGTTTCTTGTTTGGACATTTTGTTAGTCATTTAGTCCTGATTTTTGTTAATAAATATAGCCTTCTTTAATGAGTACCTCTGGCTGCAGTTCCTACCTCCCCCACATGGGTCCATCATTATTACCCTCAAATAATAGGAACATTACCATTAAATTGATTATTGTAAAAATAATAATAACATTTTGGCCTGCAAAAATTGATAAATATATGATCATTTATTTTTTTCCCCAGATTAATTTTTCAAATGTTATAGAAAATAAGAAAGACCTACCTTTTCTCACTAATAACGAGTGCCTATACCATCCGTACTTTTGTCGAACCGTGAAATTACAGTTTCTTTTTTTTTTAAACTTAAAAACATTGTTGGTAACACTTACCACAAAAAGGCTACAATAATACTTACTACAGTAGAACAACTAGTATACGTAACAGTCATCAAAATGTAGTAACTGAATATCAATATTATTTTTAGGAATATTGTACTTGTACTACAGGTTAGAATGTTAAATGTAAGAACTAGTGTTGCGCTTTTTAGGTGGGCCCAGGGAAGCGGGAACTGAGGCAGGCTCAAAACAAGGATGTTTGGACGCGTTCTAAGGGATGGGCAGGGCGCCTGTATGATGCGGCAGGGGTAAACCAGTGAAAGCTGTCAGGCCCTGCTGTTGAACAGAAGAGTGTGTTGTGTCACCCTGACCCGAGTGACATGGCCGCTTATTTGTGTCTCGTTTCATCAGGAGGGACGAAAGCAACTTAGGTCCCGAGGTGCTTAACTTGTTTGGGTGTTTGGGCATTTGGGTTGGCCAAACATTTTTGTGTGTGTGTTTTTTGCTATTTTTTCCCTATTTTATTTTCTTTGTTATTGGATGTGTTTGTCTTGCTGTCGGTCAGCCCTCTTGAGGGGATATGACCAAGGTAGATAGATAGAATAGATTTGTTAACAAAACCAGAAACAAAGTAAGAAACAAACAAAGGGGTACAAAACAGACAAAATCAAACACGACAAAATCCAAACCAGAAACAAAGACCAATTAGAAAATAGGGCTAGATAATAAATATATATTTTTCAATAAATTTAAAATATATGTTTTGATAAATTGAAAAAAATAATAAGTGAAGAAAATGTAGCCAGCTAGTCAAAGTTCAGGGACACCGGATACTAGAGGGAATGTAATATTTTGTGATTTATATGGATTTTTTTTCAAATTGCACTTATTGTTACGATTCACTATTGTTTTTCATTACAACAGTCTTCAAGGACTACCCTTTTATTATTATTTATGCGTTTTTATCCTGACAGTCTTTTATCTCATTTTTCTCTTTAAAGTCTTTACAACCTTGGAGTGTCACGTCTAATCTTGTTGCTTATATTCATGAAAATCAATTACATTAATTTGTAATCTGCATTAATTGCAGCCGAACGTGACTTGTTTACATAATTAAAATAAGGAGTTGAGGTATTTGCTTTAGTTAATGTACTTGTGCGAAAATATGTAAAATATGTTTGAAATGAGAAATAATATTAAAATACCGTCATGGAGCTGTCGGCACGGCAGTTTGAGCGGATTCTCCAGCAGCGATTTGAGGACTCCCTGCGCGGCGGCCGGGAGAAAAGTTGCATTAACTCGAGAACTCTTGTCCATCCTGAACTTCTTAAAAATTGTAAAAAGTGTAAAAACTATAAAAATGTCTGACGGGACAGGAAAAATTCCAACAGGTCTCGGTGAAGTTTTTCGACGTCTGCGCTCTCGACAGCACCAGAACTGGATGAGGAGAGAGCTTGGCGGGGCAGGAGAACAAGTGAGGTGTCGTTCGCGAACGTAGAGGCTCTATGAGAAGACTCTTGGAAGTGAACGACAAGAGCTGGGTCCCCAAAAATCAAGAGTCGGCTCCATTCGAGACGCTCTCTTTCGCTATTGTTTTCTCTCTCTCTCATTTTCTCTCTCTACTCCATCTCGCCACCCTCTCTCTCGCTCTCTTGTCCTCCCATTCTCTCTCTCTCTCTTTTTGTGTCATCCCCATATCTTGCTCTCTCTTGACTCCTCTTTTTATCTTTCTACTCCCTATTGCCCCCCCCTCTCTCTGGCATTCCCCCTTCTCTCTCTCTCTCTCTTTTTGCGTCGTTTCTCCCCTACTCTCTCTCTCTCTTGACCCCTCTTTTTTCTCTCTCTACTCCCTCTCGTCCCCCCCTCTCTTTATCTCTCCGGTATTCCCCCTTCACTCTCTCTCTCTTTGTGTCATCCCCTATCTCGCTCTCTCTTGACCCCTCTTTTTCTCTCTCTACTCCATTTTGTCCCTCCTATTTCTCTCTCTCTCTCTCATTCCCCCTTCTCTATCTCTCTCTCTCTCTTGGTGTCGTTTCCCCCCTACTCTCTCTCTCTCTTGACCCCTCTTTTTGTCTCTCTACTCCCGCTCTCCCCCCTCTCTCTCATTCCCCTTTCTTTCTCTCTCTCTCTTTCTCTCTCTGGCATTCCTCCCTTTTCTCTATCGCTCTTTGTGTCATTCCTCCATCTCACTCTCTCTTGTTTCTCTCACTCTTTTTGCCCCCCCTCTCTTTTGCTCCCTATCCTGTTCTGTCTCTCACTCTCACTCTCTCTTTCTCTGTATCATTTCCTTCTCACTCCTTTTCTCTCTTTATTCCCTTTCCTCTTTCCCCTTTTCTATTTTTTCTCCCATTTTCTCTTTCTGTCTCTTTTCCTCCTGTTCTCTCTCTCACTCTCTCTCTTACTTTTTCTTTTCCCCACTCTTCTTATTTCCTTTTACCCCCGTTCTCTTCTTTTCTCCCTATTTTCCTCCTTCTTCTTCTTTTCTCTCTTTCGCTCTCCCGCACTCTCTAGTTCTCTCCTTCTTTCTCTCTGCACTTGCACAGAACACACCACAGGAAAATGGTGCCCATACGACCCTTCGCAGTTAAATGGATTGGAAGACTTCACTAGTGACGTACATATTTTGAGTAGGGAATGATCCTTTCTTTATAAACCTTTGACTGTGAAGAATAAAAAGAACGCTTTGCAAAAAAAAAAATATATATGAAAATAATGTGCTTTGTCGCCAAGCAGTTTGTGCGCACATGCATAAAGCCGCGCACGCGCTCATAGATGATCGCCGATTCGTGTTATCGTACAGGTTTGACCTACTTTCAACCAATCAGAGGCCGAAACAAAAGTGCACACGCGCACACATGTACGCACACACAGAACATTTGAGCGATCGCGCACGCGGAGCACATTGGCGGTCACGCGCCTGCCCGTCCTTCCCTCGTCACATTGAAACTCATGTGCTCCTAAAGCAAAAATAAACATATTCAAAAAAAGGAAATAGTGATGGCAAAAGAGATAAAAATAACTTGCAAGCTAGGAAAAAGAATAAAAGAAAACAAAAAAAGAAAAATTAGAAGTTATCAGTAAAAAACGTTTGTTAAGTTTTTTGGATCCCTTAACCACTAGGGTCGTAGGGGCACCATTTCCTGTAGTGTGTCTTGGGCATGTACAGCCTGGTGGCGCCCATCCCTCTCCAGGTTGACATATATTTCACTCCGGTCCTTTTTGGAACGTGACCCACGGAAACAATGAAAGATTACTGTATTAGTAATGATTTTATTATTTCTTTATCATTTCACAAGCTACTCATGCGTTGAGGTCAAGGTGTTGTCTTTTTTAAAAAAATGCTCTGACCCAATTTGCCAATGTCAGCTTGTGCCTTCCGTGTGTTGAGTTTGTGCTGGTGTCAGATCAGGAAAACAAAACAAAAAAAAACTATAATATTGGAGAACCAATACAAAATTTGAATACAAGCTGAGGAACAGACTGGAATGTTGACAATGTTTCAAATTACATACGTTTAATCTAATTGAAGCTACGGAAAACCCAAGAATTATGTTGAATTAAATTGTCTTTATTGTCTTTCTAATTAGCTTCCATAGAAAAAAAAGCTCCACCCTATCCACCATTTACTAAGGAAACAGGAGACGACAGATTCAATGTGAGCAAAAGCAGTTTCTTGTTAGTTTCTTGGTCTATTAGTGATCCCAAGAGCCAAGAAGAAAAAATATACAAAAATGAATATTAATAATCAGAAAGTACTTTATTAAAAATATTTGAACAAAAAAACAAAACATTTTGGGGCATAAAATACGGCACATGATAATCATCAGGTGTCAGACGGGACAAACTGTGTCTACAAGTTTTAGCTGGACAGTAGGGGTGGGCAATATATGGAATTTTGGTATTTATCTGATCCAATTACTGTAAATCCAGTGAAGTATTAATCGATACTGTTCCGGTACTGCTACTTTTTGCTAGTCAATTTTATGACCATTGAAAATTTGAACCCTTCCCTTTTTGAGTTAGTTAAAAAATTACGATAAACATAGCATACCAGTAAATATTTTAGGCACCAACCTATTCTATTTTTTAACTGCAAAAATAACGTTTTTACAAGTATAAAAAATAAATGTAAATATTTATACAACAACTGTTTTAGAGCAAAAGTACAACAAAATAAGCAGCAATGTAACTAAAATACAAACCTGTATGACAATGTCAACAACAATGTCCATTGCACAATACAAGGGTGTTCCAAAAGTCTCAGGAACATTTTGACATAGAATATCTCGGGAACTATTAAGGATATAAAAGCACATCTGGTAAATTCAGAAATATGTAATCTTAATTTTTACATGGTATGTTCAAAGTGGTTTAATGTGAGCACCATAGTCACAAACACACACCAAGCCGGTTGTCAAAGTCTTGCTAAACGCGTCCCACTCAATGGTTGCAACATGTCCAGTTTTCCATGCCCTCAGATCATCAAGAGAAGGAGGCATATAGACTAATCATATCACAAATCCCCACAAAAAATAAATCACATGGTGCAATTCCTGGAGATCTGGACAAGAGATCATGATCATTCTGTCCGGACCATCCAATTCATTTGTTTAAAATTTGAGAGTCTAGTGTGGTGGCGCACCATCGTGTTGGAAAATGAAGTCACCAGACTCTGTCTCACTCAAATTTAGCTATCAACCAGTTTTCCAGCATGTCAAGGTACGTCTCACCATTGAGTGTTTCTCTTTCAAAGAAGAATAGTGCCTTGACAGCTTTCTTTGACATAGCACAAAACAGTAAAGCATGAATAACCGAAGCTGTTGCAACCATTGACATTGCAATTCTGGGATGCGTTCAGCAAGAAATTGACTATCGGTTTGGTGTGTGTCATGTGACTGATGTTGCTCAAATTGAACATCTTTGAACATTCCATGTAAAGAATTAGATGAATTTACCAGATGTGTTTTCATATCCTTCATAGTTTACTAGATATTCTTTCTGAAAACCCTACGTAGGTAGAGAAAATATGGTGTAAAGACAATTGGAACAAATTAATGAATATCCAGTGCCTAACAAGAGTATTGGTCCGCCAAGAACTTTTTGTTATTTTGTCACATTTCAGGCTTTAAACTTAAAGCTAAAAAACTGAAAATCTTTCTAAGAATCATCATGTGAAACACAATCGTAAAGTAAAACTATATTATTTGAACATTTGAACTTACATTTACAACAAAAAAAAACTGGAAATGTCGGTGTAAAAATATTGACAATAGTGTCATTCCGATCAAAAAAGTTGCCAAGTACTAATAATATCAATATTCCAATCGATCCGCCCACCTTTACTGGACAAAGACGAACAACTTTCACCTTTGTACAGCAGCATCACCTAAAAGAACAACAAAATACTCACGGTACGTCCCGTTTTCATGTCTTTGTGTTTGTGTGAGGCAAAGAAGCTTTTGGTGTCCTAGCAACAGGCGATAAAAAGCAGATGGAGTAAAAACTCGGGTGACCTACTTTCTTTCTTTGCCTCTTTTCATGTTATCTGGCCTTCATCTTAATCATCATCTTTCACTTGGGCCCCTCAAAAGACTTTAGTTGACGTGTCCTTTGACAATGTCGTCATCATCATTATCATGACCTGTTACACAACACACGCACACCTTTCCCGAGCTGTTGTGTTCAGGGACAAATCGTGAGTAGTGGGGGCCATTTTGTGATAGCTAGCGACAAACAAGGTATGTGTGTGTGCTAATCGTTATTTTGTTTTTAATTATTTTGCAATTATATTATAATATTTAAGGTTTAAAGCACAGGTCTTAAACTCAACTGACTTGGGGGGCCGTCGGAGTAAGGTTCCAGGCATGGGTGTAACAAGCCTCATTTAACCTTAGCACCTCCAAAAATTAGAGTGCCATTAAAACTCTCTTTTTCTTGATAAAGGACAGGATAGACTTAAAAATGATAAAAAAAAATGATAAATATATTTTTTTTTCAAAGGAAACAAATAAAAATGTGAACAACGCAGCGTCGGAAATACTCCACTACCTCGAATTGGTTCAGTCCAATTGTTTGCTAATACTGCTCTCACCCTCTTGCTGCTCCTCTTTTGCTCGGCTTAGTGTCGCTTGTGGCATAGCGTCATAGTTTTAATCAGTAAAATGTAGAGTAGAATTATAAAGTGCTGTATAAAATGCATCACTGTCGAATCAATTTGATGATTCTTCTTCTCTGCGTGTGTATGTCCTCACCGAGGTCGCCAAGTGGGTCGAACTGCAGAGAAGCCACACCAACAAGCAGCCATCAGTACCACTGAAGGATTTGTCAAGTCCAAAAATTGGGACTCTAAAATTGGACTCACTGTCGATTTCCAAGACCTTCCTGACGCTAGAGCTCAGTTCAAGCGCCTCCTTCGCCATTGCTGCTGCTGTTTCTGAGCTTGTCTTGTTCCGTGAAGATCCGCCCTGGACGTCCACGCAACTGCACACAATGTACATTCAATCTAAGGAAAAATCAGGCGCACAAACAAAACTACACTTGCACAAAAATCTAATCATATAAGACATCATTCGAGCCACAACAGATGTATGGTGACCATTGCTGGTTAGAATGTCCGTGACAGTTCTAAGGTCATGCATTTAAATCCAGCTACCAGCCTTCCTGTACAGGATTTGCATGTTCTCTCCGTGCCTGTGTGGGTTTCCTCCGGGCACTCCGGTTCCTCCCACATTCCAAAAATCTCAGGCTAATTGGGAGGCCCAAATTGTCCCTATGTGTGATTGAGCGAGTAAGTTCTCTGTCTCTGTTTGCCCAGCAACTGGCTGACAACCAGTTCAGGGTGTCCCCTGCCCACTGCTCGAGGATAGCTGGAATGGGCTCCGGCACCACTGCGATCCTACTGAGGATAAGCGGTGCAGATAACGGACGGATGGATATATATTATTATTTAAAATAAAATGAACATAATAATTGCATCATATCTTTGTGAGTGACAAGTGTCCAGCCAATAATAGATAAGGTTAACTTGTGCTACCAAGCCAATCATAGGATCGACATTGTTTGTGTTATCCCAGCCTACACAGGCTAACAACAGTGCAGCCACTGCCGCAGAGTTAAAGGTCGTGTCGGTAACTTCAAAATATTCCACTTGATGACGCCATCTTCTGGCTGAAATAATCATTGCAGCCTCTGTCAATCAAATTTTGTTGCGCGTGCGAGTATGTGAAATTCGTAGACGTGCTCAAATAAACTCATATCTTTTTGGGGGTTTGGCTTGAGATTTGGACTGTATTTGAAACAGTCGTTTACTTACCTTCATCATTTTAATCCTAGAGTAAGAAAAAACAAAAACGCGAGCAGGCCCGTGAAATCACTCCCCTCCCTCAGACCCCGCCTCTTTTCCTCTAGCTTAATGTGCTCTGTGCCCAAATCACCGAGGGTAAAAGTAAAATAAAAACAGGTTGGAGAAAAACATATGTTTTTTTTTTTTAACTCAGTTGGGCATTGTTAACATTTACTGAATAGAGAAAATGTTTTTAAGGACACCTCAAACTCCGCAACCCACCTTTAAAAGACTCAAATACGAAACCTTTTATCATGGAAAAACGAACAGCAGGGGCACATCCACTCACCAAGCCAAAGTAAGAAAGAAATGTGATTATTTTAAGATGGAGTGGCTGTCGGAATACGTGCAAATAGAAAAACCAACGGTAAAAATAGGTGATACTTTTTTTCGTTTTGAGTAAGAAATGTCTCATCGGTAAAACATGCAGCGAAGCCAAATTGAGTTTTCAGAGGGCAAATTTGGACTGAATGGAAGTTGGATTAATTTAAGAGTCACATTCAGTCAAATAGTCATTTGAAGGCGGTTTGAAATGGATGAAAACTCAAGATGATGGGACAGCAGATTGGTACATTATTGCGGGAGAGTTCAAAAGACAGACAAAAGGGGGAGCTACCACACATAAAAAAATCTGACCCAGACACATTTAAAGTTCCCATTGACAATATTTTACTTAGCATTAAATTGAATTAATTAATGCTGTCAGTAATAGTCAAACCAAGAAGCAGAAGAAACCATTAACCTGGACAAAGTGTACAGGCTTTGGAGAAGTGAGACGGCCAGAAATGAAGAGTAAGGAACAATTTTAAGTCTGATTTGTGTGTATTTTAGTGTTATTTATTAAGATATTAAATTACGTTACTACTTGAACATTTGAAATAAATGCTGATAAAAAACGGAATACTTAGTTAACAAAGTTACATTAATTTACACTGTACCACGAGCAACAGCACACGTCGTTGTGCAAAATGTAAATGTCAAGACCAGAACCGAAACAGGACCCAATTGCGTAACGTTTACCACAGGTTATATTGAAAGAAAGAGTAAGGGCTGCACCCACGATCCGGTGTTCGCTGGACGTGGGAAGCAAGTCGCTCTCGCACTCGGATTGTGATCCGAACACGGAAGTGGATCTTCCGTTGTGAGCGATGGTGGTGTTAGGGTCCGAAAAACGGGTCGTCTGGGAGAGCAAAAGCGTGGTCGGAGTCGGAAACGAGTCGTAAGCCAGGACGGGAGAGTAGACATAGTCGGGATCAAATATGGGTCGTAAGCCGGGACGGGACAGCCGACGTGGTCGGTATCAAAACAGGTCGTAGCCGGATACAAACAGGAGCAAAAACGAGACAGGTGGGAGTCAGGGTCCAAAAAAGGTTTGCCTTGTATAAACAGAGGTTCGCAGACGGACTGACAACAGGGGAATGACAGGACTGGATTTAAATAGGGAAAGGAAGCCAATCAGAACCCGCGCAGCGGTTGGCGCCAAATGAGCGGGCACAGGTGATTCACATCGGTAATCATGACAGTAAATGTTTGAACAAAAGTTGTGCATGTTTCATTTCTTTTAGAACAGGACCCAAAGCCAGACCACAACTGGGCCCCACCTTGGCCAAAGCAGGACTACCACATCTAATGAACGTCTCATGAAAAACAAAATTATTGTCTTTTATTTTAAGTGGGCTAAACCCTTTTATCCCACTTCTGCACCGTTTATCCTCAGTAGGGTCGCAGGGGTGCGGGAGCCTATCCCAGCCATCTTTGGGAAGTGGGCAGGGGACACCCTGAACTGGTTGCCAGCCACTCAGAGGGCACAAAGAGAACGACACAAACCTAATACACAAACAACAAACTAACCTGAAATCAATAGTGCAAACGTGAGCACAGAACTAGAATATAAGTTGGATTTTGTGCCTGGAGAAAAAAAGAAAACATCTCGGACAGTACCCAGAAATGGAGAAGGAGATCTTCAAGTGGTTTGAAGCCCAGATACGCAACTCATACTCATCAACACTACTGTTTTGTGTGTTGGACTACTGCTTTTCTCCCCTTCAAAATGCCTACCAATTCTTTTTTTAAATCTACATTTTTTTTCAAATATTAAAAAAACCTTGACTCAAGACTAGTATTTTAGTCAACGGCTGCTTTATCTTGGAGCAAGACTAAGTCGTTGTACGTGGATAAACTGCTCCAAGCATTCCTTTAGATTTCTGTAAAAGTTTGAACTTCCGGTTAAAAAAAAACATCAACACATGTTGTGTTTTTTATCTTAATATTCTGGAGACAGATTGTGTTTCCCATGTTAAAATACAGATCGTGTTAACATTTATCTTGTTTAATTTCAAAAAGTTGGCATGTATGACAACAGATATGGAGTGTCTCGGCTAAGAGTTCGTTTGCAAGTTCTTAAGATTGCACAGGCCAAGAAAAAGGAACAGCCACTGCTTCCACAGGGTACGCGCTTTCCCCTATTTTTATTTCATTAGGTGGTAATTTTAAAGCAGTTTTATGGGATCGGCTTTTATCCAAGTAGATACTGTAATTTGTAACTGGTTACTCTCAGAGTAACAATAGATTTTGGTGACCGGCTCATCCCTCAAGGACGGGATAACACTTTACACTGGAAAACATCAGTGACCAGAGGATGTCAGATCAGGAGGCTTCTCCTGCTACTGGTAACCATGGAAACAAGCAATTCAATTTTTTTTCCCCTTTTGGTACCGACGGGGGTACAGTAGGTGCTGTCGCAGCAGAGCATGCACCAAATTACCTATTTGCAGTACTCGGTATTCCCAGGCCGTCTCCAGTTCAAGTACTAAGACCTGACCCTTCCTAGCTTCCTAAGATTTGGCGTTCTCAGGGTGGTATGGCCGTAAACAGGTAAACGAGCTGTTTAATGTGGAGGAGCAAACCCCTACCCGAAAACTGACATGGAGAGGCTGTACTTGACCAAGACACACCACTGGAAGTGGTACCCACAGTCAGACACAGGGCATTAGGCGTCAAACTCATGGCCTTTGGGCTACATCCGGCTCGGCATACAATTATGTTTTGCTCGTGAAATCATTTTGTACACATCTAGTATAATGGCCCTGCTCTATGAAATGCTGATAACTCTCAAACTACAGATCCCACAATCCCCGTTACAAGACTTCCCAGAAATGTTCCCGCATCAATCGAGTTAGCTGTAGCCTGATGAGCACAGGCTCTTTTAAAACTATCTGACAAACAACATGTCGGCCAGTTGAAAAACAAAACTGAGAGATGCATTAATAGTGAGTCTTTAGTGTCAGGAAGCGGAGAGAGGATGCCAGGGGTCGCACTTCTATTTATCACAATGTGACTGAAGGCTAAACGGAGAAAAGCAGAGTGACATTTCTGTTGCTGTGGATTACGCTGATGCTAAACCTTTACAATGACCAAGAGAAAAAAAGTTGATTCTGAAAACAGCCTTTCAAAACGGAGGCTGACGTTGCTGGTAAACCCATGTGTCTTCTGTGTGGAGCCAATGAGGCCAAGATTAAGGAAAATAATGTAAAATGGCACTACGAGCCAAAACATCAGAGTAAGCTGAAAAACCTTAATGGAGAGCACGGGTTAAAGAAGAATATGAGGACACACTAAAGCTCAAATTTGATTTAGATTTCATTTTTTTCCACATTTTGAATTTGTTTAATTTTGTCAGGAGATCTTTTCATGGAGAGCAATGTTTTTTTTAATGATATTTAAGTAAGTTTGTTTATTCTGGAATAATATTCTTGTCTGTTTTGAAATCATTCTATCAATCTATCTATCTTTTGAAATCATAATCATGATAAAAGCACATATTTTTGTGTAGAGCACAAATTGTATTTATATTTTGATTATTTTTACTTTAAAAGCAGCACAGCTCATCACCCTCAACACTCCATCCCCAGAGTCAAACATGGTGGTGGCAGCATCATGGTTTGGGCCTACTTTTCTTGAGCAGTGGCGGGGCAGATGGTTAAAATTCATGGGAATATGGATGGAGCAAAATACAGGACCATTCTGGAGGAAAACCTGATCAAGTACGCAAAAGACCTGAGACTGGAACGGAGATTTGTCTTCCAACAAGACAATGATCCAAAACATAAAGCAAAAGCTAGAATGGAATGGTTCATCAAAAAACATATCAAGGTGTTAGAATGGCCAAGTCAAAGTCCAGACCTCAATCCAATAGAGAATCTGAGGAAAGAACTGAAAACTGCTGTTCACAAATGCTTTCCATCCAACCTGACTGAGCTCGAGCAGTTTTCCAAGGAAGAATGGGCAAAAATATCAGTTTCTCGATGTGCAAAACTTATAGAGACATACCCCAAGCGACTTGCAACTGTAATCGCAGCGAAAGGTGGCGCTACAAAGTATTAACTCAATGGGGCTGAATCATTTTGCACACCCACTTTTTCGTTTTTTATTTGTTAAAAAAGTTTAAATATTCAATAAAGTGTGTTCTACTTCATGATTGTGTCCCACTTATTGTTGATGCTTCACAAGAAATTACAGTTTTATATCTTTATGTTTGAAGTCTGAAATGTGGCAAAAGATCACAAAGTTCAAGGGGGCCAAATAGTTTCGCAAGCCACTGTAAATTTGCTTATTCTGAAATAATATTCCGGTCTGTTTCTAATTCATTTTTATGTTGAAAGCACATATTTTTGGTGTAAAGCACAATTAGTATTTATATTTTCATTATTTTTATTTTAGTTGGATTTATTTTAGGACATATTTATCATGATTGCCGATTGAGCGCAGCTGCAGCGGCTTGATTGGCGCCAACAGCCCGGACAGCTGATTGGTGGACACTCTCTTTTTAAACCCCCAGCTTCCTCTTGGAAGCTGTCAAATCGTTATGCGAACTGTTGCCTTCAGCTCAGT
Organism: Urocampus carinirostris; assembly: GCF_059441175.1. Classification (NCBI taxonomy): domain Eukaryota; kingdom Metazoa; phylum Chordata; class Actinopteri; order Syngnathiformes; family Syngnathidae; genus Urocampus; species Urocampus carinirostris. The sequence goes on along the minus strand of NC_142367.1, from coordinate 7,135,837 downwards.
AAGCCTTTTCGTCCGACTCCGTTCCTGCCCTGTTTTTTTCTGCCTGATCTTTGTTGCCAACCTGTTTCCGGACCTGACTACGCCCCGTTCTGCCTGCCTGTTACCTGACCTGTTTTACCCCGTTTACCTGCTTGCCTCCTGCTACTGACCTCGCTTACGAACTCGACACCGCCTTTGATCTCCAGTCCCGACCAACGACCTGCTATTCCCGCCTGTCTCCGATCCTCCTCGCCACCACGGAAGTGTCACTTCCGCACCGCTCGCTCCTCTTGTCCGTCAGCCATCGGATCGTGGAAGCAAGCCCTGCTCTCCCTCTTTTATCAATAAAAAACGAGAAAACTAGCGCTATTGGATCTCATCTCCGTTCCTCGTTCGTGACAATATTTTTTTATGGAGAGCAACGTATTTTAAGTTTGTTTATTCTGGAATAATATTCCTTTGTTTTTAAACAGATTTGTTTATTAAAATCAAGTTTTAGTTTTTGCAATAAATATATATCCTGTTCAGCCCCGTGACCAAAGGTGTGGTTTGAGTTGTGGTCCTCTGTGCAATTGAGTTTGACACCCCTGACCTAGGTGGTTAAGGGATCCATGAACAGTGACATCTGGGAGTGTAACTGGGTTACTTTTTATATGACGTAACTAGTAACTGTAACTAATGACTGTTTTTCACTAACGTGCCCAACACTGTAAGAACAGGGATGAGTGTTTGACAACAATGACAATTTTATATTAGTACATGGATACTCTTTTGTTGTATGCCTGTTTTTATCTTTCTACCTGGTGACCTGGCACGGTGGGACGTCGTGTTTTGGTTTCGAAAAGACAGCCTGTGGCTTACAAACGCGCGAGAACAGGTGAGGACGAAGCGGCGTGGGGGGGGCACTCGGTTATGAAACATGAGAGACACCACACACTGTGGCTTAACGGTGCGACCGACTGACCTGATTGACTCCAGTGGACTTACACAAGAAACATGTTGCACTGAAATCAATTACACTCGCTCAGCATAAGTCGACCAGTGGCGGACCGTGCGGTTTACACCTACGCCTTCACTCCTGTCGGAATTAGCGATGCGTCGTTCGCGACCGAACCGGCTTTCACAGGGATTTTGCTTTGTTGACTTTAAATTGGTTGAGTAAAAAAAGATTTTATAATTTTGTTTGTTCCTGTTAGTATTTTTACATATGTTAATATATTTTTCATTCAATGTGTTTTACATAAGGAATGGGAAGTTTATTCTTGTATTACATTATTTTTTGTTGATGTATTGGATAGACAATCCTGTATTTTTAATTAACATTGAGTTGTTGGATTTTCTGAGTTGCTTGATGTGTCAAGAACCAGAACAGGATCAGGACCCAGATGCGTGACGTTTCTCATACAAGCTTTATTTTACGGGAAATGGGGCAGTAATGCATGTTAACCCAAAACGCCAGTGATTCGGGGATCGTTGGGCGGGAGACGTAAGGCAGCAGTCTGCCATGGAATGACAGGAAGTCAGAGGCCGACAAGATCAATACCAATTGCATGAGGAGATATCGGACAGATGGGGTCGATACAGGACAGGACGGGACTGACAAGATGGATATCAGACACTGGAGACTGGAGTCCGATAACAAGCAGGACGAGATAGACAGAAACGATGCCTGACACAGGATATCGAAATTAAACAGAACAAACTAGCCGAGAGCAAAACTGGAAATCGATATGAAACAGGACAAAATAGACTGGAATGACACCAGACAGGAAACACAAGCAGGAAAACGGACAGAATCAAAAAGCACGGGTGCAGAGGTTCGTTGACGGACTGACAAAAGGTGAGTCAGAGCACTGAGCTTAATTAGGAGGGAAGCCAATCTGTTAACGAACCACAGGGGCTAATTGGGTGCCAAGGCAACCGTGACATGAAGTAGACATTAAAGTTGGGTAATAAAAACATTTAAGTTTAAACCAGATTTGAATGAGAGCGACATCTTTTGGTAGAGTGAAAAAAAAAAAAAAGCTACTACAGTTTAGTAAAACAATAGATCTTGTCCAAATTGTTAATCAATTTCATGCATGATGTTACATTATTAATAGTAAAATACAAATTATTTTTTGGTCCACTTTTTTTCCTTTTTTCTTTTTGTATTTTTCTCCTTTGTTTATATTTTTTATTTCCCCCTTTTTTCAAGTCGTTACTATAGTTTGAATCAATACAACCCTCAATAACGATTTTAACGCAATAAAACCTTTATTGCAGCGTTAGCTGTGGCACAATAAAAAAACATCAATAACAGGGGTGAGAGACGCATGTCCTGCAGGTTTTTGGAGTTTCTCTGCTACAATACAGGTCTTTCCAATCACCTGGATCATTATCAAGCTCCAAAACTTTCAGGACATATCATTTGTGGTTTTATTTAGGAAAAGCGCAAAAAAATACATCAATTATTAATTAAGTATTTATTGACAAAATATAATTAGCATCACATAATTCATATAGGGGCAGCATGGCGGCACGGTGGTTAGCATGTGTGCGGCACAGTTCTGAGGTCATGGGTTTGCATGTTCTCTCCGTGCTTGCGTGAGTTTCCTCCGGGCACTCCAGTTTTCTCCCACATTCCAAAATAACATGCATGTCATGTTAATTGGCCGGTCCAAATTGTTCCTAGGTGTGAATGAGCGAGCGAACTGTCTGTCCCTGTGTGCCCTGCGACTGGCTGGCAACCAGTTCAGGGTGTCCCCTGCCCACTGCCCGAGGATGGCTGGGATGGGCTCCAGCACCCCCGCGACCCTACTGAGGATAACCAGTGCAGATAATGGATGGATGAACGGATGGATAATTCAGATATTTTTCCCAGCTAGCAGGAAAGGCCTTGTAGGCCCTCATGGCCCACCACTGAAGACCAGTCATGTTTATCTTAATAGCCCTTTTCACCTTTGGCAAAATGACGCCTTATCTTATGAATTCGTCTCCCGTTTTATCCGTTGAGAATTTGACAGTTCAATTCAGCGTAATAAGCTTTGTGGTGAAGCAAATTACAGTTTTTAATTCATGTGATATCTGGAAGATTTCTATTGTGAATCACTGGTTAATTGCAATTAAAGCAGCTCGTTTACGTATCCATCGATAAGTAAAAGGCGGTGTCATTTAGCCGTTTTGAGGGAGCATTTTTCGGCACCACGCCTCCTCGTCATCGCACCAATTCATACCAGCTACGTAGAATTGGTAAGCATTCAGACTTTTAAAAAGCTTTTAGTCAGCACAGGTGTATGGGGGTACTCCATTTACAATTTATTGGTACAGAATGTGTGGACTGAAGTCAGGCAAACTGGACGATTTGGTTAGATCTGTAAATATGTCCGGAGTAAGACGGAATGGGTCTGTTGCTAGCCCTGCTAATGCTATCCTGAATTTCTCTGAATAGCGCTCTTTGTGTATTCTGCCAATGTGATCCACCTCATCCAACAGCTGCAGAATATTCAGTTGACTAGTCATTACCAATAATGCTGAATAGTAAAGCGGTTTTTGTTGTTGTCTACCGTTTACTGGGCTCACCCACGGGAAGTACTGTTTACTACCATTTACTGTACTGCCGTCCATCATGGCGTCTTCACATGGGTAGGTCAATACATCATATGAACACTTTTAGAAACTAACGACATCATATTGTTAATCCTTTAACATGGACGAGGATAGATTGCACAATCAACAGTCTTGACAGTCATTGTTAAGAGTCTCTTTTTATGTTGAGCTAGCGGAACAGGAAGTGACGCGAAAAACCCACAAAGTAGTATTTTGCTACACTTTTTAACCTAAAGCTCAAATAAACACAAACTATGTAGAACACTTACTGAACTTATTACATTTATATTTATTAAAGAAAAACAGTTGCCTCCAGCCCTTGTAGGCCAGTACAACTAAACCTTGCAAGTGGGGAACGCACAAACAGGGTTCCTACAACTTAAGATAAGGTCAATTTAAGACTTTTTAAGACTCTTTTAACGCCTTTTAAAATCAAATTTAAGACGAAGTCGACAAAAAAAACTCAATTGAAACGAACAAAACAAAGAAACACAAATATTTCTGGCAGACAATACATCGAGCCTCGACCACATTACCTGGCACAACCTTTAGCCAAGTTACTTCGTGTATTGTGGGTAGATCTAAGACATGCGTCTGCTCTGAAAGCCCCGACTGAAACCACATCACCGTTTTGATAGTTCCGTTATTTTGCTCATGCGCTGTTGCCACGAACTAAATCGGTTAATTATTAAAAAAGACAATTGATCAATTTTCAGTTCAAACAAATATAATCGGATTAATGTGTTTAAGACTTTCAAAATTTGGATTTGAGACATTTTAATGCCAATCAAGCCCTTATTTTTAGAATCATGAATTCAATGCCATTTAAGACTTTTCAAGAAACCCTGCACACACTATTGCACATAGTTTGATTGTTCACTGTCGAAAATAAACCATTTGTTTTTCTATATAGACAATGTTCTTTCATTTGTCTAAAACGATACAACTACTACAAAAACTCTTACAATTGCTGTTGTTCATAACATAGTAATAGCTGGAATGTAATGGGCTAAACGTCAGTCAACATATTAGCTAAGAATTGCGCCTCCTGAAGAATAAAAAAAGGTTTGTGTTAGGTATTTGCATGCTGTAATGAACCGCTTCTGTCTTCCATGTGACATGAACCATGGTGACAACCCACGGAGTCTTCCGCCCCCCCGACTGCTGGAACACGTGTGTTAACGAAGCCCAAAAGCGGTGGGCGGTCATTAGCGCCGAGCGACTTGAAAAGGGAAGAGCCCACCTGGGTTGCCTCAAGTGGGTCAAAGTGGGGAAGGGAAGCTGGCGCGTTAATGGCCAAAACTCTCAGTTGAAAAAGAAGGAAAGAACTGCAGGTAACAATGCTGTGTACACCAGGGGTCACCAACCTTTTTCAAGCTAGGAGCTACCTTTTGTTCCTGGTTGGTGCAAAGAGCTACCGTTTTGATATGCATTTCTAAAATAACAAATTATGTTATTACAATCTTGTTACTACAGTGGTACCTCTACTTACAAATGTCATTACAATCTTGTTACTACAGTGGTACCTCTACTTACAAATGTCTTTACATATAAAAGTTTCAGGTTACAAAGTACCTAAACAGGAAAATATTGCCTCTAGTTCCGAAAGCAGTTTCAGGATACCAAGTCAAAAATACAGTACGCGCTGCTATAAGCCGCTTCCAGAGCTTCTCAAACGTAAACAAGGTATCCCAGCATTCTCTTCGTGTCACCGTCACAGTTCAGAGTTTAGAGACGGGAGGAGGAGGGGTTCTGGCAAGTTGGTGTGGAGGAGGCACATCTATCATTCAATTAGCCCAAATTAAAGACATTTTAGCAAAATTGCATGAAGTCTCGGAATTTGTGGAAAGGAATCACTGGTAAAAAAGTGTTGACGAGGCTGGCTATGGTTCATTATCATGTCTGCCTTGCGCATTTCCTGCCGAATGTCGAAAGAGCACAAAACTAAAAGTTAAAGAAATATTTTTCATTATTTTCTTTATTTTTATCATGATAAGCCTCTTGTTTTATGTTTTTTTGTGCGGTAATCCAATTCCAACATGTATTCATTTCATGTTTTGATGCTTTTTTTATGATTTATGAAGAAAATATACTGTTATTTTGCAGGGCTAAGAACGGATTAGCGCATTTACAGTCAAAATGTCTCGACTTACGAAGTTCTCAGGTTACAAAGCTACTCTCATAAAGAATTCAATTCGTAAGTAGAGGTACCACTGTGTATTACCCACGTTTCACGAATCCCTTAATTGTATTCCCAAACAGCTTTTTTTCTTCAACTAGGCAAACAATGAGTAGTGTTCCTTCCCACCATTATGCAGTTATGTCGAAAAAAAATCCACCTGCTGGGGTAAATTTAGTCTAGAATTTGACCCATCTGGCTAGCTTCCTTTAGAGCTGAGATGTCATTGAAGGAACATTTGAGATTTGCTTAGTGAATTCTGGTAGGTAAAGATGATGTCCGTAACTTCAAAATATTCTACTTGCTGACGCCATCTTCTGGCTGAAATCACCATTGCAGCCTCTCTCTCCCCCTCCCTCTCCCCCTCCCTCTCCCCCTCTCTCTCCCCCTCTCTCTCCCCCTCTCTCTCTCTCCCCCTCTCTCTCTCTCCCCCCCTCTCTCTCTCCCTCTCCCCCTCTCTCTCCCTCCCTCTCTCTCACTCTCTCTCTCCCTCTCTCTCTCTCTCTCTCTCTCCCTCTCTCCCTCTCTCCCTCTCTCCCCCTCTCCCCCTCTCTCTCTCTCTCTCTCTTTCTCTTTCTCTTTCTCTTTCTCTCTCCCCTGTCTTTAACTAGTTCGGCCCCTTTGAGAGTTTCTTTTTTATATTATGTGGCCCCCGACCTGAAATGAGTTTGACATCCCTGACTTAGATAGTACCTGCAGGTTTTGGTGGTTTGGAGGCCTTCGAGCAAGAACTCTTGGATGTTCTAAAAATAAGACAAAATAATTTCAACGTAACAATCATCGAGTCTCTAGCGCCGTCCAGGACGTTCCTACCTCAACAAAAGCTAGCAGTTTTGCAGTCGCCGTCTCCAAAGTTTTCTTGGCAGTGTCGTTCTTTCTCATTTGACATTCCAGCATAGCCACTTTCTTCATTAGCTGCTCGTAGTCCTCCTGATGGTCTTCCTGTAGGAAAAAAAAAGTCCGCTCAAAAGGAGTGATGTTGAACCCATGCCATTCACAAATCTTTTGGTCTACTTTTTGTCAGTATTGGGAACGAAGGTAAGTTGGAGCCTAAAAAAGTCCGACCTGACTCGAATGTCTTTCCAACGAGACAGAAAACCCCAAAATACAGAGTCGGCTTTTCTGGGGGCAGTTCTCACATCTGGGGTAACCTACATGACTGCTGGTAAAATATGGTATTGATACTGACCTGGGAGAGTGGAAGGTTTTTCTGGAGAAAAATGTTATAAGCAAAACCAAAACCAAAAGTGCCAAGTGGCATTATTTTGATGTATTGTTCTCGCCTGGAAGAGGGGGATGTCTTTCTGTAAAAACTATTGAGTCAGTCAAACCAAAGGTACCGATTTTTTCCCAGCATTTTTACCTTTTGAGTGACCCACATGATAGCTTGTGAAAGATTGGGATCTTGGCTAAACTAGAATGTCCTTTTAGGAAAAGCAGACTTTTTGACATATTGCCATATTTCAGGCTTCAAAATTATAGATAAGCACTGAAAATATTTTCTAAGAATCATCAACTTGTTATACAAAATCATTAAAAGAAACCAAGTGTATTCAACATTTTAGTTTGTGCTAACCAATTAAACAATTGACAAGTAGGTGTTGCAAAATTTTCGGCTCCTCTAAGTTAATACTTTGTACTACCCCCTTTTGCTCTGAGCACAGCCACACGCTGAAAATTACATATTTGCCCATTCTCATTTCTAACAAAGAGAGTTTCTTAAGGTTTGGTGGTGAGCGTTTGTGCACAGCATTTTTCTGATCTTTCCACAAATGCTCGATAGGATTCAGGTCTGGACTTTGTCTTGGCCTTTATAACACTTTTATATTATTAGTTTTAAGCCATTCCATTGGAGCTTTTGTTTTACGTTTAAGGGAGTTGTCCTGTTGGAAGGTGAACCTGTACCCTATTTTCAGGTGTCCTACAGACTCCAACAGATTTTCTGCCAGAAGAGCCTTGTATTTGGCTCCATCCATCTTCCCATCAACTCTACTGATCTTCCCATTCCCTGCTGAAGAAAAGCAACCCAGAAGCATGATGCTGCAACCACCATGTTTGACGGTGGGGATGTTGTTTTCAGGGTACTGTGCAGTGTTACTCTTACGCCAAAAGTAATTATTTGTATTCAGCCTAAAAAGTTCAATTTTGGTTTCATCTGACCAGAGCACATTGTTCCACATTTTATTTGTGTCCCCCATGTGGCTTGCCAGTGCCAAACGGGCCTTTTGATGGTAATCTTCCAGAATTGGTTTTCACCTTTCCACTCTTCCATAAAGGGCAGGACTATGCAGAGTATGACTTATAGTTGGTTGATGCACAGATGTCCTACCTCAGCAGGTCATCCAATTTGATCATGGTGCTGTTGGTTGCTTCTCTGATTAGTTGTTGCCTTGATTGGGCTGGAGCTCTAGAAGGATCTTGGTAGGTTTGCACTGGTCTTATGCTATCTCCATTTTAATACTATTGCTCGCACAGTGCTCCCAGAGATGTGTATCTGTTGTGAAATCTTCTTGTATCTCATCCCTGCCTTTTCACCAACTTTATTCCTGACCTGCGAGGTGTGTTCTTTGGTCTTCATACTGCTCCAGTGTCTCATTTCACAGACCACTGAGCCCACCAAAGGGCAGGTGCAGGGGAGGGACAACTCTGTTCAGCCTATGGTAGCAAAATAAGTTTCACATTGCTAGATACACTACTCCTTTAGCATTCCTGTGTACTTCCGTAAACACCGAAAACTTTGTGTGTGACATCACGTGTCCTCTTCTGCGCATGCGGACACTAGTGGCATTCACACAGGAGACGCATAAAAGTCAAAGGAGATTGCATACAAATCGCATTTAGTTGGTCAACGATTTCACAATAACGTTAAATTTCCCCCAAAAATCGCAATAGGGGATGAAGCTCCTCAGTGTGAACTTTGCCTTAGGGCCCGGTCACACAGCCGTTTGCGTCTGAATCACGGCCAAAAATTTCTGCCTGTGAAGCAGACGCTGTTGGACGCTTTGAGATCGCCATACAGACGAGATACAGCAGTGCTTTACATGCGGTCAGAAATTCACACGCGGTTGGCAGCGCGAATAAGTTTTGCGCTGCTCAAAACTTTAGGGCCCGATCACCAAGCCTCTCACGGGCGTATCGAGGCTGAATCACGGCCAGAAAATTCTGCCCGTGAAGCAGACGATGTTGGACGCTTTGAGATCGCCATATAGACGAGATACAGCAGTGCTTTTCACGCGGTCGGAAATTCACACGCGGTTGGCCGCGCGAAAAAGTTTTGCGCTGCTCAAAACTTTAGACCACGTGTAACCGTGGGCGGCACACGAGGTAATGACGCGGAAATGACGCGGAACGACGTGCTCTGGCCGCGGCCAGGGCGTGGTTACACATGGCTAGGATGCGAAATTTCAGCGTTTAATCGTAGGTGGAGCACGGTCATAGCATGTTCTGCGCCTGTATCGCGGTGTTATTACGTGAAATTAGCGTGTTACGCGTATGACGGTCAAACGCCTTTCTCCGCGTATATACAGCGCGATTTGCCGAGCACACGTCAGTTGTGCTCGGGATGTCAAGGGGTGGGCATGGATCCCCGTCACCGTAGTGACCTCGTCTTAATCAATTTTTATTTCTTGACATTTATTTTCATTTCATAACAAGATAATAAAATAAAAATGAAAAACTTACAATAATAACATATTGGCTTCTTCTGTGCCATAGCTTGAAATCTTGATCTTCACTGGACTGTGTCTTGAGCGGTTATGATATCTACAGCCCGGTGTTATGCCGAGAAATGCATCTCTGCCGAGCTTTGCATCCCCTCGCTACAACAACCACTTTTACCTCGTTTTATCTCACTTTTAGGGAATGTTATGGCGAACATATAACCAAATCCACTTCGTCTTGCATTTGTTGGGTATGTAATACAACATAAACCATTCCGTCTTTGTTTTTGTTGTGAACGTAATCGAACGGTAATGCACACCGGATATAAATCACTTTTGAGAACTGTTATGCACTCTACCGTAAAGCTTATTATGCAGAAATAAGCTTTATGGTAGAGTGCATAACAGTTTCAATACGAGCGATTTGAATAGAAAAAGGCAAAATAAACATGTTACCTGCTCAAAAGTGATTTGTATACGGTGTGCATTACCGTTCGGTTACCTTCACAACAAATACAAAGACGGAATGGTTTAAGTTGTATTACATTCCCAACAAATGCAAGACGAAGTGGTTTTGGTTATATGTTCGCCATTAAATTCCCTAAAAGTGATATAAAAGTGAGATAAAACAAGGTAAAAGTGGTTGTAGTAGCGAGGGGATGCAAAGCTCGGCAAGGATGCATTTCTCGGCATAACGCCGGCTCGGCAGCTTTTATACCCGTGGTCCACACGAGAAAATGACGCGGAAATGACGCGATGAGGAAGCGGAACAGTCTCTGGCGTCTGCTTTGCGGGCATACCACCAATGAACAGCGGGTTGGCCAATTTTGCCCATTTTCCATCGCGGGCAACCACGGGCAAAAAAAATACGCAAAATTTTACCCGCGATACAGACGCAAACGGCTGTGTGACCGGGCCCTTACTGACATGCACGTGCACCCTGTTTGTCACTGTTAGTCATTTAGGTCAACATTGGAACATTCATGGTTCATTAAAGAACCTCTCGAGTCAATTGGCTGAGCTGTGAGAAACAAAGATTTTGCAAATGTTTGTAAATTCAATATAAAATGTTGAAATAATTTGGTTTGTTGTCGATTCTTAAAAAATATTTTCAGTTTTTTGAAGACTGAAATGTAGCATTATGACAAAATGTTCTTGGGGAGGGCAAAACTTTTGTTTAGCACTCTATTTACATACTTCATTAACACCACCCTTGCTTTGTTTCAGGCTAATAAACATATTTTAAATGTCTGTATATATACATATTAATATTTGAGAAAAAATTGACAGGCCTCTAAGATCATTCCCTTGGGCCTTGGCCACATATCTTATCCCATAGCAAGCGGTGACTTAACCATTTTGTGCACACCTGCTCCAGAAACTCTACCTAGTGTTTATCGGTGCACCACTGTTTTATTTCATCTGTATCTCAACATAGTTTTAGCAATATTAGGCCTAAAGATTTTATTTTTCCTCATAGAATTGTATTTTTCCTCACAGAGTCGAGGATATCATCACATTTTGGTTGGTCAAAACAAAAACCGTTCCTCATTAAAATGTGACGAACTCCCGCCTTCCGTTTCCGATTATGCTCACAATGTCATACCTTGTTTTCCACAAGAGGAAGGGAAGTATGAAGCGGCTCTTTGACCGCCTGGGCCTTAAGCTCGGCGATCTCAGCCTCGAGCAGGCGGACCACTTCCTCATAGTCCGTCTCCATCCCTTGGGCTCGCTTGCGGACTTCCTCAGCCAGTTGCACCCGCACCCTCAGTCCCTGCGCCTCCTCGGCGCCCGCTTTAGCTTCCTGCCGGGGAGGGAGCTGTGTTCACGATGTGTTTGTGGTTCAATTGAAATTTGCAGTCGCAGAGACACACTTTAAAACAGGGGTCTCGAACACGCAGCCTGCCAGCCAGATCAGGCCCATTGAGGGTTTTGTTCTGGTCCGCGAGACAACGCAAAAAGAAGCGCAAGAGAAAAACTAGCTGCAGTTTTAAATAGCCAAAACCAGGCGCCACTCACAGAGCCATTGGAGATGTATTTCTCTTTCTCTCTCCTTTTATATTTCTCTCTTTCTGTCTCCTCTTTACCTTTTCTCTTTATCCCTCCCTTCTCTCCTCCCTTTCTTTATCAGTCTCTCTTTCTTGCACTCTCTAACTCTTTCTCGTTTTTATCTTTCTGACATTCTCTGTTTCTTTTTCCCTTTCTTTCTCTTTTTTTCTTTCACACTCTCTCTCTCTGTGTCTGTCTCTCTTTGTCTCTCTCGCTCTCCTTTTCTCCTCTCTTTTTCTCTCACATTATTTCTCTGTCTCTTTCTTTTTATCTCATTTTTTCTCTCTTTCCTTTTCTCTTTCCCTCTGTTTTTAGAATTTTCCTTAAAAAACTTTTATAAAGAGTTTGGCTCTGATCATCAATAAATATATAGCCTCTGGGAATGATTTCAGTATGATAAATCACGATCAGATGGCAGGATTGGCTATGTCCGCACATCGAGGGAGCCCAATTTCTTAATCTTGCTTCCTGTATCCAGCGATTGAAGTGTGTAGGAGGCCCCGTATAGCAAGTACAGTATAAGTGTAGTGAAGCAGTGCGGTATATGGATAAGTACAGTTACCGCTATTGAGCTCTTTTTATTTCTAAAAATAGGACGAAGTCCCTTTGTCATCTTTGGGGCTGAGAGGTACAACATTTCGTGCATGTACCCGAAATGCATTCGCTATTATGACCAAAATCGTGTGACCATGTTATCGGAAACATTGGGCGCTGAAAAGTTCTTGCAAAGTCCATGCATCGTTCATGCACAAGTTTAGTGTTCTTGCAATAAAATGTTATTTTGTAAGGGAAGTGCCCTTGTGTTGGAGAAAGCCTTGTTTAGATATTTTAGGTATCACAAATGCAAATAAAACCACCCTAGTTAAAGTTCTGCTTAAAATGCATCTTTATACAAAAAGCCGTGACTATTTAAGAAACTTAGTGATGTTTATCTGTTATTTACTAAACAATGGCAAAAATTATCGAAAAATTATTTTTCTGATGAAAGATGAGGGTTAAATATTTCTTCTGATATGTCTCATGCCTTTATAGCTTCAGAAATAAATTGTCTGTCGGCCTTCTAAATTGGGTCAAAGTGGCCAAAATTGTCAGGCACCAGCTCTTCCCATTTGAGAGTAACGTCTGGCATTGAATGAGTTAATTGTCATAACTGATCGTCACCCTCAAAATCTGGTTTTGTATATGGGCCCTATCACATTATAATATATAACAAAAGAAGAAGACACAAACACATTAAGCATAAAGCCAAATCTGCAATGGAATGATTTAAATCTAACAATATAAAGATGTTAGAACAGCCAAGACACAGTCCAGACTTGGATCCTTATGAGCATTTGTGGAAAGATCTGAAAAATGCTGGGCACAAACATTCACCAGTCAAACCTTAAGGGACTGTTTTGTGAGGAACAATAGGCAAATATTTCTGTTTCTACAGGGAAAATGACACTTGCGGAGGGGTGCAACAAGTAAAGTAATTACATGTTACATCAGCAACACCCACCTGACACACTTTCGGCAGAAAAACAGTTGACGCCATGTAACAGGAGGACAACAATAACAAAGTGAAAAGAAGCATATCGGTGTGTACACACACACACACACACACACACACACACACACACACACACACACACACACACACACACACACACACACACACACACACACACACACACACACACACACACACACACACACACACACACACACACACACACACACACACACACACACACACACACACCCACTGAGCATGTCACATGTAGCACAGGCACATGCATGCGGGCCGTCTTACAAATACACAGATGTGCGTATTTGCAGTTTGACCAATTTGCACGTGGAATCGACAAACTGAACATTCCAAGCGAAAGTATTGGCCCTAAAAAAATGTAATTCAAAGAAAAAAAACTGAAAATATTTATTGGGAATCTACAACATGTGAGACCAAATTATTTTAAAAGCACATTCGCCTAACACACAAAAGGTCCTCGGTCCGGTCCGGTGTTGGCCTAGAGAGGGATGGGCGCCACCAGGCTGTACTTGCCCAAGACACACCACAGGAAACGGTGCCCTTATAACCATAATGGTTAAGGGATACAACCAACCTAACCAACCATTATATTTAAAACAAAAAACACTTAATACAAAAGTATTCGTTGGAAAAATATTTGCCCCCTGTTCTCTCAGTCCAGCTAACTGACTTTAGGGGTTCCCTGATGACTTGTGAATGATCCGATGTCAACCCAAATGTCTAAGAATAACAAAAAGTGCACCTGTGTGTATAAAGTCTCAGTTTAAATGCACCAGAACATACAGCAGTGTGTAGCATTACGACAGCATTATGAAGACCAAAGAACACACCAGGCAAGTCCAGGATAGCTTTGTGGATAAAATCAAAGCAGGGATGGTTACAAGAAGATTTCACAACATTTACACATCTCTCAGATCACTGTGTGAGCAATTATATCAAAATGGAGAGAGACAAAACCACTGCAAACCTACCAAGACTTGGGCATCCCTCTAAACCTTTGGCCCAAACAGGGAGAAAACTAATCAAGTGGCCAATGGATGACCACTGTACCATTGGATAACCTGAGGTGGTACAATCTGTGCATAAGACAAGTATTAATCATTCTCTGCATAAATCGGCCTTTTATAGAGGAGTAGCAAGAAGACAGCCCTTGCTGAAAAAAATACCATAAAAATGACCAATTGGTGTTCGCAAAAGACACATGGGAGATGCAAATCTCATTTAGAAAGCTCTAGTCCAGGGGTGGCCAACCCGGTCCTCAAGAGCCGCATGTCCTGCATGTTTTGGAGGTTTCTCAGGTGATGCAAATTTTAAGATTGTTTGCAAGCTGTGCGGGAGCTTGATAATGACCCAGGTGATTGGGATCACCTGTATTTGAACAGAGAAACTCCAAAAACATGCAGGACATGCGGCTCTTGAGGACCGGGTTGGCCACCCCTGCAAGACCAAAATAACACTTTTTGGGCTGAATGCAGAGCTGCACATCACCCTGAAAAAAAAACATCTCCACTGTCAAACATTGTGGTGGCAGCATCATGCTCTGGGGTTGCTTTTCTTTAGCAGGGACTGTGAAAATTATTAGAGTGGATGGGACGATAGATTGACCTAAATACAGGGCGATTCTGCAGAAAAGTTTTTGGATTCTACAAGAGACCTACGAATTGGGCTCAGGCTCACCATACTTTTGCAAGGCACTGTAACCGGTGGGGGACGTAGTTCTGTTTGACTGAGAAATATATTTGAATCAGCCAATCACAGGACTTAATTTTCAATCAAGCAACGGGAGCTTCCAAAAACACGAAATTAAAAAAGAAATTCACCGTAAATTTGGGACTGCAAGCCGTTACTTTTTGCTACATTTTAAACACTCCAGTTTTAAATATTGTGAGGCTTATTTTTTTTTTTTATTTTTTTATTTTTTTAATAGCTGCATCGAGGAAAATGGCAAGCTGCTCTTTTCCACAACGCATGCGCTCTAAATACGAAACACTACGGTGATGTCTGGAAACATTTACGACTTTGAGATAAATTAGTCCATGTTTTGTCCAAATTATTCATATAATACATAACAGGAGCAAAACATGAGGTTTGACAGTACTTCATGCAATATTTAACAAGATTTCATCTTTTTGAATTACAAATCAATTCCTCAATTCATACATCCGAATTAAACAGCAGTAGAAGTTATCTATTAAAAATGCTACACTTCACTTTCCGTAACATCTGCGTTAATGTCAGGTCGCTTTGTCCCTTTAATCCTTGAAGAACAGTAACAGGCAAATGAAATTTGGTCCATTAACGCAGCAACCAAAAATGGCAACAAAACAAAAAGACATGTCTCTGTTGCAATCTGGCACTATTCTTCACTGTATGTTTGCACTAGTGCTGTCGACTAAAAATATAGGGCTCACATTTTACGCGACGCAGCCCTCATTTGTGTTTAGTAAAAGGAATATAATACATAAGTACCCAATGTAACGTGTTATTATAGAGTATTTAAATAGTGCTACATAAAATAATGAAAAATTGATAACATTTTGATGCACATTCTAAGATTAATGCTTAAATAATTATTGGGTTAGTAGGTATTTGACGTCAGTTATATGCCCTATAGAAAAACAACCACACTAGTCACATGCTATAATACTAAACGAGCCAACAGTACTTGGTAAAATGATTTAAAGCATTTACGTTTTTCATTATAGTTGATTTTGTTTTCTATGGAAGAAATGGCACAATTTGGACTTCTTCTATGTACCTCTTCATAAGGTGCTTGAGGCATCAGCGTTATGAATATCGTGAGTTTTTGTAAAGGGCTAAGGGATATGTGAGCCTATTCATTTACAGTATACATAGATAATTAGAATATGGATACAAATATAAACTTGCAAAGTCCTTTACGGGACATCCATCCATCTATTAGCTGCACTGGTTATCCTCAGTAGGGTTGCGAGGTGTGCTGGAGCCCATCCTAACTGTCTTTGGGCATCCCCAAAATCAAAGAACATTACACCATCGCCACAATGGTTGTTTTTAAACAAAAATATGAGAGCCGCAAGTGATGCAATGAGTATTGTACGACCCGCTATTTCGGAACACAATAGGTTTTCAAACGCCGCTGCTCATCAATGCTGAGATTTGGCTTATCTCTGCTGGGTGGGATGACCCTTTAAACCGAAAACAAATATTGGACACATGACGAAGGTGCTGTGTCTGAGTCAGATCTGGAGGCTTCTCCTGCTACTGGTATACATGAAAACCAGTACTCTGTTTCATGCGTGGGAGTAAACCCCTATCCCAAAAAACAGCCTGGAGACAGATGGGCGCCTCGAGGCTGTACTTATCCAAGACACACCACAGAAAGTGGTGCCCCTACAACCCTAGTAGTTAAAAGATCCGTTAACCTCGAAGAAACTTAGTAGCCCCAAACTAACTAACTTTTGTGCTTTTCTTTGTGATGTGTGGCAACAACATGCAGACTCAAAATTCTCCTTTTTAGCCTGTGTAGCTCTACCGTCAAGGTGGGTCTGTATTAGAAAAGGATGTGTGTGCGCGTACTGGTTGAGTAATGGATCACAGCAGGAGCGGTCCTATCTCCAGCTGTGGCCTAGGGATGGAGGATGTAAGGGGAAAGGTTGGTACTCTTGTTTGAGTAGTTTGCACAACCACGAACAATAAGAGTCCTCTCTCCATGGGATGACCAAGTGCGTGGATTTGGTGCGAACGGCATACATAACCCCGAATGCATGCCGTTTGTGAGCAATCCGTTCTGAAGGTTGAATCACGTCATTACACAAATAAACATTGTTTCAGCATTTAATTTCGATCTTAAAGGTGGGGTTTGAAACTTCAACATATTGTACTGGCTGGCTCCATCTTCTGGCTGACATGATCATTGCAGGTCCTTTAGTTGCGCGTGCATGTATGTGAAATTATTGGACGCGCTCATCATGATCATCGTTTTTGGGGTTTGGGTTGACATTTAAACAGGATTTGAAACAGTCCTTTTATTGCTTTCATCCTAGAACGAAAGAAAACCAACAGCACTCTTCCCTCCCCTCATTCCCTCGCCTCTGTTCCAGGGTAATCCGCTCTGTGGCCAGGGCAGAGCGGGTAAAAGTTTGTGAGCAATCGGTTCTGAGGGGTGAATCACGTCATTACGCAAATAGACATTGCATCCGCATTTAACTTTGATATTAAAAGTGGTGTTTGAAACTTTAAAATATTGCACTGGCTGACGCCATCTTCTGGCGGAAATCATCATTGCAGTTCCTTTTGTTGTGCGTGCATGTATGTGAAATTCTTGAATGCTCTCCAAGTGTTGGGCTGGCATTTGGACTGTATTTGAAAGTGTCTTTTTTTTTTTAACTTTCATCTTAGAACATTAAAAAAAAAAAACATCACACGTGTGAACTCACTCTCCTCTCCCCTTATCCCCCTGCCTCCTTTCCTCCAGGGTAATCAGCTCTGTGGCCGGAACACAGAGGGTAAAAGTAACATAAAAGGAGATAGGTGGGATGGAAAATTAAAATATAAAACCTTTGAACGCAGTTGGGCATTGCTGAAACATACTTAATGGAGAAAATATTGAATCTAAAATTTTTAAGGGCACCCTAAACGACGCACCCCATCTTTGATGAAAAATAAAATCAAATATGAAATGTTTCGGAGAAATCAACAAGTGCAAAAGAGGTTTTTTTAGATAATAAGCCGGAGTTTGCGTTTATCATCGGTTTCTCTACTGCAAGTTCCGTCGGCACCAAAAATGTCCTGGATGTTGGAAACTGTGTATGCAGTAATGCCTATACATGCACGAGAAAGGGAAAATGAAAGAACTAACCTACTAACTAACTATTTGATTTGACTACTCGCTGTTTGCAGTAACACCCTGAGGGCATTTAAATGGATTTATACAACCAGAATATCTGCAATAGTCCAATTTCAATCAGCCTGCATGTAAATGACCCATAGACTTGGCGACGGGGAGGCAGATTTGTCTCAGATCACCATCACCATGACAACATGCACCACCTGTAGCCTCTAACCTCCCGCCTTGCTTACCAGTACATTGACTTTTTTCTCCTCCTTCAGTTCTTCCTTCTTTTACATTTGTTCTTGGTGCATCCACTCCGCCATCATTAAAGTTTATTTTCTTCTTTCCTTGCATTACTACCCCGTATGTTTATTTTACAAGCGCTTGAAATCCATGAAAAATCTTGAATTGTTGAGTTGTGTTTTCAAAGATTGAAACATGCTAGTATTTCAGAAGTGTTTGTATATGCTTGTTGCCATGTTCTCAACAAGTCTGCTGTACAATGACGCCGATTCTGCTCTCTAGTTGTTTCGCTTTGCCATTGCATTTCTTCTTCCCTCGTGATAGACGGCAGCTGGCATTCGTTTGTATTCTTACTTTCATCATTTTCATCCTGGAATAAAAGCATGAGTGTGAAATCACTCTCCTCGTCTCCCCCCCCCCCCCCCCCCCGCCTCCTTTTATCCAGCCTAATGTGCACCATGTGTGGAACACAGATGATAAAAGTAAGAAATCAGATTTGGGCGGTGGAAAAAAATATAAGTCAGAACTAAATAGAACTCAGTCGGGAGATTGTTAACACATACCTAATATAGAAAATATATATTTTTTAAACCTTTTAAGGACAATTTAAACCAAGCACCCCGCCTTTAAATCAATGTAATATACATTTACACGTGCATTTTGTTTGTGTATTAAATATGTTAAACATGAAATTGAATCCAATCATATCCAGATACATTCGTATACAGTAGTGCCCAGTGTTTCAAGGTGCGTACTGTGTCGCCAGGTTCAGAGAGATACCGACTTCTAAAAACGAGTGGGAGCCAGTAAATAAAGCTGAGGGAATTGAGCTGTACCACAACAAACAAAACAAACTAAGCAGCAGTTTTTTGTTAAAGGTGGCTATACATACATACCGCCCTCACAGCATTTTACTGAGTTAAAGAAAAGAAAAAGCTGGAGTGGAAGTGAGCCCACATCCACCTGACAAGCTATTTTAAACACCACCAGCCTACACGCGCTCTCCCACACGCTGCATGTTGAGTGAATGCTTCAGGATATTGCATGGGGGAGACAACTATACATATGGACAAGCAGAGGTAAGATCTTAAGCCCAAGCCCCAGTCCGAGCCAGACCCGAATTTTGGATCAGGTCAATCATTATGTTCAGGTTGAGCCAGGCTTCTCTTTTGCTGACTTTTTTGTAGAGCTAGTAGCTTGGGCCATGATGTGCAAGAAACACTGTGATTAAATCAGTATCTCGATGATGTTGCCACGCTAACACTACTACGCTAACATCACAGTGTGCTGAGACGTTTTAAGGCCGTGAGTAGTTTTGGCCACGGGAGACCGTGTTACGCAAAAATTGGTAGTCACCTCATCACAACATGTACTGTATTATACTATAATATGCCAATTCAAATAACTTCTTCCTGTCTCTGTCTATTATCCAGCTGTCATTGTATCTCTGGTTCTTTCTCTCTTAAACTGCCTAGCTTCTTAACTATGTACAGCTTCTGTGGTTTATGGGCCAATTTTCAGCCTTTTGTCCTTTTCATGTTAACTCTTGAACATTGTTGTCAATGATGGAAAATTGCTGGTTAATGAAACTATTGCAGACACAGAAATATAAATAACAAGATATGGCCAGGCCTATAGAAGATTGGCTTGTTTGGAGTGGTCGGTGGTAGAGAGGTGCAGTACCCAATTTGGCTATTAGAGGGCATTGGAGACCCCTCAATAGCAGATCACATGAAATCAGATGTTTATCAAATTTGTTGGTATTTATTTGGGGTGTTTTGACACAAAACCTAGATAAAGAAACTTGTGGATGTCTAAAATATAACTGTGTGACATTGTAAGAAAATCCGTTTCATAACCTATAGGTCACAAACCATAGATTAGATCAGATAGCTTTATTTGATACATAGATTTAGATAAGATGGATGTATTAGATTTTGATGGATGTAAATGTTTCTACAGTCTTATCTAAATTTTGTGATAAAAGACACACTTTAATTTGCTATCATAAAATCACCTCTCCTCTTCCCAAGTCCTCTCGAATGAAATATAAAATTTTGGGTTGGTTTTGGACTCGGTCCTGCAAGTCAAGTTAATTGGTCAGGCTCGGGCTGGCCAGAGCTTTGATACCTGTCGTCCTGGGTCGGGCTGGATTCCTTTAAGCTTGATCTTACCTCCAGACACAAGTCAGAAAAACATGAAACAGCTGTGATGCCTGCAGGTACATATTTTAAATATTTTTTAATGACGTCATGTTCGGTGCCCAACCTGTCTGATATTTTCCAGCATTTCCTCTTTCTGACGCTGAATGTTCTGGGACTCAAGCAGCTGATCCTGAACGGAAAACAACATGCACACAGAACAGGATATTAACCATTGCGTGTCTCGAGCACCACCATCAGACAACAGTCTAAAATAAGGCTATCACCTGCAAAGTCTTGATCTCCCGCAGAGCCTCCTCGTTCACCTTCCTCAGTCGATCCAGCTCATCTGCGTTGTCCCAATTGGACATAGACTGCCACATGCACACACGATATCACCAAAAACGTAAGTTTGTATCATCATGGAAATAATATATATAGCAGGGGTCATCAACATAATGCCTGTGTGCAGCGGGTAGCCCTTGAGGACCACATTAATAACCTGCAGATGAGTTACAAAGATTGCACAAATATTATTGTAATTATAGCAGTTTTTCATAATAGCAAGGTTTTTCACCAAGTAATATATTCAGAATAAGTAATAATTCCACGGGTTATCACCCAAACCTTTTTGTGAGAATCAAGTATTTAAAGTCCAAATTAGAATATTTTTACTTGTGCTAGAAGTAAGATCGGGCTTAAAACATCGAGCCCGACCCAACCTGGGCCCACAGGTACAACAGGCATTAAAGCCAGACCCAGCCCAAGCCCAACTAATTATTTTAATTGAGTGACGGAGCCGCGTGACCATCCACGCAAAGGAGGATCTGCGCGATGGAGCGTAGCAACACAGGCCTAAGATTTCAATCATTACGTGCAGGTTGGGTCCAGGCTTGTCTCTCTATTACTATCAAAAAAAAAAAAAAAAAAAAAAAAAAAATTATCCACCTGTCATTGTTCTTTGTTTCTTTTTGTGTAGTGCGGCGAACGTTGCAACACAGGCCTAAAATGTCACTCAATATGTTCAGGTTCAAGCCTGGCTTCTCTCTCGCTGCGCGAGAGGGGGACTGAATCCATCACGCGACACAAAAAAAAGAAACAAAGAAAAATGATGGGTGGATCATTTTTTTTTAAAAAATAAGCGAGAGAGAAGCCAGCCCCGAATGTAATGATTGACATTTCATGCCTTGAAATTCAAGCACCTCTAACTAGTGCAAATTAAAAAGCTGTAAGACGTAATATCAAAGTTATAATAAAATAAAAATAAATCACTACAGAAATTGACATAGATCAATATTTATAGGTGGAGCAAATTTAGTATTTCAGAAAGGAGTTTCAAAGTTGGCATCCTGTATATCGACATCAGGGGTCTCCAACGTGGTGCCCGCAGGTAACAAGTACATCCTTAAGAACATCTCATCGACCCACAGACAGGTTCTGAAATTAACTCACTAGTGATGGTTCACTGTGACTTTCCCTGAAATCAGATTTCTAACTGGCCTGATGTTTTAGTGGTTGACTGAGCCAATTTTAACTCAACTTCTAATAATTACAACCTGGTAATAATATAGTAACAAGATATCAGAATAACATGATAAGTTGTAGTTATAGAAACGCATATCAAACCGGCTTCAAAAAGGTTGGGGACCCCTGATCTACGTGAATACTCCTGCGTAGTTATAGGTTTTACTTATTTATTTATTTGTTAAATTTATTCTCTTTTTTTAGTTTGTTGTTTATTTCGAGTGAGTTATAGCATCAAAGCATTTTGTATTCCTACCTGACAGCGAGCAGTCAAGTGAAAAAGACTCAATAAGTCCTCACACGTGAACCTTGAAACCAGATGAGCGGGGGTCATCCCAGCCGGTTGGGAACCAAAGACTTCTCTGGTCGCACCCTCCAACTCTGATGGGCAAAGAAAACACTTAAAGATTATATTACAGTGTGTAATATTTAGTGCCACCTAGTGGTACAAAAAAACCTAATTCAGTGGAAATATAATTGATTTGAATACTAGGCAAAAATGGGGCAGCACGGCGGGGCAGTGGTTAGCGCTTGTGCGGCACAGTTCATGTCATGGGAACCTGTCGTGGGTTCAAATCCAGCTCCAGACTTCCTGTGCGGAGTTTGTATGTTCTCCCCGTGCTTGCGTGGGTTTCCTCCGGGCGCTCCGGTTTCCTCCCACGTTCCAAAAATATGCATTTCAGGTGGATTGGCCAGTCCAAATTGTCTGTCTGAGTTATTAAAAACCCAGAAAAATCCCCTGGAATTATATTTTATTTAACTTCAAATGTTCTTTTCTTAGATTGGTCCCAACAGTAAAACATTTAATTCACATTTTCATGTAAGCTGTATGAAATATACAAAAATGATCAGGAGCCTTGTGTGGCTGGCATCACCATCATGTGTGTGAACGGGCGAGTGTGAAGCACATTGTAAAGCGCTTTGGGAGGTTTTCAGTTACTTGAAAAGTGCTATATAAATGCAGACCATTTAAAATTAAGACCGCACGAGGGTTAATCATATTGACATGCTTTATTGTGAAAACAGCGCCCCCCTCTGGGCGTACTCATTTAGGATTTCTGTCTGCTCACACAAGGTTCAAACTGCATTCCTACCTGACAGCAGGACAATCGCACTACTTCACACCGCAATATCGATTAAATATCGGTTAATCATGCAGCCCTAGCGTACATTATTAAAAGCTGGATTAATAAATTTCGTCTTTGTACAAGCTGCATTGGATTTTTAGACGCAAGCTCAATACCGGTACACTACTTTGGTGTGTGAATGAGAGTATGATAGTATGTAGCATAGTAGAGTGCGTGCGAGAGTAAAATAGCATAGAAGCATGGACATGACTGTGTGTGCATGTGTGAGAGTATGATGTGATATATGAGAGCAAGTATGAGTTACTTCTCAAACAACCTCTCATAAAAAAAACATTCATCTGTGTAATGCAGGGCTCCTCAATCTTTTACCTGTACACACTACCTGTCAGCGAGTAAAGCAGTGTGTGTATGAGAGTATAATATTGTGTGCGAGAGTAAAGAGTATGAAAGCGTATAGGTGTCGGTATGACTGTGCCTGCATGAGGGTATAGTCCAGAGGTGTGAGAGTATAATATCATATTTGAGCGCAAACGGTATCTCATGAATATTATTCATCATTTTAATCCGGGAGTTTCCAAGTTTTTCCTGTACAAACTATTCGTGAGAGAGTATAATACTGTGTTTGAGAGTGTAATAGTACGTGTGAGAGAGTATATGAGTGTGCATAGTTGTGCATGTGTGAGAGTATAATGTTGAGAGCTGGTATGATTTACTTCTCGAACCACCTCTCACAGTAGGTTCCTACCAGCATAGGTCACCGTCCCAGCCGAATCCACGTGCAGTTGAGACCAAAGCGACTGGTTCTGAGCATGTGAGGGCTTCAGGCCAAGCAGGTCCAGAATCTGAGCAGCCATAAAAGGCAGATCATTATGCATGTATGGCAAGCACGCCTTTGATTCACAGTTGAATTGAAATTACATCCTTGTGACTGGACTGAGAACATCTACCCCAAAAAATATACACAAAATTAAATCGCGGAATCAAGTATTTACAACCTCTGAGAAAAATGCAAACATAGACAGTACATGCCAGTATATCAAAAAATATGGGCGACAACATTATTGAGTTACAAAGTCAATCTTTTTAAATGTAAATGGGAAGGAAAATAGTTGTATTACAAACATTACAGTGAAATATTGGCTTTTTCTCTTTACCATTTGGAATTTTTATTCTGTTTTAGGATGTTTATTTTTTTTAATTCAACTAAACTAAATTTATTAATTTAAATGGAAAAAATATGTTTTAGAGTGCCCTGCAACTGGCTGGCAACCAGTTCAGGGTGTACCCTGCCTACTGCACCCTCCCGCGACACTACTGAGGATAAGCGGTGCAGATAATGGATGGATGGATTTTTTTTAGAGTACAAAAAAAACAGTATTTATATAATATTTTCACATTTTTACATGATTACAATACTTAAAAGTGATACCTAAAATGTTTCAATGAGGAATTCGACAGTAAAACGTAAAATTTATCATTTAAAAACGTGAGTTTTTTGTTTTTATGTCCACAAACGATTTAGGCTGATTCCTTGAACAAGACAGCCCTCTAGTGTACTCTTTTATCATGCCACCTTGACAAAAGCAAGCTGAAAGAATCAAAAGCATAGAATTAAAATTTGACTGGCTGGCAACCAGTTCAGGGTGTCCCCTGCCCGAAGATGGCTGGGATGGGCTCCAGCACCCCCGCGACCCTACTAAGGATAAGTGGTACAGATAAGGGATGGATGGAGGTTAAAATAGTCACCTTTTCCACTAGCTCCACTTTGAGACGAAAAACATCTGCAATGAATAAATACAAAATATGATGAAGAATATACTCTGATAATAAGAATGGCTGGGCAAGCAGAAGTATCGTACAAGGAAAAAATATGCAAAGCAAAAACGTATCAAGATCGTCTCCAGGGCCATAGGAAACCTTTTTACGGGCCACACCTTTGACACATGTACTCTAAGTACTGTATTTCAATTTTGTGGGGGTTAACCCACAATTACAACCCCTTACGCTTAATTCCAAGCAGGGAAGAAATGGGTACAAATTGGTATTAATCTCTTGTATGACTCGGCCAAGGATTGAAAAAAATGACTTCCCGGTTTTAGCAAATCAAACATACGGCTCACTGGCCGCATCCAGCCCGCTGAATTTTTTTTTCTGATCGCTGTAATTTTTCTTAGTATGTCAAGAAAAAAGCTAGTCTTTAGCTCAACAAAAGTTGTGATTTAGTAACTACAAACCAAATGCTCCTTCCTGCTGCTAGAGGGCAGTAAAAGTGTAAAAGAGCTGGCTTCTAGTTTGGTTAAAGTGTTAAAGACAATATGTTGGAGTATTTTCTCAGCTTCAGTAGGCCTGGCCTAGTAGTTTGATGTGATGTTATTGCCCGTTCACTGCTAAAACTCCTATTTCGTATTCCTTTCTTATTAATCTCAAAGCAGTAGGACAACGGAGGCAAGCATAATTTTATCCATGGCTCCCACTTGAGTTTGTTTATGTTTGTGGTTAGTTGGTACAGATGTAAAGCTGCATTTACTGAACTGTTCAAGAAAACAAATTCTTAACAGATTCAATGCCAAACATGAAAATATAAGTTTCCTTTTGTCTGAATGAATGTGTTGTGATAAGATCCTTTATCTGTTATAGTCTGGCGACTGCAGTCCCCCCTTCTCTGAAAGATTGCAGCATTGCCCTGTCTTCAAGTCTCTCTGACTCTCTTCTCCACTGCCCGGCCTAGGTGTTCCCAATCACCATTAGCCACCCTTTGCTTTAAGTACTCCAGTTTTTCACTCCACATTGCTGGTTTTTCAATGCAATCAAGACAGTCCCCCTTCAAGGTACAAGCTCTCCATCTCCAGACATTTTTTAATGTATTCTCTTTAATATATTCCTGTAATGATATTTCCCTCAACACCTTTCCCTCATGACAATCTACTCAAATTACTCTCCCAGGATTCCCCTCCTCGACAGTCCCGGTTCCATTCATCCTTGTCAGTTAGTGAGTCTTGCATTGTTATTTAATCAAAGTTCACCGTTGGGTTTTGAATGCATCCAGCTTTTTACGACTCTTTGAGTCCTTCGTTTGGGTCTGTCTGACATTACCTGAAATTATAATCTGTGATTATAAATTACAGGGTAGGCTACAAATGTAGGCTAAGTGATGCAGCATAGTACTGAAAAACCAAGCTAAACATTTAGCTTTTAAATAATAATATGGCCATCCTGAGAACGCAGACAGGATCCGGCCCCTGGGTCAAAAAGAATATGACATGTCTGCTCTACCGCAAGGCCACCGAAGTGACTAAGAGTAATAAAATATTTCATACCCACATTGGGATCAGTCTCAGCTAAGAAACCAAATGCTTGCTGGCTTTTGACTGGCACAGGGCTTGCTTGACAAACCTGCAAAAAAAAAATCAAGTCATTGTGATGGGTAGTTCAAAAAAATACACACACAAGGATGTTTTATATACATTATTTGATATATCGATGATAACCGTATGTTCTATTTGTCAGTGTATTATCCTAATGGTTTTCATAGGCTATTTTTATTAAAGTTGGACAGCTGAATGGGTTCCCCGTTTTTTTAA
The DNA here is from genome assembly GCF_059441175.1 of Urocampus carinirostris. Lineage (NCBI taxonomy): Eukaryota > Metazoa > Chordata > Actinopteri > Syngnathiformes > Syngnathidae > Urocampus > Urocampus carinirostris. Next base: position 7,109,462 of record NC_142367.1, on the reverse strand, counting down.
ATCACTCAACTGAAAATATTAACGCCCCAAAGTGTGATATTTGACCACTAGATGGCACTTTGTTGTCTGGTACGAGCGAGGCCCAGTGATCTTACTGGGTATTCCAAGGTGTAGGAGAAATACTCATTTCCCGACCTATGATTTATTCATGTATTTTTGCCTAGTATTCAAATCAATGATTTGAAGTATTTTGTACCACTAGGGGACACTAAATATTACACTCAGTCCCTTTAAACATGGAAAAGGCATGAAAAAACTTCAAATTGTCCCTCGGACCGAATATGTAAGTGAATAATTGTCCTTCTCTGTGTGCGCTGTGATTGGCTGTCAACCAGTCCAGGGTGTCTCCTGCCCACAAAGGGTGGGCAGATCGATCCAAATATCGATATTATCGATACTGACTAAGTATTTGGATCGGATCCATACTCTTGTGTTAAGATCAATAGAAAAATAATAGCGTTCCAGGAACGCCTTCCTTTGTAACGTGTTACTACCAAAACCATTTCCAATCTATCCTTGCTACAGTCTGAGCTTTTCACAACACTGTAAGAGTGGGGAAAAAAAAGGAAATGATATGATCCCGTATGTGAAAACAAACCTGGTAGACGTTGACACTAGTAATTGTATTGCTGACTGGATTTTGGTCGGAAGCGAGCTTGGTGACTGTGGTCGGTTGAGGTCGTATGCCAGGGTTTTTGGCCTGGGCCCCTCCTGCAATAGGACTGTGATGTCCACTGCTGGAGCTAGAGGAAGTCCGTCGGCGGATGAAGGCAACTTCAACAGTGGGATCTGGTCTAAGTTATAGATCACAAGATAGAAGCCAAAACTGAATATGCCGTTTGTGGCTACCTACAACACACTGACATACCTTAGAATGGCACTAAAATACCGGATAAAAAGAAAACAATAATTGTGTCGAGGAAGGAATCGAAAACAATTATGGAATGTCAGGCAGGAGCCTAAATGACCCTCAGTTGTAGTTTCTAACAGTGTTGGGAATACCGTGTTACCAAGGAACGCGTTCCTGAAGCGAGATGACTATTCTCTGTAACGAGTACTGTAAACGTGTTATAATAACATTTTGTACCTCAACTGTCTTTACAACATGGCGCGTTACTCCCCAACTTAATAAAAGCAGTCTAGTCCATCCAGTGGAAATATTAAAAACCACAAGTACTGGTTACTCTTGTGCCTCTCACTATTGTCTTGCGGGCCACACAAAATGATGTGGCGGGCCATGAGTTTGACATATGTGCAAAACACCATGCCTGAGGGGGTGGAATACATCTTTGACAGTACCTAGAAATGAAGAAGTACATTTTTGAGTGTTTTGAAGCTCAGAGGCAAAATAGATATGGAGTGTCTCGGGCTAAGGGTTTGTTTGCAAGAAATATGAAGGGTTCACTGCTTCCAAAGTTTGGTGTACCTGTTTTCTTTTTTCTTTTTAAATTATGAGGCTATTTGGGCATTTTAGGGGGTCGGCCTCAACATGAGTATATACGGTAATTTGTAACTAGATAGATACTTCCAGAGAAACACGGTACTTTTGGATGTCTGTAATCCTCGGGCTACAGAATTATTTTTTAAATGTCACCAATAACTGTGACTAGTTACTTTTTTCAGGAACGCGCCCAACACTGTTTTCTAGGATACGTTAGAGAGTTTTCACCATATATGGCTGCTAAAACTTGATTTTTGAACCTGAGCTTGGTACGCGTCAGGACGGTTCTGGCCTCCTCGTATGTCACACCAATGAGAGATTCATTGTTGATGGACACCAGCTGGTCTCCAACCTGCAGTCTGCCATCCTTCAAAAGAACGACAACAGAACATGCCACTTCAATAAACATAAAACAACATCAAGTGCAGTGCATTACAGCAGTGTTTTTTTTCAACTGGTCGGAGATTCTATCAGTGGGTCGCGGGCAAAATAATGCTCATTCAGTGCCAAACTCAAAACATGTTATTGATGCTGTCTATTCAAAAGTACAAATGTATTTCCCTTCAGCGCAGTGGGCGCGTTCAAGAGAACTATGTATAGCTCTACCCATACTGCTTACCAATCAAATTGTTCTCAGTGCCTTGCTGGCGTTTTGGAGTGTTTACAGTTTGTTCCGTGAGTTTTAATTATATAGTATCTCAACAGTGAAAATACAATGTTTATTGAGCTTCCATTTAAAGGATTACTCAGCGACATTCAGCCAAAACGGGGTCTGTTTGTGTGACCCCTTGACTGTAGACTGTAGATGAGACTGTGCCCTATATATAATAGACCAAGCTCCCCGGCTTTGCACGTGTCACTTGCTTTTCACAGACTGTAGTCAAAATGATACTGAATTATTTACATGGATTAGATTTGATCTCCGAGACACAGGCAGACAGACACAGGCAGAAAAGAGGTGGGGGGGGACTGTTAACCAATCAGAATGCGGAACATAATGTAGGATAAAAATCTGCTAAGTAGCAAGGGATCACTGTACATTAAATTGCTGGCACGACATGAACAAAATTATGACCAATCAATGTGAAAATGACTTGGACAAAATATAAAATTGGTCAGACACTGTACATGTATCTCTTGGAGCGTTTGAAAAGCAACACAAGCTGTTTATGCATTGGCTGACCTTCTGGCAGTCTCCCCCTGCGACCATGTCCTGGATGAAGACCATGGGGCCTTCGGCTTGATCAGAGCCACCCTTGACTACCAGGCCTAGGCCGCTACCTTTAGCGATGCAGATCAACTGGATCACGCTGTCGCTGTTAGGAAAGATGTAAGCAGGCGAGCAGAAAGAGGAAAGGTCGTTAAGTAAGTCAAAAATTTGTTTCCATAGAGTCTGAATGCCACCCTCAAATTCAGTGTTTGGTTCATGGATGCCTTAACTACCTGGATTGTCAGGGCACCACGGAAGACGCAAGGCTGGACAGCGCTCTCCACTAATGACCTTCTCATGGTATGAATTTAGGGTTGTGGCAAAGTTCTCACATAACTGCACTGTGCCCCGTGATCTTGGCTAGTCCTTCTGATCTTGTGACTTGACCATACCACTGCAGTTTTCATTTGCGTACAGTTGACTAGTATAGAGCAAATAAGCCCTGCAAATAAATGACTTCACCTTTTTTGTTTCAAATAACTGACTTTGAAATGGGTGGAATAACTGTGTCCTCTTTTGTACAAGTTCTGGTCGTACTAATTAGACATGTACCATAATAAAATCTGATAACATGAAGTTTTGAATGCAATTAAAACGTCCAAGGCTATGTGTTGATAAAATAATGTTCTCACCATACATAAGTAACATTATGCAAATTTCTTTGGCTTTCTAACAAGTTTAGCAACTTCAAACACCGCCCCCAATACTGTGAGTACCAGATATCGTAGACCACACTCAAAGAGGCATCATCTGGTCCATATAAAAAGAGGAGCTGATCTATAGCTCGTTCTCTTTTCTACTGCTTCGCATGTCGGTTGCGCCGAGCAGCCGTGTGGGCCTGTTCTGCGGCCTTGAGTTCAGCATGTGGGCCATGCGTTGCGACCATTTGGAGCATGAGACCAAATCCTTCCACAACAACAAGTAAGAGGACGGTTTCATATTCAACACCATGTTTGCTGGTTCTTGGGAATGAGCGTTTTTCTTTCCTGTACAAGGGAATCTCCCAAGATCGACAAGCATGATAGTGGGAAACTTACTTTTTGTGCTAGTAATTACCAGATTTTCAGCGGTCGAATACTCCCATAATCTCAGACCCCCCCATCCCTTTTTATTATCATTGATATTCTGTGTTAATAAATTTTGTATGCTATTTCAAACGGCCTGGTTCATTGATTCCATTTTTTGGGGATTAGTAATTCATATAAGAACTCAAAGAACCCAAGAAATAACATGATATATATATTTTTTTTTATCAGTGTAGGAAATTTTAGCACCCTTCAGAGAAAAAAAAGATTTATGGTGGAGCACCAACAACAACTAGAGGCAAATTCGTTTACTGATTGCAGTAAAGAATAATGTTTCAATCCTAACGATTTTCAAAATTAGAGCTAGAAAAATCCCTACACTAGAGTTCTTCGTAATGTCGCTTATCAACAAACTAACGATCATAGTATGTAGTTTAAGCATTTCAGGAATGTTATTGATAGTATGGGTGGGCGGATTTATCCAAATATTCGTATTATCGATACTACACAAGTATTTGAATTGGATAGAAACTATTGTCCTGGGATCTATACTTCCCTCCTCCACCAATTTCCTCAAAGCCCAGCTTCTCTATGTAGATAGCGAAGCCTTTCTCTCTCCCACACACAGCGCCCTTGACCACTTTAAGTTTATGCCAGACTGTGTAAATGACAGGCACACTTTTTGCACCTCTCCCTACCCGGCATGCTCCAGCATCCTGCTTGCCAGGCACAAGTAAAGGAAAATAAAAGCAAGACAAACAGAAAGTGGAGCGCGGTGTGGATTTCTTTTTCCCCAACTACAAAAAAGGAAAATGCCAGGTGTCATTTGTGTGGTAAAATTCTCTGCTACAGTGGTAACACAACAAATTTACATAAACGCATGAAAAAATAAAGCAATGAGCTGCAACCAAAAATGTAAACATGTTACTGTTCCTGAACGAAATCCTGTAAATCCATTGTCACAATAGCAACAAACCCAATTAGAGGCGATTGGCACTTTATTTGCATTACTGACTTTGTTAAATGTTGTGTGATGGAATGTATTTTAGTTCTTTAGTTTGCATAGTTGTACAGTATTTTTACTTGTGTTAAATTGCTGCTTTTTGGTTGGGTTTTCTTGGATATACAGTAGTTCTGAACAGTTGTAACAGAAATATATTTAATTTTTTATCCTGTGAAAGTTTGCAAAACAGTTGTTTTTAATAATAACTGATTTTTTTTGTAGTGCCTAAAATCTTTGTGCTGTGTTAATTGTTATTACAAACTTAATTGGGGAAGAGTTCAAACATTCAATGATCACGACATTTCCAAGCAAAAAGTATTGATATCAGATCGGTATTGATCGATGCATCCCTAGTTTTACTTGAAGAAGTAAACATTATCACCCAATCCGAATTGCTACGCAATGCCAACACAAACCACACACTTTTAGCAAAGGTCAACGTGGCGCAACAAAGCACACTGCTAAAGTATATTTCCCAATTTCAATGAAAACCATCCCATTAAAAGAAATTGTTGGCCAAAGTTACAATACCTGAATGCAGGCGTGGGGGCGTGGCTGGTGACAAAATAACCTTCTTCAGGGCTGAGCAGCCGGGGGCTATCTAAAGCCGAAGTGACGGCCAGGGAGGCGGTGTCCTGCAACTTCCCTGCGTATAAGCAAAATCCGGAGTTGAATCACACCACGGAGGTCCGCATTTGTGGGTGACCTCGGTTTTCCACCTGAAAGCTGCCGAGTTGGCGAGATCCGACCTGACGTCGCCAAGGGCCCGGAGCTGTACTTCTCCATCAGCTCAGAAAACTCCCGCCTTGAAACGACAGCATGAATACACCATGTAGTTATTGAACGAATGGGTTTATTACCTTTAATTTTGATATTTTGTTATATTTTCTAGTACAGCAATCTTTTGCTGTATTTCGGTTTACTTTTCACGTTTTCGCTACTTTCCAGATGTTCATCCTGCAATGTGTTCTGCATTCTGAATGGCTAAACAGTCGCCCCGCCCCTTTTCTGCCTGTTTCTGCCTGTGTGTCAATAAAGAGGCGCTCTAAGTTGCAGACGTACCTGAAACAGTTTGAGGAATGTAGATAACATACATGCAAATCTTTTTCAATTTCGAGTTTCTTGAAAAGCCATGTCAAGTGAAGTCAACTCATGTTTATTTGTTTAGCCCTTAATCACAAAAAGTCTCAAAGGGCACAGACCACAAATTATTGCAAACCAAAGACTATTATGACACCTTCTAAAACCTACATGAGAGCAAATAATACACAGATATTGTCAACTTAAAACATAGGTTATTCATATGCTATAGAAAAGAAGTGTGTTTTAAGCCTAGATTTAAACATTTCCACTGAGGTTGCAGATCGAATCTCAAGGGGAAGAGCATGCCACAGTACCGGGGCCCGAATGTCACAAAAACTTTCTGGCTAGACCAAAGCACCTGTCGTCAGTCCAAAGGGATAAAGGGGGATGATTTCTATTGTTGACAAAGTTAGACATCTTGACATGCTAAGGAAGGGTAAAAGCATTTTATGCCACGTTTTTGTTATCAAATAACGTCCACATGATAACGACAAAGTATCATCTGAAGTAAGAAAGTGGATAGTGTCCTAAATCACTAGTGAAAGATAGTAGTCAAGTCAAGTCATATTTATTTGTATAGCTCTTAATCACAAGAAGTCTCAAAAGGGTGCACAGACCACAGACTAGTCAAGTCATATCAAGTCATGTTTATATACAGTATGCCGAGTCATCACATCTAGGGTAACTTACCTAACTGTGGCAAGTGGCAAGACAGCGGCTTGACCGCCGAACAAGGACATCAAGCGCTCGGTGCTACGACCACTCGGGAGTGTTTATTAGCCACGGACTGCTATGTCAACAAGACCTACAAGACCAGCGGCCTACAAAGCAGCGAAGCAGAGTGGCAAGACAGCGGCGTGACGAAGAAGTGGGCCGGGCTAACAGCTAGGCTAAAGGCTAACTCCTCGACGAAGCGGGCCGGGCTAACAGCTAGGCTAAAGGCTAACCCCTCTAACATTCGCTCTCTGGACAATAAACTGGACCATTTAACAACTGGAAGAGGCATCGAACCGCGAGATGACGAACTGCTGCGCCAAAATTCTGACGAAGACATGGTTAATCTTATCTATCCCGGCTGACGCTCAAGGAAACTGTGCGGGTCAGATGTATCGACATTTTGTTCTGTATACACGTGTACACGAATGACAATAAAGTAAATCTGAATCTGAATCTGAATCTGAACTGCATGTAAAATATGGTGTTGATGTTCAATGTCATTCTGGTCTAGAAGAGTAGAATGTCTTTCTGGGGAAAACGCTGAGTCAACAAAACTAAAAGTGCTGAGTCAGCTGTTTGGGGGAACATTATTTATAGAAATATAATTTGACGTTTGGTTGCTTGGTTGGATCCCTTAACCACACGGGTTCTAGGGGGTGCACTATTTTCTGTGGTGTGTCTTGGGCTAGTTGAGCCTGGTGGTGCCCACAAGTTATTTATAAAAATGTTTATGAAGAGTACTTTTATTATTTTTTTGGAGAGTTCTTTTTACGTTCAAGGTGATGCCTGTAACTTAAAATTTTGCTAACTTCTTCCGCTGTCTCCTGGCTTAAAATCATTCTTCAAGTCCTAATAAGCAATGCTTTTTTAAATTTTTTGTGGGTTTGGGTTGGCGTTTGGAACAGGCTTTTTCTTACTTTAACAATTTTAAGGCTACACTAACAAGGAAAAACAGACGAGCTCCTTCCTCTTCCCCCCTTCCTAATGTTGTGAGTTCCGGAACAGCGGTGCTAAAAGTAAGATACAAGCGAATAGGTACAGTGTAAAATATATATATGGAGGTTCTTTAAAAATTGTTCACACTTATTTAAAAGAAAATATTGTACTTTTAACATTTTAGCAACACCGCAAATGAGGCACCCCATCTTCAACATTTTTATGCCAAATCTTTGTCTTCCAACAACAGTTACATGATGGCGACAACATTTCGGGTGAAAATTGTTGAGAGTGTCCTTATTCAATAGTGCAATACAGCAGTCAGATTATTCCTACAATGATAATGTGGTAGTACAGAAGTTATTTGTTAAAAACAAAACAAAAAACATTTGTAAAATACAGGAAAAATGCATGAGCCTGTAAATAGGGTTTGTTCTTTGGTTTTAATGTATAATAGAGAATTTGATAAAACATGTTTATACTTTGTGGGTTTTGACTAGGGCTGCAATTAATGATTATTTCTATAATTGATAAATGTTTGATTATTTTTTTGATAAATTGGATTTGTTAATGACATCTTTGATTTCCTCCTCTCTATTCAAATAAGTTTTGGACTGATAGAAAAATAGTGCACGAAAACAAAAATACATACAAATATATGCTATACACCTTCAAATATGTAAGATACTCTTTACCAACCATCTTATCCATTGAACATATCATGTTTCTTAAATTTATGTGTAGGATTTTTTTTTATCCGCCAAAAAAATAAAAAATATTAACCACTTTTTAAAATTTGGTCAAAATTAGTTTTGGGGTCAAATCTTTGAATATGATAAACATTACCAATATGAAAATTATGTTTAATACGCTTAATAATCTGGCCCTTGTGTCGAGTTAAACATGTCATTATTATTAACAATTTCCCTTTTTACTTGAGTAATTTTATCTACTTATTTTTTTTCCCGTGGCCAACTTCTGTTCCCTTGAAATGTGTTAACTTCGTTTTGAGATGAAACAGTGAAAAACTCAAAAGTTGAAATTGTCATGCCACTTTTGTTTGTAATGGCGTAATGTTCAATCAAAAAGAGCATTTAAAAAAAAAAGGTAAGATGACTTTTTTAAAAATCGGTCTTGGCTCTCTCTGTCAGAGTAAAGTAGTACTAAGACTTTCAGCGTCACAAAAGAATTGTGTGAACTCGTATTTGCATTGATACAACGTACGTAGTGGCTCATAAATCACGTGATGCAACAAATCTAGTAGTTGCCAATGCATTAAATAATGCATTTCAAGCAATTTTATCTATTAGTTGTTGCAACTAACTGCAAGTACATTTTGGAATGCTACCGCTGCGAAAAACGAGGGATTACTGTACAATCTCGACAGCTTCTGAAAAAAATCATCACTATATTGTGACATTTTGGGCTTAAATTAATAAACACAAGCAGAAGGACCCATTTTTACATGGGCGGGCTTGGCCCAGGCCATGTTTATTTTATTTTGGTGGTGTCTTGACACAAATCCTGGCTAAAAACACACGTGAAGGACTGAGGTACAACTGTGTACATTTTCACTATAATCTTTTAGGCCGTTTCGAAGCTTATGAGTCACATACAAACACATACACACAAATCGGGATTTATAAAGTAGCTTGTGTATATATTTGTTTTGCTGTGCTGATATGCCGCTGAATGTAAACAGCGGCCAGGTGTTTGCAAAAAGGGTGAGCCGTTGTCCAGTTTCAGTTGTTCTATTTATCCCTGACGTGTCAGAGATTATTTATGCTGACTAGAAGGCAGAGTGATGCGTACAAAGCTAGGACATCAAAATGTCCGGTCGCATCACCTCAGCTATTGTGCGCTCCCCCAAAAATGGTGACGGTTGACCTTCAACTGACACTGACGTCACATGTTGTCAAGTGAGGGGGTGAGCTTTGTTTACATTTGAACACAATTCACATTACCGGTATATTAGAGTAATCTAATTATTACTAATAAAATATATAAACGTGACCCAGGGGCTAAGTGAAGGCACTCCAAAGAGGTGTCCATATCAATATGATTGTAAATTAAGCCATCACAAAACAGCGGGATGACACTTTACATCACAAAAACAACAGCGACCATATGATGAAGGTGCTGTAACTAAGTCAAATCCGGAGGTTTATCCTGCTAATGGTAACCATGGAAACCAGTAATATTTGTTTTGTGTGGGGGAACAAACCTCTACCAAAAAAACGGCCTGGAGAGAGCTGGGTGGCACCTGGCCATACTTGCCCAAGACACACCACATTAAGTGGTGCCCCGACAACCCTGGAATGGAATAATAATTATACCCTATTGTCTGGAAAAGTTGTTTATTTTAGTTTTTTTCTAATTATATGTATCGTTTTGTTTTTACTTCAATTAATAACAAAATTACACTCACGTGAACAAATATTATTCTTACATCATTGTTAGAAAATATTACTTATTTTCAGGTTGTTTTCTTTTGGTAATATGACATTTATACAGAAATTTATAACCAAATTACGCTATCATTGAAAGAAAAATTATCATCTTAGCAAATTGTCACCAATTTCACTTATTTTAGTTTTTTAATTATGTAATGTTATGATATTTTTTACACGCATTTATAACTAATATATACTCTTTTTGAGAAAACTTGCCTATTTTTTTCAAATTTCACGATATTTTTAAGACATTTATAACTTTTTAAAAAAAAATAAACTTATTTTATATGGTAGCAGATTTTATCTAAATTGGCTTAATTTTCCTATCTTAGTGGAAAATATTTCTTAAAGGGACAGTGTGTATTATTTGACCAATGCATGTTTTTGTATTTAAAAAATACCTCATTGAGATCTTTTGGACTCATATAAGTTTTTTTTTCTCCTCTGAGTTACATGTCAAAGTGTCCTTGGGCAAGACACTGAATCCCTAATGCCCCCAATGAGCAGGTAGTTAGTTACCTTGCATGGCTGACGCTGCCATCGATTAGTTGGTGTGTAAAAGGGAAAGTGTGAACCACATTGTAAAGTGCTTTGGGAGGTCTTCATTGACTTGAAAAGTGCTATAGAAATGCAGACCATTTATTTACAGTATTTATTTATTTTTGTGATTAAGGGCTATACAAATAAACATGACTTGACTTGACATCCCTATCCAAAAATGTCTGATTAGGGGTAATTAGCCTGACAAAAAGACATTTCTCAAAGAATACATGACCTGAAAAAATGTTGAGAAACACTGGAATGAAGAGGAGGGGCATATTTACCTGGCATCATCATCCCTTACAACCAGGAGAGACATGTGATTGGACAAAGACGCCGTCCTCAAAATTTCCACCGCCCTGCAAGAAGTCACCAAACAAGATGCAAACAACATAGATTAATTTAAAGACTGCTGAATAGAAACTATGGAATAAAATAACTTTTAATTCATTAAAATGTCATTTTGATTACTGAGTTATTGATATGTTTAAAGGTGGTGTCTGTCACTTCAAAATATTTTGCTTGCTGATGCCATCTTCTGGCTAATATCATTATTGCAGCCTCTGTCGAGCTGCTTGTGTGGCACATGCATGTACATGTCTCTCTTAGAGGTGCTTGGATAAACTCTTTATAAACTATTTTTTTTTTCATCTTTTTGGGGGTTTGGGTTGGCATTTGGAAAGTCCTTTTCTTACTTTCACCATTTTCATTCTAGAATAAAAGAAAACCTCAAGTATGCGTGTGAAATCCCTCTCCAGCTCTTCATGACACCCAACTCAAACTGTAATGTGTTCTGCGGCCTTAACACAGATAATAAAAGTAAGATAAAAGCAGATTGGCGTGGTGAAAAAAGATGCTGTTTGAGGTCCATTGGACATTGTTAACACATACTTTATAGAGAAAATATTTGATTTCAAACAATTTGCGGACACCTCGAACGAAGCACCCCACATTTGAAGTTTGGTAGACACTCAAAACCAGAAGAGAAGTCACCAATGGATTTTAAACATGCTAAAAGGGCAGGAAGAAAAGTCTTCGGATAAGAAAGTCCAACCAAGTTCAAACATGAACAGGAAGTCATCTATGGATTTTTTAATTTCGCATTTTTCTTTCGCTTTTTTGGTCGTTTACTGCTTGGGGTTAGAAGTGAAGCTGAATAGTCAGTGGTTAATCTATTCTAAGCCTAAAATTTGATGAAAAATAGTAACTTACCAAAATGCTATTAGGTGGGGGAAGGGCTTCAAACTTCCCATTTTTTATGCGCTTTGCTAAAAATGACAAAATGCTTCATAAATCCTGTCGAAGCTCCCAAAGGTTCTGCTTCTCAAATATGTTATGACTCTATGCCTAATGAGATACACTACAGGACTGATGAAAGTAGAATATAATAATCACTTGCTGTATTGCAGTTTATTCATTACGGTTTCAATACTTTGTGGATTCTCATCGAACATTGTGTTCTGCATTCTGATCAGAGGAAGACGCTTTCTATCACCAACAAATTTGGACCTTTTTCACCTGCAAAACTTGCTCTGGAGCAACACGTGGGTCTTTGGCGCTCCCTAGTGGGTCCCTGGTGCGTCTTCAAAAATGTTTGATAATGGAAAAAAATTATGGTTTTTGTAGGACAGAAACGGAAGGTAAACGCAGTTTTTCATAACGTCCACATAATGTCGGCGAAATATTACGTCAATTAGGGTGGATCCGGTTCTCAATCCATACAGTTGTGTAATCAAAGAGAAAGAATACTTTTAAAATTATACTTTGACAGTATAGAAGTTATTTGGGAAAAAACCTGTATAAAGTACAGTATTTTTATTTGTGAAACAAAAACTTAAGCCTGTAAATTGGTTTGTTTTTGAGTAAAATAAATGAATGAAACATAACTGTCAGAACCCGAACAGACGGTGGACCCATGCGTAACGTTTTCACACAAGCTTTATTTTACGGAAATGGGGCAGTCATGTGCGTGAAAACAAACGCCAGTGATTCGGCGATCGCTGGGCGGAAGAAGTGAGAAAGAGAAGTCAGGTGCGGGAAAACAGGAAGCCAGAGGCAGTCGAGATTGAAACCGGACAGGACAGATGGGATCGATATCAGATACCGGACAGGACGTGACCGATATCTGATACTGGTTACAACAGCAAGATACCGGACCGGGCAGGACAGACAGGATCGATACCGGATACACGGACAAGATACTGGGCAGGACAGACGGGATCGATACCGGAGCAAGATACCGGACAGGATGGGACAGAGGGGATCGATGCCGGATACTGGATACGCGAGCAAGATACCGTACAGGGCAGGACAGACGGGATCAATACCGGATACACAAGCAAGATACCGGACAGGACAGACCGGATCGATACCAGATACTGGCGACTGGAGAAAGATACCGGACAGGGCGATACAGGCGGGATAGATACCGGATACTGGAGCAAGACATCAGACAGGACGAGACCGGTGGGATCGATACCGGATACTGGAGCAAGCTACAGCTACAAGTCTTGCCAGTGCAGAGGTTTGTTGACAGACTGACCAGGACTGAATGAGAGCACTGAGTTTGAATAGGAGGAGGAGGTTTTATACCTGAGCTTTTAACAACACAGTGGCGGGTCATTTTGACCCGAGGACACTCAAATATTTATCAGAAAAATATCAAACCTCAATGCAAGCACATAAAATCAATTTGCACACGTTGGAATGTCATACCTGTCAATCTCTACGGCTCCATGCCCGTACAAACTGTCGTATTTTCCCGTACAATATACAAAATAATCGTACACTATATCTTTTTTTTCCTGAATGATGCATGATGGGAAATTCCCAGACGGCAGACGCATGCGATTGACAAATTTGCGTTTTTCCGTACAGATTTCCTTGTACGTCGTACTCGTCTTAAAATGCATAAAAACGTACTTTGTACGGCAAAACCGTACAGGTTGACAGGTATGGAATGTGTTTTATCAAATAATTGGGACAAAAACAGTCACCTGTCATTAGTGACGCCTCTCAGACTGATGTTGTTTACGTCAATAATCAGATCACCTGACTGAAGCCGACCTGGAGACGACATAAAGGAACTGTTATGGATGGGTTCAAAATATCAACACATATCTATTGATATTTCTAAAGAAAATAGGTTCTGCAAGGCCTTCTCAGCTGGCCTAGAAAATGCAGGGTCTTCCAAAGGTATTGCCCTCTACAAGAACTTTTTGTCATATTGCCATTTTTCAGACTTATAAATGAAAAAAAAAAACGCAGATACAGCAGAAAATAGATGATATATGTATATTATTATATTGAGGGCAATGCACTTGAAGTAAAGCAGTCTGGAGTTCATTTAATGGACTTGGGGTATCATTTAGCTCGAATATTATCACTTGAAACGTTATTATTTGGGTCGGTTTATAAAATTTGAATGATTGTGGACCCAAATGCAGGGAAACAAAAGTGGAGGCTAGGGTGCTCGAAAAAAAGGATGATATTACACAGGAACAAAGTAACAAACAAATGGTTAAAAACAACAATAAAACTGTCTGAACTGAAAAACAAACAAACATTAGAAATCAGGATGAAACGGAAAAAGGTGATGGCGGTAAGGATGAATGGTGAAAAATACTGATGACCACGACAATGGGCTCTGTCCAAAGTGTCCTTGTGAAGGCTTGGGGTGATCAAGGACAGGTGTGTGATTGGACACACGTGTCTAAATTCCAAACCCATTAGCCACCTTCTGGTGGAACATGAAGTCGTTTTAGTTATGCTGGTCATTTGTTTTTGTTTTTTTAAAACGCTATTGTATTTTACTATTTCTGGTTTGTACTGCACAATCATTTTAATTAAATACATTTGAGAAGCGTAATTATTTTTCTTGATTTGAGTTGCAGCCCAGAATTTCAGAATTTTGCATTGGTGGGGAAGGAGTCCGTTTTGGGGGGCCTCAGCATTGCATCACTGTTTTTTGCAGATGATGTGGTGCTGTTGGCTTCCTCAGGCCATGATCTTCAGCTCTCACTGGAGCGATTCGCAGCCGGGTGTAAAGCGGCCGGGATGAGGGATCAGCATCTCTAAGTCGGAGACCAAGGCGCTCAGCTGGAAAAGGGTGGCTGCTCGCTCTGGATTGGGGATGCGGTCTTGCCCCAAGTGGAGGAGTTTATGTATCTTGGGGTCTTATTCACGAGTGAGGGTAGGATGGAATGAGAGATTGACAGACAGGTCGGTGCAGCGTCTGACGTCATGCAGACCCTGTACCGGTCCGTCGTGGTGAAGAGAGAGCTGAGCTGAAAGGCAAAGCTCTCAATCTACGTTCCTACCCTCACCTGTGGTCATGAACTTTGGGTTATGACCGAAAGAACACAATCCCTGATACAAGTGGCTAAAATGAGTTTCCCGTGCAGGGTGGCTGGGCTATCCTTTAGAGAGATAAGGTAAGAAGCTCAGTCATCGGGGAGAAACTATGTAGAGCCACTGCTTCTCCGCATTGAGACGGGCCAGTTGAGGTGGCTCAGGCATCTGATAAGGATGCCTTCTAAACGCCTCCCTCGGGAGGTGTTCCGGGCATGTCCCACCAGCAGGAGGCCCCGGGGACGAGCCAGGACAAGCTGGAGAGACTATGTCTCTAGGATGGCCTGGGAACGCCTCGGGATCCCGCCAGGTGAGCTGGAGGAAGTGGCTGGGGATAGGGACGTCTGGGCTTCCCTGTTAAGGCTGCTGCCCTCGCGACCTGACCCTGGATAAGCGGAAGATAACGGATGGATGGATTGAGTCGCAGCTTGCAATTAGGGTGTTATGGTGGGTCCTCACGTCAGACCATATGAGAACCACTGTACTGAAGTTTAAAACTCATCAACAACACTAATGGAGAGTCTCCAGGTTGTGAGAAAGTAATACAGACCATCAAGTGAAGCCAGTCCGCCGACTACAACCCTCTTGATGAAGATGCCAAAGTCTTCTCCAGACATTTCTTTATAACCACCAATGATCTTCACACCTGCACACATCACCTCCAGAAAATCAACCTCACCACCAAAAAAATTGAATATCACCTAGACATGAAGCATGCTGGGAAGGCTCGGGCAGACTGACCAAGTCCTCGCTTGCAGTGACTGAACTCCAGCCTGTGGACGACTCGGCTGGCGCCTTGCTGGTTCATGACAATCCTGAACACACACAAAACATCCCAAAGTCCTTCGCAGTCGGCAATGAAGAAAGGAACAAACGCTCTGTGGTCGCCTGTGTGTTGAAATCCATCGAGTGCAGCAATTAAAATTATCGCTTAATCCCTAATAATCTCTATGATCACCTGCAGCCAGTCGTGAAGGTCATACAAGAACATACAAGTCCAAAAAAGGAAAAACAAACCTATATACAGTGAGTAAATCCTTTTTTTTAATTGCTGTTTAGAATTAAGCAAAAGGTTGAGTGAGAATGACAATTGTATCAAATATGATACAGAAAAAAAATCAAGCATTTCAACACGCGCCATTGACTTTACTACTCTAAAAAAATTCTGAAATCAGGGAGTCGGCTTATATGCGCATATTGTGTGTCACCATCCGCGAGTGGTAGGCAGCACGTGTAAAGGGGGCGTGGCTTCGAATGGAACAACAAACTGGAAAATCAATGGGGGCAAACTTTAGCACAGAATTTACGGTAAAGTGTGCAGATTTATTTATCTTTTTTGTAAATTTGTAAAATTATTTTTGCAATGCACCACGCCTGGAGAAAAAAGAAAACACCTCGAACAGTACCCAGAAATGGAAAAATTGAATTAAAACTGAATTACTTTTGAAATGAATTATTACTTAACAGTAACGTGCTCAACACTGTTAATAAATCATTACAAATATTATCGAGGGTGCACAGTGCACATGAAGCGTTTCTTCGCTTGATGTGATTATTCGGCCAGTGCGCGCCCCCACGTCACATCAACCGCGTGTTGACGCGAGAAAAGAGACGGAAACAACAACAGCAACAACAACAACAAATAAAGCCCTTTACCAAAAACTGCGCCAACAAATAAACAGATAAAGGTCTTTACCTCCTCCAAGAAATCGAAGGCGGAGAGAAAGAGGATGCAGACTTCGATTAATGAGCGCAGAGCCGCGGTAGTCCATTCAAATGGTCGGTTTGAGTGCTGGGAAATCTGGCTCTTTTTCGAGAAAAGGCTCTTTCGGCTCAACTCACTAAAGTGAGCCATCTCATCGGCCTCCAAACAGTTATTCAGTTTTTTGTTTTAAATGACGTATTCCTGATAATAATGAAACGGTAGGCACTAAATGAATTCATTGAAAATATATTATGCTCCTATAATCGCTTATATTGTTTCTATATACAGTGATTTTTTTACCACATCTAAATTTAGATATTCTTTACACTAAGGCAATAACACGCCACCCACATTGACCAGCCACGGGGGCCTACGAGAGAAAGAGAAAGTGTTTCGAAGAGAGCCTGCTCTCGTCGTTGACTTCAAAGAGTCAGCTGATGAAGCCGTTCCGTCCGCGAACGACTCATCACTTGTCGGGTTGCTGCGGATGAAATTGCGCAACGTCAGCCGCGGAACGAACAGCCAATCAGACGCGCTCATTCGCGTGCACATACACGCACGCAATGTTTTGACAAAACGGGGGAGACAACGGTGCGCGCACGGGTGCGTGCGTGAGTGGGTTGACAGAAATCTGCTTGGAAGGAGAGACACGCACACCTTTACACGCTAATCCCAGCTCATAAACAAACACACGCACGGAAATCCAATCACCACGCATGCATAAACTATTCTCCTCACACAGCAAAGGCAAACCGGCAAACACTACCGCTTTACGTCTTAGACTATCACTTTTCTCCCTGCAGTACAGAGCATTTTGGCATAAGAGGTCACGGTGTACTAAACCGTGGTGGGCCATAGATTTTAGACTTGGGCCTTCAGATCCAGTCTGAATTAGTATTGTAGTGTCTATGGAAGTGAAATGTCCTATGTTATTTGTGAGGACTTGAGTGAGGGAGAGGTAATTTTGGCCAGCTGCTGCCCCAACCGGCCACCCGTTTGTTTGGGACCAACAGTGCCGGCCACTGTATTTCCTTGTGCAGCTCTTCTCTTTAAGTTTAACCGTTGTTGGTATGATCACTTCGGTAGATTACTGCTTCCTAGTCAATCATAGTTTGTGAAACCGGTGACATCTTTCAAGGCCAGCTAGCTGGCATTCAGACACCAACTCGCAATCTGATTGGCTCAGCCAACAACTTCCTCAAAGAGGGATATTATGGAACACAGCCTTCAGTTTTTTTTAAGGCCTCCCTAGATTTCGGAGTATAGCAACAAAAATGGATGAAGTGTGATTGGTTAAATGCTGCCCTTAATAATCCAGTAAAGTTTGCCTTAAATCCCAATCCAAGATGTACAGGTAAATTGAGTGCTGTTCTTAAACCATTTTGAGAACACTAAGTGTTTTGGTCTCTTTTGAAAGGTAAGTTTTTATCTAACTATAAATAATAATCACTGCAAATACTACTTACATTAAGTAATCCAAGTTGGAAAACAAGGAAATACAAGTGTGCGGGTCCAGCTAGTCTACACCAGCTAAAGGGCACCATAGTGTCTAGAGTGCTAATTGAACACTAAATTGTGCTTATTTTAAGTATCCCCGAGATATCATACCTAAATATGTATTTCAATCTAGTGTATGTTTTATTTATCTAGTAAAATGTGAACATGAATCTTTGAGCGCTTTGTGTTAAACCCCTTTGTCCAATGAAAAACTCTAATTTCCGCTTGTGTACACACTTGTATCGTGCTCTGCAATATAACAAGTTTTTATTTTATTTTTTTTGCAATCACATGCCTACAGAAATGTAGGCTGGAAAACAGCTAAGAATTCATAAGGTAAATTGAACACGCCGTGGGACACCACGGCAACAATGGATTCTGTTCCCCCTGTACAAGAAATCCAGTATTTATTACAGACACCCTTTCAAGAGCATAAGCTTGAATGCTTAAGATTGGTCAATCAAGTCTATCAAGGGACTGGACAGTCATAAGGTGTTCAGAAATTTGTTTGGGCAGATAAATGTGATACATCATTTTTGAGTGTCATCTCCTCAGATGAGCTCTGACTATTCTCTGACTGCTTATGGTATCACTGATTACTGAAGAGGTTGTGAGAATGTCTACAAGTGGGCCACTTGTGCCCTCTCGTAGCTGATGCTGCCCATGATTTGGCCCATCAGCAGGGAAGTGTTGCTAACAGGATACTTTGTGCAACACTTATGTGCAAGAAAGAAATCAATCCGACTGATGCCGGGAGACATCTCAACTTGACCGACGAATATATTTACTGTAGCCTTCTGTGCACACCATTTGATCTTTTATTTGCCCAAGAAGGTTTCATCAGGAAAATCAAATATGTTTTTGATGGTGATGTTGTACACCAGTTCGTGGTATTCCCAAATTCTTCAACAATTCTCAAAATATGAGGAAACAGTATACAGGAGAACACCAGCACCCAAGCAAGCCAGTCGCCAAAAAGTGCCAACCGGGAACAAACAAAACATGAATGCCTTTGGCAGCCCCGACGCTAACAGGGAGCTAGCCAGACAAAATCATACCAACCGCTACTTACGTGGCATTTAACAAACAATTTCCTACCTAAAAAGAGGCGAAGGCAAACAAGGAACACACGTTGTAACAGCTGGCAGGTGAAACTACTCTATTCAGTTTTTGGCGGACAAAGCAACTTAACAGTCACAAGGCCGTCAGAGACACGGTAAGCAAAGTTCTCCTGGTAGAAATGAGCATTATGCAATTGGTGTTCACTACAATCGCTGTTTCAGAGCAGCCTCATATGTTGTAGTAACGGGATTCACCATTTTGAAAGTGTTGTGATCCTTCAATGACAACACAACTCTAGATGAAATACGCCAGATGGGTAAATTTTGAGATTAAATATCTCGAGTGCTTTGTCACGAGGAATATTTTGCAACATATTTGCATGATTGTGGGAAGGAACACAACACATTCTATGCATAAATGAAAAAACACAACACTTTGGCAATACCTCTAACCCCCTGGGTAGTCCGGGCACCACTGACAGCATTACTCCGGACAGCTTTCTCCACTGTTGACGGTTCTTGAGCTGAGTTTGGATCATGGCACCTGTCCACTCCTTGATGTTGTCAGCTTAGTTCTTTTCCTTTCTTCTGTCTTTGTACTGCGCCCTGACAGTGGTCAGCAACTTTTCCTGAACCACAGACCGGTTCATTGTCTATGACATTAGTAACAACAGATTTTGCGAACCACTTATCCTAACCAGGGTTGCTGGAGTACTGGACACATCCCAACCATGTTTTTGGAATGTGGAAGTGTCTAAGAGCAGGGGGAGAACATGAAAACTCCACACAAGCAGACCGGTGGCTGGAATAAATATGGAACCTTTGAACTGAGGTGGATGTGATAATAGTAACACAGTATGGTTGCCATCATAACGTTTAATGCAAAACTAAGTAATCAAAAACGCAAACTCAACAAATGAATCAATCTCGTATAGTGCTTGTTTGTGTTATGTTAGTGGTTCCCGAACTACAGCCCGCCACTTCATTTGGTCTGGTCCCCTGAACAATACCAGAGAGCATTTTCACACTCATTTTTTGTTACCTAAAGAATAAAGTTTGCGTTGAAATTGGATTTGAACCCAGGTTACAACAGTGAAATACAATTTCTTACCACTGGATTAGCTATGCTATAGATGACATAGTAAAACGCATTGTGTTTTATCTCATTATCATATTATCTTTGGTCAGTTCCAGAGACAAATTTTGGTAGTACTTTTGAAATGTTACAATGACAATAAATGTGTCACTTACAATGCTTCGTATAGAATATTAGAATAGAAAATAAGTTATTGTCATTGTGGCACGTTAACATTTGGAATTAAAAATTGCGTAGTAATAAAATAAAATGGTGTCTTAAAAAGTAGTTGGTCTATCTGTTGCAGTACTCCAGACCAACAGCCAGGCTGTTGCTTTCCCTTCCGACGCCGCCTCAATCGATTCTTGGATGCAACAATAATCTACGAAGCACCCGCTGGTGATAAGCATTTGTTTGGGATTTTCAGAGTCCAATCTAATATATGAATTTATTTTCAATGTGAGCGGCTGCTACCCTTCCCAGTTTGTTTAGATTCATACCTGTAGAGCTTGACTGTGCATGCTGTTTGACTGATAGCATATAACTGTAGCGAACACAGTCATGTCCAGCGATAACTGAAGTAGCAAGGGGTCTCTGTAATGGGTAAAAAAAATAATGGAACTTTTTTTTCATCCTCTATGACCAGGTAGCAAAGTAATTATGGCCCACTACCGATCCACGGCCTGGTGGTTGCCCACCACTACCCTGGAGAACGATTTTGGCAAGTCCTGATGATCTTGTGCCGTGACCATACCATTGAAGTTTTCGTCTATGCATAGTTGACAACAGCTTTTCGTAGGGTCCAATGTGCCCTCTGATGGTGTTGTGCACCGTTTCATTGTCACATAAGCTATGTAGCAGATGCCTAGAAGCTTCCTGTAGCATTGCATCTCGATTGCCTGGATTTTCCTTTCCTGCTTTAGTGTAAGAGTCCATGTTTCGCAAGCGTAGAGGAAAGAGGAGGTAATCAAGGCTTGCCTGAGTCAAAAAAAAATATTTCACTGCAATTTTCGACCTCTCCAAATGGGTTTAAGTCAAATGCAGCTGTGAATGGAGCCATTCTTGCCATGATTGCTGGTTTTGAGGCCTCTTATATGACAGCTCCATTACATTTAAATTTGGTGACAAGTTCAAGCTCTTGGTGGTTGATGTTTGTGGTGGTGCCTTGGTGCTGATGGAACTGAAAGTGTAAACTGTTGCAAATAATTCATTTATTTTTTATTTTTTATTTTTTAAATGCTGCTCAGGTTGTCATGGTGATGAGAATAACTCATCTTGTAAGCATCTAAGAGGTTCTCTTCAAAAGTAGCATTGCAATTTGCTTTTGCGTCTTAATACAAGGCAGCTTGGAGCATGTTATTACTGTGTGATGCGGCACTCTCCTAATGTCATAACAGTCCTTCAACTTGGCCCGATTTCATAAACTGGCAGACAAAAAAAAACCTCAATTTAGCCCAAAATTTAAAAGTGCGCCTTGAAACCCAGTGCACTTTAGATACTGCAAATACGCACAATTATTATTGGTATGCATTACCATACAAGGTTTTACAATATTTTAGCAATGATTGTCCAATGCTAACCTTTGGAAATTCTGACTACATTTGAGAAAGATTTCAAACAGGAATTAAACCCAAGCAGTGGTGTAGAGAGGGCCGACACTTTTCCACTGGACCATTGATGGAACGGATAACAGACAAAAAGGCATTAGAACGTATCACACAATTTTAAACACTGGTTTGCATAATGCATTATTATAGGTTAAAAAGTTTCTCCATTTATTCACCAACTGATCTAAGAGAATGGCAAGTTCACCAAAATATTATGAGCTCTTTTACATACATATACATATTAAACCGCAACATTATTGATGCACAGGTAAATAAGTGGATATGGTGTTTAACCTATCAGAACGCACTACGCAAATCAATGTTTCTGGCACTGTAAAAAAAAAAAAAAAAGTGACCACTGGTTAGGTGTTCACACACTCATACTGTTTTTACTCAACAAGTTTAATAATGTAGGTAAAACTCATGTTTAGGACCGTCTGGTACAGTTTCCAATTGTTTGTGTAGCATTAATTGTGGAATTAAGATACTGCTCCAAATATGTTTCAATCATGAACCCAAACCATAATCAAGAGAAGAGTCTATTAAAGCACTTTAAGAAATGTACTTACATCATGAAGGAGGTGACAGTGGATGCAATGATGACACAAGCTAGATATGGCTGCAGCGATTAAATGTTCCAAATTCCATACAGCGCTTTGAACTGGATGTCAATTCGAAGTTCAAATTTAAATGTCAGTTGATTTCACCAAGTGCTTAACAGTGAGACTAGAAAAAAAATAGTTGTTAATCACCCTATGCAAGTAAGGTTTATAAACAGTGAAGCGGGAACAGAATGTGCCATTACATCAGGTATAAATCTAGGGTACAAGCCAAATCAATATTCCAGATATTAAGGTGTGTAATGCTGAATGCCTCCTAGTGGTAAAATACAAACGTTAATAATTTATTTTAATAAGCAATCATACTCACTTTTATAAAAATTAACAATGCCCAGAAAGTTGTATCTATCTGCATAGTGGAATCCTACAGAGAAGTCACTACAATGTTTCTATCTTGTTACACTACGCCCTTTATATTGTTTTTACATAGACTAGTTTCATCCAGTGGTACAATATGACACACCAGGGCCGTAAAGAAACCAGACCATTGAGAGTAAACATTAACAAAGCTCTCGAGTGTATTTTTTTTTTTTTTTCCCCCTAAATGTAAGTACTGTAAGGTAACTGATCCACATGATGAGCGATGGAGGGACTTGGGATTAAGAGTTTGGCTAGAAAGGTTGTGAAGGGAATGAGGTCTTGTTAGGCTTTGGTAACTTTGATGAGAAGTTTCAAATAAAGCTACCACATAGGCCAGTTTTATTGACCAGAAATAAGACAAGAACGTGTGGATGTGAAAGTTAAGGAGCTTGTCCAAATGCAGTTTTTTAGAAGAGTGTGGAAACAGGTCAGTGTGAGCAAAGCTGTGGATCTGGAAGAACCCAAGTTAATATAATACCGTATTTTCCGCACTATAAGGCGCACCGTGTTATAAGGCGCACCTTCAATGAATGATATATTTTCAAACTTTTTCCATACATAAGGCGCACCGCATTATAAGGCGCTATAAGTGCATGCTGGTTTAAGATCAGGTAATTGTGCAATTTTGTAATTGTAATCCTGTGCAGTCCTTCGAGACATTTTTGTGATTAAGGGCTATATAAATAAATTTGACTTGACTTGGCCACAGTAGAGGCTGTAGTTACGTTATGCAACCATTAGATGGTGCCGCGCTAAAGGGAATGTCAACAAAACAGTCAGATAGGTCAGTCAAACTTTATTAATAGATAACAAACACGCTTTCAACTCCATTCACTCCCAAAATGAATAAACAGCAGTTTTATTATTTTCTCTGAGGTAAAGCATTTTAGTGACACGTCTTTAACATCTTTGAACAACAGCAAGGCATAACATTTTACTTTTCCTCCATTTAGTCAACACGCAAAAAACCGTCTGATACTGTTATGGTAAATTAAACGTTAGTGCAATCGCAATATAATGACACTCGTAATGTGCAAAAACAATAACAAGTGCAAAACAATAACAAAAAAGCAATAAAATAATAACTAAAATGTAAACAGCTCATCCTCATGCTTCCTCCACTTCCGCACCATCGATTCATTAATGTTAAACTCTCTTGCTGCTGCTCTATTTCCGTGTTCTACTGCGTGACTGATCGCCTTGAGTTTAAACTCTGCGTTATAAGCGTGTCTCTTAATAGGAGCCATTTCAGGGTCTTTATACAAACACACAAATAAAAGAGAATAGTTGTTTAATATTTCCCAGTATGCACAGCGCACTTCTACGCGAAAAATGGAGTCGGTGGCTGCTTCTCTTAGTTGCGAGACCTTGCAATTCAATATTGATCCATATATAAGGTGCACCGGATTATAAGGCGCATAGTCAGCTTTTTAAAAAAAAAAAAAATCTGATTTTATGTGCGCCTTATAGTGCGGAAAATACGGTACATTGAATTTGGTTAAGATTTTCAGGAGATGTTAATCGATAAAAATCCTTAAACAGGCCCCTACTTAGACAGAAGGCATGGTCCTCTAAATGCTTGAAAACTAGTTTGATCTTATTTGTGTAAATAAATACCTTGAGACCCAAGTATGTAGATTCCCAAGTTAAGTGTAAAATGATGTTTGCAAATATAACCAGTTTTACAAGTATAGAACTTCACACTATTTTTTTTACAGTGCCAGAAACACTGATTTGCATAAGGCATTATGATTGGTTAAAATAGTCTCCATTTATTCTGCGAGAAGTAGTGCTTCAAGCATGGACGAAATATTTTTTTTTTTTATAAAAGACTCATGATTTTAGATGGGGAATGGCTTAGCAATTGCACAAATGGCAGCCAAACCTAAAAGATTTGACACTCAATAGTATGACATTTAGGGGCAATGACCCTCTGCAGCAATTCTCATAAGGGTTAGTTTACCCCTTAACATTCCAACAGTAGATAGCAAATGCCCATCTGTATGATGTCACTGAAACAGTCCATCATGCTACATATTAGCAAGCATACACGCTTGTGATTCAAGAGGGACAGTTCAAAATATACTCAAGTCAAGTCAATGCAGTCTGAAACAAGGTACCCAAAAAACTCAAGCCAGTGTATCTCAATTACATCCCTTGACTAAAATTAAACAGCTACAAAATGGCCATTTCAGAGTTTGTGTTAAGTTTACATTACCACACTTTCATGCCAACCGAACATCCGCCTAAAAGCACCTTTGTTTTGCTCCAAAACAAAACGGCAGACTCAAATTATTACCAATAAGGTTGTTATCCTCGACCTTCCGATTAACACCACAGCCAATAAGATTATTCCACATCAAGCATTGGCCTATACAGGCCAGTGAGCAAACCAATTTCACCTCCTGCAAGTGAGCCATTCAAAGTTTAAATTTAAAAAAAAAAAAAAAAAAAAAAAAAAAAAAACATTAGCAATCCCTATTCATGCAAAATGATTAATTGCTAGAGGAAATAAAATAAAATCTAAAAATTAGCCAAGGTAAAATTTTTGAATACGCTTAGACATACCCTTATGGAAAAAAGTGAAACACATGTTTAGTTTTTCCAGATACTGATCAAATTTGATCAGGGACCAGGTAAGGCTAAGCTATTTTCGCATTTGGTTTACAGTTAAGATTCCAAAGTATACTGCAGGCTTTTAATTGAAAGGGAGGAAGAGAAAAAAAAAAAAAAAAAAAAAAAAAAATTTGCACACAAACTCATAGTAGTCAACGTTAGGAACACTTGCAGTGACCATTTCAGTTTGGGACAGACTGTTTCAAAGGAGCCCTACATAAGCTCTTCTCCAGATGGCTCAATAACTGCATTCCATTTATTTTGTGTACAGCTTTGAGATTTTAGGCAAATTTTACATCAACGCAAAAGGGAAAGTTGATGGTACCAACCTCTACTGAAAGCATAGAATACTGTATTCCATGCAGACAGATGTGATTACAAAAACTCAACAACGCAGTTTTAGTTGTCATTCCATTTATTCAAGTTCAACATGGGATCAAATAAGCAAAATCAGAAGCTCAGCCTGTGAAAGAGAAATAGGGGAATTGAGTAATGCAAGTCAAGAAACAAGAAATGTGTACATACCTTTGAAAGCATGGTCGGATTGTTTTGGTGGTGGTCCCTGGTCTGCCAGATAAGGAAACCAGTCCTTTTGCCTGTAACGCATTTTAGTGAATTCTTTTCTTAGATTCTCGTAGCCGTTTCTGTTGTAGATGACATAAGTTGGAAGTGCATCCTTGTCCTCTGCGTCCAAATCCTCTTTCTCCACAAAGTCACTTGCAAGAGCATGCTGAGATGACCAAATACCCTTTGGTTGGTGAGAAAACTGGTGGAAACCTTTGCTGGGGTAGGACCGCTCATGTGATTCCCACTCAAAAGGGTCAGAGTTGTGACCAGCAGCAGCATAGTTTGGAAATCCAAAGCTTGAGGGTTTATAGTTGTAGGGATTATTTACTTGAGTAAATGAGTCCCAACCAGAGTCAGGATTTTTAGAACCATAGTCAGCATTTCCCTTTCCAGGCCAAGCAGGAAGACTCACATGTACAGCACCAGGAGAGGGTAAAGGAGCAATTGAGGGGTTGGAGGTAGACTGCCAATAAGCCCAGTTTGAGTGCAAATTGTCACCGAAGCTTGCAGTAGGGTGGCCTTTTCCAAAGGGTGGTAGGACATCAACACCAGATTGTTGAATTATTGAGTGTTCCATTTGATTTCCAAGTGCTGTTGGCCAGTTGGTACTTTGACTTTGTGTCGATTGGCCCTTGCCAGCAGGTGCATCCACATTCACCCAACCAGGTGCTTGCTGCAACATGTCAGAACTCACAGAAGTGTATGTGGGACTTTTATGAACTTGACTGGATCCAGGCAAATATAAGGGATAGTTGCCCCCTGTTATACCAGATTCAGGTTGGTAACTGGCTTGTGGTTTTTGAACTGAAATGTATTCTTCCCAATTTGCCAGGTTTCCACCTGGAAGAGAAACTTGCTGGCCACCAATAGTGCCAGGAGGGACATTTGATGGCTCATTGACTGGAGTGTACAGCCAATTTTGTTTAAAGCTATCATCAGGATCTGATGCAGTCTTACCTTTGACACTTTGAGGGTTCAGAGGACCAGTTTGAGATTCAAATAACGGTTCAAACACTTGACTGTACATCGACCAGCTTTGTTGGTTCTCATTAGGATTATCCATTGGCTTGCCCTTCACACCATTTACTGGGTAACTTGGTTGCTTGTAGACTTGACTGTATGATTCCCAACTATGTTGAGTTGGGTCACCAGGATTAGCCACACCTGGAGAGGTCCTTTTAACACTCTCAGTTTGTGGTTGGCTATTGAAAAGTGGTTCAAAAATTTGGCTGTATTCTGCCCAACTATGAGAATTTCCACCAGGACTAGATGCATGTTGGCCTTTTACTTGACTAGGGTGTGTCGCCTTCACACCACGAGTGGGAGCGCCAAGGGAATGTGACGGATCATAGTTGTGACTGTATGCCCAATTATAAGGAAGGTCACCACCAGCATTCACTACTTTTGGTCCTTTAACATTGCCATCTTTGATTGATTGAATACCATAACTAGAAGGTCTCTTGTCTAAACTGTATGAATCCCAACCGTGAAGGCTGCCACCTGAATGGGAGTCTGTAGTGCCAGGAGGAGCATTGGGAAGATTGTGTGACCATTTTTGTTGATTGTTTATGCCAATATTAGTTTGTTGCCCTTTCACTGCATCAAGAGGACTGCCTTTAACATCAGGAGGACTCAGAGGTGGTGTATACATTTGCTGCTCATTGGGAGGTACCTCAGGAAAGGGTTGTTGGGAACTAGATAATGGCTCAAATACTTGACTGTATGTTGACCAACCATGTTGCAGATAGTCACCTGGAAAAGATTCTTGCCCTTTTGAGCTGCTCAAACTTCCTTTTACATCAGAAGGAGCTCCAGGAAAGGTTGGTGGTTCAGCAACCACAGTGTGTGCTGGCCAACTTGGGAAGGGACTATGCAGACCTTTATCACTTGAGGGTTTGTATGTTGAATGCTGCATGTTGTAAGGACTGTATTCGGCCCAACCTTTGCGAGAGTAAGTTGGAGGTTGTCCTTTAGCAGTGGCGGCAAGTGATTCATAACTGAAAGGGGAAGCATGCATTGGATTCGTCGACCCCCAACCTTGCTGGGCATAAGACACTTTCCCTCCTGGGTGATTTTTGATAGCATTTGCAGCTACCAAACTAATTTTGGTGTTGGATGGTTGCTGTTCAGGTGAAGGATATGTTGACCAATGTTGCAAGTAGCCACCAGGATTAGACACTTCCTGCCCAGCAACACCTTTCAGGGAAACAGCTGATGGTTCATAGACTTCTGCGTGAGATGCCCAACTTGCTGGTTGGTAGTCACCTGCACTGCCGATTTGTGGATTATACCCTTTCCATTCTTTGTCACCACCTGATTTTACTGCATGCTGTCCCTTTACTGTGGCAGGACTTTCAGCTTGGGATTCAGAGGGTAGTTCATACATATCTCTATACGATGCCCAACTTTGGGGTTTTAAGACACCTTGTGGCGCAATCGTCTTAACTTGTTCATCAGAATTTGATGTTTTATAGCTTGATTTCTGATTGTGAAATGGCCATTTTAAGCCAGAAATTTGAGAATTGACATTAGTGCCATCAGATGTTAAAGGAGCATTTGAACGCTTGTTAGCATTGCGCACATGAGAAACTAGGTGCTTGTCAGCAAAGTCATCACTAGGAGTTGCGGGGCTTAATTGGGGAGCACTTCCAGGAGTGGGTTCAGCAGCTTGGCCTACAGGGTATGCATTTGAATAATCTTGCTGCAATGCCATAAGGGAAGGTCTCAGGCCTTCAGTTGCAGAGACGGACTTGTAAGGATGCCGCCGAGGATCTGAGAAATGAAGAACACTTAAATGCAGTAGGTGATAAGGTTATAAAGCCATATTAAGCACAAGGCTTACATTTTTCTTGCACTGGAGCACTTGCAGCATTGCTGATTAACAGCAAGCAGATCCAAGAAAACCTACAAGAAAAGTTAAAACTAGGGATGTTACAACTTAGTGACCGGTTCAAGAATTTACTGCGACACATCTGTGTGACGAGTTAAAGTTATTAATGAACATTGCATCCTTTATACAGATCTTTTTACAAAGCATCATGGTCATAATGATGGATGTGAAAGTAATTCTCTTGCCAGAAAACACAAGCCAGTATTTGTTGTAAAATACTGTCTAAAGTAGTTAAGGTTACTATATTGCAAAGCTCGCAACGATTAGACATAAATTTAAAAGATTCAACTGTTCACAACCGACACATTTAAAATAGATGTAACAATTTTAATTATTGATTTAAGTGTTGAACTGACATTTTTAGTGTATTGAACAAGTTTAATCATACCTCAGCAATGCATAGTGGAAATTATATAGGGCTTGCCAATGCCTCCTATTGCTGTCATTTAAAGGCAAAATTGAATATGCGGACACAGCTTCAGAGTAGCAGAAACATTATGAAAACATGCAGACACTTCAAAGTACATGGTGTCTGGTTTCTGAACAATCCATTTTGAATAGGTCAGAATAAATTTGATCCTGTTAAAAGCACTAAATGTAATACTACACATTAACCAACACTGAATGCAATATAGCTTGTGCAAAATGTTTTTGCATTAAATTGACATGTTAATGCAATTAAGACATTTAAAAAAAAAAAAAAAGCCAATATAGCCAGCTACCTTTGATCATTTAATAAACTTGTATGGCCACATTTTGACTTAAAGCTAGTCAGAATTTTGCATTTATAGTTAGATATGCAACATGCATTGCGCTAGAGCCCAGATCAATGACAAATCATGTCAAATATCTGGCTATACATTTACAGCCTACCCTACAAATTTCTACAGATGAGGGATCATAACACATTTTTTCCTTTCGAGACTGAAACAAGTTACGTTAGGCATCGAATTTGTTTGATTTAAACTGTCAAGTATATGCAGCATTACTCAGGCTACAAAACTAAAATGTGCTATTTGTTATGCTTTGAATACATACAACAGCCCCTTGAGACTCTTCATGATTAAAGGCTAAACATATAAACATTACTTTTAGTAGTGAACAGGCAATCACAGCTACGAAGCTGGGAACATATTGCCCAATATCGTGAA
Organism: Urocampus carinirostris; assembly: GCF_059441175.1. Classification (NCBI taxonomy): domain Eukaryota; kingdom Metazoa; phylum Chordata; class Actinopteri; order Syngnathiformes; family Syngnathidae; genus Urocampus; species Urocampus carinirostris. The sequence continues at coordinate 7,079,555 of NC_142367.1, read as the reverse complement.
TAAACGTCAACCAGTAATTCAATTAGAGTTTAAAGAATGGCATGCTAAAAGTCTTGCCATGCGCAAATTAGAAGCAGACAGAAAGCACCTGGATTTGTGACATGCGTGATTAACAAGTAACATCAGGCCCTTTGCAAGCAGCCATTACACCAATGTGGCCGCCAATGAAAATTTGTAATGCCAGAAGTTATACAGAGACACTCATTTGGTGGGATGGATGAAGAGACCCGACAGGCCCAACCCAGTACTAGACACATTTCTAATCTTTTGTTTTCTAAACTGTGTAACATGTCCCATTAGTATAAAAACGGGAAATTCAAGTTAATGCATTTCCGCAACACAATTGCCTACTAATATATATATATATATATATATAATTTTCTCTTTAAAGGTGGGTTTAACAGCACTAAATAAATCCATTATCTTACCAACTCCATCTAAACACAAAGTTAGGATGAACAATCATTTAGAAAAACAGTCAAAAGAAAAAAAAAAAATGTGCCTCAAATGGCATCAAAACTCACCCAGCCTTGAGTCCAGGCCCCATGTTTGCGACCCAGGGAGCTGTGACTGCACACAAGCAGACAGGAAGACAAGCTACTGTATGGAAAGTCCTGTGTCTAGATGCTTAAGTATGCTTCGTTCTGCTCGTTAGCTTTCATTCAATGCACCTGTGCCACTCTAACGAGGTGTACCTACTGCATGATGGCACCAATATGTTTTCAGCCATTTATGAATATTTCTTACTTGCAACCTCTCAGAATGTTCGGTGGCATCGGACCTATCCATACACATATTATTTCATTTATCTTTAATCTGTTCAAGTCAAATAACATTTATTTGTATGGCTCTGAATCACAAAATGTCTCAAAGGACTGCACAGGTTACAATTACACCATCCCCTGATCTTTAAGCAACATGCGGGCAAGGAAAAACTCAAAATACTCAGCAAAAGGAAAATAAACAGTGTTGGGCACGTTACTTTAAAAAAGTGATTTGTTGTAGTTACTCGATACTTCTTCCAAAAAATAACTGAGTTAGTAATTGAGTTACTATATAGTAAAAGTAACTAGTTAACGGGGAAAACTAAAGAAGGTGTATGTAAAATAATTTTCTGAGCAGTATTGGTCTCAGTTGACTAGAGAACAGACTGGTAGTGTTATGGAACCCTGTAATATTTATTGCAGGACACCAGCAACCAATTTATCCTACACTTGAAGTGCAAACAAAATATCATAAAATAACAATCAGCAGTAAACAATATAAAGTGAGTTTAATACATAAATCTAACTCGACTGGTCTGTTTTACAGATGGGAATTCCGACTATTTTTAGAGAACTGCCTTTTCCGGCTTGACTCACTGAAAAGAGCCGGCTCTTTTGGCACACAAATGGCTCTTCAGGTTGTTTTGATTGTTTAGATAGATAGATAGATAGATAGATAGATAGATACTTTATTCATCCCCGAAGGGAAATTCACTTTTCCAGCAGCATCCCTAAGCTGAGAACAATCGAAAATAACTGAGAACAATCGAAAATAACACGGGAGCTGCTAGAGTGGCTGCCATTCGTGACGGCGCCGGAGAAACGATTCAATTTGAATCATGTACAAACAAACAAACAATTGAATCATGTACAAGAAACGATTCAATCTGAATCATGTACAAACAAACAAACAATTGAATCATGTACAACAAACAAACAAAATATTTATGTTTCAATAAGTGGAGTGTTAATAAAATGGGGGGAAAATAATTTCTGATACTGATATAACCAGGTAAAACTAATTTTAAGTTACCTGTCCAAATGAATGTTGTGCCATCTCACCTTTCCCACTCTCTCTGCTCGCTCCAGAAACTTTATCAAATAGTCCAAAATTTTACCTCATCTTCTCCGCTCACCTCGTCGTCCTCTTCTCCTTCCACTTCGCACTACAGAGACTTTTTAGCTGAGCCGTCTCTTATGACACCATCCCCTGATCTAGACCAAACTAATGCAAGCAAAAATGCAATGGCAAAGCAAAGCCACTGAGGAGCTAAACGATATGCTGTGATTGAAGGAAAATAGGTTATGACACCAATGAGAATATATACATACATTTTTAACAACAAATTACAAAACGTGGCTCAAAATGTGCTAAAACTAACGACACATAGTTAAATTAAATTATTGAGGGATAAAATATATGCAGTATTAAGCAATACACCATATGTTCAATGAGAAAAAATATGAAACCAATATTTTTGGATGGTGCACATTTGCTGCGATGTATCATGTAAACTGGGGGCAAAAATCAAAAAAACAAAATAACCAAATATCCGAAAGAGAATGTGTTTAATTCTTCCATTTCAATTTATTGTGCATTAATATGAATAATCGAAAAGGAGGGAAATAAACTCTTAACTCTTAAACATTAAACTGAACATATTTATAAATATAGAAAGAAAAGAATGACGTACAAAACATTTTATTACCTTTTTTATACTCAAAAATTCAAATTCAAGAGCAGAGACTCCCCCAAAAAATGCATTTTGACCAATAACAAGAGAAATAGAGGGTCTCGAACGGAAGCGTCTTTCGAATGGCGGGTAGCGGCTCCGACTTCTAAGAGCCGGCTCATAAAGACGTTTCGTTCACGAACAACTAGTCAGAGTGCTTAAAATTTTCTAGAATCAGCCGTCATTTGGCGCATTAGTAAACACCATATTCGTAATTGCTATCTAACTATATGGTAGTTGCTGATTAAAGAGCGAAATCATCAAAAAAGACGAGAATGGAAATATACTCAAAGGAACGCACCGCGTTTGACCGTCAGTAACGATAACGGCGTTGTAACGGCGGAAAACCACACGATACTGAAAAAAATAATATCGTTACGTAACGGTGTTATTTATAAAGGCGTTATTCCCAACACTGAAAATAAGAAACCTTGAGAAGGGGCCTCACAAATGGTAATCCCCCTGTTCTAAGTGAAAAAAAAATATTCTTTAATTTATTTATTGTAGATCTGTAATATTTATATATTTTTTTATATTTCTTGCTCAAGAAGACATCTGCAGGTTTGAGAGTGTTCTCCATTCGGGCCCCGGTTCTGTGGAATGCTTTTCCCCCTGAGATTTGATCTGCAACCTCAGTGGAAATGTCTAAATCTAGGCCGAAAACACACTCATATTCTATAGCTTATGAATGACCTCTATTTCATGTTGACAATATCTGTGTAATTGTCATGATTACTGATGTGACTCAGCTGTGTCCGCTCATTTGGCGCCAACTGCCGCGGGTTCTGATTGGCTCCCTGTCAGTATTTGAACCCAGTCCTGTCTGTCCCCTGTTGTCAGTCCATCTGCGAATCTCCGTGTTTACTCGGCAAGCCTTTTTTCGATCCTGACTTCCGCCTGTCCCAATTCTCCTCCCGTTTGTCTCCGGCTACGACCTGTTTGGATCCTGACCACGTCTGCTCTCCTGTCCCGGCTTATGACCCCATTTTGTTCCCGACTACGTCTACTCTCCCGTTCTGGCTCACGACTCGTTTCCGACCCCGACCACGTCTTGCTCTCCCAGTCCCGGCTACCGACTAGTTGTCCGCCCCTGACATCACCATCGCTCGCTACGGAAGATCCACTTCCGTGTTCGGATCACAATCCGAGTACTAGAGCGACTTGCTTCCTGCGCCTAGCGAACACCAGATCATGGGCGCAGCCCTTCCTCTCTCTTTCAATAAAACTTGAGGTAAACATCACGCAGGTGGGTCCTGTTTCCGTTCTGGTCCTGACAGTAATATTTGTTATTGCAACATCCATTGCAGCCAGGTCATCCTGGGAGGGGGATTACCTCATGTGCGGTCCCTTCTCAAGGTTTCTTCAATTTCCTCATGTTGAGGTTTTTGAGTTTTTCCTTGCCCTCATGTAGGTTTTAGATCAGGGGATGGTGTAATAATAGTCTGTAGTTTGCAATAATCTGTTGAGACTCCTTGTGATTAAGGGCTATACAAATAAACATGATTTGACTTGACACTGTCTTTCAGGTTAAACTTGTTATGTGTAAAATATTATTTTTGAATTTTATACTTTATTTGTTGTTGCACTGAAAAGTGAATCTTTTCACTTTACATTTTGTTTTGTCATGGGTCAGGGATTCTGTGTTGCTTGACTTTATCGTTGCTTCGTATAAACAACTTGAAAGTTGAAATTGAGTTCACTGTAGGTCAGTGTTTCTCAAACAATTTGGTTGGGACCCAACAGTGGGTTGTGGAGTCATTTTCATTGTGTCGCGGGCCTTGTCCAAGGCGAATAATAATAATAAGAAAAAATACAATGGGTCAATTACAGTACACAGACATAGGGTCAATTTCACAGTTAGATGGCGATTAGGCCTTGCTTAATATCTTCTTCCTGTTCAGGCTAGAGCCCAATCGTTTCTGAGAGGGACCACATCTTGCTTTATTGTGATTGTGTTCATTTTCTTTCCTTTTTCTGCCCATAATAATGTGTCCCAAGAAAGTTAGTGATATGAAAAAGGAAAAGTGGAAAGCAATCAAAGCTATGATTGAGTGGAAGAAGGGAAAGATGGCAAATATGCAAATATTGTACCAGCTTAAATAGTTTAAAAATATTTCTAGATTTTTACCAGTACATCGATAGCTAGAAATGAAGTAATCATCGTTGTTTAGGAATACACATTTTCAATATTTTGGGTCCAAACATATTTAGTATGTGGATATTTTAAAGTAGTTTTAGGTTGTGGCTTGTTTGCAAGTTAGGCTTATTTGCGAGTGTATATAGTACAGTAAGGAAGTCACTTTGCTTTAAAATGTACGCTCCATGCATTTGATAAATTTGACGGATTGATATTTTTTTCTTTATTTGGGTCACAGCTTTTCATTAGGTTGGTCTTCGAGTCAGACCAGTTGAGAACCACTGCTGTAGTTTGTAGCATTTTCATTTGACTCCCAGGGTCTCGTGAAAAAGCACTGCTGGGCCATCTTAACAGCTTCCAGATGGTTCACCTTTTCACAGCGTTCTTTTCCAGTTAGCTTTTTGTAGTTAGCATTTTTGTATGGCAGTGCCTCTTGATATTATATTCTTTGAAAACAGCTACAAGCAAAAAAACAGCAAATTTAGGCAGATGCCGTTGTTTCTGATTTCGGTGAAAAAACACAACAATTTTCACTTGCTCTGAGAGCAACGGCCCTCACAATCAACTTTGTTTTTTTTTTTAAATTTTTTTTTTTTTTTAATTTACAGTAGCCATGTTGGAAATGGGGTGGGCATGACTGCATTAAAGGATATTATAATATAGAAGAATGATATATACTCAATACAATGCATAATCAATTAATACATTTGGTGTATAATGTTTCAATTATATCGGTAATGTATCATCAAAGCGCCAAGAAATCTTAATAGCCGTTAGGGACCCAAACCTTTTTAGTGTAGGGAGCCAAAAAAGCCGTACTTTTCAAAACTAATGTCCTGCAGCACTATTAGAAAATAGTTTGGTCCATCCAAAGCAAAACTGCCCTAAAGCTGTGATAACTTATATTTTCTCTCATTTTAGCACTAACAATACATTTTTCATACAATAATTGAAATTTATTTTCAAACGATCCACTCCGTTGTGTAAAAACGTTTTTTACTGTGGTGTGTTTAGTTGTGTGCGTGTGGTGCATGTGGATGTTGTATTTGTTCCAGTCACGTTGAAAGAACACAAAGGTTTTTAGAAATCTGAAAAAGAACACGCACAGACTTAAAGAGACGGATGCACGGGTAGGGGTTCAAAAGTGATGCAGGCCGGCCTTCACCGCTTTGACTTTCATCTTTGTTGGCACTTTCATCATCTGGTTGCAAGTTGAAAGCTTAAAAAAATACAGTTTGACAACAACATGCGACTACTTGTAGTCCCTCCCATACAAGATTCGTTTGTGGACATACACTACCTTTCAAAGGTTTTAAATCGCCCAGTGCTTCTTTCAAGATGAGGAAATTTCTGTTTTTCAATGAAGCAAAAATACACTCCATACATTATTAACTCATTCAATGCCCGATGTTTTTCTCCAATAAGGAATTTTTGCGATCATAATTTTTGATGGCCTACAGGAAGTTTAGTTTTGTAGCTACTGTATACTGTATAGTTTTAAGACATCTCAAACAAAAGCTTGAACCTTTTTCTTTCATGAGCTAAAAATATGTTTTGAGCTTTTGTTTAATAAATAACAGTTGAACATTGCTAAGTTTCTTAAAAAAAAACTTGTTTCCAAGAAAACTTTTAAGTAAAGTGAATTTTGGCCAAAGGATTCATTCCAAGCAGAACTTTCACTTTTTTTTGTTGCATTTGTGATACCTCAAATACCTATTCAATGCTTCCAATTAACATAGTGGGCACTTTGCTAGCAAAATAAAATTGTATTGCAATAACACTGAAGTGATGCATGAAGTTTTAAAGAACTTTTCAGTGCCCGATGTTTCCGGCAACGTGATCACAAGATTTTGGTCACCATGGCAATCGCATTCCTTCATACATGTATGAAATGTCATTCCTCTCAGACCAGATAATGATGAAGGGACTTGGTCAAGAAAAAAGCTCAGTCTGTACTTATCCATGTGGTCGCTTCTCTCACACACTGATTCATTACCGATTTGCTATATGGGCCGCCTACACACTTCAATTGCTGGATACAGAAAGCAAGACTAGGAAGTGAGTGCTCCCTTGATGTGAGGACAAAGATCATATCAAAGCCACTCTTGTAATCTAATGGGGATTTTTCATACTGAAACCTTTCCCAGAGGATTGATACTTACAAATAAGCTGCACTAAACCATTCACATTATTATATTAAGAATAAAACACAAAAAAGCATATTTGTACGTTTTAGTATTTGGAATAATGCTTTTTATAACATATTTATGTTTTGGCTCTAGACTTAAATGAGCTGCATGGACTGTTCCATTCGCAGCCATTTACTGGCTTGTGTCATCTTTGCAGCCTCTGTCAGCATGTTTATGATGCGTGCACATACTGTACGTGCTTTTCTTAAACACGCTCAAATGAACTCTTTTTTTTTCATATTTTTGAGGTTTTGGGTTGAGGTTTGGACAGGCCTTTTCTTGTTTTCACCATTTTCATGCTACACTGACAAATTGAAACAAAAAGGTGGGGAAAAGCCTGTAGTTACTCCGCACCGCAGCCCTGCCTCCCATTCCTCCTACCTAATGTGTTTCGTGCTAGATAGCTTTTGTAGAAGTGAGATAAAATCAAATAGATGCAATAAAAAACAAAATAATAAGGGCTCTTTGGACACATACCTAAGAGACGAAATACTTTTTAAGGACACCTCAAATGACACACCCCACTATTTACGTGGTACATGAATATTCAAGCTGTTAGTGTCTATATCCATATAGCTGTACAGTAATCCCTCGCTGTATCGCTGTTTATTTCTTGCGCTTTTGATACTTTGTGGATCTTTATTGCGCATTGTGCACTGCAGCAGACAACACACAACAAATGCTATCACTGGGCAGGTTACCAAGGGCTCTGTGCGTGTGTTTGTGGCTTTTGGGTTGGGCGCACACGTCGATGGGTCCACAAAAATCTAACTGCAAGACAGGGAAACAGATAATATTTAGCGGCTCATTACTTCGAAAAGAAATCATTAATTAAATCGGATGTGAGAAAAGTCAGAAGAGCGCAAAAAAATGCTGATCGCCACCGAGTGGTGATCTGTGAATAGTTGTTGAGTCTAGGAAGCGGGAGAAAAAGCAAAGCAAGGCTGCAGGACCGGCCTACTGCTACGGCTACGTAACAAATCACACTGGCCGAGCCTCAGATACATTACCCATGAAACAAATTACCTGTAGCTACAACTACAAGCCAGTACATTCATGACTCTTTTAATCATCATGGAGACCTGGCACAGCTTTGGGATCCCCGATGCTAGCGTGTAGCTAGCCGGCTGCTCTCTCCATCGCATTCTCATTCTGAACGGAGACGCCCTCCAATTTTGTTGTACTATTGAATATGACAATAAAGACCAATCGTTCAACTAGAATTCTGTCTTCTGTGTTTTTATTTGTAGATCTATAGTTATTATTTTGTTACAGTCATACATATTATATGTTACTGATATCTAATGATTAAATAAATGCAACATCAGCTAAAAGTAAGATTAGTGGGAGTACAACCAAGTTAGAGGAGAGTTACCATAAAGTCATAAAGACTATAAGCCACGACTTTTGTCACGAGCTTTCAACCCTGCAGCTTATGCAATGATGCGGCTAATTTATGCATTTTTTTCTAACGGCCACCAGGGGCGCCCCAGCAGTAAAGATAAGAGTGAGACAGGTGGAATATACGTGTCGAGGAAGACGCAAGTTTATTTTAACTTCGCGCTGACCCTCATCATGGATAACCAACGGACTGTAAATATTTTTACAGGGTTGGATTCTATGGATTGTCCTTAATGTAACAAAGCCATTTTTGCGGACATTAAATAAGTTGAAGGCAAGGGGACGTAATGGTGAGTTACGCAGGCTTTATAGTTTTCAGGTATTTTCTTTCAGACTGATCGTGATGTTTCTCTAAAGAGTTTATTTTGTAATGTCATTAATCCCAAGGGTTTAAGCTTTCCAATGATATGTGGCATGATATTTTAGGTACTGGTGATATTGTACAGACACATATTTGTTTAACAAGAGTCTAGCGGCCCGCTGGCGGGCCATTGAAAGATTAAGGGATTAAGGTTCCCTTTATTCTTTAAACTCTTTCTGTGTACCGTCATTTTTGATATGCAAACATTTCACATAAAAATCTTCATTTGTATCATTTTATTGCAAAAACAGAACATTTATTCGAAATACATTAATAAACCTTGTTCTGGTTGAATTTCATCCTTTAGCTAATTAGCCAGAAATGCTGTTTCTCATCATTTGCAAAATTCAATGACTTTGACTCACTGTCTCCAAAAATGAAAGAAATATGACTTTGAAGTTAAACAAAGAGAAAAATCGGGTTCTGATGTCTTGGTTTCATTATTCGTGTGCAAATTGTAATACCCAAAATCTGTATTCAAATACAGTGCAGAAAAACAAATGCTAATAAAAAAATTATGTAAAGGGACATTGTGTATTATTTAGCGCATTCTGGTGGTAAAAAAAAAATCTTCATTTGTTAAAAAAATGATGAGAATTTAGTTAATAAGCCAAAGTACATGACATTTCATATAAACAAGCATTCTTTTAAATCCTTGTTGGTTGAAAAATGTGTATTTATTTTACATAACATGAGGCTGGCCTAAATGGTAAATGGTCTGCATTTATATAGCACTATTGAAGTCACTGAAGACCTCCCAAAGCGCTTTACAATGTGCTTTACACTTACCCATTCACACACACCGATAGCAATGCAAGGCAACCTGCTTATCGGGGGCATCAGGGATTCAGTCTCTTCTTCAAGGACATTTCGACATTACCTCCTGAGCTACTGCCGCCTAGCGGGAACTGTCAGGGTTGTTTGTCATCTTGCTGATATGCGTACCCAAGAAGAAAACAAAAATCTTGTGAAAGGCTTGGAATTTTGGGGGGAAGTAAAATTGTGTGGTTTGACCACTTTAAGTCTCTGTAATCTGTATTTTGCCTTGTGGTTTGTAGAACTCGTTTTCGGTTGCAGGACACAATACAGCAACATCTAGTGATCAAATACAACACAGTGTTCATTTAAAATATGGATTACAATTTAACTAGTGTTGATCAAAATTGTTGAACACTGACAGCCAGCAGCACTACCGCCCCTGGTTTCCAGGTTCGGGAAACAGGATTGCTGATTGGCCGAGACCTTTTACCCAGCACAAAATTGTTAAAACGTCATATAACGAAATTGTGAACATGCTTAATTGCTGTTAAGATTGTCGAGAAAAATTGTTCAAACCTCACATTGTTTATTTGATGTTACTAGTGTCAATAAATTGTTCAAACCCCCAAAAAATTGCGTATTATTTAGCGGCTCCTAGTGGTAAAAAAAGAAAAACGTAATTAAGAAAAAAACAATGTATTGATTTGATTAATAATCAAAAATACATCATAATATAAACGTGCCATTTTTGTATACTCATAGGTAGTGGAATTCGTATTTGTTTGACATAAGACGAGCCTCAGCAAGAGGGAGCTGACATAAGTGTGCGCCACCTTGCTGCTACGGACACCCAAAGTACCCAAAACCTTACGCTTGCATGTTGAAAAAGTCGCAGGAAGCTGAGCATTTAGATTAGGAAAACAACGTACTTTGTATTCTTCCTTGTTCTTTGTAACACTGATTCTAGGTTGCACTGCACCAGCAACAGACATGGGGAATTTAATGCTCTTATCTGAAGGACCCTCTCTCTGTTTCTCCTTGCATGCTCAAAATCCATAGATTTGCCCTTTTCTCCTTAGTTTGAGTATCTGCTAAGAAAGGGTGTTTATTTTTCAAAATTGGAGTTTCAGTATAAAGTTTCTTAATGGGTTGATTAGGGATGAACGGTTGCCCAATATCCTCACAGTTCCTGACGTGACCAGGGACAGGTCAGGATTCAGGGAAGGGCATCAGGTCCTGCGAGATGTCAGCTTTATCCTGACTGTGCAGAACAGTGGATGGCAGGTGGTCATAGCAGATCTGAGCGCCATCGGAAACCGGTTAAATTCAGTCAAACTTGTGCTGAACAATGCCAGTACCGGTGGCTTCATTGTGCAGGTTGATATAATGATGGTAGGACACCATCTTGTTACTGAAGTCCACGGCTTCAACTAATGAAGTGGAACAATATCCGTTGATGTCGCAGGCATAGATGACTGAAGGGTGTAAACTTATGTTTAGTTATCAAAATCAGGGTTGAAATTTTTTCAAACTTGTTAGGTAGGAGTAAATGGTTGCCCTAAATCCTCATAATTCCTGAATATGACCTGGGACCGTAAAGGGTTCTGAGCAGGGCATCAGGTCATGCAAGATGTCAGTCTCGCACTGACTGTGCAGATTATTGTGGTTTTGTTGGCCGTCAGACACCAGTGAAACTTGGTCAAACTTGTTATAACGCCGGTACCGCTGTCTTTCTTGCGTAGGGTGGTATCATGATAGTAGGATACTATCTCCTTGCTGAAGTCCACGGTCTCCACCACCTAGGTCGAGCATCTGCTGCATCCCAAAATAGTAGAGAAGGCCTTGTGGAAGTTTACATCAAAGGGGTAAATAAATATAGGGTGTGAACTTGTGTTTAGTTATCAAAATCAGTTGAAATATCTTCCAACTTGTTAGTCGGAGATGAATGGTGGCCCCGAATTCTCACAGTTCCTGAACATGACCTGGGATTGTACAGGGTTCAGAGAAGGGCATCAGGTCCAGTGAGATGTCAGCCTCGCACTGACTGTGCAAAACGGCAGGCAGCAGTAGGTCATCGCGGTTCTGAGCGCTGTCAGACACCAGTGAAACTCGGTCAAACTTGTGATGAGCACCGGTAGGCGCAATGCCCGTGCCGTCCTTGTGCAAGGTGGTATCATGATGGTAGGACACCATCTCATTGCTAAAGTCCACAGCCTCCACGGCCGAGGTGGAGCAGTATCGGTTGCAGCCCAAAATAGTGGAGAAGGCCTTGCGGAAGTCGGCGTTGAAGGCATAGATGACCGGGTTCAGCGACGAGTTGGCCCATCCGAACCACACGAATATGCTGAAAGTAGTGTCGCTGACGCAAGGTGAAGCATCAGGCGCGTCTGCCTCACAGAAGGGAACTACACAGTTGAGCACGAAGAAAGGCAACCAACAGAATACAAACACACCCATAATGATGGAAAGCGTCTTCAAAACTTTAGTCTCCCTCTTGAAAGAACTCTTCAGCGCGCTCTCGTCCTGCGCAGAGGCGTTTGGACCCGATCCAGTGGCCGGCACCGGCGCGCGCTCCAGAGATGAGATGCGGCGAATTTGCGTCTGCGCGATGCGGAATATACGTGTGTAAGTACCCACCATGATGAACACTGGAATGTAGAAGCTGATGAGGGATGAGGCAATAGCGTAAGTGCGGTTTAGACTGGCATTACAGTCGTCCGGCAGGTCTCCTGTGGAGAAACGGTATTTTTTAAACGTGCAAAATGTTGTGAAATAGTACACAGTTTTTGCATATAATCAATTTATCTAACCATCCATCTATCTATCTATCTATCTATCTATCTATCTATCTATCTATCTATCTATCTATCTATATATATATATATATATATATATATATATATATATATATATATATATATATATACATACAGTGGAACCTCGGTTTTCGAACGTCTCTCAGTTCGAACAAATCAGTGTTCGACCAAAAATGTCGAGAAATTCTTGCTTCTCTGTTTGGTCAAAAATTCGGAGTTCGAACGCCGGTAATGCGTGAGGGCGTACGCTAGAGTGCGATGCTTAGCGGCGTACGGGTGTAGATCGTGTAGATCGCCCCCACAACTCGTGACCAACTGTTATCACGTGCGTGCTTCCCTTCTTGCTTTCGCTTTTAATATCGGTGAACGGAGTGTTTTGGCCCCTAACTATGCCTCCGAAGAAGGTCGGTGCAAGTAGGACAGGTGAAAAAAGAAAAGTTGTTCGTACAACTATTGCCTTTAAGAAAGACATAATAGCTAAATATGAAAGAGGTGTGCGAGTTTCCGATCTTGCCTGCGCCTTCTGCTGACCACCACAAAGGTAAGAAATCCTATTCATAATTCTTTTCTATATCTTTTTTTTTTACACGTTCGTGTTAGCGTAATCTTTCGTACGGAAGATTACGTTAACGCGAACGTACGATTAGCCTGGGTTAGATTCGAGGTAAACATTCAGGGTGTTGGAACTGAGCCCAAAATTCAGGGTGTTGGAACGGAGCCCCCTTTCCAATGAAGCGCTAGCCACTTGTGGTGCTAAATGACTTGTAAACGACCTGATTCTTTTATTTTTACACGTTCATGTTAGCGTAATCTTTCGTACGGAAGATTACGATAACGCGAATGTACGATTAGCCTGGGTTAGCTTCATGTTTACGTTAAACATTCATGGTAAACATTCAGGGTGTTGGAACGGATTAAAACGATTTACATTATTTTTAATGGGAAAAATGATTTCGGTGATTGGACAAATCGGTTCTCGAACACGGTTCTGGAACGGATTATGGTCGAGAACCGAGGTTCCACTGTACATATATATATATATATATATATATATATATATATATATATATATATATATATATATATATATACATACACATATTTCCGAGATAACGCTTTTTGAAGACAGCGTGTATTGTCTATGTCATCCTGAGATGTGACATCATTGGAGGAGCACCAAGTCCGTCTCCATATTATTTTACATGTTCATTAGTTGAAGAGGTTAAGAGTGTTTCAAGCAAACTTTCTGTAGTTTTTGTCAGGAATGCTTAGGCGTTGTGTCACAGGTGGAAGCAGTAATGATACTACAAAGCCCGGGCAGACAAAAAGAGGCTAACCGGTACCAATTGATGATAGGCCGTCGTAGCCTTAATGGAAAATTACCCCAACACTAACAGGGAGCTAAAACTCAGAGAATAACTCAAGCAGAAATGAGTGGTACAAGCAATCACTGTTTACTACAATTGCCGTCTATTTAGCAGGTTAATCCACATGTTGTGTTAATGGGTTTCGCTGTTTTGAAAGTGTTGTGTTTCTTCAATGATGTCACAGCTCTACATTAAACAAGCCAGATGGCTAGATTTTGAGTCTAAATTTCTTGAGTTAACTGTGGCGTGGAATATTTTGCATCATACAGTAATCTCTTGAAGTATCATGGTTTATTTATTACCATTTCGCTACTTTGCAGATATTCTATGTTCATTGTGTTATGCATTCTGATAAGCAAAACAATTGCCCCACCCCTTTTCTACTTGTTCCTGCCTGTGTGTCAATGACGTAGCGGTCTGAGTTGTACACATACATAAAACCACTTGACCTATATTGTATATGCGATAATCTTAACTTCAAGTTGGGTTTGCTCTTTGGTTTCAATGTATAATAGAGTCAGTAATAGAGTATTTAATTAATAACGTTTTCTAATTAGTGGGTATGATTATCATATTTGGAAGGCAACTGCCGCGAAAAAAGGGAGTACTGTATTTGCATACTTGTGGGGAGGAACACTATACTTTCTGTGCCTAATAAGAATGTGTTTGGGAATACCTTTAAGGGCGCGCATGTCCCGGTGCCAGTTGAGTTGCACGGGGATGAAGGAAATGAGGATGGAGAGAGTCCACGCTACTCCGATCATGACAAAAGCAAAGCGGCGCGTCATTTTTTGCTCGTAGCGGAAGGGGCTGGAGATTGCCCAGTAGCGGTCCATGCTGATGATGCACAAGTTGAGAATGGACGCCGTGGAGCACATGATGTCGAAGGCGACCCAAGTGTCACAAAAACGGCCGAAGATCCACGCACCCGCCACTTCAGACACGGCGCGCCACGGCATAACCAGCACGGCCACGAACAGGTCAGAAACCGCCAGGGAGATCACAAAAGAGTTGGTGACTTTGGAGCGAAGGTGGCGGAACTTGACCACGGCGGCGCACACAAGCGTGTTGCCCAGCAGCGTGGACACGATCAGGACGCACAGAACGAAGCCGGTCAATGCACGACCCAAACTAACGTCGCTGGTGGCAAACTGGCGGGTTCCGTCCCCAGTTTCATCCTCTAGGATGCGCGGATCCCAAGTGGCCATGGCTCGCTTGTCTGTGCCATCGGACGCTGCCGCTGCAAGGCAGGCAGCCTTCGGCTGTTGCGCCTCCACCTTAGGTCACTCCCGCCCCCTCTGTGTGAATTAGTTTAACATATTTCTCACGTGCAATATCAAATCGTGTGATTTGTTGACATTTCATTCATAAAGTTGTTGACTTTGTAATTTATCCGTGCCTATGTTGGGCAGAATCACAATCACCTTAATTATCATTGTATTACAATCTACTTACGAATTTAATTGGTTCTGGGAGTAGTTTAGTAACCTGAAACGTGTGTAAGTAGGCACCTTTTGAATGGAAACGCGCTAATCCGTTCCAAGCCTATGCTAGAGTTTGACATATTTTTTAAATAAATCGTAAAAGAGCATCAAAACATGAAACAAATACATTTTAAAATTAGATTACAGCACAATAAAAATAAAACGAGGGGCACAAAATGTAAAAATAAACAAACGAATTGTTAGGAATTAAATATCAAAATGTACCTTACACCAAGTTGTTCGAATTAGTTATCTGACTCCATTAACCAAACACAACCTAAATTCACCCAACAATTTATACGCGCTCGTTTCTTGAGGGAAAAGATGAACAGAAAAACCGACATTCTCACACGGGGGCAGATTTCATTTCATTGACAATTTAACTAAGTGTACTCCATCGAAAACGGCCGAATTAGTGACGTTTTAGTCTGTGTGAAGCCTTCTTCTGAAGTCCCTTAGCTCTCTCCTAATGGCCATCTTCTCCCCGCAAAATGGCGTGCCGACTCCTACCATGGGCGTGCCAAGGAAGCCCCCCCCTAGGATTCACCATCTCGTCGAAGGGTGTCGCGATGTCTGGAATACTCCAAACAAGAACGAGTGTTTCTACGTCATCAGGGCCTTTCTGCGTCTGGATGTGCTGATTATCTTATCAGCCTTATGTCCCATTTCCGCCGTTCCTGTAAACAACATTTTCCACCAGGGTGCCCTGACATCGCACTACAGCCCAGCCAGTGAATATCTTTTGCATTAAATGTAATTTGTATTCGATTGTATAAAATCCTTCATAATCAGATGTATAAAATCCTTCAAAACAAAAAACAAACAATGAAGGAAATAATCAAAACATTAATTTACCATTTAACTGGATTCTTCGTTAATTTGTCCTTAGCAGTGTTTTTTGCCTCGTGTTTCTTTAAAAACGGATCCAAAGACCCCTGCTTTCGCCCGGCGGAAATGCGTGAGTCAGACATCATGATAATGAGCGGTAGCCTGACATGTCCACACTTCTTCAGGGTGATCCTTTTCCACAAATTCGTAGACTTCATAGAGTTTTGCCAAAATGTCTTTAATTTGGGCTGATTGAATGATGGCTGCATCCTCCTCCTTGTCGTCTCTGAACTACTCCTGCACGGCGATGTGTGTTGTCATACCTTTCCTATTATCTTTTGCTTGGTTTTAATGGTCAGAAAGAGTCTCTTCTTTTCTTCTTGTACGCTTTTCTGCATGTTTTTCATTGTAAATGATAGCGGTAGCAAACAGTAGACTGTTCACAGAATGTAAAGGGGACTCGAAGAGCGTGCTGGGATTCACGCATACACATCGTTATGCTGGGTAGAACTCTAGGAGAGACCGATGGCAGTGCGTACTGTTCTGTATTTTTTACTTTGTATCCTTAAACACCTTCGTAACTAGAGGCAATATTTACCCGTTCAGGTACTTTGTAGCCTAAATTGTATGTATTTAGAGACATTTGTAAGTGGAGGTAGCACTGTACAACAGAATTACAGTTGCGCTCCAGATAAAATGTTTTCATCTCTTATAAAAAGTATTTACATATAAAATAAAAAACGGGATATTGCACTTAGAACCGGGATATTGCACTTAAAACTAACAAAGTCAACATGAAAACAAAAATACGTTCCATTGCACAATATTTTGGAAATGAAGTCAAAGTGTAACTAAAGCAAACAATGGAATGTAAAAACATTAAAATACTGCTTTTACAACAACTGTTTTAGAACCAAAATCAAAAACATCTCAAATAAAAATTATACACAACCGGGATATTGCCCTTAAAACTGGGACACTGCAATTTAAAACTATGTTTCACGACCGTGGTTTAGTGTGTTGATAGCTTTGGGGAAATAGCTATCCCTCAGTCTCTCCTTTCAGGGGTTGTGGGATCTGAACTGTCAGCCCAATGGTAACAGTTTTTAAAATATCCTGCAGGCTAGGCAGGGGGCAGCCAGTGATCTCTTGGGCCACGTTTATAATCCTCTTTAGGACTTTCCTGCCCGCTGCAGAGCATCCTGCGTGCCACGCCGTGATGCATTACATTAGGATTCTCTCTATGGTGGCGCTGTAGAATTTCACCAGCAGCTTCTTCTTTAGGTTGAGGAGTGGAGTTGCTGCTGGGTCTTCTTTATCACAGCCGCGGTGTTGGCCGTCCAGTACATGTCCTCAAAGATCTGTAAGCCCAGGAATTGGATGGTGTGGAAATTTCCACGTTGTCCCAGTTGATGTTGAGCCTGGCTGGTTCTGCTTTGCCCTTATTGAAGTCCAGGATTATTTTTTTCCTTTTTGTGGTCTTCATTAGGGGGTTGTTCTCTTAACACCAGCAGGACGAGAGCAACCTCGCACTGTGAAGAAAAAAAATGTAGTTTTTTACAGGAAAACACTGGCAGCTGTGGTTACCAGAGTGCAGTATTACGTCAGTTATCGCAGTAAAAGGGGACCAGAAGCTCCCTGCGAAAAGTGAAAATCTGCAAAGCATCCACAGTACAAAAAAGCCCACAAGAGTCAGAATTAAATTGAGATGAGATCCTTTCTGAATGAAAGTATATGGCTGTAGCAAAACAACAACTATAAATCTACAAATAAAAACACATAACACAGAATTGCAAGTGAATGAATGCTCTTTATCATCATACAAAAGTACAACAGAATTGGAGGTTCAGTGCAACAAAGCAATTTAGGGAGCAGCTGGCTAGCATCACGCTAGCATCAGGTAACTTCAAGTTGAGCCAGATCTCTCTGAAGATTAAAATACAAGAGTTAATGTAGCGTTTTCCCGCTAGTTGTATTTCTAAGGCATGCGTTTCATGGGTAATGGATTTGGCAATGGTGCTATACAGGATCCACAGGGGTAGCAGTAGACCGGACCTGCAGCCTTCCTATTGCCTTCTCTCCTGACGCTGCCTCAGTCGCCACCTGAACCCAATAACAATCCACATAATACGACTTGTGATCACCATTTCTTTGCTCTCTTCTGACTTTCCTCGGAGTTCGATTCAATTGATGAATTTATTTTCAAAGTAACGAGAGGCTAAAATACCAGCTCAGTGGTAGTCGGGCTCCCCTGTTTTGCGAGCCGTGGGCGGTGGACAATGACGTGCCCGGTTTCTGCAGCTGTTTGTTTAATCACAGTATTTATCACAGACAGTCACGCCCACCCAACACACAAATACCTCCCTAACCCGCCCCCGTTATAACATTTGCTGTCTGCTGTCTGCTCAGAACACATTGCATGATACGTTGATATTGATGACAATAAATACAATTCAATTCAAAATCCATGAAACAGTGAACCAGAGTAGCCTGACGCGTGGGGTCTCTGTATTGCAGTATTTCTTTGTCCACGTTACCGATTTTGTAGTTTTCTGTTCAGAGTTTTCATGAATAAATTCGATTAAAATCACACGTTGTTATTGTAAAGATAACCGAAACATTCTATTAAGTATTTTACAATAGTTTAAAGTGATTTACACAAAAGAAAATGTTTTTGAGTGTACATTACTTTGCTGTAGGGATTTTACATAGTTTTTATGTAAATGTCATGATCATTTTTTAAAGTACACGAGAAATTAGAGCAACACAATTAAACCCTTCCGACATTTTATCAGAAAAGATTATACCACAGGTGATTAAACCAGGAATGATGCTGCCCCCTTGTGTACAAAGAAGAACAACAAATCATCATAGGATTCACATTGGCCGAGCTGTGTCCAACATACAGTAATCCCTCGGTTATCGCGGTTAATGGGACCCAAAACCACCCGCAAAAAGTGAAAATCCGCGAAGTAGCGACAGCCCTTCAAAAATGCCTTAAAAAACAACAACATTTAAAAAAAAATATTTTAGCTTATTATTATTATTTTTTAGACCTGCGAAGCTCTGAACCCGCAAACGTGGAACCACGTAGTAGCGACGCCCCCTCAAAAATGCTTAAAAAAAGTAATAAAAAAATTTGATTATTTCATGCATTTCAGGTGGATTTGCTGGTCCAAATTGTCTCTAGGTGTGAATGAGCGAGCGAGTTGTCTGTCCCTGTGTGCCCTGCGATTGGCTGGCAACCAGTTCAGGGTGTCCCCTGCCCACTGCCCGATGATTGCTGGGTTGGGCTGAGGATAAGCGGTGCAGCTAATGAGATGAGATTTTTCAGACCCGCGAAGCTCTGAACCTGCGAACATGGAACCGCGAAGTAGCGAGGTCCCACTGTACTGCCCGTGGGCCGAATACGGCCGGTTGGATGATATAATCCAGCGGCCATTATTTTCTGAGTGTTAAAAAAAAGTTGTAATTTAAAAAAAAAAAAGAACAAAAACCATATGTTCCTTCTCACAGCTACAGGGCAGTGAAAGTGCAGTATTTACTCAGTTTCAGTCGCCTCAGTGTCAAGAACCAGAACAGGATCAGGACCCAAACATGTGATGTTTCTCACACAAGCCTTTATTTGATGGGAAATGGGGAGTCATGCATGTTACACAGCAGTCTGCTGTGAAATGATAAGAAACCAGAGGCCGATGAGATCGATACCAATTGCCCGAGTAGATATCAGACAGATGGGGTCGATACCGAACAAGACGGGACAGACAGGATTGATAATGAAACAGGATATCGAAATTAAACAGGACAAACTAGACGGGGATGAAACATGAAACCAATATTAAACAGGACAAAGTAAACGGGAACAATATCGGACAGGAGTTACCAACAGGAAAACAGGACCGGGTTAAAACCAACGTCTTGCGGGGCAGAGATTCATTGACGGACTGACAAAGGAAAAATGAGAGCACTGAGCTTAAATAGACAGAAAGCCAATCTGTCAATGAGCCGCAGCTGGCGCCATGGGAACTGTGACACTCATCCTAGTAATTTGATGAAATGATCTGCATTTATATAGCTCTTTTCAAGTCAATGACTTTCCAAAGCGCTTTACATTGTGCTTCACATTTCCCAATAGCGGCCGTGATCTGTGCAACCATGTAAGGCGCTAACCTGCTTATTGGGGGTATTGGGGGGTTTAGTGTCTTACCCAAGGACACTTCGACAAGTAACACGGACAAGCCGGGATTCGAACTGGGATCCCTTAATCCTAAAACGATCGCTCTACCTCCTGAGCTCCTGATGTTTACTGCTAAAACTATTTCAAAAGCAGTTTGACACTTGAGGCCAGGATATTTTTTATCAAAAGCTCACACTTAAGTTTATGTTTGTGATGTTTGTAGTGAGTTGGTTCAGATGTAACTGGTAAAATAAACAAATTGTTTACACATTCACTGACATGAAACATGAAAATAATTTTTTTCCACATAGCAGACCCCTGGAATAACAAAAATCATATACCCTAATCAAAAAAGCAGGATGGGCACAAGCAGGCTGGAGTTGCCCAAGACACACCACAGGAAATGGTGCCCCTACGGCCCTAGGGATTAAGGGATCCAGCTAACCAACCGACCAACCAACCAACCAAACAACCAACCAACCAACGGACCGACCGAAAGTAAAATAGTACTTGGTGAAAAAACTACTCAAGTACTGAATAACTGTAGCAACAGCATCAGCATATTTATTTATTTATTTATTTATTTTTAACAACTCTTTAATCAGATCATCAAATCATCAAATCAAGTCCATCCAATCAACAATAAATTGCAAGTCTTAGTAATTGTAAGTCAGTTCGTTTGGGTGAACCCTATGAGGATTAAATATACAGTGTGTGTGTGTGTGTGTGTGTGTGTGTGTCGCTACAGCTATACAATATGAGCCTACGGTATAGTAAACGTTCCTAACCCTGCTCACAAGTGCAACCCAGTGGTTGTTTGGGTCACTGGTCAAATCTAAATGGAATAAACGAGGTCTCAAAATAAATGTGTTTTAGCAGAGACAGACAGACGCGCACTTACGTGGAGGGAATTTAAATAACAGGTTCAATGTAGCATAATGTAGCGGAGTAAGAGTACAGTTTCTTCTTCACAAAACTACTCAAGTAAAAGGAGTGTAGTGATATAACCCTTGGATGCATGACCTTTCTGTACATAAACTCTATTATGAGTGGGGTCGAGAATTAGTGGGGAAGAAAATAAAAATACTGATGGCATCCTGTAATAAACACGTTTTATAAGGAATATCTGGAATATGACAATATCATTTTTTTCTAGTTTTAAATACTGTGAAAAATAACAACCCACGGGGCCATTTTTGACTCATTATGCATCCAAGGGTTACAAATACTCCTAGAAGTACAAAAGGTCTCAAAACATTTTCTAGTAAATATAACAGAGTAAATGTAACTAGCAACTACCCAGCTCTGTTTATAATATATCATTATTTGTTGGTTTTGGGGGGGGAGTTTTTTTCTCATCCTTCCAAAATTCAGATTCAGTCTATGGCTGCTTTGTTTTGAAGCGAGACTACCGGTAAGTATTTTTGCTTTAGATTTTGTTTGGGTAAAATGCAAATTGGAGTATTTTTCAGTCAAAAATCGCCCACCTTGCAATGGAACAATGCAAAATGATGCGCCTGCCTTTCATTTATATCCACAAGGAGGTTATAGGTTTTCCATGCTAATTTAGCAAGAGGTGAGACATGAGCCAAGGAACAATCTATTGAAAGTTGGTGCATGTCTAAGAATTTTAACTAAATTTTAACAACAGACCAAAAAATGTTTTGAGCTGTATTGTAGTTTAAGTGTGTGCAGGTAAGTCAGGTATTTCAAGGTCTCCACTAGTCATCTGGGGATAAAGATTGATCAAAACTTTCTCAGACATGCCTCCATTGTCATGACCAGAACGGAATTAGGACCCAGATGCGTAACGTTAACCACAAGTTTATTGAGATAAAGAGGAAAGGCAGCTCCCGCGATCCGGTGCTCGCTGGACGCTGGAAACAAGCCGCTCACAGAATCGGAACGTGTTCTTCCAGAGCGGGAGATCGTAGTGTCGTAGACGAAAAACAGGTCGATAGCCGGGACGGGAGATCAAAACGTGGTCGGGGTCAAAAAACACGTCGTAGCCAGAGACAAACGAGGAAATCAGGAACGGACGGGTGTAAAACGGTTGAAAAAAGCAGGACCGACGGGAGTCTTAGTCAAAATGCTTGCCTTGTAGAAACAGAGATTCGCTGACGGACAGACAACAGGCGAGTGAAAGGACTGAGCTTAAGTAGGACGGGGAACCAATCAGGAAGCCAGCAACGGCTGGCGCCAAACGAGCGGGCACAGGTGAAATCAATGAGTCATTGTCACATCCATGATGTTTAATTACAACTAATAGTCCATCATTGAATGTTTTTCATTGGGTAGATAATGTATGAAGTTGATATTAAATATCCTCATACAACGGTGCAACAGTGAGGGTGCTGAATCTGAGTCGGATAGAAAGGCTTCCGCTGCTACTGGTTAACATGGGAATACGTACAATCCGTTTCCATAAACAGAAAAATAGCCTAGAGGGAATGGGCGGCGCCAGGCTGCACATGTCCAAGACAAACCACAGGAAGTGGTCCCCCTATGGCACAGGTGGCAGACAGACAGAGAAACAGACAGACAGAGACGGACAGACAAAGAGAGACAGACAGAAAAAGAGAGAGGGAAAAAGACAGACAGACAGTCAGACGGACAGGGGGTGGGAGAGAGAGAGAGATAGAGAGAGATACTGACAGAAAGACAGACAGACAGACAGACAAACAGAAAGTGAGAGGGACCGAAAGGGAGAGACAGACAGACAGAAGAGGAGAAAGAGAGAGGGAGAGAGAGAGAGAGAGAGAGAGAGAAAGAGGGAGAGGGGGAGAAAGAGCAAGAAAGAGATTGGTTGGGGTGCCGGCTCTCATCGTTCACTTTAAAGAGCCGTCTCAGTAAGCCGTTTCGATCGCGAACCAACCATCCCTATCGGCGGGCATGCGCATTACCACGTGCTCGCGGGTGCAGATGATTCAGCAGGCTTCCGAGCGCCGCGTGACGTGATGACGTCACGTGTCCCTAATGAAAGCATCCGGATCCCTGAAAAAAATCACCTGCACCTGCTTTGTCCCCGTCGAGACGTCCGCTCATTTAGTCTCTTTTTGCGCCTGGAAACGAGAAGAAAATTGTCCCTGTCGTTCTCTACGCTGCCATTTCCGCGTTTTCACACCCATGTCAAGCGACCGCAGGTGAGCTCCCCGCTTTTCACACACGGTCTCTCAGCCACCTCCCTGTCACAAATGATAACCTATTAATATAATGATTCTGCGTGCCAAATGCCATGTAGTTCATCCGCAGCGACGGTCATTGCGGTGCATGTCGTGTTCCTGAGACATCGACTCTGTCAAATGGCGATGCGACCTCAATAGAGTAAATTCTGAATAGAGCACTTTCGATCATGCCTCATGTTTGACGCAATACAAGCACCTAAAGCAATATTTAAAGGTGTCTCATTCGTAACCTCGATTATTTATTCAAATTGTCATACCTCTCAACCCAGAGTGAATAACGTTAACTAGTTGCAGTCACTAGTTACTTCATCTAAAATGTACTGTAATTAATTTAACCCCCCACCCCCAAAAAAAAAAATACTTACACCCAAGTAGGGCGTTACTCTTAAAAGAACTAGTTTTAAAGGTGCATACTACATCTAAACAGGGCACTATAAAATGTGTATAAGTGCCAGGATTACATATCAGTTATGGACATTTATTATGGGCTCTACAAAAAATTAAGGTAGTGTTTCCCAGTGGTAAATTATAATGGGAAGAACTTCCTGCAACTGAATATGTAAGCCACATAGCAGTTATTTTTACATGACACCTATCTGGGATTTTGTCTCAAAAATATTTTCACACGTATTGCTCAAATCCACACATATATTAGCAATTTACTCAAGATCTAAAAATCATGTCTTGATAAATGCACACACAAGATTAAAAATCCTCTATGTAAATCGCAGATATATGTGTGGATCTGCCAAATACATGTTTCACACTGGATTTCTTACTTTAAAGGTACTGGGGAATTTTTGATTTTTTTTTGAAAGTCCCTTTAAAGTGCTTGAATGTGGCTAGGCAATGTACAAACCCTATAATTAATAGACATGGCCACCCGTCTACCCGGAGTGACTAACAACTGTAATTAGTTACAGTTACTTCATTTAAAAAATAATATTCCTACCAACCAGGTTACTTACACTCTGTAAAAAACAGTTATAAATCAACCCAAATACTCTCAAGGGCAGCACGGCAGCGCAGTGGTTAGCGCATGTGCGGCACAGTTCATGTCATGGGAACCTCCTGCGTGGGTTCAAATCCAGCTCCAGACTTCCTGTGCGGAGTTTGTATGTTCTCCCCGTGCTTGCGTGGGTTTCCTCCGGGCACTCCGGTTTCCTCCCACATTCCAAAAACATGCATTTTAGGTGAATTGGCCGGTCCAAATTGTCCCTAGGTGTGAATGAGCGAGTGAGTTGTCTGTCCCCGTGTGCCCTGCGATTGGCTGGCAACCAGTTCAGGGTGTCCACTGCCCGGAGATGCCTGGGCTGGGCTACAGCCCCCCCGCGACCCTAATGAGGATAAGCGGTACAGTTTATGAGATGAGATGAGATGAGACTCTCCTTCAAGCCGACCCTTTAAAATGGCCACATAATGAAATAAATAGAAGAACATTTGTACATCAACCTGTGGAACCAGTGAACTCTTCATAGTTATTGACTTGTCTAGTCTTGAGAGGTTGCAAACAAACAGTACGCTGAGACACTCCATAATAATTTTCACTCTGTGCTTCAAAGCAGATATCCACCAGATTACTGACACACAGAATTTCCGATTTACTCCGAAAGTAACTTTTTAGTTACAAATAATCGCATATATGCACAACGAAACGTATGACTAAAACTGCTTAAAACTGGCGACATAATAAAATAAACGTATGCCAACATGTTGAGCAGTGAATCTTTAATATTTCTTGGCTTGTGCATTCTTGAGGGTTTGTAAATGATCACTTAGCTGAGACACTCCATATCAGGTTTGTCTTCTGTCCTCAAACCACTTGAATATTTTCTGCTCCATATCTGTTTACTGCCCAAGACGCTGTCTTTTTTTTTCTTGGCATGGTGTATTGCAAAATTACTTTTAGAAATAAATCGACCAAAATTAAGCACTGTTTTACCGTAAATTATCGGCCAATGTTTGTCTCATTAATTTTAAAGGTGAATCACAATCGGGATGCATGCATGATGAGCACTGCTTGGGTTTCCTGGCTCTAGATCATAATTCCTAGCTATTGTTTAGATGAAATGGACATAATCGCATTGGGCGCTCAAACTAAGCAATTATTTTGATAAGAACCTGGCATGCATGTACACGTTGAGATGTTGTTTTATCAAAATATAATCCTGGTAGATTAGGTCTACACCCTTTTAAAATAACAAAGGTTTGTCATGTCAGTGTAACTTTTCCATGCTATTCCATCTTCTTATTCAAAAAAATATTTTGATTGCCTAAAAAGTCTGGCATTTTGAACAGTAGCACTGCCTGTTTCAGATCCTATTAATACACAAATTCATGGTTACTTACCACATATGTCAAAGGCCCATGTGCCAGATGTGGCCCGGGAGAAGGTTTTCTACTGCCCCTGAGATAATCTTGATAGATTGTTATAAAATTCACTCGGAATTGCTGCATTTTTTTCCTGCACAATACTTCTTGAACAAAGTGTTTTTGCACACTATTGTATTTCAATCCAATTCAATAATGGCACTACAAAATTGTTTTTTCCTTAAAGTCAATTTATCCTTCTCATGCTAAAATAGAGAATGTTGGGTCTTGATGTTGCCTGAATAATAGCGCTTACTGGCACTGAGGTAGATTATAGCATCAATCTTCTCAATAAAAAAATGGAAAATAAAAAAGTAATGTACATACTACACCACCAGAATAATTATTTTAAGTGGCAAGAACATATTTAGCTTTAATTGTAAACTGTTAGCATTAGTATCTGTATTGTCATCGCTTTAGGGCTCACCAGCTATTCAGATTCAGATTCAGATCTACTTTATTGTCATTCTAGTACACGTGTATACAGAACGAAATGTCGATGCATCTGACCCCCACAGTTTCCTTGAATGTACAGATATAAATAAAGTTGTATTGTAATTGGCTACGTATAGTATTTTACCATAGTGCCGATAGTGCAAGAAGAGTAGCTAACCAGATGTGCAAAATGGGCAGTCAGGTTAACAAGTCAGGTACACAGTAACATTAACACTGTAACAATAACGCTGTAATTACCATAGTGCAGAGAGCAATGTGCAATGAGTGGCAAGCTATAAAAAACTGCCAGTAGTGCAAAAAGTCAGATTAGCAGCCGTTTAGATTTAAGTACTATATGTTAGATTGACCATTTAACAGTCTAATGGCCAGGGGGACTAGACTATTGCGGAGCCTGGTGGTCCTGCACCCCACACTGCAGAACCTCTTCCCAGAGGCTAGCAGAGTGAACAGTCCATGATGGGGGTGAGAGGGGTCCCCGGTAATGTTCTTAGCATGGGATAGGCAGCGCTTCTGGCCAATGTCCTGAATGGAGGGAAGTGCAGTCCCGATTATTTTCTCTGCTGTCCTCGTTACCCTCCTCACACTACCCCAGTCGGTAGCGCTGCAGCCTCCACACCACACAGAGATACAGCTGGTCAGGATACTCTCTATGGTGCCCCTGTAGAATGTGATGAGGGAGGGTGGGGGCAGGTGGGCTCTCCTCATCCTCCGCAGGAAGTACAGGCGCTGCTGTGCCCTCTTAACCAGTGATGCAGTGTTCACGGACCAGGTGAGTTTGTTTGTAATGTGCACCCCTAGGAACTTGATACTGCTGACAACCTCCACAGCCTTGTTGTTGATGCAAAGTGGGGCATGGTTGGGCTGTTTTTTCCTAAAGTCGACAATGATCTCTTTAGTTTTGTCAACATTCAGGACCAGGCTGTTGTCCCTGCACCAGCCCACCAACTGCTCCACCTCCTCTCTGTAGGCTAGGTCGTTGTCATCCCTGATGAGGCCCACTACTGTTGTGTCGTCAGCATACTTCACGATGTGGTTTGTGGCGGACCTAGGGACGCAGTCGTGTGTCATCAAGGTGAACAGCAAGGGGCTTAGGACGCAGCCTTGGGGGGAGCCCGTGCTGAGGTAGATGACATCTGAACTGTTCTGACCTATCCGCACTGATTGGGGTCTGTCACAGAGGAAGTCCAGCAGCCAGTTCCGCAGGGGGGTGTTGAAACCCAGGAGTCTCATTTTGTCTACCAGATGTTGTGGGATGATGGTGTTGAATGCTGAACTGAAGTCCAGGAACAGCATCCGCACATGGGTGTTCTTCTCCTCTAGATGTGTCAGGCTCAGGTGAAGCGCAGAGGAGATGGCATCCCTGGTGGAGCGGTTTGTCCTGTAGGCAAACTGAAAGGGGTCGAATGAGGAGGGGAGACTGGAGGTGATGTGCTCTTTAACCAGTCTCTCAAAGCACTTCATTATGATAGGAGTCAGTGCAACGGGCCGGTAATCGTTGAATGATAAGATCTGGGGTTTCTTTGGCACTGGGATGATGTTGGCAAATTTGAAGCATGATGGTACTTTGGCTTGGTCTAGCGAGGTGTTGAAAATGTCTGTTAGTACACAAGCCAGCTGATCGGCGCACTCCCTAAGTAACCGCCCCGGAATGTTGTCCGGGCCTGGAGCCTTCCTTGTGTTGACCCTTCTCAGGGTCTTCCTCACGTCAGATGAGTCCAGGTGGAGTGCTCTTTCGTCCTGATTTGGAACCGCTTTCGCTGCAGTGGTGCCGTTTTGTGCCTCGAACCTTCCAAAGAATTTGTTGAGGTCATTCAGAAAGTCCATGCTAGTGTCCTGCACTTATTTTGTTGTTGTAAGTGGCAGCCGATTTAAACATGTCCCAATCAGTGCAATCAAAGCAGTCCTGTAGTGCCTCCATTGCCCCCTCAGACCACACCCTCACCTGCTTCACTGTAGGTTTTTCTCTGGTCAGCAGGGGCTTGTATGCTGGAATTAGCATAACAGAAAGGTGATCTGATGAGCCAAGGTGGGGGCGGGGGGCTGCTTTATATGCACCTTTGATGTTTGTGTAGGCCAGGTCTAATGTGTTCCTACCTCTTGTAGCAACCCCTAGAAAAAGGATGGAATCCCCAGTCTTGGACAAGTACTTCTTCCGGCATTTTATTTTGTAGAAACAACTCGGATAAAAAGCATGAATAAATTATAAAGTTTTTCAAAAGTGCAACTCATTGGCATTCAGAAACACTAAAATAAATGAATAAAAAAACTTTGTGGTGGTCTGTAGATGCTACTTTTATAGACTAAGCACAGGGAAAAAATATAAAACTCCATTCTGAGAAAAAAAAAATTGAATCATGAAAAAACAGATGAAGAAATAACAATCAAAACATCACTAGTATGTAGTTGCACCACCTTTGGCTGTTTTGACAGTTTGCAGTCTCCGAGGAGTGGGCTTGATGAGTGTCACACTTTTATTCATCAGTCTTGGGCCAACTCTCTTTGATTGCAGTTTACAGATCATCTTTGCAGGTCGGACAGAGCCTTGCTGTGGACATTTTTTCAAATTCCACCATGTTTTCAATTGGGTTGGGACGTGGGCTATTTGCAGGTATTTGACCGTATGCGTTTTTCTCCAAGGAATGCTTTCACAGTTTTTGTTCTGTGGCGTGATGCATCGTCATCTTGGAAAATTAGTTATACATTCCCAAACATTTTATCAATTGAAGGTATATGAAAGCTGTCCAAAAAATCAACGTCAACTTGTGCATTAATTGCAGATTAGACCACAGCCATCTCCCCAGAGCCTTTGCCTGACATACAGCCCCATATCATTAAGGACTGAGGGAATTTTGACGTTTTCTTTAGGCAATCCTCTTTGTAAATCTCAACCGA
Organism: Urocampus carinirostris; assembly: GCF_059441175.1. Classification (NCBI taxonomy): domain Eukaryota; kingdom Metazoa; phylum Chordata; class Actinopteri; order Syngnathiformes; family Syngnathidae; genus Urocampus; species Urocampus carinirostris. The sequence continues at coordinate 7,050,636 of NC_142367.1, read as the reverse complement.
ACGGCACCAAACAAAAGTTCCAACATCATCACCTTGTCCAATGCAAATTCGTGACTCATCACTGAAGATCCAGTCATCCACAGTCAATGATTGGCTCTCCTTAGCTCATTGCAGTTTTGTTCTTTTGTTTTCAAGCATCAACGATGGTTTCCTTTTATGAAAATCCCATTTCCTTTAGGCGATTTTGCACAGTTATTTCACATACATTGACTCCAACTTCCTCACATTTCCTCTTCAATTGTCTTGTTGTGCATTTTATGTTTTCAAGACGTATGGCCTTTAGTTGTTTGTCTTGACACCTACATGCCTTCCTTGGCCTACCGGTTCGCTTGACTTTAACAACCTCCCTATGCTGTTTGTAGTTAGTACAAATCTTTGATTCAGCGGACTGTGAACAGCCCGCATCTTTGGGAACCATACGACTAGAGTTACCTTCTTCAAGAAGTTTGACGATTCTCTTTGGTTTCAAGAGACATCTGTCTTGTTGGATCCATGATTATGGGCACTCCACTTAGTCCAGGAGCCTTCCAAGATGTGATAACTGCACTGTTTTTAACTGCTGACTAACGAGCAGACTTGATCTAAGATGGGTGCCCAATATTGGAAAGGCAATTGACTGGGTGCGTCCTTATTTTCTACTCAACTGATCCCATTTTTTTCCCTCAGAATGGAGTGATTCCATATTTTTTCCCTGTGCTTGGCCTATAAACGTAGCATTTACTGATCACCACAAAGTTTTATTTCTTTTAGTTTTTCTGAACGCCAAGGTTTCCCACTTTTGGAAATGTTTTATTTTTTTCATGCTATTTTTTATGTGTTATCTGTTCTACAGAATAAAATGTCGGAGTGAGTTCCTATCCAAGCTTGATGATTCCATACTTTGGGGTTGTAGCACAACATCAGCAACACACTTTGCGGACATTAGATGGTTTGACTAGCATTAGCAACTAGCATTGTTTGCCTCTGACATCACAGCTCCGGATGACAAAGACAAGACATGCTGTCTTCAAAATGCAAAATAATTCAAATATGTTGCTGAATTATATATAGATATTATACAAAAAAAGCGTACTATTTCCTCACAGATTGCAAGTTTTAGAATTTGGGATTACCTTTTAATCCCCAAAATAAAAATTGCATAAATTATTACATTTTTTGATTTGGTCTAAACAATTCAACACCGTAATTCACTATTTTATAGTACTACAGTTAAACTTAAGGCGATGTCCTACACCAGAGTAGTCAGTAATGCATCATTCTCCACAGGCTGCACTGCATCACAATTAGTCATTATGATAGTAGGTTTATATAGATACATTAATACATGCTGCATTGATTATTGGGCTTTAATAAGGCTTTTAATTTTTTGCGGCTCAAGACAGTTTAATTCAGGGTTGCCGATCTCTGGCGTAAAGGCTTTGAAAATGTGACCATGACTAACATAAGATCAGTCATACAAACCCGTGTCTATTAGAAGCTTGGTATCTGGACCTGCAGCTCTTTGAGGAGACAGAACATCTTTGTCTTTTAACAGTGATGCTGCTTTGTGGAGTTTGACCAAACTCTCTGCCGTTTTGAAGCAATCCCAGTAGAACAAAGATGTTGCCCTTTTCCTGGTTCACATGAGTTGCTTTCTTGTTGCCGTATAATCATTTTAAGAATGTATTCATGCTTATGTTGTATCCTTCATTTTATTTCATTTATCTAATTATTTTATTTTATCATGCTCAATGAGTGGAATTGCTGATGGCAAATTAAAAATTTTCTCTCACTACAGCAAACAACATCTGACTTACACTTTTCAATTCCACTTTGTTGGGCGCCATATTTACCGGTTTTTGTAAAACAAAGCTCTGACTAATAGGGTTGCACGATTAAGCGAAATGACATAGTGCGATTGTGTAATTGTGACACCTTGTTTTTTTTTCAAGGATTTATTGACTGCAACCATAAAAAGGCCCCCAGAAGAGGGTGGTGTTTACTTAAGTTTAACCCCTTAAAAATCCTGTAAAATTCACATAAAATCTTAATCCAAAGTAAATTGAATGATGTTGTTGAACATTTTGTAGAGTCTGGACAATTTGATTCTCTTTTGAAAGGAAACACACTCAATTTACGTCCCCAACTGAAATAATTACTGCAAGTGCTACTAACTTTGAGTAATCTAAGTTAGAACACACAGAAATGGGAGAATAATTATTCTCTGCTGAATCGTTTTAATTTTATTTGAAATCACATGCAAGGTGAGTGTAGCATGGGCATCTTAGCTGGAAAACATCTGTGACAATAGCATTAGGCCTTACCTGGCCCCAGGTCAAAGTTGATCACCATCTAAAAAACTAAACATTAGCATTTTATACATTTTTAAGGGGTTATCTAGGTGTGACTGGTGACATCATACAGATACCTCTTTGCTTCTAAACGGCCTCCTGGCTTTTAGTTGGGTTAAAGCATGCCACTTGTATGAACACTTGACTGAAAGGGTGGGATTAAAAAAAAGACCACGGGTTGTTAATTTTTCAAAATCTTAAAAAAATAATAACATTTGTCATACTTGTATTGTCATATTCCAGGTATTCCTCATCAGCATGTTTATGTCCTGATGCCTTTAGTATTTGTATCTTTTTTTCCTATAATTACCAACTCGTGGAAGAATAAATGTATTGGTAGGGTCATGCATCAAAGGATTAAGTACCTTTCTCTTAAAATCAAAAATCACATCGAAATTACAATACTGGTCTGAAAAATTGCAATCAGGTTTTTCTCAATCGTTTAGCCCTACTGACTAGTAATATTTTCCATTGAAACGATCAATAAAAGGGTGATTTTTTAATTGTTAGAGGGTTGGGAGGGAGTAAGGGGAATCAAAGGGAGGGACAAGAGAGAGAGAGGAAGGAGAGCGGGAGGGAGCAGAAGAGGGAGGGAGGAGGGAAAGAAGAGAGCGATGAGATCAAATGTCTGCTTCTTTGTGAGTTTGCAGTCCTTATAAGCTCGACTAGAAAATGATGAAATTCCGGTATAAAACAATTGTCGTTATCCATCTGTCCACTATCTGCACCGCTTATCCTCAGTATGGTCGCGAGGGTGCTGGAACCCATCCCATGCATCTTTGGGCAGGGGACATCCTGAACTAGTTGCCACCAGGTCGCATGGCACACAGAGAGGGACATCTCACTCGCTCATTCAGTTTGGGACAATTTGGACCAGCCAATTAACATGCATGTTTTTGGAATTTGGGAGGAAACCGGAGTGCCCTGAGAAAACCCACGCAAGCACATGTAGAACATGCAAACTCCTCACAGGAAGGCTGGTGGCTGGATTTGAATCTATGATCTTAGAATAGTGCCGCAGACGCGCTAACAACCCAGCTGCCGCGGTCCCTAATGTAATTATAATCTGAATTAAATTTATTTTTACAGGTAGTTTCTTATTTGCTGTATGATTTATCACTGATTGATATATTTTCATGCTTGTTCTTAGTATTAGTTATAGGAACTGTGTGGAGAAAAAAAAAATCAGACCACACGCACACAAATCCCTCCATAACATGCCCCCATAATAGTCTTTGCTATGTGTTGTCACCATCCACTATGAGTATTAAAACAGCAAAAATTAAACCCCGATACAGCGAGAGATTACTGTATTTTGTTAGCCAATTTGTACAGTAAGAGAACACTCATTCCTCATGAAAAAACCCTTGATGACAGTTTGTGGAAAAAAACTTGCATGGTACATTCAACTCACTCAGCATGGTGTGAATAATTAACAGAGACCGATATCTTATCCAGATCTTTTCTTTCACCCTCAGCCTCGCCACTACCTGAGTCACGTCTGATGTCCACTCCCGCCATGCCCACTCCAGTATCCAGGTTGCCCAGATTTGGCCCATGGTCTAAAACTTCGAACCGGACACCCAACGTTGCCGCTGCCACTTCGCAAGCCTGTACCACCACTCTTGTCCCAAATGGGTTCTACCACCATCCTGAGCCAGCATTAGGCAACAGCTTTACAAACAGAGCAGCATCCCCAGCGAGACGGATCGGAACCATTTGCCCACCCACAAAGTATTCCTCAAAATGGAGGAAAGTCTATAAAGAGGATGGAGAAGACGGTCATAAAACTGACCGCAGGACTTGTCAACCGCAGGAGTTCACTGTGGCTCTAAAGACGCAAGATAAATCACTTCCTATCCCTAAAAGTGGACTTCACGTCGGTAAATCAAGACTTCCTGTCTCTAAAATTGGACTTCCTGTTTCAAAAACGAGGTTAATTGGGCCCAAACAGAATCTTGGTAGTGTTTCTGGATCCAAACTGCAACCACCTCAGGTGTCCACTCGATTGGGTTTCATTTCAAGGTCTAGTCTTGGGTCTGGTCGTGTTTCTTTACCACCAGCCAAATGCTCAGATTCCAGCAACAACTTTGAATCATTGCAGCCTTCGCAGCCCACCAAAGGCAATCTTTTTCCTTCACGAAGCTTCGGTTTCCAGTGCAGCATGTCCTCAAATATCCCCACTTTGTCAGCCTCTCCCCAGCCCATTTGCACCCAGCTGAGTCACAAACAGCCCAGTTTGTCCCATGATCAAAATGAATCCCTTGAAGGTCACATTGTTCCGAAGAAGTCTCTCCTTCTTGCTCCCAAAGTTAAGAGCAAAGGCTATCAAAAATCGCATCCGTCGATAACCAAGCAAGCCCGAACATATGGGAAGGGAGCAAGTGAAGTGAACGTGAAAAGCTCATCAAGAACGTCATCCTCCGTGGAAAATGATGCAGGTGAGGTTAAAAATGTCAATAAAACAAGTAATGCACAAGTATCGATACCAAGAATAATATCCTGCCAACACCTGGCCAAATTGAGTATTCACAAAATTGAAGACTGCCAGGGGACCAGTGTTCCCTTTAGGCTGCGCGCGTGCACAATTGCGCACTGCTCGCATATTCTCAGCGCACAAGAAAATCTAGCCAGCGCACAAGGGTCCTAAGCAGCTCTTCAGGTTGTTTTTGCTTCTTTAATCCCAACATGACCAAATATTATGTAAAATTATGCACAAAATGACTTAAATGAAGGGGGAATAGAACAAAAAAGAAAAAAATACCAAGATGAAAAAGTAGTGAAAAGCTGAGAAAAAGGGAAGAGAAAAAAAGAAGGAAAAATTTAGAATCAAAGCCAGGAAAAAAAGAAAAGAAAGAAATGTAGGTAAAAAGTAAATAGAGAACAAAAAGAAAAAAGTAACAGCTTGGAAAAATAAACACAATGAGATTTTTTAAGAGGAATTTAAAAAAAAGTAGAAAAAAGAATAAAAAGTTTGTGTTGCATTCAAATAATTTCCAATTATATCAAGTGAATCTTGTTGCCAACATTGTACTTCCACTAAAAAATGTGATTAAGTACAGTTCTGTATCTTACAACCGACAAAATAAGCCCCCAAAAATGTTAATATTATGCGACAAAATATATCAGGAAATAAAAAGAAATGGATATCTTGTGAAAGAATTGTAAGAACAAACGACGTTCGTAGGCCGTACAACCTTTTCAATAGTACATAGGTCAATTCATTCAAAAGAGAAAAATAATTTTGCATTGCGAAACTCAGAAAAATGTAACTTGATGTCAAGTTTTGGACATGTTTGATATTTAATTATCTTGCCACACTTATGGATTATGGTTGTTCACTGTTGTTTCAAGCGTTGCTCACCGACTTTGTGTGAACGCACAGACCTGTGGAAAATTACAGGGAACATTGCAGGAGACGTAATGGTGAGTTACGCCGGCTTGATAGTTTTCCGGTATTTGTTTACCGAATAATCGTGACGTTTCTCTGATGAGAGTATTTTGAATATTGAATCCCAAAAGTTTAAGCTTTCCAATGAGATGTTGCATGACGTATTTCAGTGACTGGTGACATCGTAGGGACACGTATTTTTTTAACAAAAGTCCAGCAGCCCGGGTCGGAACCTTATGGGGTTAAAGTACCGTATATTGTTAAAACTTTTTCTGTGTACCGTCTTTCATGCGTCTTATAGTCAGGTGCCGTTTATGTATGTGTAACCGCGGTTTTCGATGTCCCACCAAAGATCCACATTCACGCTGGACTGGATGATGAGGTTTTTATTATTACAGTTTCTGCAAATGGATGAGTCACAACATTAGCTTTTTCTGCTGGGTCTGATCTCTTTGATCTCTTTGTAGTTCTCTCTGGTAAGACTAACAACAAAGCATATCAAAGAGCTTTCTTTTCACTTTACAGAAAATACATTTTAGAATATCACAATACATTTTTACATCTTTACATTTTAACAAGATACTTTTAACAAGAGATCGTATAGTGGATTTTTAACGTTTACAATGAATTCAACATGTTTTTCTTTAGTCTGAATTTTAACCAACATCATCCTTTTTTAATGTATATGAGAAAATAGGAATAAAAACAATAATGAGTATAAAAATGGGTACAATTTACCTGCAAATGGATGAGTCACAACATTAGCTTTTTCTGCTGGGTCTGATCTCTTTGATCTCTACAAAGGGGAATTAATATTTAGTAAAACTGAAACAAAACGAAAATAAACCTAAACAGCTTGACAATATCAATCACATTACTATGCATGGTGAGAGATTTGTCAGCTGGGGTTATAATGTTTAAAATTAACTTCTTTTGTGGAGCACCAAAAGATATGTCTTACCTTTGTAGTTCTCTCTGGTAAGACTAACAACAAACCCCGCCTCCCGGTCACATGTTAGAAGCCAAAACCAGACCCCACCCCATACTAGCAGATGGCACTGTTGGACTCAGCATTGCAGGACATTTACCAAAAACTATACACATGTTTCAGCAGGAATTTCAATAAAACAAAAGTTATTATTACACCCGTTAGATATGTAAGAAATGTTTTTTCTTTTAGAAATGTACTGGGTGCGGCTTATCAGGTGCACTCTATAGTCCAGAATTTACGGTAATTATTTTTAACTTTTTTAGCTCTGGTGCATCGTCCAAATGTCATGCATGTTTTGCAGAATGCACACCAGCTGTTCCAGCATCCCAAGTCGAACCTTTGGTCCCAGCACAGACTTTGGTAGACTTGCCACTGTTGTCAAGCACACCTGTGGACCACAATTGCGTCAGTCAGGAATACATGGACGACTTTGACAACATGGGTAAAGACCTGAACACTTCACCAGTCTAATGGTACCAAGCCAGCGCCTGTGTCGCACATCTTTTTCGTCTCATAGGAAATGGAGGCGTGGGCATCTTCATTCCCTCCAAAAATGAGGAGGATGACTCCGGCTTGGACCGATCGAGCGTCGGCTTCTGTGAGCGCCAGCCTGAGAGGAACGCTATTACAATGGCGACGGAACTTCAATTTCTGGATAACACTTTGGACTTGACAAATGTGACACTCACCGGTCAGTTTTGAAAATATTATGCCGTATTTTCTGCATTATAAGATGCACCAGATCATAAGGTGCACGCCTCCCCCCCAAATTTTTTTTGTCATACATTTTTCATTTATATAGGGTTGCATAAAAAATAAATACATTTACATTAAAATGATTTATTTCATAGAACATGTATTAATATTATTGCATCTTGTTTCACAACTAAAATTTAAACACTACATTTATGAATGGTTATTGTACTGTCTTCCCTTTTTCGCCAACTAGACAGCTAGTGGGGAATGTCCCTAATAGGCAGACTTACCTACTTTAGTCGCTGTTTATAGCCTCAACCATTACCCTTATAAACTCGCCGTACATTTAAAAAAGTAGAATAGTTGTGCGCCATGAGAGCATTACCTCTGTTGAAATATTTTTGGGTGGTATTTCCCTTTTGAGCAGGGTCATTGGCACATGAGAATGGAAAGCCTAAACAGTATGACTGGCTCCAGATGGAAACTAAAATCCTGAAATGGGGGTGATAAACAGCCCAAATATGTAATTGTGCATGTATGATTTGTTTATAATAGCTAAACATCAAGATGCAAAGAATCCTAGGAGCAAACACAAGATAACTGGAGACTGGAAGTTCAAAAGCAGCTGTCAACAAATGTGCTGAGTTAGGTTCTTGGGCCATTTTTCACATCAAGTGCAACTTACCTGGCTTCTTGTGAAAGATGGTGGTCATATCTAAACTCATAAATCCTTTTCCTTTGTGGAAAGACTCTCAAACAGATGTATATATATATATATATATATATATATATATATATATATATATATGTATATGTATATGTATATATATGTATATGTATATACTTGGATCAAAGACGAAAGAATTATCAACACCATCGTTTTGCTCATGGGTAAAAAAGGCTTGTTAGCTTTCTAAGCTCAGACATGCTAACAACAATTTAAACGAGGCGCCGTCACGAATGGCAGCCACTCCAGCAGCTCCCGTGTTATTTTCGATTGTTCTCGATTGTTCTCAGCTCAGGGATGCTGCTGGAAAAGTGAATTTCCCTTCGGGGATGAATAAAGTATCTATCTATCTATCTATCTATCTAATTTTTTACAAAACTTTTTCATTGAAAATAATCTTTAATCAAGTAATCATAATACTTTACAAACTTATGGACAATTACTGTCCAACAAAAGAGGATTTGCCATGAGCATTCAAAAATTGGCGTCTGACCTGCCGTCTAAAGTTCTGCGCTTTTGTTTTCTTTCAGCAAACATTACTGGACTAACAACAAGAGGGCATTAGAAGATCATTCTATATGTTTATCATAGGCAAAACAGTTACTGTATGCAGTGCAATTTAATTCCTACTATACATTGTATCCTTTGTATTTTCTATATTTAATGTCCTCCAAATTATTATTATTTCCTGGCCAATTTGGGGATTTAGCTGCACCTTATGGCCATAAAATAACGTATGTCCAAGACAAAGTGAATACACCAGAGATAAATTCATTTTAATTCTGTTTTGCTTATTATTAGGCAACGATGGACCAAACCATCTGACCAGATTCTCCTGCCGCAGCAGGTCCAGTCAGTCCGACTACCAAGAGCAGGTCACTGTCCAATCACATTTCTTATCAGTCAAGTTAATTTACGATCAAGTTGTTTAACGTTGAGTTTGTTTTCTGTTTGGACCCTCAGGGGAGCGCATCCCTGGACTTGTCCCCATCAGACAGCTGCGCTTCTGGGGGCATCTACATGTGGGATGAGGAGGGACTGGAGCCGTTGGGGGACGCTGCCTCGCATGATTTGTTGGACTGTGGGCTTGCTCACCACATTGGGAGTTTCGACTCTGATGTCAACAGTAGCGTAAGATGCTAATGCAAAATATATCATCTGAGCAACACTCTTAAAATGGGTATTATAACAGAATTTTAAATAAAAAAAAATGTTATCCTTACATCATAGATTATACCGTAAATTCTCACCTGCCAGCAGCTACCCTTTTTTTTTGGGTGGTGGCACAGAGGAAAATGGCAAGCAGCTCTATTACACAATGCATGCGCTCAAAACAATGCTGTGACGTCTAGAGACATTTGAGGCCCTTCGAGAGAAATTAGTAACTGCTTTTGCCATTTTAATTCAAATATTATACATAACTGGAGCAAAACAAAAGGTTTGTCAGTACTTTTTTTCTAAATTTAGAACTTACTCACAATATTTAAACTTTTTTTTACCCAAAAATAAAGTTCTCAATTCATACATCGAAATTGTTATCTCAGAGTTTCTCATAGAATTTTTGGAGACCGACAGTCTAGGAGGGTTTGGGGGCGTGCACTCCTGTAAGAAAAATTTCTACATTTAAAAGTCAAAATTTCATGCACTTTTAGAGCAAAATCACGAAACTAAATCTGATGAATGTGTGGCCTTGTAAACTATTGAATCATAAATACAATAGTTATGAAAGGCAATGACACATTTTAACAAAAAGTATAAAAAGTAATTAGTGTGAAGAAATACATCCCCCTTCTCAATGAACAAATTAGTTCTGTGACAGAGACGAAAACACGCATATTAACCAATTAACCAAAAGCTAGTGAGTGGACAAAGAGTGCCAGTGAGCACACAATGGCATTTCCGATCCCTCTCGAATGAGATATCAACGTTATTTTGATTGTTTCATTCAGATATTAAAGATTGTATTATATTTTTTTAATAATACAACTTAATGAGACTCAGGCAGATCAAATTAGACCCTGGCGGCCCACTAGAGATTGTCAATGGTATGGGAAACCCTACATCTATGAAAAACGGTACACTTCTTTTTACGTATCAACTGCATTAATATCAGGTTGTCATTACTACATTGAGTTAATCCTCGAGAAACGATGACAAGGGAATGCAATTTGGTCTAGTAGCACAGCAACCACCAATGACAAAAGCACAAAAACCGCGTCTGTTTTGCAATCTGGCACTATTCTTCATTGTCTGGTTGCCCTGGCAGTGTTGTCTAGGAATATAGGGCTCACATTTTATGTGATGCAGCCTTCATTCACGTTTTCTTTCGGTGCAGTACTGAATATGTCAACTTTGTAATCACCATCATAAAAGGTCACATGATCCGAAACCACGTGAACAACTCAAAGCAGAGCTGAAAAAGACGCAGCTGAAAGCTGTGCCAGGTATGCGGGGACACGGTGCCCTTGGCGCACTGCACGCAGCTTTTGATCAGATGCTCAGATTCTTTAGTCCGGAATTTACGGTAGTTTTGTCTAAAAAGTTAAAAATAATTTGTAGTGATGGGCAAGTACCGATCCCAGGTTTCCGGATAGTTCCAGATTATTTAAAGGTACCTGAAACTCCTGACGATAGCTGATGTCAATATCGGCTGCTCTCCAATGACACTAATAAGAAAATAGAGAAATATTGTCATTAATTTCATGCAACTTTAAAGTGACCGTGTGTAATATTTAGTGCTCCCTAGTGGTAAAAAAAAAACTTCAGTAAAAAGAAAAACTGGCTGCAAAAATTGGGTACATCTGGCAGAGGTTGACAGGTATAAGATCACAAGACTGTTGATACGTAAGCACTTTGTACTCACTTAAAATTGCTGTAACTTCAAGTGAATATACACACACAAAAAAATGACAGCACATTTTTTGATTATTTTTTTGCCTGTAGTAGTTCTTTTGCGCGAACTTGCCGAGCTGATGCTGGCGTGATCACTCGAGAGCGCCTTGAGCGGTCTCTAGTGGTAGCCTTTGGGACTGCTTGTGAATTAAAATGTCTGTCATTACGTTTGGGTTTGGCCCATGCCGGGCTGGATTTTTATTTTAGGCCCGATCTTACGTCTACCATAAATGTATTGATTCATGTTTTTAAAATGTAGCTAAGTGTTCACCTCTGCTCTGACCTTTGATTAATGATAAAGCTGCGTTGCAATGATGTCGTGGGCAAGCACTGCTGCGCTACAGTAATGTCGTTGGCAACCATTGTATTGAGGGCAATGTAGTGTTGGTGCTTGCAAAACACCTGTGGACTATTCTAATAGTAATTATAAATCATAGATGATTAATTCAAAGACCGGATCTGGCTGGCTGGCCTTGACTTTGACATATATCTTGAAGATGAACAACCCCTCACGGCTTTGGATTGCAACTTCGAATCTTTAAGTCCTCTGATTTGCTGCGGAAAGGCATTCAGTGTCTGTACAGTCTTAGCTATTAGTTGACTGCCGCTGGGCTTGACTTTCAAGCCTTTGAAGCTAACTTAGAGCGTTTTGAGCTCTCGGGCCTTGCTGCTAAGTGGGAGCCCTTTTGGTGCTAGGCACATGAGCGAGCAGGAAAATCCGCTGAAAGAAGGGGCCTGACCAATGAGATCAAAAGACAAAAGCAGACTACCATGAACATGTTGCTAGTAGGGCTGCAGCCAATGGCTAAGTAGACGCCTCGTCACCCACTATTGAAAGGGTTAGTCGAATAATCGGACAATTACATTTAGCATGACGTTGATTTAGTTATGTGTAAAATGATATTTTTGAAAGTATTTATTGATCATACTAGGTGTTAGTACAAACTTAAACAAAAATACAAACTAATTAGGCACAGTACTCTGTTAGTAGAGACTTAAATCCATGAATAGACCTCTATTCATTTTTTAGGGACAGGCAAATAAACGATGAATTGAAATCAAGTAAACCTTTTTTAATTCCTGTTAAAATCAGGGACTGGTGTAATTGAACTATGTGGAGTCCTTAGACATTTTGTGATTAAGGACTATAAAAATAAATGTGAATTGACTTGACTTGACTTGTTAATCAAGAAAAGGCTCAATAGAAGCAGTAGACCAGTAAATAAAACATTTATGTTCATTTTGTGAAGTACATTCGGAGATTAACTGCAAAGTCTGTATCAAAAGAACTTTTCAACAGGCATTCAACAGTTGGAAATCTAACAACATCTTTTCTTATTTGACTTTTTGTCATGATTTAATTGGCCCATGTGTCAGATTTTTGAATCAGTTATTTTTTTCCTTTTCTTCCAGGATCCTGTAACCAACGTGGACTCTTGTGATTTGGAGGAAGACGACCTCATGCTTGATGCAGACTTTCCGGAAGACATTTCACTCCACACTGGTGAGCAAACATCAAGTACCGTACATTTTGGACTACAAACTATTATTATTATTATCATTATTATTTTTAAAACATTTCAAACACTGCGGCTTCAATGTACTGTACTGTATTGATTAAAATTCAGAAGCCTGTACAATCAAAGCAGCCTGTGCACATGCTGCCCTATGCGACTGATCTTAAGCTCGCACATCACAAAGTGATAGAGAAGTCAATGTATTGCTGCTACTATTACATGCAGACACTAGGGCGGCATTACTTCAGGAGGGAGAGCGCTCTTCTTGGGATCAAGAGGTCGCAGGTCCGATTTAAGTGTCCTTGGGCAAGACACTGAATCCCCAATGCCTTATATAACAGGTACTTGGTAGTTGGGAGGTCTTCATTGACTTGAAAAGCGCCATAAAAATGCAGACCATTTACGTTTATTTAGTTACCAACTGAAAGGGGGTACATGATATAGATTATTGGGCTAACTATTATTGGAATAATAACTTAACAGTTTTCAGCACAATCAGAAAAACGTACCTGACAACAAGTCACCTGCTGCCTCACAGAAATATTCAATATACAACTTGTTAGAAAATGTGCAATCCTTTATGTATTCACAATGTGTTACTTTTTTGTACTAGACATTTCTCTGATGATTTTTAAAAATGTAATCAATGGATAAGAATTTACATGGCTCTTTAAGCTTGCCGCTTAAAATTCAGTGCAGCTTGTCCTTAAATTTGCACATTCGGCTTTTAATCAAGTACTCTCTAACATTAGAACAATTATGCTAGAATGAAGCATTTGAGTAAAAATCAAGCCGATGGGTGTGCCATGTAAAAAATTATTAATATTAGCGCTTTTGCTCACTCTGCAGATGATGACTGCTTTTCCCATATGGCAGAGTGGAGGACGAGGCAGCTGTGCTGGAGGACACAGGAAGATAGTGGTGACAACAGGTGCCGTTTTTTTAAATTGGGGAAATTCTTCCTGCTATTCCCACCTATGTTTTCTCCAGATTTTGGTCTAACGCGTGACAAAGGATAGCATAGTACTGCATTATTAATTACATTTTGTAATTGTTGTCATTACGACATTGTGCATACTGCACACTACTTATTAAATGTAGATCATAAATTTAAATGGCCTTTGCTGAATTTGCATAGTCACATCCATCCCAAAATTGGCCAGCAACTATGTCTGAAGGACCAGCCCATTTATATTTACAGATAGAGCACAACTACATTCAGTTATGACAGCACCATCTCAGGCCAAATTACGAGGTAACTGAATTACTCCTCATTGTATATACTCGCATGCAAGTTGAATATACAACTATAAAATAAAGTACTGAATTCAGGGGCTCAGTACATATGTGCATATTTCTCTGTGTCAATGATAGCAAATGGTAGGTACTGTGATAGGCTGGTGTATGCTGTTAGTCAAGCAGCGGTCAATGTGCCTGACGAAACAAACTGCGAAGCACTGCGTTTGCAAGTTTCTAGCGGCTCGTTACATTGAAATCGGACTCTAAGGAAAGTCAGAATAGCGCATAGAAATGGTGATCACCAGCGGGTGCTCTGTGGATTATTAAATCAGGGAAAGGACTGAGGTGGCATTGGGAAAGAAAGGCTGCAAGTCTGGCCTACAGGGGCTATGCTACGTAAAAACTCTCACAAGCCACCCATGCTGAGTCTGAATCTCAACGCTATGTCCAATACCCATTAAACAAATGTTCTGAAGCTACAACTTGAGGGAAACTGCTACATTTGGGATGGTTGTATTTTTATCGTCGCGGAGACCTGGCTCAATTTACGGGACCCCTGATTCTAGCATGCAGCTAACCAGCCACTAATTTCTTACTCTGAAAGAAGAATCCCTCCGATTTCGTCTTACTTTTTAGGGTCTACAGTTATTATTTAGTTACAGTCACATACTCTGTCAGTAAGGACTTCATCTCGAGGTAACTTTGCCCCCTTGGAAGCCTTTATGAAGGTGCGACGCTACTCTCAGTCTTTTCACTTTTCGCAGGGGGTTCTGCTCCCAATTATCCATGATAACCAACATTATATCTATCTTTTTTTTCTCTTTTTTTTCCCCCACTTGATATTGTGTGTACTCTGGTGGTCGTAGTAACAAACATTGGCTTGGTGCCCTAATATAGGGAGGAGGGATGCTATGATGAACAAGACAACACTGGTGTGGATGAATACCTTTGTCTTGATCTTTCTCCTCAAAGGTAACACAATGGCAATTCCACTATATAAGAAATTAGATAATGAACTTCTGAATTGGAATGATTGTCGAGAAATGAATGAGTTACTGTATGTCTTTTCCAGCCCCCATCAAGATGTGCATTGTTTAATTGAGATAAAATAATAGATAAATCTTGTTATCAAAACTAAACTAAACTCTCTCACTGCCAATCTATTCAAAGATCTTTGACATTTCCATCAGGCGAATTTGTTTAGAATGTTTTAATTTAAAATGTGAACTAATTATTGCAAATTCCAAACCTTAACGGCTAATTTTTTGCTACATTCTAAACACTTGGGCTTATTCATCTTTTTTATCTGAGGCACCTAAGAAAACAGCAGGTGCTCATTTCCACAATGCATGGATACATACAGTGAAGAAAATGAGCATTTGAACACCCTGCTATTTTGCTATTTCTCAAAGTTGGAAATCATGGAGGGGTCTGAAATTTTCATCGTAGGTGCATGTCCACTGTGAGAGAAATAGACTAAAAAGAAAAATCCAGACATCACAATGCACGATTTTTTAACGAAGTCATCATTCATATTTTCGGCGCAGTATTCAATATTTGCTCATCTGTGTAATTGACATCTTGAATGGTCACATGCAACAATGTCATAACATCTCAATGGGTTCTGTAATATTTGTGAAATTACATATCGATGATGCTGAAAATTTTAATCCTGTCCAAGATGTTTTTCATTCTTTTTTAGCATATAGCTTGCGGAAGTGATACGCCTGTTCCGAACACTTGTGTAACTCACCAAAGAACAATACTCAATTGACTCCTTTTAAATGCCTAAAAGAGTTGGCCCCCTCAGGACTCCTGATGTCGACGTGGAGGACCTAGCTGAAGATGTCTGTGCCCTCCGGTCACACCTGGAACTCCTTCAAAGGTTTCTGCAGCAGGTGAGAGCACAATGGTAACCACTTTTTTTTTTTTCTCAATTTCTATCCAAATGATCTTTCGATTAAGTAGTGGCCTATTTTCACTTGTGTTACTCTCAGCTTATTGATTAAAATGTACTGCACTCTACGCTAATGTTCTTCATATTAGTGGTTTATAATCACATTGCTAATGTTTTACTCCCAAAATGTTTAGGAAGATACTGACGTCGACATTCTGACTACTAACACGCTCAGTCCAGAAGACCGCAATAAATCACTGGTGGGCAATAACTCTCAAAGTACTGTAAATTCCAGACAATGAAGTGAACATGATTCAAAGCCGCATGCTCAAATTTAAGAACAAAACTCTATTTCGTCCTAGTACGAGACGCACTGGATTTAAAGTTGCAGGCTTAAACGGCCATAAAAATGAACTAATTCACATCCCTTTCTTGCACTTCAAGCCTGGTTTACACATTCCACCAGCCGAGTGGGGAACTTTGTATCGGCGCCTTTGGCTGCAGAATGCCAACAGCGCTGTGTCGTCACACACCTAACTTCGTTTTCAGCTGCGTCGATTCTCAGTTCTGCTGTTTTCGGATCATTTGAAACGGCGGTAACAATGATGCAACGGCGATAACACCTATTTACTACTGCGTGAAAACTGGCTGTGTCGCGGCAAAGTGTAAGCTCTATAGTTCTAGATGACGGTGCCTCAGTAATCATATTGTGGAGAATAGTGCCGGATTGCAACACAGACTTGTCTTTTTGTGTTGTTGTCATTGGTGGTTTCTGCAGTAACAGACCAAATAGCATTCGCTTGTTATCGTTCCTCAAGGATTAAAGGAAACTTGAGCAGCCTGATATTGACGCCAATTAAACAGAAAGAGAAGTATAGCATTTTTGATAACTTCCACTCCATTGCTGCTCAATTTGGATGTATAAATTGAGGACTTGATTTGTGGGTGAAAACTGAAATATCGTGAATATGTTGTAAATATTGAATAAAAAAAAACTCCAGTTTTGCTCCTGTTAATATTGGCAAAAACATGGACTTACTGGAAGAGCGACATAAAAGTTTCTAGACTTCGCCGCGACGTTTTGTATTCAGAACGCGTGCATTGTAGAAAAGAGCAGCTCACCTTTTTTCCTTGGTTTTCCTCGGTGCCGCCACAAAGAGAGAATGTACCTCACCGTATTTAAAGCTTGCCCTATTTAAAATGTAGCAAAAAAGTAGCGGCTTGTAGTCCGGAATTTACGGTTCATTCTTAATCAGTCAAGAAGCGCCCGGTCACAAGTTGTTTTTGTGCTTGTTTAGGTGGAGACCCTCCTCAAGGAGATGCAGAAGCTCAAAGAGGATCTGAGGAGCAAAGATGAAATCATTTCGAGGCTTACCCTTCAGCTGGTTTGTTCTGCCTTTCTACCATACTCTCGAGGCGTGGCTTTTTTACAGTGAAACAGCTTTAGGCAAACTATGGCCTGCGGGCTACACACTGCTTTTTAAACCAACCCAATGAATGAAAATATAATCTTAAAGTGCTGTTAACAACAATTCTCCCCTTGCTCCAATACTCTACTGCTAGCTGCACTTGTTGTGCTGATCCATCATTTAAAAATGAGGTATACTTAAGTTAGAATTATTTGTTGTCAAAATTTTGACTGATTTTTGAAGGCCTACAGGAAATGTTGTTCTGTAGCTATATAGGTATAGGACATGTCAAAAGATAGTTCTAACCCTCAACTTTCATGAAAAAAGGGGGTTTTAAAAAGTGTTTTTTGCTCTGCCAGTTTCTGTTTCTACTTTTTACCAATTTTGCATTTCAAGCAGAACTTTCACTTTGGTGCTTTTTTTCTAATACCTCCAATATCTAAACGAATGTTTTTTCAACCTGTTTTTACCCAAGGCACATTTCTCACATTGAAAAAAAAATCCTGCGGATCACCACAAGTCAGTGCCGTTGCATCTCCGGTAAAAGTGAAAAATGAAACATATCCTTTGCTAGACTGCACAGGGACACAAATTGGTTCAGACCTGCACAAAATGTCATCCCTCTCTGCCCTGATGGTGACAAAGGGACTTGATCATCTTTTTAGAAAGAAAAAAACCTCGAAGTCTTAACTGTTTGTACGTATCCAAATTTTTGCTGCTCTAACCACAACTGCCTTACAACGCCTATACTCGCCATATGCGGCTGCCTACACACTTTATTCTCTGGAAAACTGACTAGGAAGTGGTGGCTTCTTCGATGTGTGGACATAGATCTGATCAAAGCCACTCCTTCTATCTAATAGTGATTTTTCGTACTGAAATCATTCTCAGATGCTTCATACTTACTCATGAGTTACTCCAAACCCTTTCTAATATTTTGTTAAATAAAACCCCAAAAATATTTTTACAATTTGGCACTTGGGGACAAGGGTTCTGAGGAGCTATGTATACATTATGGCACAGAATGAAATAATGTGACACTGTTTGTGAGTGACAGTGTGCCTGGCAATGGATTCATCACAAGCAACATTCTCGAGTAGATGTGTCTAAAAGCAAAGGCTTTTCTCAAATATACCGATATTTTTTTTGGTTTTTGCAACACCTCAATGAAGAAAATTGGTGTGCGCAGGCTGGTGCCTCACCAACCAGGGGGTGTCGCTGCCTTACAGACAAGATGGAAAAAAAAGAGCAACACACGCAGACGAGCGCCAAGTCAGGCGAGAACGTTGCTTCGCAGACACTTTGGACAGAGCGCACGGTACATACGTTCAAACACATACAAAATGGTACATTCCGCGCCACGTGCGAAAGAACTTTTCATAGAAAAACAAAGAAATTACAAAATCCAACTCACCCACAAATTAGCGTATTTTACGCACAGTAAGGCGCACCTAAAAGCCTTTATTTTTTTCAAAAGCTGACCATGCGCCTTATAATACAGTGCGCCTTATTTATGGATCAATATTAAGTCGCAAAGTCTTGCAACTAATGATTTTCCCCCGAACGCCAAGTAGTCCGCGGTGTATGCTGGGATTTATTTACCGGCGTTTCATTGGCTAACCAATGTGTCAATCATCATTTGAATCGATCACTATTGGCTAAAGTTATTCGGAGGTAAAGGGGGCGGGTCCTTTTTATCATTTACAGTCTGGCATAGGCTAAAGCGGCAAAACAAAGCCTGCAATTGGCTGAAAAAATGAATGTGAATAGCAAGTCTGGTTGTCTACGGCATAGAGGAAACATGTTTTACCATTCTGTATTTGTAAATATTTGACTCTCCTGGATTTACTACACTCACGGATATAAGAGGACCATGGTTGCACATTATTATTGAACACAACGACTTCGTTGAGCTATTCCGGCTATATATTTTCCCTGTATCTTGTTTCAGACTGAACTTCGATATTTTTAAATTAAACTCAATTCCAAGTGTTTATTGTCATTGCACAGTAAAGTTGCGAGCGAAAAAGAAAATAGAAACTAAGGTATGGTTGGCATTTCTTGAATCCCAAGACTTTAACCTTCCGAATGATATTTAGAACGATGCATTTGAGTGACATCGTACGGACACCGCATCCGCACGTGTCTACGACACGTATTTGCTTCTTTGCAAGCTTTCGGAATGTTAAGGGGGTAATAAGTTTGACTGAACTATCTGACTGTTTTGTCGACGTTCTCATTGTAGCGCCTTATAATCCAGTGCGTCTTATGTATGTCAAATATAGGACCAAAAACTATTTTTTGGGGGTGCGCCCTATAACCCGGTGCGCCTTATAGTGCGCAAAATACGGTACACAGATTTTCTCACAAAAATGTCGTTCATGTCTTGGAGTCAATGTTGAGGCAATTTAATAAAACCCCATTTCACCCACTTTTGTTTGCCCCGCTTCACGCAGGGTTTCTCTCCCTCTACCTTACTCTCTCCGCCTTGGCAGTACCAACGTTCCAGACCTTACGGGGGGAGGCCCAAACCCAGCATTCCCTCCCACTTCGCTCGAAAAAGTGAGTGACACTCCAAAATGATTGTGCTGTTCATCATTATACCTATTATTTGTATTTAATCTCTCCAATTGATGGACAAAAACT
Source organism: Urocampus carinirostris (assembly GCF_059441175.1). Taxonomy (NCBI): domain Eukaryota; kingdom Metazoa; phylum Chordata; class Actinopteri; order Syngnathiformes; family Syngnathidae; genus Urocampus; species Urocampus carinirostris. Next base: position 7,030,901 of record NC_142367.1, on the reverse strand, counting down.
AAATGTGAACAAAGGTCCCCCAGTTCCTAACTCATTCAGTTCTAAATAATTCTCTCAAATGGGAAGAGCTGGTGCCAGCCAGTTTTTCAAGGGCCTACAAAAAACGTAGTTCTCTAGCTGTATAGGCCTAAAACAAATCAAATATGTTTTTTAACCATTGTTTAGTAAGTAATAATTAAATATTGCTAAGTTTCTTGAAAATACTCGTTTGCAAAAAAACTGAGGAAAAACGGCTTTTTGTGAAAGACCACATTTTAAGAGAACATTCAGTCTAATGCTTTTTTAGCATTTGTGATGCCTCCAATATCTAAACGATGATTTCCATAGAAACAAAATACCATTTCATCCCAAGAACACTGAACTTATGCATAAACGATGCATCGCCCTTGCAAGAACTTTTCAGTGCCAAATGTTTCCAATGGAGTGATCACATGATTTTTGTCACCTTGTTGATCATGTTCCTGCGGAAGTGCACAAAACGCCCTCCCTCTCTGCCCTGATGAAGGGACATTTTTTTTTTTAGAAAGAAACGGCTCCTTCGAAGTGTCAACTGTCTTTTCTAATCCATACCTTCCCTACTTTAACCACACTGCTTCACTACGCCTACTCGCCAAATGGGGCCGTCGGATACAGGAAACGACACATTTGTGGACAAACATCAGATCAAAGCTGCTCCTGCCATCTAATGGTGATTTATCATACTGATATATTTCACAAAGGCTTGATACTTACTGATGAGCTGCGCCAAATCATTTATCATAGTTTTTTTTAAAATGAAACAAAAGAACATTGTTTTTTCTTTTTGCCTCACATGGACAATGCTTTTAAAAACATTTGTACGTTATGGTATTGACTGAGGTAATACACCTGGCGGTCCACCAGATTAACAATTAATCGCAATATTAACTAGAGTGAGAATTCCTCTTTCCCATTGACAACCCAACCCACACAAAATAATATTTTTCAACAAAAATATCCCACCAAATGGTGAATACCTTCCATTCATCGTTTGCCCTCAAAAACTGTTTTTCCCACGGATTTACCGTAAAGTCCAAGCTCCAAAACTATTCTTTTCTGCTACATTTTAGACTCTACAGCTTTAAATATGGTGCTGCTTATCCTTGTTTTTCATGCTGGAACAGACGGCGCTTATGCGCTCTAGATTCAAAACTCCACGGTGACATCTGAAAACATTTATAACGCTTTTCAAGAGAAATTACACGATGATTATTTATATAACAGGAGGAAATTAGGGCATTAGACGGTATTTTTAGTCAAGAGTTACAACATAATCACAATATTTGAAATTTTTCACCCACAAAACGAGTCCCCTCAATTTATACATCAAAATTAAATAACTAGAAGTAATCCATCAAAAATGCTACATCTCGCTTTCCGTATCATTGGCTTCAATGTCTGGTTGCTGAAGTATCCTTTAATCTTTGAGGAACGATGACAAGCGAATGCAAGTGGGTCCATTACTGAGGCAACCACCAATGACAACACAAAAAGACACATCCTTGTTGAAATCTGGCGCTATTCTCTACAGTTGCTGTCGTCTAGAAATATAGGGCTCTCGATTTACGCAACATAGCACTCATGTGCGCTTTCTTTAGTGCAGTAGTACAGTGTTTTTTAACCTTTTTTGAGCCAGGGCATGTTTTTAACATTGGAAAAGTTTAGAGGCACACCACTAACAAAAAAAATGTTATAAAAAGACACTGAGCGGTATGTTTAATCACAATATAATCTATAATACCCACAGTTTTTACAGCACAGACACTTGACAATGACATAATATTTGCAGAAAATGATTCATAAATGTCTTATAAAATTTTGAATTTTAAAAAGTGACGTTGAATAATTTCTCACGGCACACCTGACTATCTCTCACAGCACACTAGTGTGTTGCGGCACAGTGGTTGAAAATCACTGCAGTAGTAAATATCTTTGTAACCGGCATCTTTAATGGTCACATAAACAGAGGTAAACAACCCGGAGCAGAACTGGAAATGACGGAGCGTAGCCCAGTTGGCGTTATGCTGCCAAGGTGTGGACACCAAACTCTACTCGCAGTTGGCGTCAGGTGTGCGGCAAGCTTAAAATTTAATAAATGGTCTGGAATTAGTTCATTTTAATGGAAGTTAAAGCCTGCGTCTTGAAAACCTGGTCAGTCTGTAAACAGACAAAATCGAGTTTCATTCTTAAATTTGAGCATGCAGCTTTTAGTCAGGTGTGCTCTGTAGTCCGGACTTCACGGTATGTTGGTTCCTTTTTTTGATCCCTATGCTTACCAAGCTCTTGAAGTTGAAACCAGGAATAACAATCAGATACAATTGCTTTAGGCCACGACTCGTACTCAAATCCATGTATGCTTAACCAGCCCACCTGTTTACCTCAGCTGTTTACGTGATTCACTACACCACACCCTTTTAAAGCACGGATATAACACATTGTACTTTATTTACAATATTCATTATGCATAAACATTATCAAGGGGCATTTCTTTTTTTTTTTTTTTTCTTGGATAAAATTTATTTTTTTCGAGAACGAAATGTTTCTATTTTTATTTTCCTATTGTTGGGCCATTGGTAAGAATTAATTCAATGAGGAAAATCAAATTGCTTTTGATACTGTGAATTCTAGACTACAGAGCGCACTGGATTAAAATCCAAATGCTCGAATTTAAGATAAAAAATTAAATGTAGTTTTGGCACACCTGACGACTGACTGACTGCGTCGTTTTGAGTTCTGCTTTGAGTGGTTTGGAGTACTTGTTTTGGATCATGTGACCATTCAAGATGGCGATTACAAAGACTAGCACATATTTACTACTGCGCCCCCAAAATAAAAACTCAAATTAGGGCTGGGTCGCGCAAAATGTGAGTCTTATATTTATAGACGACAGCACGAGGATAACCATACTGTGGAGAACAGTGACTAAATTCTCTTGAAGGGCGTCGTATTTCTTTCCAGACGTCACCAGGGTGTTTTGTATTTAGGGGCATGCGTTATGAAAAAGAGCAGCTTGCTGTTTTTCTAGTTGCGGCCCAAATAAAAATGGAATTTACTGACCGGTGATTAATAATAAGAAACTTTTCCTCATGCTGACGTTTTGAGTTTTTCCTTGTCCTCATGTAGGTTTTAGATCAGGGGATGGTATATTAATAGCCTGTTAGAGATTTCTTGTGACTAAGGGCTACACAAATAAACATGACTTGATTTGACCATGTATTTAGTCATTCAAATAATAATATTTTTATATAAAGTATTGAAAACTAAAAGATCATATGCCCGTTTTAAATAAAAGATTCCACAGCAAGTCCCAAGGCTCATAAATGATTAAAACAAATCCAAACATCTGCATTGGATTTCCAACAGAAGAGGAAAAAAACAGCTTTAAACATTTAAAGCGGAGCTAAGATTGTCCCCTTCGGACCAAAGCTGGTAGAATATTAAGCTTGTGAAATACCAAAGAGCCCATTTAGATTACTGTATTTTCTGTACCATAAATTGGGGGTGCAACTTATATCGCGGTAAGTCTTATATGTGAAATTATTAACACATTATTATATCATTGAATTTTAAATTGTTATTACTTGTATCGTATACCACTTCACATGTTTATTTCACACTAAACCGCAAGAGGCACTCTCGGCCTGTGTTGATAGTTTCACCCTTGCCCTGTTTATAGGGGGGGTGGTGGTAAGGAGGTTATCGTCCCGAGTTGGAGGACTTGTTTACTGGTAAAAGTGACACCAAGGAGGAATATTTCATTGGATTTGGTCATTTGAGGTGAATCTTATAGTTTGGTAAGCATGTCCTTTATGTTGGAGGTATCTGAATAACTCTTAATATGTAAGGTTGGTACTGACTCGAGCCTGTCTCACATATGCACATACAGTACGTGTTCTCTTATTTGTATTTTAAATTGCTTTTTAAGATGACAAGTATGTTTTTGTTGTTGGGTGTTATCAAATAAATGTCCCCCCACTTACACTCCAGGTGCGACTTATATGTTTTCCCCCTTTTAATTGTGCATTTTTCGGGTGGTGCATCTTGTGTCTTACAGAGACTTATAACCCGGAAATTTCATACAAGATGGAAAAGGGGTCTCGGGCACATTTGTTGCTTCCATCTGGGTCCATATCAATAACATTTTCTGCATCATCTTTCTCTTTGCTGCTCTGATGTTTTTTAAACCTTGAGATTTTTTTTTAGTCCTTTTGGGACACTAATGCCTTGCTCTGTCCTTTCTTGTGTTCTGCTCCCTTACATTCACCTCGGCCTCCATCAGGAGTGGAAACACTTGTGCTGTACTTCAGCGATATGCCCTGGTACGGTTTGCAAACTCTTATTTACATACCACCCTTTAGGGTGGATCTGCTTTAGTAACTTAGGATATTTAAAGGTGGTGTCCGTAACTTCAAAATATTCTACATGCTGAAATCATTATTGCAGCCTCTGTGCAAGTACACAATTTTCTTAAATGAGCTAGAATAATCTTTGTTTCCCCTCTTTTTAGGGGGTTTGAGTTGGTATTTGAAACGGTCCTTTTCTTAATTTCACCATTTTCATCCTATGATAAAATAAAACTTTGAGCGCGTACAAGATATCATTTCTTAAGGGACAGATGAAACTACACACCCTGCATTTAATAAGAATAAATGGCTCAGGGGAATGCTCTAAAAAAAATTGGGCTTTTTTTTATCTGAAGGCTTCTCTCCCTGTCTACCTTCCAATTTCAAAATCAATTGATGTCTCTGTAGTGCAGTGGTCCGTACATTTGCCTGACACGCGAAATGTTCCCTGTCTGAGACCGGGTGGAAACGTATGTAGGCCTAGAGAGGGATGGGCGCCACAAGCTGTATTTGCCCAAGACACACCACAGGAAATGGTGCCCCTATGACCATGGGGGTTAAAGGGATCCAACCCAACTAAAGGTTAAACTCCTAGGTCACAAAAGCAGAGGATGGGGTATCAAAAAAAGCAACATGATTGGCCAATAGTGACTATTATGTAATAGTCCAAACATCAAACAACTATATGGAATAATAGTCGAAAGAATGAACTGGCATAGTTATAAAATCTTTTCTGCAGATTTCCGATATATTATTTAATATCAGCCAGTGTTTCCCAAAGTCAACATGGGCCTGGGCCCCCAGTGAGTCGTTCAAAAACCTCAATTTTCCCCAATAATGTAGTGCTGAACACAGCTATACCAGAAATGATCAATTTTAGTATTGCTTGTGCTTCTCTTTTTTTCACAATAAATCAAAACGTGGTTCAACACTTGGAAGGGCAACTGTTATACCATGATTAGCTTACAGTGGATTTTGTATGCTTTTGTCTTCGCATCTAATGGAGTTGAAAACCCTGCCTTAGACTTGTACGTAGTAACAAGTGAACATAGTATTACACGGCTGATACGGCGACTTCTTGCACCAATCATTAATTTGACTTGTTCTCAAATTGTTGACAAGTGGCTACTGAATGACGGAGTTTGAGTTCTTCCTTTTCTATCGTCATGCATGTTGTCAAGATTGAAGCCAAAAGGATCGTGATCCCATGATTCTTCTTTTCCAGACAATTTCATCAAGTGTAAAATAGTGGTCAAAACCCTCCAAAATAGGATGGAAAGGATGTGAGACATTGCAAGACAGAAGGAAAAAAACACTTTTTTTTTTTCTTATCTTCAGAAAAATATTTTATTATTAATCTGTCTCAGGCATCGTGTCGTGAGCTCCCTGGAAAGACGAGTTTCCCCAGTTTGGGAACCAGTGCTTTGGAAATACATTTGCCCATTTATTCAGACAGTCTTTTACCTTATTTTTCCCTTCAAAGTCTTCATTACGTGTTTACTATGGAGTGCAATGTCTAATCTTGTTGCATACAATGTTTTCGCTACGTTGTTACCAATGACAATAAATTACAATTCAATTAAATCGCAGATGATGGGATGTGCGTGCACATGCAGTACTTAATGCTTCCGCTAGTCGTCAGTATAGACTAGAAAAATTCAACTGAGTTCCAGCTGCATGCTGCATTGGAGGAAAATTTTTTGTACTGTATTCAAAGGGACATTGTGTAATAATTACCGCTTCCTAGGGGTTTAAAAATACATAATTCCAAAAATGTGTATACTCTATACATACATTGATTTGAAAAGAATAAAAATAAAAAGCATAAGTACACGAATTATCACATTAATGTTTGTTTTTTCCAAATATATTCTTGTTGATAAATTCGTATTTCCGATGAGAGGGAGCTGTTTTCTGTTGCTACAGGTACCCTAAAAAATAATCTTATTTCTTTTCTCTATCCATCCATCAATTATCTGCACCGCTTATCCTGAGTAGGGTCGCGGGGTTGCGTGGCCCCATCCTCGAGCAGTGTGCAGGGGACATCCTGAACTGGTTGCCAGCCAGTCGCAGGGCACACAGGGACAGACAATTCGCTTAATCGTTCACACCTAGGGACAATTTGGACAGGCCAATTAACCTGACTTGTATGTTTTCGGAATGTGGGAGGAAACCCACGCTAGCACGGGAAGAACATGTAAACTCCCCACAGGAGGTTCGATCTCGTGACCTCAGAACTGTGTCTGACACGTGCTAACTAACCACTGCGCCGCCGTGCTGCCCTCTCATTTTTTTTAATTTTCCTTTTTCTCTTTTTCTTTATACCTTTCGCTGTTTTTTTTCATTTATTTCTGTTCTTCTCTCTTTATTCTTTTCTTTTGTTCTGGGTTTTCTGAATTTTCTTTCCTCTTTTGTCATTTTTCTTTCTTGCCTCAATCATTCTTATTTTCTTGCATTTTTTTTATTATTTTTTTTTTTGTAAGTATAAAAATGGTGCTGTTTGGTCACTTGAGTCTTCGCAGTTTGTATTCTCTTTGTGCTTTATAGCACTTTTCGGTTACTTTATAATATAGTGAAATCTAGGGGTCATATATTGGTGTCCCTTCAATTTCAATAGAATCTAATATGTACAGACATTCTCTTCTAACTATCTACAAAAACTATAAACCTGACAAAATAACTTGATTTGACAGATCTTGGAGCAAACCTGAATGTATTACTATTTGACCAGGTAGGTTCTTGGAGCCAGAACCCAAACTGAGCCCAAACCGAAATTTGGGTCAGGCCTAAACTGTCAATCATTAGTTCATGGCTAGGCCGGGCTTCTCTCTCGCTGCTTTTTGTTGTTGTGTTTTTTTCTTTTTTTCTTTTTTAAACCGTTTTAAGTTATTTGTGTCTGTTTTAGCCACAGGTACTATGCTCCACCCACCGGGAAGTGCAGAACCCACTAGCGGACATCCCCGGCGACCAGAAGCTCTGCCTCCACCTGGCTCAGCACGTCCAACCCCCCCTGAGACTCCCGCTCCCGAAGCCCTGGTGTTTCTTTTGTGAAGTCGAGAGATTGAGCTGCCCGCTAGTAGCATACAAGGAGGCAACGGAGACTCCACTTGCTCTCTGCTGGATGGAACTTCATTTAAATACTAACTTATTTATTGAGCACTGTGATGACATTTGTTGGCGTTGCTTTGTTTCCACGGCTTGTGTTGTTTCTGAAAATATGCAAAATGGAATAAAGCACGCACTTGTCCCTTTAAATGTTATTTAACAGCATATTTAATGTCTATCAAGTTGGTTGTGTATTTACATATGGAAACAATTGTTTTTATTTTATTTTTTACAAAGATTATGAAAAAAATATACCATGATTTCTTGACCACAGCATGGTACTTTTTGGCTATAGTTTAAACACTTTTTTTTCATTGTGGCACTGAGGAAAACTGCAAGCTGCTCTTTTCCGCAACGTATGAGCTTTAAAGATAAATTAATCCATGTTTTTTGCCAACATGATTTATAGGATACAGTGATTGGCAACCCAACTTGTTGAAAGAGCCATATTGGACGCAAAAAAATCCAACAAAAATATTTGAATCTATTTTAGCTATCTTAGCCTACTTCAAATTTACTAAGAAAATTACAAAAATTTAATAAGCCATCATGATTGTTTATTTTCCCTGCAGCGCATTTTGTGGAGGAAGCTACCCGTGACTACTCAGTTGAAGGATGCAATGAAGTCTGACTTATCTACAATATTAACAAATTACGTTGCGTTTCGTGTCTTGATAAAAATAATGCAATGAATTCGATTTTTTTTATGTCATTTTTGTTTTGCGGATTCCCAAAAAATAAAAACAAGATGGTGCATAACGTACCACTTGGCAAAAAGTGGCAATAAAACGCAGCATGCTTTTTTACAAATGAAACTGCAACCTTTTGAAAAGGTAAAATTGATTCCGCCCACCCTCTAAGGACATGAAAAAGACGGCAATTTATTATAGATCCTCACACAGATTTTCTCTAAACACTTTAAGTGCCATTAACAGTTTAATATATACTGTCAGTTCTTAATTGGGGGAACCTATTCATACCTCCCCCAGGCATGAAAAAGACTATTGCTTGATTATGAATGTTATTCTTTACTCGGGTTATTTTTTTTCAATGCGATCTGTGTGAAGATTAAGCTGTGACACAAATCAATAAAAAAAATTCTTCTTCACAAGTTTAGCAAATAAAAGGACTGCCGTCTAAAGCAATGATAATAGAAAATATTCATCTTTTTTTTTTCTTCAAAAAAATGACCAGCATAACCAAAACTAATTCAATAAATGTATCTACTGTACTCGCATATAAGCGAGCCCATAAAACTACTTTGAAATAGCCTCATACTTAAAGGAATTCCCAAAATCTAAAACATACAAAATGTGAGAAAATAGTACTTTTTTTGCATATCTATTTTCTATGTCATCTGAAGCATACCAGTACCCTATAAGCAAGCCAGTCACCCTATTGGTTTACATGTTAGCTGTTGGAAAAGGTTCTGAGTGTTTTAAGCTAAGTTTTGGTAGCTTTTGTGGAGAATGGCTAGGTGTTGTGTTGCAGATGGATGCAGCAATGGCACAGCAAATGCCAAGCAACCACAATAGGACAAACTGGTAAAAAGAAACCGGAGAGGTACCATGGGCTAAACCAGCCAGGACACGGCAGGCTAGGTGGCTGCCATAGAGGATGAACCGGGACTGATTGGCGGAAAGAACGGCTGGCCGACCAAACAAAACTGGAAACCTTCGGGAGGCGCACGCTCACAGGGAACTATCTGGACAGTATTATATTATTTACAAGACAAGCGGCAACAACACAAAGGAAAAGACAACAAAGGAAAAGACACAATCACATACCTAACTTGAGGATAAGTCATAAAAGGAACGCACGCTGTACAGGTGAACTTACCCTTTGATGATCAACTCGGGCAAATCAGAAGTCCACCTGTGACACTGTAAGCAAAGTTTCAATTATTCCAAAAAGAAATGAGCGCTACACATTTGCTAATTACTACAATTGCTGTCTGTTTTTCAACAGAACCTGCCGTTTGCTTTGCTTTTTGATGTCCTCCAGTGACATCAAGGTTCTAGGGAATATGAGGTCAAACTGTCCACTTAAAAAATAATTTCTCGAACCATGGCGCATGGAATATTTTGAAACATATCTACATGATTGTGGGGAAGAACTCTCCACCTTCTGTGCCAAACTGACAAAAAATGGTGTTTTATAATCCCTCTCAAGGTGCTGTCAGGAATTTTGAAATCGTTCCGGACTACTCCACGTTAAATGTGAAGTGTCCTTGGGCAAGTCACTAAGCCCCTAATTCCCCCCATAAGCAGGTAGGCGCCTTGTATGGGTGACTCTGCTATCGCGTCTGTGTAAATGGAAGTGTGAAGTGCATTCTAAAGAACTTTATGGGTCCTCAGTGACCGTTTAAAGCGCTATATAAATGCAGTTCGTTTACCATTTACTCACTGATGTCATCTTCTGGCTCAAGACATCATTGAAGCCTCTGTCAAGCGGTTTGTATGGGCTATTGAAGTACAGTGGAACCTCGGTTCTCGACCATAATCCGTTCCAGAACCCTGTTCGAAAAACGATTGGTTCCCTGAATGTTTGCCATGAACGTAAACATGAAGCTAACCTAGGCTTAACGTACGTTCGCGTTAGCGTAATCTTCCGTACGAAAGATTACGCTAACATGAACGTGTAAAAATTTGAAAAATCAGGCCGTTTACATATCATTTAGCAACCGGGTCTCCACAAAAAGTTGTGAGCGGTTAAAGGATAAAGAAAACAATTATGAATAGGATTTCTTACCTTTGTGGTGGTCTGCAGAAGCCATGCTCTATTCCCTCGAAAGAAGGGACACTCGCACACCTTCTTCATTTTGCTGCTATTTCTTTCTTAAATGCAATAGTTGTACGCACTACTCTTCTTTTTTTCACCTGTAGCAACTTTGCTGCTTGCACCGACCTTCTTCGGAGGCATAATTAGGGGCTAAAACACTCCGTTCACCGATATCTAAAGCGAAAGCAAAAAGAAGTGCGCGGTCACGTGACAACAATTCTTCACGAGGGGTGGGGGCAATCTACACCCGTATGCCACTCAGCATCGCACCCTAGCGTACCGGCGTTCGAACTCCGATGTTTTTGAGCGAAAAGCGAAGCAAGAATTTCTCGAAATTTTTGGTCGAGAACCGATTTTTTCGAACTGAGAGGCGTTCGAAAACCGAGGTTACACTGTATGTGCATTGGGGGTTTGGGTTGTTTTCTTACTTTTACTTTTTCATGCTCCACTAACAGAAAACTGTGGGCACGATCATGAAATAACTCCCACCCGTCCACCCAAACCCTTTCCTGCTTCCTAATGCGTTGCGAGTCCCAAGCAGCTCCATACTTGTCAACCTGTACGTTTTTGCCGTACAAAGTACGTTCATTATGCATTTTAAGACGTGTACGACATACAAGAAAATCTGTACGGAAAAACACAAATTTGTCAATTATGGGTACCATCCGGTATATACCGACTATCACCAAACGGCAAATCAATCAAGTCAAACGAGTTCTCCGCGGTAGCCTCTATCTCTGTATCGTTTTTTTCGTTGCAAACGAAGTGAGCGGTTTGATGCTACTGTGCACATGCGTCTGCCGCCTGGGGATTTCCCATCATTCATCATTCCGATCAGGGGTTGATTGAGTAAATTTGAAATACATGTGGTCTTAAAAAACATCGGATTTCATGTGGTAATTGAGTAGTGAAAGGAAGTCCGTTACTTTTTAGAGAACCGGCTTTCTCGGCTCAACTCATTAAAGACAGCCGATTCTCAAACGGCTCACTTGCTTTGATGCATCATATTACGAATAATTATGTTGTATAAAGAAGTTAAAAAAAAAGGAAGTATAAAAGGAGAAAATGAAAAAAGACCGGTTTGTGGTTATCCCTTTAATCAGTATATTACCAACAATAATTTAATGCAGAAAATGAATTAATAATTGAATAATTAATTATATTTGCATATATTTTTTCCTTCTACAGTGAACGTCCAAAATACTTAATTTTTGAACTTTTTTTTATAATAAACATTGGTGTCGAGCAACTCAGTATCTCACAAGAAAATGTTAATCAGTCCCAAGATTGAGAATTAGACACTCTCGAGGTTTTTGCTGGAATTCTAATATATTTAGTGTTGAAAATAATTATGCTATAGTGCGATCAGTTACGGGATTCGAAACACATGTACAATATGCCATGTTAGATTACATAAATAAACACATTTAAAAAAATATGGTGTAAGATTATTTTGTATTTTGTAAGGGAAAATACGACAAGATTGTAAGGGCATGGAGCCGTGGAGGTTGACAGGTATGCAGCTCTACTAAAAGTAAGATAAAAACAGATAAGGGTGATGGAAAAAATTGGTAAAGGCTCTTTGAACTTGGTTGGGCATTGGTAACACATACTTAATCGAGAAAACATTCTTCTTTCGACTTTTTAAAGCCCCAATGTGTAATATTTGACCACTAGATGGCCCTCTGTTGTCTGGTACGAGCGAGGGCCTGTGATACACACAGCATGGCAGCAGGATGCCTGACAAACATGACGGTGACCTAAGTGGGGATTCTAAGGTGTAAAAACAATACAAATTCACAACCCATTATATATTTTTTTTAATAAAAATTAACATAGATGAGATCCTTCATGTATTTTTGCCTAGAATTCAAATCAATGTTTATTCTTTTACTGGATGGATATTTTTTTGTACCACTAGGAGGCGCTAAATATTACACACTGTCCCTACAAGCAGACCTTAAACAACACACCCCACCATTACCACCTCAGTGTGTAATATTTGACCACTAGATGGCACTGTATTGTCTAATTAGAATGAAAACCAGTACCAAATGAGCACAGCGTAGTGGCAAGATGCCAGACAAACATAGCCGCCTCTAGTTAGCGATTCCACTATGTAAAATAAATTTCTCGACCTTAGATTTTTTTTGTAAATAAAAATTAGCGTTGGTATTATAGTTGAAGCATTTTGGCCTCGTATTCAAATCAATGTGTGTTTTACTGAACGTTTTTTGTACCACAAGAAGGCACTAAATATTACACACTGTCCCTTTAAAAAGATTTGTACCTATAACATTGATAATTACTGTATTTAATTATGCAGATAATACATATTAATATATTGCTAAAAAGTTAAAAATTCTACATTTTTACAACATTTACTGTATCTTCCAGCAGTATTTAAATCACAAACACTTATTTCGCAAATTAGAATGGGAAGAAAAAGGAAATACAACGGTTAAATAATACTAAAATGAGATGCGATCCCTCTCAAACACTGGATGTCGCCGTTTGACTGAATAGGACGAAGATATCGAAGATAGCATTATCACCATTTACTTTTAAGGAGTGTAATTGACCCTCTGTTTTTTGTTTTTCTTAGAATTATTTTGCTAAGGCAAAGGCCTGCGACCCACTGAAAATTGGTCCACGTCCCACTTTTGCATACCTGTCAACCTCCATGGCTCCATGCCCTTACAAACTGACATATTTTCCCTTACAAAATACAAAATAATCTCACACCATATTTTTTTTTTCAAACGTGTTTATTTATGTAGTTTAACATGTTATATTGTACATGTGTTTTGTTATATCATATATATTGTTAATTAACATTTTGTTGTGAGACAATGAGTTGCTCGACAAGAATGAGGTTTATTATAAAAAAAGTTAAAAAATTAAGTAGCTTGGACGTTCACTGTAGAAGGAAAAAATATATGCAAATATAATTAATTATTCAATTATTAATTCATTTTCTGCAATAAATTATTGTTGGTAATATACTGATTAAAGGAATAACCACAAACTGGTCTTTTTTCATTTTCTCCTTCTATACTTCCTTTTTTTCTTAACTTCTTTATACAACATAATAATTCGTAATAGAATGCATCAAAGAAAGTGAGCCGTTTGAGAGCCAGCTCTCTTTAATGAGTTGAGCCGAAAAAGCCGGTTCTCTAAAAAGAGACGGACTTCCATTTACTACATAACTACCACATGAAATCCGAGCCAGCAGATGCATGCGCACAGTAGCATCAAACCGCTCGCTTCGGTTGCAGCGAAAAAAAATGATACCAAAATAGAGGCTTCCGCGGCGAACTTGTGTGACTTGATTGATTTGCCGTTTCGTCATATTCAGTGTATACCGGATGGTACCCATGATTGACAAATTTGCGTTTTTCCGTACTTATTTTCTCGTTCGTCGTACACGTCTTAAAATGCATAATAAACATACTATGTACGGCAAAACCGCACAGGTTGACAGGTATGTTTTTGGGTCCAGCAGTTAAGAAACACTGCCTAAGAGAACCATCAGATCAGGTGTATTAGTTGAAGCAGGTTGTCATGGTGATGCGGCGTAGCAACCTGCCAGTGGGGATTAGGAAAAATACACCTCCTCTTCAACTTTAGTATTCTGCACCAAGCTCAATCACGAGTATCCTCATCCTTTCCCTCGGCTTTTTCATCGGATCTGCAATTGCGCCTCAAGCAACTGTCAATATTTCATCATCAGTGGTCAACAGGAGAGGGGGGGAGGGGTTACCAAATGGAGTAGGTTATATCCGAAGAATAACCTGACCGATCAATCTTCAAAAACACAAAACCAGGAAAAAAACACTAATGTGTATACCATGTAATTTTTTTGGGTTAAAGAAAAAGCAGGAGAAATTCGCAGACTGTGACGCAGTGCAGAATTACACTCCATATTGCAAGAACTTTTTTAGCACCCATGTTTCCGGTGACGGGATCACACAACTTTGGTCACTCGGGGGCTGCCCAGGCACCCACGTACTCTCAATCACAGGAAAAAGGAAGCAAAGCAACACAGGGAAGTGGGGGCTCCTTCGATGTGTGGACAAAGATCTGATCGAAGCCGTTCCTGCCATTTAGTCAAAGTTTATCTTACTGAAATGGTCCCCAAAGGCTTGATACTTACAGTATTAATCAACACTGTGCCGTTTTGTGCACAACCACAGACAGGCTGCTCTCCTTAAAGGACATTTCCCGGAATTTACACAGGTCTCATGACAGGTCACTAATTTCCAATGAAACTACTACAAAGTCTGAGAACCAGAAGTATGTGATTGTAATTAAAAACATTCAGGACTGTGTATTGATCAAATAATGTTCCCATAATTAGTAAATGAGTCATTTGGGGGACATTCCTGCATATGGATTCATTGACTTGAAAAACAAACTTGACAAGGGCCCATTGGCCCACAATTAATTTCCAACATAATGTCATCCTAAATCAGGGGAAAGGTGCAAACGTCCCCGAAAGAAAAGGAAAATCACACTCAAGTGAATAGATTTCACCCTCTTTGTCCCTCTTTCTTCTCCCTTGGACGTTCACTGTAGAAGGAAAAAAAAAAAAAAAAAATATATATATATATATATATATATATATGTTGACAGCCAAGGAAAGTCAGTTATATAGCTTATCAAAGCAGCTAAACTGTTTTCAGTGGTGCTCAGTGGCGGTTCACACTAAATTACCCCCTGGGCGAGACCACCCCCTTCGCTTTTCCTTGTTCGCACAGCAGTGTTAGTCTCTCTGCACACTCTCGCGGCAAGGGTGGGCATCAAAGCTGCAACGAATAGACAAGAGGCAAAGTCATATGGTGGTCGATAAATCAAAACCGTTTTCGTGCAATGTGTCGCAGAAAAAATGCCGCCCCGGGCGGCTGTCCGCCTCGCTAGTGCCTTAAAGGGTTTTCTATTCTTCCTTTAGCCTTCTAATGCAATTAGTAAACATAATGTACTATTGAAACACTAAAGTGCTGGTAGCTGGAAATGGGCCTCTATACACCTACATAATTATTGCATTAAAAAACAGACCTTTGCAGCAATATGAAAGGCATTTACCATGTTAACAATGTATAGGGTGTATTTGTCACGGTCAACACACAGGGTAGACCCAATCGCATAATGTTTTCTCACAATTTTATTAAGATATAGGAAGAGGAATGGCAGCGCCTGTGATCCTATGCTTGCAGGACGCGGGAAGCAAGTCGCTCTCGCAATCGGATTGTCATCCGAATACGGAAGTGGATCTTCCGTAGTGGGCGATGGAGGCATCAGGGATGGAAAAATAGGTCGATAGCCGGGACAGGAGAGCAAAAACTTGGTCAGGGTCAGAAACCGGTCGTTAGACGGGACGGGAAAGCAGACGTGGTCGGGATCAAAAGTGGTCGTAGCCAATGACAAACGGGGAGATCAGGAATGGACAGGCGGGAGTCAGGGTCAAAAAGGCTTGCCTTGTAACAACAGAGGTTCGCAGACGGACCGGCAACCGGAGAGTGACAGGACTGGGTTTAAAAAGGGACAGGGAGCCAATCAGATAGCCCGCAGAGGCCGGCGCCAAATGAACGGGCCAGGTTATTCAAATCGGTAATCATGTCAATATTTCTGATTAGTGTCGAGTTCCTTTCTTCTTTGAAAAAACAGTTATTTTCGTTCAAAAATAGACATTTCTGAGTGACCCTAAACTTTTGCTTGGTAGTCTATTTTGATCACCAACTGTTCCTACTTGGCACTCTCAGACTGATGTCATTATTCACGTTGTGTACTTTCGTTGCCGTAAGTTTCTCGCTACACTTCGTCTCAATGACAAAGCTGAAAGCGTAATGACAACATAAAAAAAATTGGCACACTTTAGCAAAGTCAATGGAAAAAGGCCACAGTGCTGCAAACACAGCTAAATTTATCACCAACAACAAACACAACAGTTGATCTTCTCAAGGTGACTGGCCACAAGTAATAAGAAATATACAAACAGACTAACATCAGTCAACTTTGATACTTTGTGACCATGTGTTTCTCTTCTTTGTTACAAGTACAGCATTGCTTTATTGATACATTTTTGTGACTGCTGAATTTCCCCTCATGGAGATATTCTCCCTACTGAATATACTAATATACTATACCCAAGTCAAATGGACAAGTTACACCTTCCCTGAAGAAAATGAAAAAACGTATTGGACATTAACCAGGAATGAAGAAGGGAATCTTTGAGGGGTTTAAACCAAAATGGATATGGAGAACCTCAGCTAAGTGTTCGTTTGTAACCTCTCAAGATACCACAAGCTAAGAGCACCTTCTGCTCCTGGTTTCCCTTCTCGAAGGCAAGGAAAAAGTCCCTCCTGGTTTCCTGTCTCATGGGCGGGGGGAAAATACCTTAGCCACTCCTGGATTCCCGTCCCAGCAGCGAGAAGAAAGCCCCTCTGACACTCCTGGTTTTTCCATATCAGCGGCAAAGAGAAAGTCATTCGACCGCTCCTGGCGAGGAGATTGCCTCCCATGCCTCCCTTCTTGACACCAAGTAGAATGTCCTGGTTTCTCGTCTCGGCTGCAAGGATAATGTCACTCGGCCGCTAGTGGTTTGCTGTCTCAATGGTAAGGAGCAAGGACTGTTTGCTGCAGCCTTTGTCATTTATGTTTTAGGAGGCGTCTGGCATCCGGCCACTGGGGGGAGGTGTTATTTTAGGGTCTGGTACGCCTCCTTCCACCAGAGGGTGCTGACCGGGTTTGGAACTGGGCACAAAGGTCTCACCACACACCTGTACTTAATTATCCTGACCCTTTATAATGACATTTTGGACAGCACAAGTAGTCGGACCATATCATTTACACTGTCATTGTTACACCAAATTTGTTTTTTGTTTCATGTTTCTAGGTTTGAACATTTTGTTAGTAGTGTAATGCCTACTTGTTTGTTTGTCACTTTGCATTTCTGGTTTGGACTTTATCAGGTTAGATTATGCTCGGTCATGTCATTCGTTTTGTTCCTCCTTGCTTGTTTGTTACAGTGTTCCTGGTTTTGTTAACAAATACCAGCTTTCTTTTGAGCCCCCCTGGTCTCAGTTCCTGCTTACCCCCCAAATGGGTTCTCTCCCAAACTTAACAGAATTTGTTTTGTAGAAATCCACATCACAAACTGCAGAAGAAGACATTATGTTCACGTTGCAAACTCACATTTTACCTCTATTAAACAAAACAAGCAATGAGGCCAAACTGCCACTGAAGCACTTTTAAAAACACTTCCTAAAAAAAAGCACCCAAGCGCAAAGGAAAAA
Source organism: Urocampus carinirostris (assembly GCF_059441175.1). Taxonomy (NCBI): domain Eukaryota; kingdom Metazoa; phylum Chordata; class Actinopteri; order Syngnathiformes; family Syngnathidae; genus Urocampus; species Urocampus carinirostris. The sequence goes on along the minus strand of NC_142367.1, from coordinate 7,013,359 downwards.
AGAAAACAGCAGCAGCAGTCTGCTTGTGCAGAAATGCATTTTTAATGAGTCCAACTCAGCTGTTGTTATGATGAAGATGGTGACTATGATATGAAATGTATATGCTAACCGCTGCTGTATTCTTCTTAGGGTCACTGACCTAAATGTGACTTAAATACATTGTCGCCTTTAACGAAAATTGCAAGCCTGCGTGCGCAAAATAAACCTTTGCCCAGCACACACATTTATTTTGCGCACACATGCTCCGCTGCAGATGGAAGCTGGTCGGCAATTAACCTGCTGTACCGCTAACGTGCTAATTCAACTGAGATACACGACTTATTTTGCTGTTATTGTTCAACTTTTTAATGAAGTCAAAATAAAAAATAAGATGAAGCATTCTACTTCTCTCACAGTCAAACACAGGGAGAAAGGTGGCGATCTTGAGACGCTTTTAGAAGATAAAAAAAACAACGTAGAAGGTGATGGATTCATTGGTGGGGTGTTGATCCAATAGTTGAGGCTGTCACGGTTGCCATGGCGCCCAATTGGCCTCGCCCGTGTGGCGCCAGCTGCGGCTCATTGACGGATCGGCTTCCCTTCTATTTAAGCTCAGTGCTCTCACTCTCCCTTTGTCAGTCCGTCAACGAACTTCTGCACCCGCAAGACGTGGGTTAAGCCTCTGTCCGGTTTCCTGCTTGTGTTTCCTGTCCGGTATTGTTCCCGTCTATTTTGTCCTATTAATATCGATCTCCAGTTTCGTTCCCATCTAGTTTGTCCTGCTTAATTTCGATATTCAGTTTTGATATCAATTGGTATCGACCCCATCCGTCCGTTATCTGCTCGCGCAATTGGTATCGATCTCGTCAGTCTATGTCATTCCAAACCAGACTGCTTTCTTATGTCTTCCGCCCAACAATCGCCGAATCACTGGCGTTTGGGTTAACGTGCATGACTGCCCCATTTCCCGTAAGATAAAAGCTTGTGTGAGAAACGTCACACATTTGGGTTCTCCTCCTGTTCCGGTTCATGACAGAGGCACATAATTTCTCTCCATTTGTTTTTTCATGATTACTACCATTTATGAAGATAGGATAGGAGCACCACAAAACAGATTTTTAAACTGCGCCGATCCTATGCGAGAAGTTTAAACTACACCAAAAATAACATCTATCACCTCCATGTGGAATTCAAGAATGCTTTCACAGAGTATGGCAAGTCGCTTCAAGGGCCACCCTGCAGAAGTACAGCATGGGCCAGAAACTAGTGATGAACAGCTGTATTCCAATGCTAACAGTTCATCACTGATCAATGGTACAATTGGAGTGTGGGTTCAAACAACAGCCAGTGAGAGACCAGGCTATATTCTCTCTCCAATTTTATTCCAAGTCTTCCTGGAGAGGATCATGACTGAAGCTCTGGACCAACATGAAGATACAGTCAGCATTGGGGGACATATCATCACTAACCTCCACTAACCTTGCTGATGCTATTGCCGGATTGGCTGGAGAAGAACAGGAACTCAGAGATTTGGTCAATCGCCTAAACATAGCATCATTTCAGTAGGGATAGAAATTAGCACATAAAAACTAAACTTATGACTAACAACCACCAAGGTATCACCACAAACAGCACCATCAACCACCAAGAGCTTTAACCTGTCACCAAATTTAAATATATTGGAGCTGTCATATCAGAAGAGGGGTCGGAATTATAAATCATGGATAGCTCAAACCACAGCTTCACTTGGCAGACTTAAAACCATTTGGAAGAACAAGAAAATAGCAATGAAAGCAAAGATCAGACTCATGTAAGTGTTGGTTACTTCCATCTTCATACATGATTGTGAGACATGGACTCTCACAGCAAAGCTGGAAAGAAAAATCCTGGCCATGGAGAAACTTCTAGGCATCAGTTACAAAGCCCAAGTGGCAAAAGAAACGTTGCGCAACACCATGAGGGGGCATATTGGACCATATAAGAACTGTGTGCAGATGAAAGCTGCAGTGGTATGGTAACATCACAAGATCATCACGACTGGCCAAGAATATTCTCCAGGGCACAGTCCAAGGAGGCAGGGGGAGAGGAAGACTGAACAATACCTGGGCCGACCACATTAAGGAATGACCGGTTGCTAGCTTTGCCTAGAACCAAAAACAGGCCAGGACCAGTCAACAGTAAAGAAAGCTCTCCAGAGCCCATTAGTGCCCCAACGACCCAGGCGGTTAAGGGATCTATGAACTTTGAACATTCTTGTGAATAGTTATTTATTTTATTAGCAACTTCAAACCAAACTGAAATACAGTGGTTGCCTCTTCTTACGAGTTTAATTTGTTCCAGGATTGTGCTGGAACCTTAAATTTATCGTGTAAAGAGCAGGTTTTCCCGATATGATAATAATCTAAAACCAATTGATCTGCTACCTTCCTTCAAAAAGTATACGAGTCAACAGTAAATTGCTATATCACATCATCACTAAAAACACTTTCCAATCGTAATTAAACATACAAAATACAGTAATAAGATGAATAAGACGAAACAAAACTAAAGTTTATTATAAGAGCCTTACCGAATATGTGTGCATGCTGCGAAGAAAGGGGAGGGGGTATATGTAAACTTATACGTTTTTCCTGTATTTTATCCTTTTTTAAACTACTTCACATTGTGTAAAGCGTATAAATATTTTTATATGGGGAAAAAAAAGACAGATCTCGTCTTGCCAATTGCAGGTCTAATCCGGATTGTCATTAGTAGTGTCATCGTAGTGTCAGAACCCAAACAGACGGTGGTCCCAGACGCGTAACGTTTTCACACAATCTTTATTTTACGGAAATAGGGCAGTCATGCGCGGGGACACAAACACCAGCGATTCGGCGATCGCTGGGCAGAAGAAGTGAGACAGAGAAGTCAGGCGTGGGAAAACAGGAAGCCAGAGGCAGGCGAGATCGAAGCCGGACAGGACAGACGGGATTGATACCGGATACAGGATACACGAGCAGATACTGGACAGGACGGGACAGACGGGATTGATACCTGATAATGGATACACAAGCAAGGTACCGGACAGGGTAGGACAGATGGGATCGATACTGGATACTGGAGCAAGATACCAGCAGGATACCGGACAGAGTCAAAATACAAGTCTTGCAAGTGCAGAGGTTCGTTGACGGACTGACAAGGAGTGAATGGGAGCACTGAGTTTAAATAGGATGGGAGCCAATCAGGCAACGAGCAGCAGCTGGCGCCAAACAAGCGGGCCCAGGTGAAGGCAATGGGCAATCATGACACGTAGATTGCTAAGGTTGTCGCCGTATTCTAAATAGCATGTCTTGCTGTAAGTACATAAGTGTGGCGATGTGTTTGTAAGGGTTGTTATCGCTAATAAGTATTTGCAATCATTTATAAGGAGAACAATAAGCATAAATTGACAGGTTGACAGATGGAGGAGATTGTTGATGTAACGTAAGCATTTAATGTATACTTAAGATCAAAGTTACTGTAACTGTACAGACAAAACATTTCTACAACAAATTATTTTTGCCTGTAGTAGTTTGCATGTCCAAACTAGACGAGCTGATGCTGTCGGTAAACAGTCAAGAGCAGTCTCTTGTGGTTGCCTCTGGGAATGCTCATGAACTGTTTTTTTAATCGTAAAGAAAGGAAGGTTTTTGTAAAAAAAAACTGCATTGAAATTTTCGTGTGCAGAGGTGCTCATGTAAAGAAGTACAACTGTACATGTACAGGAGAAATGAGGCTGCAATGATGACACAAGCCAAGAGATGGCGGCAGCAAGTAAAACAGTTCCAATTTTTGTACAGCTCATTTAAAAATATTTTTAAAATATTTTATTTTGGTATAGTTTAAAGCAGATTAAGTAGAATATATTAACCATTTTCTTTTCAAAAAGCAAAATGACCACTGAAACCAAAACGACTTTAAGTTCCTTTAGTACTCGCATATAAACCTGTCCTTGTCCTACAAATACCTGGGTTTGCAGCTGGACAATAAACTGGACTGGACTGCTGTTAAAGTTAAATTCATTATAAACTCTTTGGTGGCTGTATTACCCAAGTAAAAAGCAAGTATTAAGTTATAAAATCACCCTCGAGGATGACCCAGCCCTGTCGGGATGGCATGTTGCCAAAAACAAGCCCCCGGTGTGTTTTTTTTGACACAAACAGGAAAAGGAACACACATGAGCGCGACTTCACAATAAAAGAATATAAGATTGATAAACGTATAAAAGATATAATTAGACTGATGTTTGAAATGTGACTATACAGTATGTGTGTGTGTGAGAGAAAGATTGTTTTTATATTTAGGAATATAAAAACAAGTTATTTTCATTGCATTGAATTCTGAGAAATGCACATATCCAAAACTTTACAACTGCCAACACAGAAGCTCTGTGCAGGAAAGGACAAAGCCGAATGTACTTCCTCTGCAAATATTCTATGAGACTGTCATGGCAAGCGCCTTCTTCTATGCAGCAGTGTGTTGGCGAGGCAGCGCTAAGAAGAAGGATGCCTCTCGTCTTAATAAACTGTTGAGGAAGGTGGGCTCTGTTGTGGGCACAGAGCTGGACAGCCTGAAGACTGTAGCTGAGAGACGGGCACTGAACAAGCTGCGGTCAATCATGGACAATTCATTACATCCACTATACAGTATCATCTCCAGACAGAAGAGCAGCTTCAGCGACAGACTGCTATCACAGTCTTGTTCCACGGACAGACTGAGGAGATCATTTCTCCCTCATGCCACGAGGCTCTTTAACTCCACCTGGGGGAGTAAAATCCCACATTAAACCCCAACCCTACATTTGCATATTACCCTATTTTTATTACAGTGTGTATTTTTCATAACACTATTTAAATGCTCTTTATTAATACGTTATATTGGGTATTTTTATATTCTATGTTTTTTTATTATTTTATCAATCAATCTATCTATCTATCTAACTAAACCTACATTGCATTCAAGTGAACCCCTAAAACTGCTTTTAAATAGCCACATTCTAAAAGAAATTCAAAACAGCGTGTATATAAACATAAATTAATATTTGACAATGTAGTTAATAAAGATTATTATACCTTGCAGCAGCACTTCAATGGCAGACACTGTTACACCATTTTCCTATCTCGCAATTGTTTCCCTCTTTAACTCGACCGTTGTTGTCACTGTTTTCCACTTTTCGTTCCTCTTACCACAATCTCCTTTGGGACCCATTATTTTCGGCAGAAAAAAAAGAAATAAAACCAAAATAATTAAACTTAAATGAGATGTGGTCCTGCTCAAGCGTGCCGTTTGACTGAGCTGGTAGAAGAGATTATCGCTATCTACTGTTAAGGAGTGTAATCAAGTGTAATCATCCATTTTTCCCCCTTAGCATTATTTTGCCAAGGCAAAGGCCTGAAGCCCAATGAAAGAGGCACCTCAACCCACTTTTGAGTCCCAACCCACCGGTTGAGAAACCCTGATCTAGTTGTTACACAGTGGATTTAGGCTTATAATTATTATTGGGCCGGGCTGCGAGAATATTGTCAGACGTTAAGATGGTCCGGGGTACAGAAAAGCTTTGGTATCATTCCAATAGCCTTTCAAACATTGAATTCTTTATCCTCCGGGAAGAACTTCTAAAATGAAATGATACTATCTATGCTGCAGTTCCGAAGCTGTAACATGCCACAGAGAGCAGCATGTCTTTCGTTTCAAAATCATTTTCAGCTTTTCTTTGATTGAAAATCTTTCTCCAGTTAGCTTCTAGGGCCAGTTCTTTTGAAGAGGCAGGGGTCAAACTTAATGATTTGCAATGTAAGCGCTCCATGAAACATCCTCTTAAGGTTCAGACGTGCTTCTGATGTTTCTGTATGGGTGGAAAAAACTGTAGACCAAAAAGATAACATGTAACATGATAACTTCCACTGGATTTTGGAGTGTGCGCTGTCATTTATCGCTGCAGGCGAAGTAGATGTCGTGATCGTGTGTTGAGTAGTTCCCCTGTGTTGAGTAGTGCGGGGGATTCCGTCTCTTTCTAGAGGAGCGTCTCTTTCAACTCGACTCTTCAGATTGATTTTGTTGCTTCAATTCATATACTGCGTCTTGCAAAAGTATTGGCCTCCCAAGAGCTTTTCAACATATTGCCATATTTCTGGTTCAAACTTACAAAGATTTAACAACACGTGAGACACTATTGTGAAAAGAAACTAAATTTATCTGACATTTTAGATTGTGCTAAGAAATAAAACATTGAAAAGAAGATGTAAAAATATCGGCTTCAATGCATTAATCCTTTGTACAACCTCCTTTAGCTGTGATCACAGCGACAGTCTTTTTGGGTATGTCTCCATATGTTTTGGACATCTTGAAAAATAAATATTTGCCCATTCTTCCTTACAAACAGATCAAGTTTCTTTTTATGTTTGATGGTTGTTACGACGGACAGTGGTCCCATTCGCGGGGAAGCAGGAGGCAAGGCAAGGCATTCAAAAATGACGGTATTTAATCAAAATCATCAACAAAGTAACACACAAATAGTCAAAAAACAATAAAACTGTCCAGAAAACAAGAAAAAAACAAACATCACAAAGCAGGATGGAACTGGAAAAAAGGTGATGATGGAAAAATGGATCGTGTAAAATGGATGGTAACCTGTCAACGTGCTCTGTCTAAAATGTCCTTATGAAGGCTTGGGTAATTAGGGACCTGTGTCCCAATTCCAAAACAACTAGGATCCCTTTGGTGGAAGAGGGCGCACCAGTTCCCAACAATGGGGTTGTTTGTGCACAGTATTTTTCAGATATTTCCATGAATTCTCTATAAGATTTAAGTCTGAACTTCATTATTATAATGCCTCAACGTTGAATTTGACAATTATGCCTTTTTATGGTATTCTTTCAGAAAGTGCTTTCTTCTTTCCACTCTTCCATAAAGGGCAGATATATTCTATTCTATTGTTGTCTTACTGTATGCACAGATTGGCCCTCAGCTGTGTATGCCTGCAGTAGAGGTGAGATCAGGCCGAAACAAAATCTGAACCGACCCGACCTGGCTCGTAGGTATAAAAGCCTGAACCAGCCTGAACCTGACCGATTAACTTGACCGGGCCCGAAATAAACCCGAAGCGTCATTTTGGCGCCGAAGTTTGCGCTTGGGTGCAGCACCGAAAAGTGTTACTCAGGTAAAAGTACATTTACCTCAGAATAATATGACCCAAGTAGCAGTAAAAAGGTGTCATCCAAATAATAACTTGGGTAAAAGTAAGTGCATGCAGTCCAGATCCTCCACAAAGAAGATGAAAAAACAAACGATGAGAGAGATGCACAGCCTGACCCGCCTTTAATGATTGACATTTTATGCCTGAACTCGAAGCGCAGGCCAGGTCAGGCTTGTTTCGGATCCGGGCCCTGGATCTTACTTCCAGCCTGCAAGTCATCCAATGTGATCATGGGCCTCTTAATTGCCTCTCTGATTCGTTTTCTTCTAGTTTCGTGTCGCACTTTTAGAGAAACGGCCAGGTCTTGGTAGGTTTGCAGTGGTTTTATGCTCCCTCATTTTAGATATTATTGCGCGCACAATCTTTTGGGAGACATGTAAATGTTGTGAAATTTGCTTGTATCACATTCCCGCTTTAAATTTTTCCATTACTTCATCCCGGACCTGCCTCGCGTGTTGTTTGGTCTTCAAAATGTTGTCTTTATTCCAGTGTCTTGAGTCAGTTGGCTAGGCTGAAAGAACGAGGTAGCCAATAATTTTGCAATACCTACCTTTGTTTTTTTATTGTATATGTCATATAAAATGTTAAAATAATTTGGTTCAACTTGAAGATTGTGACTCATATGTTGTTGATTCTTTGAAAATATTTGGGGGGGGAGCGACACCACATACATGTATGTGAGACAAAATTCAACAAAACCACCAAACCCGCTCTTCAGACAAAAGCTAATTCTTTAGCGCATTTTATTTCACTGTATGAATTTTGATGATTAGATCAAATCTATCCATACATTATCCTCAGTAGGGTCGCGGGGGTGCTAGAGCCCATCCCAGCTATCTCCGGGCAGTGGGCAGGGGACACCCTGAACTGGTTGCCAGCCAGTCGCAGGGCACACAGGGACAGACAATCTGCTCACTCATTCACACCTAGGGACAATTTAGACCAGCCAATTAACCTGACATCCATGTCTTTGGAATGTGGGAGGAAACCGGAGTGCCTGGAGGAAACCCACGCAAGCACGGGAACAAATGCAAACTCTATACAGGAGGTTCGATCTCATGACCTCAGAACTGTGTCGCACACGCGCTTGATCAAATCTCTGAAATAATAATAATTATGCCCAGAGCCTGTGTCCCGTATCAATATAAAAATACTAACTAAACTTCTTCTCCTTCCCATAGTTTCTTAGGAGTTTTGAGGCTCATTTTTGTTCTAAATATTGGTTTCAAAACTAGGTGCAAGCAAAGTTTTTTTGTAAAAATCTCACAAAATACTGCAATCGAGAATACCAACGAATTTCCTTCAGTGCAGATGGTGCTGGGCAAAAGAGAAAGAGTGCTAGTGCTGTGTATAGCTGCGCCAATTCATTCTGCTCACCCAATCAAATTGCTTGGCAATCTTTGCTAGAGCGTCTGGGTAAAACGTTCGTTTTTGGTAAAGCTTTTTCCGTAGCTTTTCACCATAAAGTGTCTCAACAATAAAAATAGATTGTTTAATGAGCGTCCATAAGAATGATTATTTCGCTATTCACAGCCACAACGGGGTCTGTTGGTGTGACACCTTGACTTTAAACCATAGTTACAATTGTGTCCTATTTACACTCGACCTTTGCCCATATATTATCTTTCATTTTATCCCCGAGCAATATGTACTCATGAAAAGAGCCATATTTGGCTCACGACCCATAGGTTACCGACCCCTGATCTAGAAATATAGGTGTTTCCGTAGTTGGTATTCTTCCTGTTGCTTTTTAGCAAACATTTTCTGTTACACTACACAGTACACCGGCATCTAGCAGTCCAAAAATACACACTGTCCCTTCACCAATATACAAAATGCATTTAAATAGTTTTATTGGAACTGGTTTAGAACAAAAGTCAAGAGAGTCAAATAAAGAAAAAAAATCACCAAAATAACAAAAATCCAAATACTTTTCGAACATAATAACATTATTTTGTTGTTGAGTCATTGTTTTTGCCCTGTTTTTATTATAATGTTTGAAATGAAGTTTTCATTCATTCAGTGTAAATTAGAGAACCAAAATATCTTCCAATGCACAGTATTTTCAAAATAAAGTCAGCAGTGCAAATCAATTGTAAACATCCATCACGTCCATTTACATTGATCTAATTCGAAAAATAGTAATGTATGTATAATCTTCCAATACACTAACAGCATTATTGTTGTGTTAATTAAAATGGTAAGACAGTATCAATCCCAAGAGAAAAGTATCGATTTGATCCAAGTACTAGATCAGTATTGATAAAATAGATATTTGGAATGATTCGCCCACCCTTGGTACTGGGTCTTCTCTACATTTCCCTTACTCAATACATCTTGAAGCAGAAAATAATTCCCCGAGCTGGCTTTGTAAGCAGTTCTTACGACAGCTTCACAATACTCCCAAAATCACATTTGATCCAGTTTTTAGACTCAGGGAGTTCGGCCTCGCGACCCACCCCGCCCCTAATCGTAGCAAAGCCCGAGATTGCGCCGCTATGGCGCTCGCCGCTTAAAGGAGGCCAGAAGTGCCCTCCACCATCCTCAGTAAGATGTATTATGTCAGGATGAGAACGTGTTACATCACAACCTGGATACAAAACCTGAAAGCCTTCTGATAAAGTGTACAGGTATGGGCAGCACATACTCAAATAAATACAAAAACATAGACTTTTAAAAGCTTTAGCTGATCCCATGTATAAAATCTACAGCTTTGCTAAATGTTTAACCATTTCTAGTGTATTTGTTATCTGACAGTTAATCCATTGCCAGTCATAGGTGGGTTATTGAAAAACAGTAATTAAATACAGTTAAAATTTACCTGATTTAAAAAATAATTCAGTTACCCTGTCATGATGACTCATTATCTTCACCTGTGCCCGCTCGTTTGGCACCAGCTACTGCTGGCAACCTGATTGGTTCCCCGTCCTACTTAAGCTCAGTCCTTTCACTTGCCTGTTGTCAGTCCGTCAGCGAACCTCTGTTTTCACAAGGCAAGCATTTTTGACTCTGACTCCCGTCGGTTTTGTCACCTGTTTTCCACTCGCTTGTTCCTGTTTTCCCCGTTTGTCTCCTGCTACGACCTTTTTTTTTACCCCGACCACATTTTGGTTTCCTGTCCGGGCTAACGACCCGTTTTTTGACCCCGACTACGTTCTGGTCTCCCGTCCCGGCTACCGATCCGTTTTTTGACCCCGACCACGTTCTGATCTCCCGTCCTGGCTAATGACCTGTTTTTCTGTCTAACTACGCTAGGATCTCCCGCTCCGGAAGATCCACTTCAGCATTTGGAACACGATCCGATCCTGTGAGCGGCCTGCTTCCCGCATCCAGCGAGCACCGGATTGCTGGCGCTTCCTTTCCTCTATATTTCAATAAAGTTGTGAGTAACGTTACGCATCTGGGTCCTACTTCTGTTCTGGTCAAACCATACCCGTAGACTGCTTACAACAAAAAGTAGAAGAAAACGTGCTATTCAACCGGTGGAAGCAGTGACTACTTCATATGTCTTAAGAGCTTGCAAACGGGAGACTTAGCAGAGACACTCCATATCAATTTTGACTCTGGGCTTCAAACCACTTGAAAATCTCCTTTTTTATTTCCGGGTACTGTCAAAGACATTTAAAAATATTCTCCAGGCATACTATATTTACGAATAAAGGCGCCAGATTTGAGCACTTTTACCGTAAATTCTGTGCTCAGGTTTGCCCCATTGATTCACCGTTGGTTTGTCGTTCCTGTATAAGCCACCTGTGAAATATGCAACATGACGGGAAAAAGCCTTAGGTAATTTTGTTATGATAATGTGTGTTCCCCGGATTTTAAGAGTTTGAAAACCTCCACTGTAATAAAAAGCACGCTGCAGATTCGATGAGAGCAGCACTGCAGTGCGGCCATCCAGCAAGAGCCAAAAGCAGTTGGAAACACGGCATAGTTCGGGTGGGGAACGTGTGCCGTAATTCATTCCTTTTAAAGATCAGGACTCAGCTCCTCGGTGCCTTACCGCAGCTGCTTCCATTTTTTCCCATTTCCCTTGGAAAATTGCAGGAGCGCCCGGCGGGGATGAAGGCCGTACAGATCGGAGGATGCTTTTATCACATTTTCCTCACAGCTTCGCAGGTAGTCTGACTTGCCGCACCACACTGGATGAATCTTATTAAGAGGGTAGACACAAAGAAAATACCCTTAATGGTTTGTCTGTATATACAGTAATCCCTCGTTTTTCACGGGAGTAGTGTTCCACAAAGAACCTGTGATAGTCAAAACTTGCAAAGTTGAAACCTTTATTTATTTGTTTATTAGATACTCTATTAAACTATGGAACCAAAGATTTACAGGCTTACGCATTTGTTTAACACATACAAGTACTGTACTTTATGAATTATTTTTTGCTTTAGAAATAAATTATGTATTGTCAAATTATCAATCAAATCTGATCCAAACTACTTTATGAATCCTGATTTGTTTGTTTGTGTGTGTGTGAGTGTGTGTCAGAACCAGAACTGGAGGAGGAACCAGATGAGTAATGTTTTTACACAAGCTTTATTTTACGGGAATGGGGGAGTCATGCGCATGAACACAAACGCCAGTGATTCGGCGATCACTGGGCGGAAGAAGTAAGTAACTAAGTAAAACAGTAACCCAGAGGCAGGCAAAATCGATACCAGATACACAAGCAGATACCGGACATATGGGATCGATACCGGACAGGATGAGACAGGCGGATTCGATACTGGTTACCGGAGACTGTAGCAAGATATCAGACAGGACGAGACAGACGGGATCGATACCAGACAATGGGGACTGGAGTCAGATATCAAACAGGACGGGATAGATCGGATCAATACCAGACAGGATACACAAGCAGGTTACAGGACGCAGTCAAAACACACGTCTTGCGGGAGCAGAGGTCCGTTGACGAACTGACCAGGGGTGAGTGAGAGCACTGAGCTTAAATAGGAGGGAAGCCAATCAGGCAACAAGCCGCAGCTGGTGCCAAACGGGCACGGCTAAGTGAGGCCAATGGGCAACCGTGACAGTGTGTGTTGAATGTGACCAATAGGCTCTGAAATAGATCAACCGATTTTATGGAAAATGTTCACAGTTGTACTTTAGGCCTCAACAGTAGTCTTTAGGTAGGCTTCATGTCAAAGCCCCCTGAATAAATACAAACTCAATCAATAAATATTTGCTTTTGAGTGATCTGCTTGGCCAAATTGGGTGTTGCGGCTCCAGACCACAGACCACTCTAAGCAGCTATATCCAATCTTCTACTGGGCCATATTTGCTAATTACTAATAAATAAATCTGAAACAAGAATAAGTATGAATAGACTTGGCTATTTTACATGAAATAGCATTGGAAGCCCAACACTAGTGGCTGCAAGACGCTTTGGTGGACAGTGGTGAAAATTCCGTCTCTTTTTAAGAACCTGCTCACTAAAAAGAAATGTCTCTTTTGGTTCCCAAACGGCAATTTTTGTTGTTTTTATCCAAATTACCAATACAAAATGCAACATTATGCTCAAACAGAATTAATAACGAATTAAACTACTATATCATAATCACATTTACGTTTTCACACTACAGTGACCTTTTAAATAATTTTAACTTTAAACCTTTTTCATACTCAGCTAGCAATACATAATCTACATAACAAATGGTAAATTACAAATATTTACTTTTCAGTGCAAAATCAAATAAAGTGTGAAATACAAGAGAAACACAGGGAATGTAAATCACATTATTTACAAATCTACAAAAAAGAAACGCTTAAAGGTAGCTTCATATTCTCTCAAATTCATAGTTACGTCATAGTCAAACAACAACACAGAATCCCTCAAACAATACAAAATATAAATTCAAATGATGAATGCATCGGTGTTATAAAAAAAAAAACCCCGATGAGACACAGGAACTTTTAACGACTTAAAATTAAACTTTTAACCAATTTAGACAGAGACAACACAGAACCCCTGAAGAATCACCCAAAAATATATAGATTAAAATGTGTTCAAAGCAAATTAGAAGATCAGAAGTTTCTTCCGAAGATTTTCAAAGTGCCTCAGCTTTGAGGGACTAATTTAGCTCCTTTTCCTACTCTTTTTAATTTATTTTATTTTTCTTCTCCAGATTGAACTCTCGCTCTCCTTTAAAGATAGAGATGATGCATATTGACAATCAAAAGTGCCTTCAATTGGAAAAAAGCAAAAGGAGCCAACTCCTGAATGATGAGAGCCGGCTCACGAACGACACGTTACTATTAGTGGCACAACGGTCCACAGGAGCGCCACCATTTTGGAAGGTGAATGGAGTTTATTGTTCTATGGGTGAATGGGTGTTTCCCTTAACTACTTGTATCTTAGAGGCACCAATTTCTGTGGTGTGACTTGGGAAAGTACAGCCAATCCCTTTCCAGGCCAACAAATGTCTCTACCCGAATTTGAACTGGGGATCTTTCGCGTGTTAGGGAAATGTCCTAACCATTGCAGCACCGATCTAGAACCCTGTTTATAATAGTAAAACCATTAGCAAAGTCAATTAAAGGGATGTTGGACTGAATGCTACTAGAATGACCAGCATTGCCAGGCTGATACAAGATTGGATTGGGCTGCTTGAGGTTGTTGGTGGTCGGGAACTGTAATACCCAATTTGGCTGCCAGAAGGCATGGGAGACCCCACAAAAGCAGATATTTATCGATTTTGTTGGCAGTTATTGGGGTAAAGACACTTGTGGGATGATAAATGAAAATGAAAATCTGTTTAGCTGTTTCTGCCACGATTACCCATTGCCCTCACCTGTGCCCGCTCGTTTGGCGCCAGCTGCTGCTCATTGCCTGATTGGCCCCCCTCCCATTTATACTCAGTGCTCTCATTCACTCTTGGTCAATCCGTCAACAAACTTCTGCACTTGCAAGGTAAGCATTTTGACTCCGTCTCGTCCTGTCCTGTATCCGGTGTCGATACCGCCTGTCCCGTCCTGTCCGGTATCTTGCTCCTGTATCCTGCATCCGGTATCGATCCTGTCTGTCCCGTCCGGTCCGGTATTTTGCCCGTGTATCCTGCATCAGGTATCGATCCCGCTTGTCCCGTCTGGTATCCTGCTCGTTTTTCCTGCATCCAGTATCCATCCCGTCTGTCCCGTCCTGTCCAGTGTCCTGCTCGTCTTCCCATGGCTTCCTGTGTTTGTGTTCCCGCGCATGACTGCCCTTTTTCCATAAATAAAGCTTGGTGTGAAAACGATACGCGTTTGGGTCTACCGTCTGTTCGTGTTCTGACAGTTTCGGAAGCTATAAGTCCCAGACAAGCACAATCAACCACCCACAAATCAGGATTTATAAAGTGGTTTGGATAGATTTAGATTCTCGTTGAAAACTGTTCAAAGCAATCAGTAATAAAAAAGCTTTATTCTTGTCATTCAAAGATAATTTAACCATCGTTAACTTGATTTTCTTGTCTGTAATTTCTTTTTAAACCTGCTGAATCAATGTGGAGGACTTTCACAAGTTAATTTGCGGCACCGCAACGGAGGTTCACGCCAAGAACATAAAAGTTCCCAAGGAGACAATGAATAACATTTCCTTTCAATGTGTAAACCACCCTGGAGCCCACAGGCGAAATAAACCGTGTCTAATTGTCGCAAAACATTATAAACAAAAACAATTAGTGAAAATTCAAGGACGCGACCTCCTTCGGGAATAATGACCAGTTCCCAGGATAGATTATTAAAGGCGAAAAGTACTTTTTCCGATTAGGGAAAATAAATAAGCAGAAGAGTGAAAATGCTACAATTGTGGTTGATAAAGGGTATATTGACATGCAGGCAATTGTACCAAGACTCCACTCACAGTGTCTTGCAAAAATATTCTACCCTGTTGAACATTCCAAGTTCACCACATTTATGCTTCAAACAGCAAGATAAATATATATATTTTTGCCAGGAATCAAAAACAATTGGGACACAAACGTGAAGTACAATGATATTGGATATTGTATGTTTTGTATATTTTTGATAAATACAATACCAAAAATCCAAGTGTTCAATATTTGGCCCATTTACTTTTAGCACAGGAACCTCACTCCAGAGATTCATTGAGGATCCCTTAGTGATCCAATGTTGTCCTAAATGACTGACGATGATAAATAGAATCCCTCTGTGTTTAATCAATTCTGTATGAATGAACCTGCTCTGTGAATGTCAGAGCTCAGTCAAAAGAGCAGAGAACATAGTGAAGACCAAGGACAACACCCAACAGTTTTGAGATACTATTGTGGAGAATTTTAAATTTGGATTTTGATACAAACGTATTTCCAAAGCTTTAAACTTCCCAAGGAACACTGCAAGCGATCATATTGAATTGAAAGGAGTTTCATTTGGTTTGGGGAGTTGGAGGGAATGCAGTCCTGTCAGGCCCTGCAGTGGGGGTCGGGAACATTTTTGACCCAAAAAGCCATAAAAGCGAAATAGTTAGATTTTTAGGGGGTGCGCGCCATACCATATATTTTAAGACAAAAACCCTCTTTCCAGACAAAATCCAATGTTCAGCGCATATTAAATGATTGTATCAAATTTATGAAGTAAGAATAAGACCAGGGCCTATGCCCCATATCAACAAATATACCACCTTAAACTTCTCTCCCTCTAGTTACTTAAGATCGTTGAAGCTCTTTTTGACCTAAAATTGGTTCATATATAATGATTTCGAAACAAGTTACAAGCATACTTCTTTTGTAAAAATGTCACAAAATACTGCAAACAAATATACTGGCGCGTTTACCTGTATTGCAGACTGCAATATGAGCATAGCTCCGACCACCCCTAACGCTCACACAATCAAATTGCTGTGTTTACAGTTTGTTTTGTGGTTTTTATCATAAAGTGTCTCCGCAGGATTAATGACCTTCATATCAAGGATTCCTTAGCGATGTTTAGCCAAAACTGCTGTCTGTTAGTGTGACACCTTGACTGTAAACTGTAGTTAGGACTGTGCCCTTTATATATTGAACCACTTTTACAGTGTTAATTCCGCAATACACGCACCAATTACCCATTTGTGCCTGGCAGGATTGGAAGTAAGTAAGTCATGTTTATTTGTATAGCCCTTAATCACACGAGGGCATGGAAATACTCAAAAATCTCAACGTAAGGAAAATGAAGAAACCTTGAGAAGAGACAGCACATGAGGTAATACTCTTTCCAGGATGACCAAGATACAACGGATCTTGCAATAACAAATAATACACAGATATTGTCGACGTGAAATATAGGTCATGCATAAGCCATAGAATAGAAGTGTGTTTTAATCTCAGGAGGAAAAGCATTCCACAGCACCGGGGCCCAAATGGAGAACACTTTAGAACCTCGGTTCTTTTCTTGACTCTTGGGATCACTAGTAGACCGGCATTTACAGAGCAAAGGCTCTGGACCGGAACATAGGGCGAAATTAAATCTGAAAGATATGAGGGAGAAAGTCCATGCATGATTTTGTATAATACCAACAGAACCTTAAAATCCCATTTTAAGCTAACAGCCAATGCAGGTAAAATCGGGGTAATGTGATCAAACTTTCTTGTCTTAATTAAAAATCTCACTGCAGTATTTTGTTCTAGCTGCATGCTCTTGATTTTGGACTTCGGGAGTCTGAAAAGAAATTTCCAAGTCCAGTATTTTATCTCTGATCCACATGTGCTCATGAGACTAGCCTAATCTGGCTCACTAGCCATAGGTTTGCGACCCCTGCCCTACAGCCTATTGGGTTTCTTGCATGCTAGGCCCTTTCGCCAAGTACCTAACATAAATTGGGAGCGCATTCACAGTTTGAAAAAGCCCTGCTCACAATTGTTTGAGGGAGTGAACAGTCCCCCAACTATATTGGGTTTAAAAAAATGACCATCAATATCAATTGCCACTTGGACACTTTTCTCAGCAATCAACGCGTCCCAGAAGGCTTTATAACTAAAATGTGCATCGCCATCTGGCTTACAAAGTTACGATGTCAATGTAGGATGTATGAAAAACATAAAATTGCCTCTAGGCTCCAATTTAGAAGTGTGCCAGAACTGCGTATCGGCTGCGCAACTACACTCACCGACCTGAGTTCACGCCTCATCGTTACTTTGTCAACCACCAATCAGAGACAGGCCCATTGCCTGCGTGAATGGATGTTGGTATCGCTGTCAAACTGAGCTGCACACTCACACACCCGCAATTGGCATTGCTTGGGTCAATGACATCCATGCAAACTGCCACAATTCTAATTGGGAGTCAATTGCTCACGATATGCAGAAATTGCTGGAATAATCAAAATTGGAAATTGAGCACTACATTTCAGTTTTCATTATGTGGTACGACTCAAACCCACCTAGCCTTCTCCAGATTATGCGGCGTTGAAACAGTTTTTGCACTTCTCAGAGAAAGTCTGACAAACATCGAGATCTTATTATTAGTGATGGCAAAATGAAAAAGGAAACACTTCACACAAAAATTAGGGACTTTAAGATACAAAGTGGGCAGCACGGCGGCGCAGTGGTTAGCGTGTGTGAGGCACAGTTCTAAGGTCTTGGGAACCTTCTGTGTGGGTTTAAATCCAGCTACCGGACTTCCTGTGCGGAGTTTGTATGTTCTCCCCCGGTTTCCTCCCACATTCCAAGTGCATTTCAAGTGGATTGGCCGGTCCAAATTGTCCCTAGGTGTGAACGAGCGAGCGGGTTGTCTGTCCCTGTGTGCCCTGCGATTGGCTGGCAACCAGTTCAGGATGTCCCCTGCCCACTGCCCGATGATTGCTGGGATGGGCTCCAGCACCCCCGCGACCCTACTGAGGATAAGCGGTGCAGCTAATGAGATGAGATGAGATGAGATATATATATATTGCAAAACAATTCGGCCCCCATAAACTTTGTGAACTTTTGCCACATTTCAGACTTTAAAGATAAAAAACTGTAATTTCTTGTGAAGAATCAACAATAAGCGGGACACAATCATGATGTGGATCACACTTTATTGGATATTTGAAACTTTTTTAACAAATAAAAAACAAAAAAGTGGGTGTGCAAAATATTTCAGCCACATTGAGTTGATACTTTGTAGCGCCACCTTTTGCTGAGATTACAGCTTCAACTCGCTTGGGGTATGTCTCTATCAGTTTTGCACATCGAGAAACTGATATTTTTGCCCCATTCCTCCTTCCAAAACAGCTCGAGCTCAGTGAGGTTGGATGTAAAGCATTTGTGCACAGCAGTTTTCAGTTCTTTCCACAGATTCTCAATTGGATTGAGGTCTGGACGATCACTCATCTTCTCATCGTTAGTCATTTTCAGCTCATACAAGGAGAAGACTATATATATATATATATATATATATATATATATATATATATATATATATATATATATACAGTATATATATGAAATAGCAAGTTTGTATAGAGTTGGAAGTGTATAGTTCTGTGATTTCCCCCAGTGAATGAGAATCCACTGCATTTCTTTGCAGCTTTTAATTCGAACGACACTCTAACCTAGCGAATAATTTCCTGAATCAGTCTCGTGTGACACTGGTTTCCCGGGGCTAGAAGGCACCCCTGGGGAGTTTGGCGTGTCACGTTTGCCCTCTGCATCTGGGATGGCAGATTGTCCTGCGGTCAATCATGGACAATTCATCCCATCCACTACACAGCATTATATCCAGACAGAAGAGCAGCTTCAGCGACAGACTGCTGTCACTGTCTTGTACCATGGACAGACTGAAAAGATCTTTTCTTCCTCATGCCATGAGGCTCTTTAACTCCACCCGGCGGAGTAAAGGCCCACATTAAACCACACCCCCTACATTGCATATTACCGTACTTTTATTGCAGTGTGTATTTTATGTAGCACTATTTAAATACTCTATACAACACGCTAAAGTGGTTATTAGCACGTCACATTGGGTATTTGTATATTGTATTCCTTTTGCTTTATTATTGTATTGTTCTCAGCGAAGGGATGCTGCTGGAAATGTGAATTTCCCTTCGGGGATGAATAAAGTATCTTTCTATCTATCTATCTATCTATCTATCTATCTATCTATCTATCTATCTATCTATCTATCTATCTATCTATCTATCTATCTATCTATCTATCTATCTATCTATCTATCTATCTATCTATCTATCTATCTATCTATCTATCTATCTATCTATCTATCTATCTATCTATCTATCTATCTATCTATCTATCTATCTATCTATCTATCTATCTATCTATCTATCTATCTATCTATCTATCTATCTATCTATCTATCTATCTATCTATCTATCTAGATCTTCGATGAACCTGATCCATCACAGACACGTTGTGTACATTCCGTAAATAGATAACTTGATAAGTCAGCAATCGGACTACCCAGCATTACTCATGATAGTTTGAATTTTGTCAAGGCCTGTCACGTGTCACATCACACCTGATGAAAATTATCTGAAATACTGGCTCAGGTCAAGCATAGGCTGCGTCTGTCGAGGTCCTACTTATTTATAACTCCAAGACGCCACATCTACTGTCGTAGGTGTTGCTCGGGAGCTTAAGGAGGGTATTGTTAACATATACTCACGTTATTTGCTGTATGCCAGAGCCACTGTTGCTGCAGTGCAGTAGAAGGCGTATGGGCACCACAGAGGTTTATTTTTCTGCCAGTTTCAACAGTCACTCCTAAACCATCGAGTACCTCATCTCATCAGCTGCACCGCTTTATCCTCAGTAGGGTCGCGGGGGTGCTGGAGCCCATCCCAGCAATCATCGGGCAGTGGGCAGGGGACACCCTGAACTGGTTGCCAGCCAATCGCAGGGCACACAGGGACAGACAACTCGCTCGCTCATTCACACCTAGGGACAATTTGGACCGTCCAATCCACCTGAAATGCATGTCTATGGAATGTGGGAGGAAACCGGAGTGCCCGGAGGAAACCCACGCAAGCACGGGGAGAACATACAAACTCCGCACACTAAGTCCGGTAGCTGGATTTGAACCCACACAGGAGGTTCCCAAGACCTTAGAACTGTGCCGCACAGGCGCTAACCACTGCGCCGCCGTGCTGCCCCCATCGAGTACCATTATTAATAATTCTAGAATTCACTAACATCGTCTTACTTAGGCTAAGGGCTAGTGATTTGGGGCTGTAGGGTGCCTGACTGTTTAGCATGTCCACTTCACAGTTCACAGGGTTTACTACCAGCTTCCCGTGTTGTCCCCATGCCTGTGGGACCTGCAGTTTTCCTCTCACGTTCTCCCCCAAAGACAGGTAGTAGGTGGTAAAAAAACAGTGAATATAAACTGTCCGCAGTTGTGAGAGAGTGTGCATAAGGATTTCCTGGGGGTCCCCTGCTCACTGCTCGATTCGATGTCATCTGGAATGTGTAATCTGTATGGTGGGAAATGCACCCGCTAACTGGGACAAGCTGATTTTAATAATAATAATAATAATAATATAATAATAATAATATTTTGATGGTAAGCGGTCTCGAGCAGTTTCTAGTGGTAGTTTCTGGAATCCCGCATAAGTTGGATTTTCTCTCGTATGTCAGGAAGGACTTTTGTTCATAAGAAATCTTGTATCTCAAATGTCTCATGTGACGATCAGCTCGCATGAAGAAGATGTCGAGGACCCACTCAGGGTGGTGCAGAAGAAGAGCACACAAGCTCGGATTTATGTCTTGATCCAGGGTGTGAGGCAACAATGTAGTCCGGTAAACTCTCAAGTTCAAGGGTTCAGCAGGCGGTACTCGTGATCCGTAAGGGCGGGGCAAGAGTTCGGTACACTGAGAACAACAAGGCTTTAATTAAAAAACTTGTATGTGACAAGATAGGCAATGAACTAAGACTGAGCCAAGCGAACAGAGTGTTTAAATAGTGAATGCAGTGAATGCACTGGTGGGGTGAAATTAACTGGCTGATAGGGGCAGGGCTTTAAACTGCTGTGTATGACTTTCTAGGATTTCGGGTCGGGAGAATTTTCTTGTTTTACGATGATTGTTTTTATACAGCACCGTGATTTTCAATTTATTTATTTATTTAAAGTGATGGCTACGCAAATAAAGTTTGATTTGAAATTCGAACGAACGCGACGCGTCCTCAAGACCTGCATTGGCGCTCTCCACCTTGCTCCATCCTTACCGTTGCCACGGCAACACTGCCGAGCAGATACCTCACGTTCAATGAGATGAGCTGTTGTCGTGGCGACGAGGTGCTTTTTTATCCTTTGTGGTTCTTGATCCCGCTGAGACTGATGATGGACTCTCTTAGAAGGCGAAGTGCTACGAGAGAGAGTGTTAAAAGATATACTTCATGAAAGGAATAAGTAAAGTGTGAGTAAAACACTACACAACTTTTGTTGTCTCACATTTATTCTTTTTTTTTTACAATCTGTTATTCTTTCAAAAGTACCTCATTGGCGCCTTCAAATTCATAAAGGAAACGTGTGAAATACACACTGTGCCTAAGAAAAAGTCATAATCACAAAAAGTTTTAAGAGCTGAACAGACTATATGTGGGCGATACTGAGAATTTTGGTAATAATATGATTCAAGTAAAAACAAGGTTGCATTGACTACTGATAATACTGATACTCGTGGTTAAGGGGTCCAATCCAAACCAAAACAAACAAACTACAAACCAATCTTTAACTATACAATGCTTATACTACAACAACCAGAAGTAATGGGGTGGGCAATACTGGGAATTTTGGTATCGATCCAGTCCAAGTACTGTAAATACATTCGATCTGATACAGATACTTTTTCTTTGGAAATTGAATGATCATTGAATAATTGAACCCCCCCTTAAATTAGTTAACGATTCCAAACAAATGTTTCATTTTTATTAAATAACTACATTGCAAACTTTGACAGTACATAAAGAAGAAATATTTCTCACACTACTGTTTCAGAACAAAATCCAAAAGAGTGACACCAAGAAAGCAGTAAAAACAAATACTGTGTAACAATGTCAATTAGAGCTCTCAAATACTGTCCATTGCACAGTACAGTATGTTGAAAATAACGTCATTCATGCAAATAAAGTGTTAATTTTCTCTTACTGGCTCTGCTGCCATAGTGACAATGGATTTGTTCGGGAACAGGAACATGTTTATAATTTGGATTGCAGCCTGCTGCTCTTGTTAGAGTGAGATTATTTTATGTGTTTATGTAAATGTGTGGTAATGCCACAGTAGCATACAACTTTACCACTCAAATTACACCTGGCATTGGGCTTTTCTGTAGTTGAATAAAAGTTCGCATTGCCCCGCACTTCCTGTTTGCCTATGTCTTTTTTTGCTTTTGATAGGTGTGCAGGCATAGATTTGGCCATCTCGTCTTTCTCACAGGCACATGCAGAAGCAGGCCAGGAAAGGAGAGTTGCTAAAAGTGTGCCTGTCAGTTACACACTCAAGCATAGACTTAGAGAGTGTCCGAGGGTGCTGGGTGAGAGAGAGAAGAGATATGCTATCTACATTGAAAAGCGGCGCTTTGAGGATATTGGTGGAGGAATGAAGTATCAATCTCAGGACAATAGTATTGATCCGATCCCAGTAATTGCTTACTCTCAATAACCTTGAGACTTAGATCAATCTGCCCACCCCTAATCAGAATAAGAGTCAAAAGAGTCAAGACCAAAGTAGCAGCAATGTAGCCAAAACACAGATAAAACAATGACAATTATAATATTTTCAATTGCACAATTTTTACAAAATAAAGTCAGAAAGTGCAAATACAATGCAAACACAAAGAAAAAATACAAAGTAAAAAACTTTAAAAGTAAAACAATAATATAAAAAAAAAAAAAAACTACGACAAAAGTTCCAGAACAAAAGTGAATAGGGCCAATCCCTAATAAGCAGCATTGTAACGAGAGTACAAATACTGTATACTTATGTCAACAAGACGACTGAAATACTTTCCATTGCACAATATTTTGAAAATAAAGTCAGTACTGCGAATAAATTGTAAGCACAATTGGATTGAATTTCGATACGATTGTTGTAAATTTAGAATGCATTTACAACAAATATTGAGCATAACAGTTAAGTAGTATTTCCTTACTTCAAACAGTCCCACTTTGTGAACCACTCAACCTAATCAACTATTTTGCATGAGGAGAAAAGATGCATTACCATGTTTGTGTTACTCCGGTCTGTTTGATGTTCCTTGTTTTATGATGGTGTCCCCTTGATATATTAACCTCCTTTCCCCGAAAACCATGTGACTGAATTGTTGGTAATAAAATAGAGGAGCTGCTAAGGTTCTAGTCAGATGAGAATCAGGGCCTGAACTGATTGCACCTCCTCATGGGCTAAAATGATGTCTTCTGTCTCTCAATGTTTCTTTTATTCAGAGAAGTAAAAAGTGATAGAGCTAACAAATTTAAACGTATAAATTTATCAAAACAAATGTAGTTGTATATAGAATAGAATAGAATAGAATAGAATAATATAGCTTTTCAGGCAATGAATTGCACCTGTATCATACAACATAAAAACCTTTGAAAATACTTTTACTAAAAACTACTTCTCCAAAAAAAACCTATTACAAAACAAAAGTTAAGTGTCAATCCAAAAAAAGCAAAAATGTAACGAGAATGCAAATACCGTATCATGATGTCAAAAAGACACCTAAAATACATAAGGACAATTTTGGACAGCACTCAGCGTTGTGTGATTTCCATTATCCACCGTCATCTTTTTTTCAGTCCCTCCTATTTGCTGAGGTTTGTTTTTGGTTCTTACAGTTTTTTTGTTGTTTTTTAACGTTTGTTACTTTGTTGAGTATTTTGTTATCAAATACCATCGTTTTTTTTAGCACTTTGCCATTATTCTTCCTGCATCTGGGTCCTCTGAGAAATTACAACATTTCTTTCTTTTGTTTTCTAGCCTTTTACTCCATTTTCTTCCTTTATTAATTCTTCCTTTGTTTTTTTCTCTTTTCCCCTGTATTATTTTTTGTTCTGTTGTTTCTTTTTTCGTCTTTTTTTCTTTTTAAGCTTCATTTGTCTTTTAAAAGTCACTGTGTGCTTGATGTTATAATAATTGGTCATGTATGGATTAAAGCAACAAAAATAATCTAAAGAGCCGTCTCTTTTGGGGAGCCGAAGAGACGGAATTCCCATCACTACGAGCTTATACTGTATGAGTATGCGGAGCTAACCTCTAAAGGCAGTTAAGTGCTAAATTCTCAGAAACTCAGAGGACAGGCAAAAAGTGAAAGATTTGTGAAATGAATGATAACAGTCTGGTAAGAGAGGCAAAGGTAGGAGACGGTGGTAGTGAAAGGGGCCAATGGATCTCTGACTAGGCCGACGGGGTATAATTAAGCAGCAGCTGGACAAACCTTAAGTCCTGCTTGAACTACTGACTGTGTCCGTGTGTTGTGTTTTAATTTGCAACATGGATGCTTGGCAGGGAATTAATGAGGCTGTTCCTTTTGTGAGGACTGACACACACATGGGTCCATATTAGATGAATGAGAAATCATAAGCGCTGCCTAGGCTGCCGTCAGTATAACGTCCACTTTTCTTTGGGTGGACAGAGCGTGTCCGTGGGTGTACAAAGACCCAAACAACACCCACCCTGGTAACGCCCCTAGAAGACTGTATCAAGCCCAAGACAACAGTATCGATTCAGTACTCACTTAGTATCGATATTTGGATCGATCTGCCCACCCTTAGCACAGGCCACCATTAAAACATCCCCTGATCAGAAACCTACATGAGGGCAAAGAAAAACTAAACCCCCCAAAAATTAGTACTGAGAAACGCTGCCTTAATTTTTTGCATGTACCGTAATTTATACATAATCTTCGCACAATTTATCGTGCCCTGTCTTCTTGGGCGCGCCCCGTAGGGGGTAATGAGAATTCATAGGACAATGCCATACAAACTAATGCTAGCTGCAGTTAATCATGATGGAAGAAAAAATGCAATGCAAAGCAAAGCCACCTGAGAGCAGTGCCAGCTTTATTTTTAAGCAGACTTGTTGGAAAACATGGCAACGTTTTCAAGAATTTACAAGCACTTCACCAAAAATCCCAGCATATTTTAATTCTTGAAAACACAGTACTAAAATTAAAGCAATTTCAAGGATTTCAAGAACCCTGCAAATTAGAGAGGTGATGCGGCTGCAATATATGTTGCAATGCCATCAAACAAGTATTAGAGATTTAAAGTTTGAAAAAATAAAAGAGTGAATCAAGGATTACATTTTGTATCTGTTCCTGAACATGTTGCACCACTTTGCACCACATTAGTGCTTTCGAGCAGAACACTTGGTCTTTAATTTGCCCACTGTGGGACCAATAAGGGATTGTGTTTAGCAAATAAAGCCAAAAGATCATTAACGCCGGATTGCTTTTGAAGGCTTCATGAGAGAAATTCACATAAAACAACCCTAGTAGGAATTATTAGACTGTAAAATTCCCATTATGTATGTTCATCATTAATTTAAATAACCACTCAAATAGGCATTAACAACAATGCAAAAGTCACACGTATATTCAACATTACAAGCCATTGCACAGGGAACTTATATGAATGACGGCAACAAATTGTACTTTAGGTGGGTGACATCGGGAATGTTGGTACCGATTATACATGGTGGTATCGATCGATACCAATTACTGTATTTTAATATAAGGCGCACCTAAAAGTCTTATTTTTTTTCAAAAGCTGACCATGCGCCTTATAATACAGTGCACCTTATATATGGCTCAATGGTGTGTCGCAAAGTCTTGCAACTAATGCAACAGCCGCCGACTAGATTTTCCCCTGAACGTGAAGTAGTCCGCAGTGTATGATGGGATTTATATACCGGCGTTTCATTGGCTAACCAATGTGTCAATCATCATTTGAATCGATCACTATTGGCTAAAGTTATTCGCAGGTAAAGGGGGCGGATCCTTTTTATCATTTACGGGCTTGCATAGGCTAAAGGGACAAACAAAGCCTGCAATTGGCCAAAAAAGATGTGTCAATCATCAGTTGAATCGATCACTATTGGCTAAAGCTATTCGGAGGTAAAGGGGGCGGATACTTTTTATCATTTACGGGCTTGCATAGGCTAAAGGGACAAAACAAAGCCTGCAATTGGCCAAAAAAGATGACTGTGAATAGCAAGTTTGGTTGGTTGTCTACGGCATAGAGAAAGCCTGTTTTACTATTCTGTATTTGTAAATATTTTATTCTCCTGGATTTACTACACTCACGGATATAAGAGGACCATGGTTGCACATTATTATTGAACACAATGACTTCGGTGGGCTACTCCGGCTATATATTTTCCCAGTATCTTGTTTCAGAGTGATATCGATGTTTCTGTGATGGGTCTTTTTTTAAATTAAACTCAATTCCAAGTGTTTATTGTCATTTGCACAGTAAAGTTGCAAGCGCAAAAGAAAATAGAAACTAAGGAATGGTTGGCATTTCTTGAATCCCAAGAGTTTAACCTTCTGAATGATATTTGTAACGATGCATTTGAGTGACATCGTACGGACACCGCATCCGCAGGTGTCTAAGACACGTATTTGCTTCTTTGCAAGCTTTCGGAATGTTAAGGGGGTAATAAGTTTGACTGAACTATCTGACTGTTTTGTCGATGTTCCCATTGTAGCGCCTTATAATCCGGTGCGCCTTATCTGTGGAAATTATAGGACCAAAAACTATTTTTTGGGGGTGCGCCCTATAACCCGGTGCGCCTTATAGTGCGGAAAATACGGTATATATGTTTTGCTTTAAAATGTCATGATTATACAATATTATTGAAAACTTCCACCTCTGAGTTCGTTTAAAATTTTGATAAACACATTACAAGAATTTTAGTAGCTAAAATTATATATTAAATAACTACCATGTAAACTTTAACAGTATAAAGAAAACAGATGGACAATTGTTTAAGAACAAAATCCAAAAGAGTAACAAAAAATGCAAATACTGTACTGTATAACAATGCCAACAAGAAAACCAAAATACCGCTATTGCACAATATTTTGAAAATAAAGTCAGTAATGCAAATAAATTGTCACCCCTATCTCATTGGCTCTGTTACCATAGTGACAACCGATTGACAGGTTTTTGTTCGGTAACATATTTGCATTTTTTGCTTGCAGCTCACTGGTGTTTCATGGTGTTCACAACTTATTTAGACATAAATAAAAATACTTGTAGCTGTG
This sequence comes from Urocampus carinirostris, assembly GCF_059441175.1. NCBI lineage: Eukaryota > Metazoa > Chordata > Actinopteri > Syngnathiformes > Syngnathidae > Urocampus > Urocampus carinirostris. The sequence continues at coordinate 6,985,984 of NC_142367.1, read as the reverse complement.
ATCACAGCAAAAGGAGGTTGTACAAAGTATTAACTTAAATGGGGCAACGCCTACTTTTCCTGTTTTTGTTAGCGCAATATAAAATGTTATATAAATCAGGGTTCTTTTCACATTTGTGTCTCACACATTGTGAATTTTGACAAAGTATTTTGAGTTTTTAAATCTTAGTTTAAAGCCTAAAATATCAGTCAAAAAGTTTAATACCTTCGCAAAACCCTGTGTAAGTGTGTGTGTGTGTGTGTGTGTGTGTGTGTATAAAGAATTAGTGTCACCGGATCATCAACGTCAGCAATGGAGAATTATTATTGTCTTTAATTTGTCTTTAAATTGTATTTAATATTAACATTGTGAAACGTTACTATGTTTGACAGAGCTGGTTAACATGATCTTTTTTTAATATATGTTATATCATATATATGTAGATATACAGTGGCTTGCGATACTATTTGGCCCCCTGGAACTTTGTGACCTTTTGCCACATTTCAAACTTCAAACATCAAGATATAAAACTAATTTCTTGTGAAGCATCAACAATAAGTGGGACACAATCATGAAGTGGAACACACTTTATAAGACATATTAAACTCTTTTAACAAATAAATAACGAAAAAATGGATGTGCAAAATAATTCAGCCCCTTTACTTTAGTGCAGCAAACTCTGTCCAGAAGTTCAGTGAGGATTTGAATGATTCGATGTTGATCTAAATGACTAACGATGATAAATGGAATCCACCTGAGAGTAATCAAGTCTCTGTATAAATGCACCTGCACTGTGATAGTCTAAGAGGTCTGTTTTAAAGCGCAGAGAGCATCATAAAGAAGGAGGAACACACCAGGCAGGTCCGAGATACTGTTGTGGGGAAGTTTAAAGCTGGATTTGGAAACAAACAGATTCCCCAAGCTTTAGACATCCCAAAGAGCACATTGCAAGCAATAATATTGAAATAGAAGGAGTATCAGACCACTGCAAATCTGCTAAGATAAGGCCGTCCCCCTAAACTTTCAGTTCATACAAGGAGAAAACTGATCAGAGATGCAGCCAAGAGGCCCATCATCACTCTGGATGAACGGCAGAGGTCTACAGCTGAGGTGGGAGAATCTGTCAATAGGACAACAATCAGTCATATACTGCACAAATCAGGCCTTTATGGAAAGTGGCAAGAAGGAAGCCTTTTCTTAAAGATATCCATAAAAAGTGTTGTTTAAAGTTTGCCACAAGCCACCTGGGAGACACACCAAACATGTGGCAGAAGGTGCTCTGGTCAATAGAGATCAAAATTGAACTTTTTGACAACAATGCAAGACGTTATGTTTGGCGTAAAAGCAGCACAACTCATCACCCACAACACACCATCACCATGGTGGCAGCATCATGGTTTGGGCCTGCTTTTCTTCAGCAGGGACCGGGAAGATGGTTAAAATTTATGGGAAGATGGATGGAGCCAAATACAGGACCATTCTGGAAGAAACCTGATGGAGTATGCAAAAGACCTGAGAGTGGGACGGAGATTTGTCTTCCAACAAGAATATGATCTAAAACATAAAGAGAAAGTTACAGTGGAATGGTTCACCAAAAAACATATCAAGGTGTTAGAATGACCATGTCAAAGTCCAGACCTCAATCCAATTGAGAATCTGTGGAAAGAACTGAAAACTGCTGTTCACAAACGCTTTTCATCCAACCTCACTGAGCTTGAGCTGTTTTGCAAGGAGGAATGGGCAAAAGTATCAGTTTCTCGATGTGCAAAACTGATCGAGACATACCCCAAGCGACATGCAGCTGTAATCTCAGCAAAAGGTGGCGCTACAAAGCATTAACTCAATGGGGCTGAATAATTTCCCCACTTTTTCGTTTTATATTTGTTAAAAAAGTTTCAAATATCCAATAAAGTGTGTTCCACTTCATGATTATGTCCCACTTATAGTTGATTCTTCCCAAGAAATTACAGTTTTATATCTTTATGTTTGAAGTCTGAAATGTGGCAGAAGGTCACAAAGTTCAAGGGGGCCAAATAGTTTCGCATGCCACTGTATATTTAAATTAATGTGACCATCAAGGTCAGTCTTTTTTAACTAATATTTTTCATTGTGATGGTGATGATTAACCTGCAACGGGAACATGATACCTGTTAACATTTACTCAGGGCGCCGCCTTCAAGTTTGTTATTGATTATTCGAGCATTGGTGAGTCTATGGCATTCTCGCATCCCCTAACCCGAAAACCCACCAAGCAGACAAACACATCATCCTAGTGAGCAACATAAATGGACAACATTAACTCTTTGTCACGACTTGACTCTACACCGCTTTTTCTGTTCTGGGTCTTACTTCATTCACTTGTTATGTTATACAGCAGACCTGGGTTTCACTTGTAAAACTGTGCGTAGGAAAATCACTAAAGGTCGCGTACAGAGCGTGGCAACCCAGGGAATAAAAGGTAGGTTCTACACTCGAAAAACTGGAAGTGTTTAACTCCAGGCTTAAAACACACTCATATTCAATAGCTTATGAATAATGTGGACCAAAGGAAGTTGTCAACTGGATTTTCTGTTATTACCCATATTTCATGTTAAAGACGTTTGTGTATTGTAAAGCCATTTGAGACTTCTTGTGATTAAGGGCTATACAAATAAACATCACTTGACTCATGTGAAAAGTAATACTTGATTTATTTGGCACAAACGTATCAATTTGAACTACTTTCTTTGGTTTTATCAATGTGCCATTGGGTCGTGGTTTCCGTTTCTCCAGATTTTGTACGTGCGGCAGGGCCAGAGCTCCCATTCTCTGGTCAAGTTTGGTTTTTTATAAATGTAATGGGTGTAATATTAACTTTTGTTTTGTTGAAATTCCTGCTGAAATATGTTTGTATACCGTAAATTCCGGACTATAAGTCGCTACTTTTTTCCCTAACTTTCAACCCTGCGGCTTATTCAGTGATGCGGCCAATTTATGTAATTTTTCTAACGGCCGCTAGCGGCGCTCGCGTGTTGCTACCATTAACTGCCCTGTCAAAGCTATATTATTATTATTAAAGCTTTCAAAACTCTCTTGGTGTACCGTCTTTCTTTGTAAATATGTGTTACCCATGTATAATATGTATTTGCAACTGTATATTTTTGTAATGTATTTATTTGTATTTATTTTAGACACTTATTCTGATACGGGTGAACGAAAAATGAGGGGCGGGACAAACGCGGGGTGCCGAGTTGAAGTGGGGACCGCTAAAGGTGAGGGACAGACAAGGAAAGAAGAGGGGGTAAAAAGTTGGTTAAAGAAAAAGGAGTTGCGTGAGTAAATGTGTTCATCTGATATATTTTTCCCACCCTTACCTTTGGAAATATACACTTTTTTCCCTGGATTACTTTCAACGGGACCTGGACTCTGCAGGTCTGCATCAAACCTTAAGTACCGGTATCATTTTCCGTTCATTTTGCTGGCTGTGATTTTTAGACTGTGTACTTTAATGAAGGACATTTAGTTTCAATCGCGGGACTTGAAGTCAGGTTTGGGTTAATTTTGTGTTTGTGTTACATGTTTAAATGTGGGCGCATGCGGCTTATATACAGGTGCGGCTTGTGTATGTACAAAATCGGTTTTCCTCTTAAAATGTGGTGGATGCGGCTTATAATCAGGTGTGCTCTATAGTACGGAATTTACGATAGTTTGTGTATGAGTGTGCAATGACGAGTCCAACAGTGCCACCTGCTGGTATGGGGTAAGGTTTAGTTTAGCCTCTGATTTTATGACCGGAACGCAGATATTGTTAGCAGTCTCCAGCGCGCTGCTAACGGTAAGCCACGATCTTTTGGTGCTCCGCAAAAAGTTAAATTACAACATTAAAACCACAACTGACAAATCTTGCAACATACACAGTAATGTAATCGATGTTGTCAAGCTGTTTGGATTTATTTTCATTTGTTTCTGTCGCCATTTATGTTTTTGCCATACGCTGTACACGGCTGAAACGCTAATTTCCCCTCATAGCTGTTGAGAACCAGCGGAGGTGCTAACCACATGGTGTGTGTGTATGTTGTGTGGCTCATTGCAGGTAAACTGTTCCCGTTTTTACTCTCATTATTGTAATTATTTCTGTTTTCACAAATATATAAAAAGGATGATGTTGGTAAAAATTCAGATTAAAAAATATGTTGAGTTGAATTCATTGTAAAAGTTAAAACCGCGATACGATCACTTGTTAAAAGTATCTTGATAAAATGTATGTAAAAATTATTGTAATTGTTGATTTTCTGAACTGTATTGTATGTCAACTGAAAAGAAAACTGATATTGAGAGCAGTCTCCAGCGCGCTGCTAACGTAACTGAAATAAAAGCCTCATCGTCCAGTCCAGCCTGAATGTGGATCCTTGGTGGGACGCTGTTACATAAATACCAAACGTTGCTTACAAATGGCGTACGCCTTATTTTGTGCATTCATAGTCTTATATAAATGAGGCTTCTAGGTACTCCAGTTCTCAAGGGCCCTACGTCCTGCATTATTTTTGAGGTTGTTCTCATCCAATACAGGGGATTCCACTCACCTGTATTGTTGACAGTTCGGTAATGAGCTGATAAATTGTATCGCCTTTGTGTTGAAGAAGATAAACCTCCCAAAATATGTAGGACATGCGGCCCCTGAGGAGCAGAGTGTCCAGGTCTGTTATACAGCTTCATTCCAAAATCAATTCTATATTTGCGGGGAATACAATACATGATTTATTTTCAATATATTCCCCTCAAAATTGATGAAGCATCCACAGGCTGTTTACTGGCTTTTTTTCAGCCATCAGGGCAAAAGTTGAGATCAGGTGCAAACAGTCTACATTTCATCTCTGTGGTGTTTTTTCATCTTAATTAATCGCAAATTAGTTTTAATTGAGCGTAAATAAAGTGTCACGAACGAGTTGTACCTGAGAAGGATTTTTAGCCCAACGGCAGGCCTGGCAATACGATCCTGCATCGAAAATGCAACACGTTACTATTCTAATTGGACTTACGGAGGTATTATGATTATGTAAAGACTCGTAAACGCGCACGGAATGAGATTATGGAGTTAGTTGGACCACAAGTAGTCCTTTTGAAATAGTTGGGTCAGTAAAAACAAGTGTTTGGTATGGAGTTGTCAAGGACAGTGTTGGGAATATGTAATGGTGTTATTTTTTCAGTAACAGGGTAATCCGACTAGTTACTTTTTCGACTGTCACAATGCCATCATCGTTACTGACTGTCTAAGGCGATGCTTTACTTTGGCTGCAGAACGCCAACGGAGGCCTGTCCCTGCACCCATGACGAGTTTGTTACGTTACGTCTTTTTGGATCATATCACCATTCAAAATAACGGCTACTTTATAAGCGATTACGAGTACAGTATCTACTAATGCGTTGGAAGAAAAGGCAAAATGGTGACGGATCAATTGACTGTAGTCGTTCATGAACGAAATGGCTCTATTAGACGGCTCTTGGAAGAGCGAGCCACTCACCAATCGGAGCCGGTTCTCTTTGAGACGCAATTTTTCTCTTGTGATTGGTCAAAATTCGTATTTTCAGGAATTTTGCGCCATTGACTTTAAATTTGTTGAGTATAAAGAAGGTTAAATTTGTTTTGTATTTAACTTTTTCTTTGTAGATTTATAAACATTTTTATTTATGTTTTCAGTGTTAATGTTAAAGTGATAAAGTTGCTTTATTTTTTCCTTTTTTAAGTCATTCAGAATATTACATAATAATTGGTAATATGTGAATTAAACAATGAAAACAACCTGAAGAGCCATTCGGGAGTCAAGCATAAAATTTGTATACATTTGACTATAAACGATTTTATATGATTGACTACAGTACATGTATTCAATTCAATACAAATATTCAACGCCTGTGTTTTTATTCAAGGTACATGAGAAGGTTAGGCTGTGTGGAATGCATCAGACGTATTTCTGAAAACAGAATTTCTGTAAGGGCTGACGGAGAAGGCCAGACGTAAAAGGGCAGACATCGGGCGCCACATCGGGCGCCGCCGGTATACGAAGATTGCGGAGCCCAGCCGACGCACCCTCATACAAGGGGAAGACCAATAAGAGAAAGCTAACGTTACTTACAGATGACACATAGCTCATAGCTAATGGGATGTCTTTTCTTTGTTTGTGAAATGTATAAATGATCCGGGGCAACTGGGAGGGACACACGCGGTTTCCTGTTGATACACTTAGGTCTTCTGTTAGGAACTATTAACATCCGCCCCCGTGTGATCCTTCTGGTCATTTCTCTCTCAAAAAACAACTACGCATAATTGTTGGATGAATGTGGGTCGTGTTTGGTTGATGGAGTCAGATAACTAATTCGAACAATTTGGTAAACGGTATGTTTTGATAGAATATTCCCAACACGCAGATTCTCTAAAAAGAATCTGAATTCTCTGCAACGGACCACTCAAGTTAGATTTAATTGATTAAAGTCACTTCATATTTTGTACTGCTGAAATTCAGCAGTACTGATAGTTATTTTATATCATTTACTGTTTTTGTTGCACTTAAAATGTAGGACAAATCTGTTGCTGGTTATGTGCAATTACAAGGTTCTTGGTTGGTTGGTTGGATCCCTTAACCACTAGGGTTGTCGAATCACTATTTCCTTTAATGTGTCTTGGGCAAGTACAGCATGGTGGTGCCCATTCCTCTCCAGGCCAACATATGTTTTCACAATACGGCTCAAGAAATGTCAAATTATTCAACATACAACAACTTATTTTTAAAGTAACAGAAATTATTGCATTCCCTGGTAACTAGTTACTTTGACTATAGCTAAGTTACTAACTCAGTTACTTTCTGGAGGTAGTAGTGAGTAACTATAACTGATTACTATTTTAAAGTAACGTGCCCAACACAGGTCAAGGAATAGACTTTTTCCTGTAATATAGGAAATCAAGGTCCAAAACGATGTCGTCAGGAAAACCATAAATGCGGAAGTGTCACGGAATCAGGACCCAAATGCGTAGCGTTGACCACAAGTTTATTGAATAGAAAGAGGAAGGGCAGCGCCCGCGATCTGGTGCTCGCTGTACGCCGGAAGCAAGTTGCTCTCGCAATCGGATCGTGATCCGAATACGGAAGTGGATCTTCCGTAGCGGGAGATGGCGGTGTCAGGGATGGAAAAACAGGCCGCTAGCCGGGACAGGAGAGCACAAACGTGGTCGGGATCAAAAACAAGGCGTAAGCCGAAACGGGAGAGAAGACGTGGTCGGGATTGAAAACAGGTCGTAGCCGGAGACAAAGGGGGAGATCAGGAACAGACAGGTGGAAAAACTGGTGCAAAAACGGGACAGACGAGAGTCAGGGTCAAAAATACCTGCCTTGTCACAACAGAGGTTCTCTGACGGACTGACAAGCGGAGAGTGACAGGACTGGGCTTAAAACGGGACACGGAACTAATCAGATAGCCCGCAGCAGTTGCCGCCAAATGAGCGGGCACAGGTGATCCAAATCGGTAATCATGACAGGAAGGCCTTTCAAAGAGCCAGTTCACAGAGCCGTTACGTTCGCAAAATACACACAACTATTTGCATGGCTGTTTGTTCATTTTGTGTCAGGCAAGGTTCTCAGCTGATGCAGAACGTAAATAAGCTACTTGTAATACAATTTTTCTGCTTTGAAAAAAGCAAATAATCAATAAACCAGTCGCTAATCAGAAGTCAGCTCTGTCGTTCGCCTAAATGAGCTTGTACGTTCACCAATGCCACATTACTGTTTGCTATGCTGTTGGTTAATAGTCTGTAAGGCAATGTTTTTAGCCTGTGCAGAGCTTAAACAAAAGAGTTACTTGTAATATAACTTTTGAAGTTACCAGTAAACTAATAAGCTCTAGTCATTCACTTCCAAGAGACGCCTCGTAAAGCCCTTACATTCACGTATGACACATCACCAGTGTGGGGCTCCTCCCTTACTACGACCGAGTCCCTAATGTGACGCCGTAGTTCAGTGTGACTTATGAAAGCGACAAGCGGGACTTTATTATCGCTCGGGGACAATTTGTTCCTCAGCCATCAAAAGCTCTCTGGCTACAATAAATAAGTGGCGGATAAAAACACGATAAAAAACCTCTTAGAAAGACATAAACGGCAGATGCGATGTGTGGAACTTGGATGCAATTTGGTCCATTACTGCGGCGACCACCATTGACAACGATATAAACAGACACGTCTGCGTTGCAATTTGGTACTATTCTAAATACGGCTGCCCTGGCACTGTCGTCTAGAAATATAGGGCTCACGTTTTTGGCATCCCTGCAAAACAGTTCAAAACTAATAAATGCGAACTTTTTCCAACACATTGTGCTGGAACGAGCATTGGGACGTGAAATGCAACTCGGGACAGCAAGAATTTTGATTATAGCCCATTTGGGGAGAATATGTTCTTACATGATTGCATTTCAGCTTTTTCAGCTCATGGTTAGGTTCAAGAGTGTTTTTCATTCAGGCCCCGGTGCTTTGGAATGCTCTGTCCTCTGAGATTTGTTCTGCAACCTCAATGGAAGTCTTTGAATCTAGTTTTAAAACACACTTATATTCAATATATGAATGATGATGATGATGATGATGATTATGAATGATGTTGACCTTAGGAAGCTTTCAACTAGACATTTTTTATTACCTATATTAGCTCAGGACAGCAATAATTTTGATTACAGCCCTTACAGTTTTTGTGAAAAATGTGTTCTTACATGATAGCATTTTAGCTTTTTCAGCTCATTGTGAGGTTCAAGAGCATTCTCCATTCGCGCACCAGTGCTGTGGAATGCTCTACCCTATGAGATTTGACTTGCAACCTCAGTGGAGGTCTTTAAATCTAGGCTTTTTCAGGAACCAGAAGAGGATCAGGACCCAAACGCGTAACTTTCTCACGTAAGCCTTTTATTTTACAGGAAATGGGAAGTCATGCATGTTAGACAGCGGTCTGGCGTGGAAAGACAGGAAGCCAGAGACCGACGAGATCGATTCTAGTTGTCTGAGTTGATATTGGACAGATGGGGTCGATACGGGACAGACAGACAGGATAGATAATGAAAAAGGATATCGAAAATAAACAGGACAAACAAGACAGGAACGAAAACTGGAGTGAATAATAAACAGGACAAAAATAGACAGAAACAAAACTGGAAAGTGAAATTAAACAGGACAAAATAAAACGGAACAATACCGGACAAGAAATACCAACGGGAACAGGACCGAGACGAAACCCACATGGCAGAAGTTCATTTACGGACTGAGAAAGTAGGAGAGAGCGCACTGAGCTTAAAAAGAAGGAAAGCCAATCTGTTAATGAGCCACAGCTGGCGCCGCACGGGCGGGGCCGATTGGGCGCCATGGCAACTGTGACAGGCTTAAAACACACTTATATTCAAGATTTAAATGATGATGATGATGATTATGAATGACGTTGACCTTAGGAAGCTGTCAACTGGACATTTTTTATTACCTATATTAACTTAGGACAGCAATAATTTTGATTACAGCCCTTATAGTTTTTTGTGAAAAATGTGTTCTTACATGATAGCATTTTAGCTTTTTCAGCTGATGGTGAGGTTCAAGAGCATTCTCCATTTGCGCACCGGTGCTTTGGAATGCTCTACCCTATGAGATTCCACCTGCAACCTCAGTGGAAGTGTTTAAATCTAGGCTTAAAACACACTTATATTCAATATATGAATGGTGATTATGAATGATGTCATACCTGTCAACCTCCACGGCTCCATGCCCATACAAACTGCTGTATTTTTCCTTATAAAATACAAAATAATCCTACTTTTTTTTTTCAAACGTGTTTATTTATGTAGTTTAACATGTTATATTGTACATGTGTTTCCTTATATCATATATATTGTTAATGAACATTTTGTTGTGAGCTACTGAGTTGCTTGACATGAATGAGGTTTATCATAAAAAAAGTTCAAAAATTAAGTAGCTTGGACGTTCACTGAAGAAGGAAAAGAATACATGCAAATATAATTAAGTCGAATAATACATTTTCTTATTCAAATTATTAATTCAGTTTCGGCATTGAATTATTGTTGGTAATATACTGATTAAAGGGATAACCACAAACCTGTCCTTTTAAATTGTCTCCTTTTATACTTCCTTTTTTTCTTAACTTCTTTATTCAACATAATAATTCGTAATAGAATGCATCAAAGCAAGTGAGCCGTTTGAAAGCCGGCTCTCTTTAATGAGTTGAGTTGAAAAAGCCGGTTCTTTAAAAAGAGACGGACTTCCTTTCACTACATAACTACCACATGAAATCCGAGGCTGCAGACGCATGCACACAGTAGGATCAAACCACTTGCTTCGTTTGCAACGGAAAAAAACCCGATACCGAGATAGAGGCTACCGCGGCGAACTTGTTTGACTTGATTGATTTGCCGTTTCGTTATAGTTGGTGTATCCCAGATGGTACTCATGATTGACAAATTTGTGTCTTTACGTACAGATTTTCTGGTACGTTGTACACATCTTAAAATGCATAATAAATGTACTTTGTACGGCAAAAACGTACAGGTTGACCGGTATGAAATGTTGACATTAGGAAGCTGTCAATTGGACATTCTTTTATTATATCTGTTTTATGTTGATCATGTCTGTGCTTTTTGGGGAAAGAGTGTACATTTACATGATTGCATTTAGGTTTTTTTTCAGTTCATGATGGGTGGGGGTCATTTTTGACAGTTTTGGCACCCCAGATCTCACCATGTAAAACAGCTCAAAACAAAAGAAAAAAACGTTTTCAACAAGTTTCTGATGAAACTAGCTTCAGGTCATCAAATGCAATTCAGGATAGTAAGCGTTTTAGTTCTAGCTCTTGTAGGTTAGGCCAGGTGTCGGCAACCCAAAATGTTGGAAGAGCCATGTTGGACTGAAAAAAAAAAAAAGAAAATACAATAATCTGGAGCTCCAAAAAATTACAAGCCTCACATACTGTAAGCCTTATAATGAATGTGACACATGATGTATGCATATTAATGAGCTATATTGAGACTGGGAGGTCGCTGGTTCGCGCCTCGGCCGAGACATACCTAATTGGTATAATGGCGGCGCCCTCTGTTGGCTGCGGCTGCATCGACTCGCTACAACGGGTCAGGTGTATCGACATTTCGTTCTGTGTACATTGTTACAAAGAATGACAATACAAAGGAAATTATTATTATTATTATTATTATTATTAGCCTACTATCAAAATGACTAAGTTGGATGCAGCGCATTCTGTGGAGAATGATGCACAACAGGACTACACTCTTTAACTTCATTACAATATTGATGAGCTACAATATGTGTCATTGTTTTGATAAAATTAAACAATTCCATTTCTAATGACATTCATATTTTGAAGATTCGAAAAAAGAAATGGAATGTGTTGTTCTCCTCATTTAGGCAACAAAAAGAGTGCAATAAAAACAAAGCATGCGTTTAGGAAAAATAAAACAGCAGCCTTTTAAAAAGTAGAGTAGAAAAAAAATCAAATTATTAAAGGCACAGGAGCAGTGGTCCAGGGTTCAAGTTCCAGCTAGCACAGCCACCCTGTGTGGAGTTTGCATGTTCTCCCCGTGCCTGCGTGGGTCTCCTCCGGGCACCCAAGTTTCCTCCCACATTTTAAAAAATATGCACGTGTGAATCAGCGAGTGAGTTGTCTGTCTTTGTGTGCCCTGTGACCAGTTCAGGGTGTCCCCTGCCCACTGCCTGAATATGGCTGGGATGGGCTCCAGCAACCCAGCAACCCTAATGAGGATAAGCGCCACTGATGATGGATCGTTAATACAGTTTCAGTTTGATTAAAGTTCAAATTAAAAACAAGTCAGTGCATGGGTAAAACACTGCAGCACTTACATATCCTTAAGTGTCTTTTCAAATGTATACTGACAAAAATACAAAAAATACTTCATAAAATCAGCTACTTTGTTATTTAAAAGTGCAAGGACAGGATTGTGTTCCTACTCGTTTAATGTGACTTGTGTGTTAAAATTAGGAGTCGCGTTACATTGTGATTCTGCTCGTTAAAAGGGCCGGAGCTTGCACTCTGCTTTGCTCCGACACAGGAAACACAGGAGATAAGAAAACAAACAGAGGAGAAATGTGCCAAAGTAATTCAAATGTAATCTTTATTCTAGGCATTTTTACAGCATTGGAAAACGTTCTTCGTGTCACCTTTCTTTTACCTCAGAAACCGCATTAAAAGGACATCCCTCATCTTTTTAATTTGAAAAACATTTTTGGGAAAAGAGCCACGGAACCACTCGGCAACTGCATGCAGCTCCTGTGTCGCGGGTTCCTGACCCACAAATTAGGCTTAATATGTGTTCTTACATGATTGAACTTTTTCAGCTATTGGTGAAAGCACTTCAGGTTACACTAGGGAAAGCAGCTCAAAACAAACAAAAAAAAAATTTTTTTTCAACAGATTTGGCAAGATCTGGCTTCAGGACGCTCGGCCGCGGGGCCCTTCTCAGCTGCCGGTGGGAGCAGCAGTGTGGCACAGTTCTGAGGTCATGATATCAAACATCCTGTGTGGAGTTTGCATGTTCTCCCCGTGCTTGCGTGGGTTTCCTCCGGGCACTCCGGTTTCCTCCCACATTCCAAAAACATGCATGTCAGGTTAATTGGCCGGTCCAAATTGTCCCTAGGTGTGAATGAGAGAGTGAGTTGTCTGTCTCTGTGTGCCCTTCGACTGGCTCACAACCAGTTCAGGGTGTCCCCTGCCCACTGCCCGAAGATAGCTGGGATGGGCTCCACCACCCCCGCGGCCCAACTGAGGCAGATAATGGATGGATGGATAGCTTCAGGACTCAAAATGACACTCAGGACAGAAAGAATTTTGTGGTAGCTCCACTGGTTAGGGGAAAAATACATTCTTACATAATCTTGTTTCAGCTTTTTCAGCTCTTGGTTGAGGGCCTTTTTGAAAGTTTTGGCACTCCAGGATACACTGTGCAGTTTCAGCTGCTGGATGTAAAATGCTACTCAGGACAGCAAACATTTTGGCTCCAGCCGTATGGTTCTTACCTAACTGCATTTTGGCTTTTTCAACTCATGGTGAAAGCATTTTTGACCGTTTTAACATTAAGGTTACACTATGCAAAACAGCTTAAAACTAAAAACTGAGAAGCTTTTCCCCAAACATCTACTGGGATAGCTTCAGCATGTGAAATGCAACTTAGGACAAGAGTACTTTTTTGTTATAGCCCTTATAGTTTAAGAGTTCTCATGTAATTGAGTTTTAGCTTTTTCGGCTCATGGTGAAGGCATTATTGACCGTTTTAACATTAAGGTTACACTATGCACAGCAGCTCAAAATTGATCACTTTTTTCCAAAATAATTCTGCTGAGACTAGCTTCAGAATGTAAATGTAAATGGTCTGCATTAATAATGCGCTTTTCAAGTCACTGAAGACCTCCAAAAGTGCTTTACAATGTGCTTCGTTCTTACTCATTCATACACATTCACACACCGATAGCAGCGTCAGCCATGCAAGGCCACTATGGGCTTATCCGGGGCTTTAGAGATCCAGTGTCTTGCCCAAGGACACTTTGACATGTAACACAGAGGAACATGCGACCTCTTGATCCCAAGACGAGCGCGTTACCTCCTGAGCTACTGCCGTCCCTGATGGTAGATGATCTGCATTTATTTCGGGCTTTTCAAGTCACAGAAGAACTCCCAAAGCGCTTTAAAATACACTTCACACTATACCTATTCACACACACACTCACACACAGATAGTGGAGTCAGCCATGCCAGGCATCTACCTGCATATATCTTGCCCGAGGGCACTTCCACATTTAACTCTCTCCTGAGCTATTACAATTAATGCAACTCAACATTGGAAGAGATTTGGTTCTAGCCCATATTGGTTTGGGAGAAACATGTGTTTATGAATGATTGAGTTTGAGCTTTTTTCAGCTCATGCGACCAAAAAAACGATGCGGTCTACACAAAGACAAAATTCTGTTTTGTTTTTAAATTTGAACATGGAGCTATTAATTAGGTGTGGTCTGTAATTAAGAGTACTTTGTAGGCTTTAAAAATGGCGGCCCCATCCTTCTTTCGGCTCGTCCATCTCTACAACGAAACGACCCGTGCAGCGCCAGCTCCATTGTCTCTGATAGATGAGAACCCGCAGCTGCTTACACAGCATGCAATACTTTGCTGCCAGAGTGCATTTCTGTTAATTATCATTTGCTGCAGAAGATTTAAAGACTGTCATGCGTCTCAAAATCAACCACATATTTGTCACAAACTATTATTAAGTAGTTACACTGGAGCCCTCTCTTACAAAACATGTAAACATGTCTGTTCTGTTGAGGTTTGATTACAAATTCTTTGTCAATAGAGAGAATGCATGCGTTTGAGTACAGAACAAGGGTGGATAGCCTACATTTCGGACCCGACCTGATTTAATCCGACCCGCCGTACATTTCGGAGTACTTCAATAACAGAATCGAGGCTCTAGGTCAGGGGTGTCAAACAAATTTTAGATCGAGCACCACATGGTAGAAAAAAACATTTTCACGGGTGCCAGACTATAAAATAAAGAAAAAAATGTCCATTAGCTGGAAAGGCTGGGGGTCTTTTCAGAGGCTCACAATTAAATTATGATTCAGGAATGTAATATTTGATTATAAAACAATTATTGAAGGTTTTTTTTCCTGAAATTGTTTTTTTCTTTCACCATGATTTACCTGTCACAGACCAGAAACAGACACAGGACCTAATAGCGCTCGTTTTCTCAGTTTTTATTAATAGAGAGGGAGAGCAGGGTTTGCTTCCACGGTCCGATGGTTGACGAACAAGAAGAGCAGGAGATGCAGAAGTGGCACTTCCGTGTCTAGCGAGGAGGATCGAAGACAGGCAGGAATTGCAAGTCGTTGGGAGAGCAAGGGCGGTGTCAAGTTCGGAAACGAGGTCGGCAACAGGAGGCAGGCAGGTAACGGGGCAGAGTCAGATCCGGAAACAGGTTGGCAACAAGGATCAGGCAGAGAAAAGCAGGGCAGGAACACAGTCTGACGTGAGAGCTTACAGAGTTGGGGGCAACAGTTCGCATAACGATCTGACAGGAATCTGTTGGATGTCGGGGGTTAAAAAGAGTACTTCAGCCAATCAGCTGTCCTAGCTGTTGGCGCAATTAAGCAGTAGCAGGTGCTTTGAATCGGCAATCATGACATTACTCTTCTGTAGTGTTTATCAATAACACATTTGTTTAATTCAGGGAAACTCATGCAGACTGAAAAGTGATAAAATAGCACACAAACACTCATTAAAATGATTGATTTAAGGAGTTAAAAGACTTTCGGGTTTTTATATTTTCATGAAAATGTTTACTATGGAAACTTTGCTGTTAGATTTCATATCTATCATAGGAAGGAACTAAAGCTTCTTCAAATTTCTGCAGTAAGTAAAATAAAATTGGGGTGGGTCAATGTTCTCTAGTTGGTTAATGGCAGTTTGCAAATACATCTACAATGGGTGCCTTTAAAGTGGCACCTGGCTTCGGCGACATCCAGTGTTCTCGTTTGCCCGCGTCCCTGCGTCCTAGAGGCATCATTTTAGCAAGGACTTTTCTGCCAAAATGGACTCGATTATATTCCTGGTTACGCTATGAGGAGGATGATAATGGATTGGACCTTGAGAAGGCATTACAACTGTGGCGGGACAGCAAACCACGAAGAATATATGAATTGGAAAATCTGAAGTGATAACTTGCTTTGTATTACCAATTAACTGTGATGATTAAAACTGCACGAATATATAGACTAATATTTCAGCAATATCATTTTCTATAATGTACAATATTTTTGTGAAGTGAAAAATCTGAAGTGATAACTGCTTTGTGTTATCAATTAACGGTGATGATTAAAACTGAATGCAAATATAGATTGATATAATTATTCCAGCAATATTATTTTGAATAATGGGCAATATTGTTGTGAACTGAAAAATCTTGAAGTGATAACTGATTTGTATTATCAATAAACTGTGATGATTAAAACTGATTTATATTATATATTTTTTTTGCCGATTTACAATGTCATCCTCGATAACACTAAATTTTGGGGACCCATAAATCTCTGTTGGGACCCATAGATTTTTGAGCATGCGAGTCCCCGGGACCCATCACTTTTCACAGGTAAAATGAACACTGGACATCCAGTGGACATATTTAAAACTGCAGGTCGTTGAGATTAATTTTTCTCTTGTGCTTCCTCAGCATTGCCCCGTGAACCACATAAAATGATTTGGGGTCACATTTGGCTCGCGGGCCATTAGTTTGACACATGCTCTAGGTCATTCCTATCAAAAATTCTGATCTTTAAAATAAATGCTGAACACACTGATGTCCATCATGCAGACTAAAAGAATTAATGCCAGGAAACAGATTCTCGCAAAGTGATGTTTTTAAATAAAAATTTACTGGGACTTTAAAAACTCGCCCGCACCGAAGTTGTCCGGAAGGTTTTGGATACCCCATCCTCTTCCGGGGCACTCTCTGGGGCGCATAGCATTAACAAAAGGAACATCAGCCTATCATCTTTTCACTATTATATCCATTGATTGACATACAGGGCAGCCAGTCTGACATCCGAGCATTTCTGATGGATGGTCACCCAGGCACATACAACCCCGCCCAAAGAGTTACCGAGCAGTTTATGCTATGGAGTTGCCTAGTTAGCCTCCAATGTTTGCTTCTAAATTCAACAAAGTGTATGTAAATGAGTTGGGGAGCAGGACCAAGTAAAAAGACAAAAACCTACCATCTCCATATAGAGCGAGAGGGGAGGACTTTTTTTCACTCTACAATATTAAAAAGATCATTACCTGTGCAGTTAATTGTTTGAAACGAAAGAATGCAGCATTTTTCCTCAAAGCGAAAGCGCAGTGATTTGTGAAATGTCAAAAAAATTTGCGTGGAAAGTGAGATTTTGAGAGTACAAGCTAAGGTTGAGCTACAACCCAGGGCTCATGCAGAGTCTGGGACTTACAGAGGAAAAGTACCCAAACATGGGGAAATGTTCTACCTCCTTGACTGCATTATTCGGCTCCACTTTTATATATGTCTCAGCCTTTTCCCACATGAAGATTCATTCATTCATTATCGGCACCGCTTATCCTCAGCGGGGTCGGGGGTGCTGGAGCCCATTCCAGCTATTTTCGGGCAGTGGGCAGGGGACACCCTGAACTGGTTGCCAGCCAGTTGCAGGGCACACAGGGACAGCCAATTTGCTCGCTCATTCACACCTATGGACAATTTGCCAGAGGAACAGTAACACTCGAGCACAGAACAAAATTAAGATTTCAAACCTCGTTTCTCCGCACACGTGTGGTGGATTTTAGACTTTTCGGACTTGGATTTCCTTTCCATTGCTCTCAGAGTTAATGCCAGCTGAACCAGATTGTTGTTCTTTTTAATGTTTTTGGAATGTGGGATGAAACCGGAGTGCCCGGAGGATACCCACGCAAGCACAGGGAGAACATGCAAACTCCACATAGGGGATTCGATCTCATGACCTCAGAACTGTGCCACACACGCGCTAATCACTGCGCCGCCGTGCTGCCCCTCCACTTGAAGATTAATAAGTCTAAATTCCGTTCCAGCATAACTGATGGTCATTTGGATGTGTGCTTAAGGCTAGCTATCAGCAGCTACTGTCCAGACTATGCATTCCTGGCTGGTTCCATTCAGTGCATGCCATCAGTAATATACTGGGATGCATTGCAAAATATGGGCTCATGCAATAATGGATGATCCATATATATGGTACAAATCAACAATACTCAATAGGCTATATTTATGAATAAATATATTTGTCTTTTTTATGGTAGTGAAGGATTTTCTATTGTATACGATTAAATACAAGTTACATTTATAGAGTGCAATGAAGATTTTCACTGAGTGAGCTTCAGGTCACGCCATTCCGAATGCGAATGTTTTGTTTGGTTCTGTTCATAACAGGACCCTGACGGAGGAGGCCAGACGCACAAGGACAGACATCGAGGCGAGGTGGTAGAGCCGTGGAGCCCACGTGGGGGGTTTTCCTGACGCGCCGGCTTGCGGAAAAAGGCGTGGGCCGGGAGAACTTTAGAAGATTGGAGAAGATCGAGAAAGGGAGTACATTGTGGGAGAATCGAGAGAGAAGAGGCTCGATGAAGACTCGAGCGACACTAATTCGGCTAATTCGGCTAATTCGATGGAATTCACTTGGTTAATTTTTTTAAGAAATTAAATCGTCCCCTGTGAGGAAATGCTGGTCTCTTGTCCGTCTTTTCACAAAAAGAAACGAGCACGCATTGTTAGGACAGAATGTATGTTGCGTTTGGTTAATGGAGTCAGATAACTAATTCGAACAATTTGGTAAAAGATACGTTTTAATATTTAATTCCTAACCGTAGGTAGATCATTTTCACATGGTCATTCTATAAGTAGCTCGCAGGAAAAGTGCGGACCCCCCTGTGTCAGGTCGTCTGATAGCAAAACAAACAGTTGCATCCCTGTGGGAAACCGTTGAGGTGCCGTTAAGTAGCAGATTAACTGCCCAGTAGCTTCCAAATCAAACACAAGTGTGGCCCCCTACTCCCCCATCTACATCCAAAGATACGCCCCACCCTCACCGGCCCCTTCGCGCTCCTCGCGATTAAAGCTCAGTTCACACGCACGCTAATTATTTCACGCCCTCTTTTGATTCAACAACGGGTTCACAGTGGGGCCTCAGCCACTACCACGGAGCCCCCAGAGAGAAGATTGATATGCTGCATGAATCGTCACAGTCGGTGGTGGCAGAGCCAAAAAAATGATAGAAGATGGAGACAGATTGATAAGAAAAAGCCTTCTGTAGCATGATAGCGTGTGAGATAATGGGAGAATATTGTTTTTTTTATAGCACTTACTCACTGAGGACTAAAACACTGAAGTCTAAAAATGGCAAATGCATTATTAGCCAGATTTTTAGGGTACAAGATTGTTGGTATTTGGGTTGTTGAGACACAAAACCATTTTTGGATGGCATTTTTTTCTGGGAAAGTCAGCTTTTTTGGCAGTTTTAACATCTGAGGTAACGTACCTGACTTTATCCCAAAAATGGTGTTCTTTGATAGTGGGAGGTCTTTCTGGAAAAAAAATGCTGAGTCATCTTTTTGGGCACTTTTCATGTCTAGGGTAACCTACCTGACTGTCAATACGTATGGTGTTTCTATTCATTGCTATTCTTACAGTATATCCTGTTGGGATTTAACTATCAAAATATACCTTTCACCAAATCGTTCGAATTAGTTATCTGACTGCAGTGAAAGTTTTTAAAATTAGACTTAAGACACACTTCTATTCTGTAGTTTATGATTTAGCCCAACTACATACTTTGTTTTTATGACTGTTCCGGCTGCCTGGTTGGTGGGGAAATGAGGGGGAAGGATGCATCAACGTATCAACAGACCAGCACCCGGACCTGAAACATGTCAACGTCTGCATCGACCAGCCAGCTGAGACGGGAAGCTTCGTCGTTGCTGTCATGGACTTTTTGGAAGATTTTACATACTACCTCTGTTTGTTTTTCTGGTTTGATGTTCACTATGCTTTGTTTATTGTTACACAATGCAACATCGATTGAAGCCAAGTCATCCTGGAAGGGATTGTCTTTTGTGATGGCGCTTCTTATTTTGCTCATGTTAAGGTTTTGAGTTTTCCTCAACAACATGTCTGTTTCAGATCAGGTAATGGTGTAATTGTAGCCTGTGCAGCCCTTTGAGACATTTTGTGATTAAGGGCTATACAGACAAATGTGACCTGACTTGACAAAGAGTATCTTGCATTTGCGTCTCTTTTCCTCATGACGTCGCCCCAAGATGTTGTTGCCCTGACTCAACATTTGCACTGTTGCACATTTTTCGTCCTTTCCGGCTGCTATTGTCTCTCATGGTGAAGCGTGTCCAGTTGCGGCGACCAATTTTTGTGGCGTTTGTCTGATATCCTCACGTCCCTACGCCTTCTGCGGACCACTGGCACTTCAAAACCGATGAGCTAGAAAGCTGGCAGACAAATCTTGTGATGGCCTAGGCCCTAGGGGTTTCTCTGGTTATAAAAAACTAAACATGACCAGTGTTGGGAGTAACACTCCTGAAACACAATTACTCTTCTCTGTGACAAGTAATTTAACGTGTTATTCTTTTAAAATGTTGCAACTCATGTGATGTTACAACATGGTGCATAAGTCCAGAACTTTATAAAAGAAAATTATCGATCACAATGTTTTCTCTTCTTAAACCGTTCCTTTTTGGCTCTTCAGTTTAACTAATGGCTAACCCCCGCCCTAAAACGCTATTAGCCAATGATAGTGCTCGAAGCCTACTCAACACAGTTGGACATTCTCTGCTCCCACTTCCATGGAAATGCATTGCAGTACGTCAGTTTTCGTTGTTGTTTTGTGTTTTTTCTTACATTTCAAACTTAAAAATTGTCAAACGGTGTGCATGGGGTACATGCAAATCTAATACAAAGTATTAGCTATCAGGTGTCTTGTACAGAATTAGGTTCGATCTATATGTAAAAAAAAGCACTTTTGGTTTTGAAGTAGTAGTTTTTTTTTTTTTTCAGAAAGACATTACTCTCTTCTACATCAGAACAATATTAAATTTCAACGCAATGTCTTGTAGGGACAGGGTTTGATGTATATGTGAAAAAAATGGTAAAAATTTTGACACAGCACATTTTGTTTTGCTGACCCATCATTTTTTTTTTTTACCGGAGAGACATTCCCCTCTCCGAAGCCAGAATGACATTGAATATCAACACCAAAGTCAGGTGTGTAACCCCAGATGTGAAAACTGCCAAAAATGCTGATTTTGCATTTTTGGTTTTGCTGACTCTGCATCATTCCCATTGTACCCTCTCAGACCAGAATGTGTTTGGCCAGGATTACTGTCTTTTTAGCAACCCGTAGGTTACTTGAGGTGGATGACCCTGCCACATCTCAACACAGATGATGCTCTCCTGGCTCAGAGCCATTCTAGATTTTTTTGGGGGGGGATAGATGCATTCACTCTTCAACAGGGAAAGATCATTTGAGTTAAAGGCACCACAGTAGCCCCAAAAGCAATGCATCTAAAAAGCAGGGGAGCACTCACATTTGCATATTTATGTTTAGCTTTCATTTCACGCCACATGCATTCAATGCTAATCGCAGCTCCTCGCCATCGCGCCGCCAATTTAGCGCCACTGACCCAAAGACGTCTCAGCCCATAACTGCCCACTTCTCCACCGTACAGCCAACGACCGACCCGGCTTTTAATGCCTCCAGCTGTCGCCGCTGGAGCGGTTAATGAGGGTTTTTAACATGGGCGTAACCAGCCCATTTTTGAGGGTGCTCAAGCACCCTCTAATTCAAGCCAAGCACCCCAAAAATGAGAGCATTTTAAAAACTCTTTTCCTTGATAAAGGACAGGATAATTAAAAGCGCTTGCTAAAACAGAAAAATAGTAGATCCAAACAAAAACGTGAACATCGCAACGTCGGCACTTCAGTACTCCCCCCACCTTGGAATGGTTTAGTCCATTTGATTCTTATCACCGCTTTTAATCCTCTTTCATTCGGCTATTGTCACTGGTGGCATAGCGGCGGAGTCTGTGGAGGCTACAGTGTATTACCTTGGGAGTATGTTATTATGGAAGCCCAGGTAGAAAGATAAAGCAGGAAAAAAAGAGGGAAGGGAGGAGAAAGCGAGAGAGCAAATAAGAGAGAAAGGTAGAAAGAAAGGGATAAAGAGAGGGAAACAGAAACAAATAGAGAGAAGATAAAGTCAGACACAGAAAAGAGAAAAACAATGAGAGAGAAAGACAGATAGGGAAAGAGAAAAAGAGAGTGTGTGTAAAAGAGAGAGACAGACAGAGAAAAAAATGAGAGAAGAATAAGGAATGAAATAAAGGTATAAAGAGAGAGAAAAGAAAGGGACAGAAAGTTAGAAAGAAAAAAAGAGAAAGAAATAGGTATAAACAAAACTATACAGAGAAAAAGAAACAGAGAGAGAGAAAGCAAAGGAATGAGATAGAGAATGCGACAAAGAAAGAAGAAAACGCAAGCAACAGAGAAGAGAAACAAGAATCAGAGAGAATGAGAGATATAGAGAGAAAAACAGGGATGAAGAGAAAGACAGATAAAGATAAAAAGAGAAAGAGAAGATCAAGAGAGACAAAGACCAAGAGAAAGTGGGGGAAAGAGGGAGACAAAAAGACAAAGGGAGAGAAATCAAAGCGAGAGACAGGGAAAAGAACAAAGAGTTCGAGAGAAACAGAGATATGGAGAAAGAAAACGCACTTTTCTCAGTGTTGTC
This sequence comes from Urocampus carinirostris, assembly GCF_059441175.1. NCBI lineage: Eukaryota > Metazoa > Chordata > Actinopteri > Syngnathiformes > Syngnathidae > Urocampus > Urocampus carinirostris. Next base: position 6,963,639 of record NC_142367.1, on the reverse strand, counting down.
TCGCATTCAAGGCCGTATTCAATCGGTCGGGGGTAATGATTCGCCCGCGACACACATGTTTGACACAGCTGTTGTACAGCCTCCTGAACACAAAAAGTGCCAGTTGAGAAAAAGTTCAACAAATGCAAATGGACTCCTTGGTGGAAACAGATCATTTCAAGCCAAACTCTAGTCTTAAGATTACATTTAAGACTTTTAAGTTTTATGACCTGCCCTGCGACTGGCTGGAAGCCAGTTCAGGGTGTCACCTGCCGACTACCTGAAGATGGCTAGCATGGGCTCCAGCACCCCCGCGACCCTACTGAGGATAAGCGATGCAGATAATGGATGGATGGATGGATGTTTTATGACCATACAGTGTTTGCAAATCCCGACATTATATGGGACATTATATTTATAGCTAGCCACTCCTTGCACATCTGTTCTCCTCTGCACTATCGTACTACAGTGTTATTGTTACTGTATTGTTACTTGTTTACCGAACTGCCCATTTTGCACATCTGGTTAGCTGCTCCTCTTGCACTCTTGCACTCTTTGCACTACTGTATAATACTATACATAGCCATAATTATTTAGTATATTATTAGTACTTCAATACTCCAACTAAATACAACATTTTATTTATATCTGTACATTCAAGGAAACTGTGCGGGTCAGATGTATCGACATTTAGTTCTGTATACACGTGTACTAGAATGACAATAAAGTATATCTGAATCTGAAATCTTCCCCGCTATTTACTGTAAATTCCAAACTACGGTGCACAACTGGTAAAAGCTGCACGCTCAAATTCAAAAACGTAACTCAATTTTGTCTTTGTAGGAGCCGCACTGGATTTTAAGCCAAAGGCTTAAACGGCCATAAAAATAAACACAATCAAAGTCCATTTCTTACAATTTGACGTATTTTTGGATGACGTGACTTTTAAAGATGGTGCTTAAAAAGAAGAGCACGTATTTACTACTGCACCGAAATAAAACCTGAATTAGGGATGCCTCGCGCAAAATGTAAGCCTTGTATTTGTAGATTACAGCGACAGGGCCACCATACTGTCACGAATAACGCCAGATTTTAACACAGATGTGGAAGTTGCCTTTGTGTTGCCATTGGTGGTTGCCGTAGTTCACCATTCATGGATCCTTTGACCACCAGGGTAGTTGTGGCACGAGTTCCTGTGGTGTGTCTTGCGCATTTAGAGCCTGGTGGCGCACATCTCTTCCTTGGCCTTTTTTTGGCGTGGGCGTCAGGTTTTACTCCGCCACATGAAACAGATTTGGTTTCCATGGTTACCAATGACTGGAGATGCATCCTGATGTGAGTCGAATACAGGATCTTCATCATCTGCTTTCCATTGCTTTCGGTGTATTGTTAGTTTCTTTGAGGCTTGTTTCGTTTGAATTCAAAGCAGAAATGTTAATAAAAAAACTCAGTACTGGATATTTTACAGACTAAACCTTTAGGAAATGTACACTGTATCACAAGAAACAGAAAATGCAATTGTGAAAGACAAAAAAACCCAACAAAATGTTAAGTCGTAAAAGTGTAAATGTATCATAACCATAAAGTCAATTAGAATGTTTTTGGCATAATTTGTTGGTGGTCAGTTTGTCAATCAGTGACTGATATGGTTGGCTTGTCACCAAACGAAACTGCATTTGCTTGTCATCATTCCTCCAGGATTAAAGGAAACTCTCCCGCAACCTGACAATGATTCTAATGCTACGGAAAAAAATGTATTGTTTTTGATAGAAAATTTCAATAGCTGTTCAAGTCAAAAATATCAATTGAGGTCAAATGGATGAAATATTGTAGCTACATTGTAAATATTCACTATAGTACTCTAAAACATACCATTGGTCTCCTGTAATGTTATATATGAATCATCTTGGCAAAAATATTTCTTCATGTCTCTTTAAGGGCCTCTTATATTTTTCCAGACATTACTTCAGTGTTTTATATTTAGAGTGCGCGTGGTGTGTAAAAGAGCAGCTCACTGTTTTCTTTGGTGCCGCCTTAAAAAAGCACTGTATTTAAAGCTGCACTGTTTAAAATGTACCAAAAAAGTAGTGACTTGTAGTCCAGAATTGATAGTATCTATTTCAGATACCCACTTGTGACACAATTGCAGACCCTCTTTTATGCAATGATGTGTTTAAATTCAAATTATAAATATTGCATAAGTCCTTTGCATGACACTGTGCCGCACAGAGGGTCACTTTTTGTACTTTTCAACAACTTTTCTATGAACCTGTCCTGTCTACTTGAATACTGTGTTTTTTAGAAAAGCGTAATTCCACAGAGAAATATAGTTTGGTTTTTTAAAGTAAGTACCTTTAGACATTGGCTAAAACTGATAAGTTACAAGTTAGGATTATATGAAAACAATTGTAAAATGCATACAATTCTATAATATACATTTAATAGGTCACCATTTTATTACCTCATCCGCACCTACATTTTTCCATGGTCAGAGTTTCATTCCTTTGTAAGTTGTTGAGGTCCCACTGTTGCGTTATATTATATATATCATATATATATATATATATATATATATATATATATATATATATATATATATATATATATATATATATATATATATATATATATATATATATATATATATATATATATATATATATATATATATATTAGGGTGGTCCTTAATGGGGGTCGAAAATTTTTTTTTTGAAATATTGGGCTCTGACCCCCAGCATATGTTCTTATATCGATAAAAACACACTGTGTGCAATTTTGAACAATTTGGATAATATTTAGAGGTAGCTCAACGACTTTGAAATTTCCCAAAATGGTAAAATTTTGGCAATTTTCGAGAAAAAACGGAAATCTTAACCCTATGTGTACGGCGTTTTAGAACATCCAATTTCAGTCCATTGCTTATAATTGTAACACAAGAAAAGTTACAAGTAACTTTGTACACTAGGTCTGATATAATGTGCGAAAAATCCTTATTTTTCATACCAAAATTTCAGAGGCCTTGAGCGACCTCTAAATATCCTTTGATTTTGATGAAACTTTGCCTAATTACGTTTTGTATATATTGGAACATATTCAAGGGGTCAGAGCATGAAATTTTAAAAGTCGAAAAATAAGGACCACCCTAATATATATATATATATCACTGGTTTATTGCTCCGCAACTTTGAATTGAATTGTCTTTTTTGTCATTGATATCAACGTATCATGCACTGTGTTATGAACAGACAGCAAATGCAATCATGAGGAGCAAGCTGTATTTGTGTGTGTTGGGTAGGCATGACTGTCTGTACGCACAACTGTGTTGAGCTGGTGTATGCTAACAGTCAAACAGCAGGGCGGGCGCACAAGTCAATGCGTCCCTCATAAAAAATAGGGAAGCTAGCTTTTAGCGCTTGTTACATTGAAAATAAAGTCATCATATAAATTGGACTCTAACTCAGACAAGGGAAGGAAATAGTGATAACCACTGGGTGCTCCGTGGATTATTATAGATTTTGGGGAGCGACTGAGGCGGCGTCAGGAGAGAAGGCAATAGCATTACCACTGGTCTGGCCTACTGCTACGGCTAGGCTAAGAACTTTCTTTAGCCATCCCAACTATTCACTTGTTTAGGTTTTGATACAAAGGAACATTCCTGGTGGAATACAGAGATGAGTGGTGCGGGAGATTGGGAATAGTGCGTCTAGTTAACTTTGTATATTTGTTGCTATTCTTATATCAAAACTGTTATTATTAATATCATTACATTTGTTGTTATATCATTGGTATATTTGGTGGGGAAGATGAAGGGGTAGGTAATATAAGCCTTTGCTTCTTACTACCTCTTTTCGAACATATTATGTAACGTTATTTTGTTGTTGAGTTATTGTTTTTGTTCGTTTTTTTATTTTGATGTTCGAATTCATTCATTCATTAATTCCTGTGGAGCCTGTATCTCACCACCGCCAGGTCCATTACCAATGAAACGGATGACCTGGAGCTACAATTCATGGAAAACTGCGACATTTGTGACAGTTGTGTTCTAATCATTTCAGAGACCTGTCTCAATCCGAGGTAACACGATGCTAGCGTGCAGCTAACTATCCACTCTCTGAATCGCCTTCTTGCTTTGAAAGGAGAGGCTTTCCAATTTTGTTGTACTTTTGTATGATGAGAATTAAAAAAAATCATTCAACTGAACATATGTGTTTTGTGTTTTTATTTGTTTAGTTGTAATTTTGTTGCAGTCGAGTACTCTCAGTCGGTAAGGACGTCAGCGCTTTCATGAAGGTGCAACGCTACTTCGCGCATTTTCAATTATCCGGTTCTTGTCCCCATTAAGAGTAATACCCTAAGGAATTACTGTATTCTGAAATACATAAACATGAGAGAGCACAAAAGTACAGAAAAAAGGAAGCTAGTTATGTACAGACCCTGTCAGTGCACAAAATTGGAACAAAATTTATTGGAAACAGTGAAGCACATTTCAGCAAAGGATATAACTTTCCCAAGAGGCCCCTGCTGACATCCTCCAGCTGCGCCTGATTGCACCACCTGCCATAAGCCGACACGACACAAAAAACATAACCAAGCTGATTTCATAGTAGTGTTGTTGTTTGTTTGTTAAAAAGAACTTTTCTAGTGAACATCAGTCACTTTGCAGGCTTAATAGCCATTAAAATGAACAAACGTCCATTGACTAAATTAAAAAAAAAGTCAGCGGGGAAATGTCTAGTAAAAAAGTAACACATTGTGCCGCAATTAAAACACTAGTTTATGCGCCCTTTCTCTTATTTTACATTCCTAAAGTCCCTTCATGGTACCAGACTAGAGTCAAGCTCAACAAGGACACAAAGAACTGTAATTAGACATCAGATTGATGCTTAATATGACCGTACAGTTTTCGCCTGATTGGTTATTAGTGAAGGTTTTGGGTGCTCTGAAGAGAGTGATCAGCAACAAGAACATGAGTATGGATGTTAAAAGTGGACTGTGTGAGAGTCTGATTGTCCTAACTGTGTTGTATGGTGCAGAAACTTGGAGCCTGAACGCAGATTTGAGAAGGAAATTAAATGTTTTTGAGACCAAGTGTTTGAGGAGTATGTCAGGAGTGACAAGATGGATAGATTGAGAAATGAAATTGTGAGAGACAGAACTGGAGTAGTAGTGGAACTGAGCGAGCGTGTGGATAAGAGAGTACTCAGTTGGTTTGGACACATGGAAAGGATGGATGAGGAGCGAATGTTGAAAAGTATCTATAGAGCGGAAGTAAATAGGAGGAGACCAAGAGGAAGGCCGCGATTGACGTGGATGGACAGTGTTATGAGTGCTCTGCATGAAAGAGGTCTAAATATAATGGTAGCTAGAGCTCTTGTTGGTGATAGGAATGAGTGGAGAGGTGTTGTGAAAGGATAGTGGGATGTTTGGACACGTTCTAAGGGATGAGCAGGGTACCCGTATGATGCGGCAGGGGTAAACCAGTGAAAGCTGTCGGCCCCTGCTGTTGAACAGAAGAATGTGTTGTGTCACCCTGACCTGAGTGACATGGTCGCTTTCTTGTGTCCTGTTTCATCTGGAGGGACGAAAGCATGACCAATTTGGATGTCGAGGTGATTAACTTGTTTGGGTGTTTGGGCATTTGGGTTGGCCATGGTCCGAACATTTTTGTGTGTGTTTTTTTTGCTACTTTTTCCCTTTTTGTATTTTTATTTTCTTTTATTTTCTTGATTTTTGTTGTCTTGCTGTCAGTCACCCCTCCCGAGAGATATGACCAGGGTAGATAAATAGATAGATTAGTGACCTGCTGCAACACTAAAATATTTAATTAGCCCACAGTACTTCTCAGAAATGTTCTAAGCATTTTGACTAACTTTTAAGATAGTATTAGCATTACTTGGATTCTTCTCTATCACTATCAAGGAACGGGAGAGCTTAGGATCAGTCACATGGCTCGGTATGTGTGCAGGATGTTATGATTGTACGAGATTCTACGTTTTAGTTGGTACTGTACATTGAGTTTTGTCGGGAGAATATTTTTGTTGCACTCTTGCATATGTATTTGTTAATGCCAATTGAATTGAGATTGACTGCTGCTCTAGTTGCGAGGTTAGCACGTCAGCCCCAGAGTTGAAAGGTCCAAATCTCAATCTCAAATCCAGCTCCTGCCCTCCCTGTGGGGAGTTTGCATGTTCTTCCCATGCCTGTGTCCCTCCCACAGTCCAAAAATATGCATGGCACGTTGCTTGTCTCTAGGTATGAGTGAGCGTCTGAATGGTTGTCTGTTTCTGCGTGCTCTGCGATTGGCTGCCGACCACTTCAAGGTGTCACCTGCTTACTGCCCAAAGACTGCTGGGATGGGCTCCAGCACCCCGCAACCCTAGTCAGCATAAGCGGTGCAGAAAATGGATCGATGCTGCGCTAATTGACTAAGATTGATAGCTGCGGACACGGTCCAAATTTTGTGTCTAAAGGGTGGCAAACTGTTTCTTTTCCGTACTGGACATTTCCCCACGTATTCTGCCAAGCCCCTTCCCTTGTCTCTGGTTTTGCTACACGATGAGTAGGGACATTGGAAATGTCACTAATCATTTCATGCACATCAGTAATTAGATGACGAGGCATTCGGCTACCGAGTCATCGTTACTCCCACTGTTTACCCGCACTTCATTGAATTTCTTAACTTTGACATTCAGAGCACTGGGCAGAGATTACACCGCATCAACAGCAGACCGCAGCCATCGCAATGTTTTGCGTGGTAGGGTTCGAAGTAGCGATCAAACCGCTTGCGACCATTCACCTCACGAAAAAAAAAAAGAATATGTCGCATTGTATTGTAAGTGTCAGTTTTTAAAATGTGGGGAAAAGTAGCAGCTTGTAGCCCGTTTGCGGGTAGCTGTAATTCAAATAAACTGATTCCTATGATTATGTCTTTAACAAACCTGAAGAGTCTGAGTCTAATTCAAGTACGGCTACCTTTTGATGACTGAAAATATTCCCAAGTCACATGGCAAGCAGAGCATTTCCAGCACCAGACATCCTCAACTAGAGTTAGTCTCTAGACTCTGATAGACTTTTCCAGGCTGGGGCACCAAGTAGCTCGGTGCTGAATTTTTGGAAAGGAGACCACAAACTTGATTGCTGTTTATTGTTCTCGATTCATATGCCTAAATTCACAAAACAAGGACAGCTTATGTCAAATGTATTAGTTGAATAAAACGTATGCTCCTTAATAATAATCTGGCCAATAATCTGCTGGGCTCTCGCCAAGCTAACAATTGTAAGAATAACTATCATTGTCGACAGTCCACTTGGACGCTGGTAGGTTTTGCATTCTGATCGCATAGATTTTTGTGAAATCACTGCCCGAAATTGCAGACTGCAGTTGCCTTACCAGGAACAAATTCTCCAGAAAGGTGGCTTTGAATTTTCAATGCTGGTGATTCAGCTCACTACAGGAATGGCTACCGAGACTCCAGTTGCCATTGGGTCTCCAATTTGTTCCTCGGACAATTAGCCACCTAATAGCCCCTGAAAAAATACATTTTATGTTTGGAAATTTTCATGCAACTTTTTGTGGTCGGACGTTGAAGTCTTTAATAACAAAAACACAACCTCATGTGTCAAAAAAATACACCATTTTGACTATGTTTGAAACGGGCCTTTTCCTGATTTTGCCATTTTGAGGCTACAATAACAAAAAAATCCCAGGGACGAGCATGAAATCACTCTACACCCTTCGACCCCTTTCTAATGTGTTGCGAGTCCTGGAAAAGGTGATAAAAGTAAAAAAAGAAGCAGATAGGCGCGGTGGAATTTTCTTTTTTAAAGGTTCCATTTACTTAGTTGGGCATTGTTAACGCATACTTAATGAAGAAAAGATTCAACTTGCAATTTTTTTAAGGACACCACAAACAACACCTCCCACCTTCAAGTTTTGTTTATGGCGTTCCGTTTTCCCATTCGCTGGAATCATAGCCACATTTACTACATGTAAATAGCGTTTTTTTTTCCCAGACTGTAGGGCACAGCTATAAAAAGGAAATTGGTCTGAAATGTGAAAGTGCGCCTCAAAATCCAGTGCGCCTTATATACTGAAAAATATGGTGTATAAACTTGTAAATGCATATTTACAATTAAATGACACTGCATACATAACTGTTCTGCCTTTGAGAAACATATAAAGTTGTCTTTGTATGCCCTCTTGAGGTTAACGGGTTAAAAGTTTGTTGCTAAAAGTAATTTTGGTGGTGAAACCAAATTTCATAACGCTAATTTACATTCTACCATATTAATTATTTTAAATTGAATGTATTTATCTATTTTTAGGCAACCCTTAATCTTATTGAAGTTTTAATTCCATGTTCCTTATAGTCCAGTGTGCCTAATATATAAAATATATCACAAAAGACTATTTTTTAGTGTCTAATAATCTGGTTATAGTATAGTATATACGGTATTCAACAAAAGAAGTCAACGAGGCCCAAGACCTTTTCTTTGTGTGTGTTGGAGCAGCGTTGTTATGGCAGCAGGTGCTGAACATCGCAGCCTGATATATGAAAAAACAATGAGCACTCGAACATTTCAGTAATGGTATTTTCCTTTTCTATGATGGGCAGGAAATCAGACAAGAATAACTTCGATCAATAAGAGTTATTGACATTATTTCTGGCGGTTGTCATGACAACATTAGAACGCTTAGAAAACAATCACAATCAGATTGTTGTCATTGTATTGTGTGTGTTTGAAATACACTTGGTTTTTTAAATAAAATAAAAAAACATCGATGATAATTGCACATTTACAGCCTCTGCAATTTCATTAAATTGTATGTAAAACAGCACACATGTAATTGCATCATACCGTTGAAATTAGCCAAGTCAAACCTCAGCCAATCATATAATTCCTGTTTCGCATTAAACTATCAAATTGTCTAACGCTTCTCTTATCCCAAAAGCTTTTGTGGAAAGATGTACATTGAACAGTATATAGTGTGTGTGCATATATATATATATATATATATATATATATATATATATATATATATATATATATATATATATATATATATATATATATATATATAAATCTATATATACACACACACACACACACACATTTAAACTTTTGTGTTTTTAACTCAACATAAAAAAATGGAGAATATTCAAAATACATTGTAAGCTCACTTGGTTCTTTTTGTTATCTACATCAGGAAAGTCAAGTCAAGAGAAGTGGATATAAAAGTCTTCCTTTGTTTAGGGTGACTGCAAAATGTCCCTCAAGCTTAAATAGAGGTGCTATGGGTGGCATCAATGGCTGCAGTTATGGGTCCTGCCTGGTAGAGGGGCACCTTGCCAGGGCTCTGTCGGAAGAGCCCCCCGTTGGGAGCCCTGTGCTTGCACTGCACGCTGCCCAAGAGCTGTGGAGCTAGCGAGGTGCTGCCAGGATGCTGATGCGGGGGCAGCGTCCTCCCCAGTGTCCCCCCATGGTGAGGGTTGCTCCGAGCTGGCGGCGGACCCCCCTCCCTGGGCAGAAAGGTGGTCACAGCGAGGCCCGGAGGCATCAAGGCCGCCTGGGTCGGCTGCATGGTCCCGATGTCCAGCGCAGAGATCTCGATAGAGGGGCCAGGGATCTGCTTGTGGACCAAGTCCTCGTCCAAAAGACTGTTCATACGCCGATGCACCTGTTCCAGATTCACCTCCTTGTCCTACAGGGGTTAGGGACAGGGGGAGGACAGAGAGGTGGAGATTGGTGATGGGCTGCTTTTCTTGCTTTTGGTTCCATGCAATTGCCCTGCCGCCCTCACGCCGCATTGTATTGCGAACGTCCGAAATAACCCCAACCACCACCACCACCACCCATATCCTTGTGGACGCCCTGCAGCTTGAAATCGAAATTGGCCATTTACTGAAGATTCAAAATTTAAGATTAAAGACGAATGAAGACTGCGACCGGCTGGCAACCAGTTCAGCGAGTCCCCTGCCCACTGCTCGGAGATAGCTGAGATGGCCTCCAGCACCCCTGGACCCGACTGAGGATAAGCGCTGCAGGTAATGGATGGATGGAATGGACTAATGAAGAGAGACTGACAAGAGGATCTCTGGATAGGATGATTTCGGAGTCAGTCCTCAAGACATTTCAAAGATTAAAGACTGATTATATAGCTGAGATAAGACTTATTTGAAACACAAGATTAAAGACTGGAGATTTAAGGGGACACTGTGATATTTGACCACCAAATGTCACTGTATTCTATATATCATGGGTCATTGTGAATTCCGAAGAAATTTAATTTCTAACTGGCAGAATGTTTAGTGGTTGACTGAGCCTATATTAACCTTGAATAATGACAATCTGGTAATAAAATTGCAATAACATGGTAACAACTTAGTCAGAATATATTATTTAAAAAATGCAACATGGTAGCTCTTGCTGCTGATCAGTAACAGAAAGGAGCTCTCAGCTTGTAAAAGGTTGGTGACCCCCGAAAACCAAAACCGAGTGCTACAAAACACTAGAAAAAACACAAACTACGGAGAGTCCAAGTGACCATACAGCACCGTTGTTCTCTTTTTTTTGTTTTAACCAGCCTTTAATTTTTGTTGTTTTGTTTTGAGGATACCCTTAGCAGCAAGATGACTGACACTAATGCCAACTCCCTCTACGTGAGCAACATTTTCTGTAAAATAAAATACAAATTTATTGACTTATAAGTTCTTCAAAATGCAAGTTTATATGATTATGTTTTTTTTTAAACCCTGAATGTAATAGCAATTTTGATGGTGTGTGAGAAACAATAGTAGTGTGTGTGAGAGTTCATTAAAGTCTATGTGTGTGGGAGTATAGTAGTATGTGTGTGACACTACAGTTATATGTGGGTGAAAGCTTAATAATGTGTGTATAAGAGTGTAGTAGTGTTTGTGCAAGGGTATGACAGTGACTGTATAGTATAGTATGGTTATGCGTGTGTGAGAGAATGATGTTATATGTGAGAGCAAGTATAATTAATTTCTCAAACGGCATTCCAATAACAATGGCAGATTCTAATGTGCCCTTTAAAGTCCTTTTACAACAAAAGATGGACTGTGGTAAAAACTGAAACTGGAAGATTTAAACACTTTCAAGTGTATTTAGTGTATGCTCTATTCTGACCTGTGCCAAAGGCATGTGCTTCCTGCCAGCCTCGCCCACTGCCTGTCCAAATGTCCCTCCTCCCCTTCGATGAAGCAAACTCATTATAAGTCAACGGACCCGAAACCAAAGCCAGCCTGTAATCCTTAGTGACCTGCACGACAGCACACAGCAAGCGTCAATCACAGAAGGAAACAAGACATCCACATGGAAGACAAAACATTGATCTCGCCTTAACAATCAAGTTCCCCTGACCCTGATGGTATTCCCAAAGAGATGTATTTTTCAATTAGACAGAGAACTATTACATGTTGCAAAATATTCCCCGCGCCGGGGCATTTAAGAAATGTAGTCTTTAGGTTGACCCATTTGGCTTGGTTGCTGTAAAACTGTGACACAATTAAAGGAACACAACACTTTCAAAGTGGTGAATCCCATTAACACAACATGTAAGGCGAGCCCTGAAACAGACAGCGATTGTTGTAGTGTGCAGCATTTGCATACTGCTCATTTCTGCCTGGTGGTAGGCGATTGTGGCTTCTCGTTTGTGTTGTTCGACGCGTGTGTACTGTTTGTATAATTTTAGCGTCTGGGCTACCGAGGGCCTCCCTGTTTTGTTTGCTCCCGGTTAGCGCTCAGTAGCTGACCACCTTGTGTTGTCTGGTTGGCTAACCTGCCGTTAGGGCAAGTTTTAGCATGTCCCTTTTTTTTCAGCCGGCTTCAGGGTTATCGCTGTAGCTGTTGCCGCTTTTTGTTGTTGGTCCCTGGTTAGCCTGGCTGCTCACCGCATGATTTTTGATGGTCTTGCCTGGTATAAACACCTGTTTTTCCGTGTTCCTTTGTTTTTTTTCACAGCCAAGTGTTGAAGCTTTTTTTGTAGGTTACAGGTTAATCTGGCTGCTCACTGTCTGGTTTTGGTTGTTTGGCCTCGTGTCTTTCCGCAAAGGCTGCAATCGTTTTTTTAGTCCCGGTTAGCCCCTTGTTGGCGGTTCTCCGTGTGTTTTCTTCGCCAGTCACCCTTTTTTGCAGAGTTTTCATCATAATATTAAATTGAACAACACTGAAGTAAAACTCCTTGACAAAATGAAATGTGGTCTGTGTAAAGCTTATATAGCTGTCTAATTTTTTACACACCCGAAAATCTCATATTACAGCCATTAGTAGCTAAAACCCTGGTAACAAAAGGGAGTACACCCTTAAGTAAAAGTTCCTGAAGTTAAATATTTTGTGTGGCCATCATGATTTTGCAGAATCACTTTAATCCTCTTGGCCATGTATTTCACCTGAGCCTCAAAATTTGGCATAGGAATTATCTTCTATTCCTCCATGACAACATGACTGAGATGGGACATTCATGATCTTCTGCTTCTCCACCTTCCGCTTGAGGATGCCCCGTAGAAGTTCTATTAGATTAAGATCTGGAGACAGGCTTGGCCAGTCTATCACATTTACCCTTAGCCTCTTTGGTCATTTTATAAGTGTAGTTGGGGTCATTGTCAGGCTGCAGCATTGTCAGGCTGCACCATTGCCCTGCCAGTGAACTGATTTACTTTTTAAACGCAGTAACTAGTAACTGCAGCTATATATAATCCAGTTATTTTAGTTGTGCTCCAAATCTGGTTATGAATGACAAAACAATTTGCTATCCAAAAATGCGTATGCTTACCTATTGATTCAACCAAACAGCTCAAAGGGTTTTGCACCAAGGTACTAGGCTTACTAAATCATAAAAAATGGTTACCCTGAAAAAGTTCACAGCCAAGCCTCAATGGACTTTAGTTGCCACCCAGCAACCCAATGACCAAAAACTCATGTCCACCAGGAGCACTTTGACCGCCGTACGGCATTTTATGAAGATATTACAAGGAGTTTCAGATGACCGCAGGAGTTTGCCGAGACGATAAAACGAATCTCGTGAAGTGTTTTATGACATTTCTGGCTCAGCGTGTTTTGCAGCTAACCGAAGAGAACAGAAGAGGAACAATAAAGCCGTGGAGGGGATGAGCGGCGCGTTGGCGGCTTTTAAAGGCGGACATTGTACGGTAAAAGCGACAAAATGTTGCTGAGATGGGATAAAATACACATATATTTTGAGTGTACTGTATATTCACATCAGGGGTCACCAACCTGTGAAGCAGAGAGCTACTTTTTGTTACTGATTAGTGCAAAGGGCTACCAGAATGATATGCAATTCTAAAATAACAAGTTATTATGTAATTACTATGTTGTTGTTATGTTATTACCAGATTTTAAGTAGTGTGAGTTCAGATAAAACATTTAGCCAATAAAACATAATGCCGGTTAGAAACCAAATTTCCTGCTAAATGAACCAACACTGGTGAGTTTTTCAGAATTTGCCCGCAGGCTTCTTATGTGTTCTTAGAGGGCTACCTGGGGCCAGTGTGCACCACTTTGGAGACCCCTGATTTACAATTGTTTGTACCTTGTCTTTTAAGGATGTAGATATGCTTCATTAGAGTTATTTCATAGGTCCCAGAAGTAATGACTTTCCTAGCCAGACATTGAACCAGTGAGGATTTATACGAGTGTTAATTGTTTTGTCCAGGGGCTGAAAACCCTTTTGAAGCTGAAAGCTAATTTTCTATTACTGTTTGGAGCGAAGGGCTACTAGTTGGATATGCATTTCTAAAATAAAATGATATTACTTCCTTGTTACTATGTTATTACTTTGTTATGACTACGATATTACTAGGTAATGATCATTATTAAAGTAGTCTCGGTGAACCGCTTACCCATGCAATTTACAAATCAGATTTCTTCCAAAATCATAATGACCCAAAGATATTTTCAAAGCCACTTTGTGGGCTACTAAATTATGTTAGGAGACCCCAGGTTTACTTCCTTGTTGTTGATAGTTGTTCTGTTAGAACACAGTATGTGTCACTTCAAATGCACTAAAAAAATGATAATGACATTAATAATAATGATTAGAACTTTGCATTTGTGTCTCCAGACATGAGGTGGCAACTTTTAAAACAAAGTACACAAAGAATACTTTAGTCTTAGTAACTGAGTCGACTACACATCTACAGTAGTCCCATGCTTTTCACCAGAGGTAGAAATATGTTTTTATTTCTTAAAGACGGTGTATGGAAATTCAAAATGTTCCACTTGCTGACGCCATCTTCAGGCTGAAATCCTTATTGCAAATCCTTTGTTGCACGTGCACGTACGTTACATTTTTAGATGTGCGAGAATAAACTTTTTTAGTTTTTTGGAGGTTTGGGTTTGGATTCGGACTATATTTGTCATTTATTTTCACTCTTTTCATTCTGGAACAAAAGAAAACCATGACCTAGCGCGTGATAACGCTCAGACATAGGTTTGGGGTTGGCATTGGTGTGGACCAAATCATAACCCAACATAAGTCTCAAGTGATTTAGGGGAAAGGCACAGCAATACATTGCTCCTATGCATCAATGCTTCAGCAGAAAATGTGATTTAAACTCTTTCTGCGCTGCTAGGTAAACAAGATATTGATCGATTGATCTTTTTTTTTCCACATAACATTCGTAGGGACAAAACAATGATTGTTAAATATTGTTAGGAACACGTTAACTTTGTTCATAACAAATATATGCCCTTACTGACATGTCACCATCAATTATGGTGGAGAACTGTAATTTAGGGCTCATTCAAGGGTTCCAATTTCCAAGCAACTCGCTGAAGGTTATGAAACATAAAATTGCAAGATCATTTAAAGGTGTGTAATGTAAATTTGGCAAGCTGTTTAACATACAAGCAGCTATTTGACCCTGTATCAGGTTATCAGTGTCTAAACGCCTTCACTGCTGGCTGAAATATCTGAATCATGCGATATCAATTATATTTTGTCCATGAATACTTCTCAAATAATTGTAATTGGTCTGTCAGGTTACTTTTATTGCCTTTTCTCTGGTTGCGCTGCTTCCAGGTGTGTGCTTTTATATTTAAGTTTGTATCCAATCACATTTCAGACATTACTTGTCATCAGGGTCATACATCTACCTGGACGCCTTCACAATCAGCTGTGCAGGCCCTGAGGCTTAACACAATCAGCCAATCAGATTTTGTGTTGGAGAAAAAGGGCCTTCTAGAAGGCATAACAAAGCAACGAAAAGGTGAGGAAAAATGTAGTATTGCTTTGTCCACTGCTTCTCTCAAACAGACATTTTAATCCCTAAATCAAATAAAAACTTAGGCCAGAAATATGACAGGACATGCTCGGCTTTTGGCATTAGCTTCGGTGGGTAATAGAAAATAACTTGAACTGAAACGCATGGAGAATCTGTATGACAGAGTCATTGAAATATGCTTGAGGAGAGAAATGAGGATGGATCCAGCTTCATCTTGGAATTTTATGAGGTTATCAATTATGTTTTTAATATGTGTTGCAACTGTAGCTGTAGTAAATATTTCAAATAATAAAATAGTTATTGAGTGTTGGATGTATTCATCCTGCTGAAGGCCTTGGTGTGAAATGCACAGCCCGCCTCTGATTAGACGACAATGTTATCGCCAATGGTAGAGAAGAGGCCAAGTGACTGCTTAACCTATCAGAATGCAAAACAAAATGATGAAAACCCACGATGTAGTCAAACCGCGTAAAGTTAACTGTGATACTGCAAGAGATTCCTCTACATGAAATAAATTCTAATATGTTTTGACACCGGGTCACAGATGGACCAATTATGATTTCAAGCCCCTGCGTGCCACTACGCCCCCCTTCTACAGCTGAGTGTACTGCAGCTCCACTAGGTCAGCTCGGGTGGGATTGTGAAAGTAGAGCGCGGCAGAGTTTTCGGGCCGCTGACCCGCTGATCCTAGCGCGGTCACCTCTTTGGGCGTTTGGTGGCGGCACCCGTTGCCGGTCCACCAGGCCTCCAGGCCGGCTACTAGGCAGGCCAGAAGCAGCCCGGCGGCCAGGATACAGAAGACGCCGGCAAAGCTGTGCAGCTTCAGCGAGCGGCCGTCCGGATGCGCGCTGGCGTGGCTGATCAGATCGCAGCGCCCGGCGCGAGGCCACCACTTCTGCTTCAGGATGTCCAGGTCGCCTTTTTCCTGCAGCTCTAGGATCCTGGGAGGCACAAACAACACTGGTCAGTCATGTCCGTGATCACAACTTTTGCAAACATTTTAGGTAGAAGGCATACCAACATTTTGACTGAAAGATATTGGTACTAATGTATTGTGCTATCAGTAGTGGTGGGCTGCGAGGGCCTGCAAGGCCTGCTGGCCAAAGAAATATCTGAATCATGTGATGTTAATTATATTTTGTCCATCAGTTCTCATTACATGATTGAAAAATGTCCATCAGCTTTCATTCATTGCACTGCTTCCAGATGTCTGCTTTCTTATCTGAGCATTTAACCAATTAGTTGTTTCTAGGCTCAAAAATCTACCGGGAGGCCTTCACAAAAAAACATGAAGGCCGTGTCCCGTAACATCAGTCTTTGAGAAAACTGTTGGTCTAGCCAATCGGATTCGGAGTTACTGTCTGAGAGCCCTCTAGAGACCCTCGAGAAACGTAAACAGTTTTGGTTTGGTTGTATTTTACCAAAGTGAGCGCGCCAACGCATGTCAAACTTCAAAAGACCTAGCTCTATAGGGAAATACAGTTGTACCACAACAAATTTAATTAGTTCTGGGAGTAGTGTAGTAACCTGAAAGGTAAAGACCCGTTTTGTATGTAAATGCACTAATCTGTTCCATCCCCGAAAAAAAACAGTATGACATATTTTTAATAAATCATAAAAAACACCTGAGCATGAAAAAAATATATGTTAAAATTAGATTGCTAAACAGTTAACATAAAATTAGAGGTGTATGCTGTAAAAACAAAGAATAAAGAAATAATAAAATAGTATTTTCCTTTTTGCCTTGTGTTTATTGAAAAAGGGATCCTATGAAGTCTTGATGTCTTTGTCGGCCTTTGACAATCTGTTGGAAATGAGCGAGGCATATGTAGTGATAGTCTGACTTGTCAACACTTTTTCCGGGTGATTCCTTTCTACAAATCTTGAGATTTCATGGCATTTTGTTAAAATACTACTGGGTTGCCAGTCAGATTTGAAGTGATAGCCAGTTTGTTTACGTTCGGGAAACTGTGGGTGTGGTGAATGTCAGAGCGTACTGTACTGTATAGTTTTTTTCATATCTATAGACAATATTTCCTGGTTAAGACACTTTGGAACTTAATACTTTTGTATGTACAACTACCATAAATCCCAGATTACACGGTGCACTTGATTAAAAGCAGCATGGTAAATTTTAAGAAAGAAATTCAATTTTGTTTTTGCACAAGCCGCAACAGATTTTAAGCCAAAGGCTTAAACAGCCGTGAAAATGAACAGATTCACGTCCATTTCTTACATTTTCAGCCCAGTGCACACCTGGCGACAACCGCGTAAGCAATTTGGCGAGACCATATTTGGCTGCAGAATGCCAATGGCCCTGACACTGATAGATAGAGATAGATAGATAGATAGATAGATAGATAGATAGATAGATAAAGACAAGCACACATTTACTACTGCGGCAAATAAAAATGCAAACAAAGACTGCTTCGCATAAAATCTGAGCCCTATATTTCCACCAACACTCGCCAGAATAGTGCCAGATTGCAGCACAGGCATGTCGTTTTGTGTTGTTTCGATGGACCAAATTTCATCGTTCCTTGAGGTTTAAAATAAACGATAACAAACTGAGAATAACTTTGATGATACGGAAAGAGAACAGAAGCGTTTTTGATGGATAACCGTCACTGTCCGTCGCGGTGAAGAGGAAGCTGAGACGAAAGGCAAAGCTCTCGATCTACCGGTCGATCTACGTTTCTACCCTCACCCAGACATGGGGACTTGAGACTTAGTGACTTGGACTCGAGTCGACTCGAGTCGCTGTTTTTATGACTTGTGACTTGACTTGGACTTGGCAATCTAAGACTCGGGACTTGACTTGTGACTTGACTTGCCCAAGAAAAAAATACTTGGGACTTACTTGGGACTTGAAGGTGAAGACTTGAGACTTACTTGAGACTTGCACATGTGTGACTTGGTCCCATGTCTGCCCTCACCTATGGTCATCAACTGTGGGTTATGACCGAAGGAACACGGTCCCAGATAAAAGTGGGTGAAATGAGTTTCCTCCGCAGGGTGGCTCCCTTAGAGATAAGGTGAGAAGCTCAGTCATCTGGAAGGGACTCCGTTTAGAGCCACTGCTCCTACGCATTAAGAGGAGCCAGTTGAGGTGTTTTGGGCATCTGACGCCTCCCTCGGAAGGTGTTTCGGGCATATCCCACCGGCAGGAGGCCCCAGGGGCGACCCAGGACACGCTGGAGAGACAACGCCTCGGGATCCCGTCGGATGAGGTGGAGGAAGCGGCTTGGGATGGGGACGTCTGGGCTTCCCTGTTAAGGCTAATAACCCCGGGACCCGACCCCGGATAAGCGGAAGACAATGGATTGATGGAGGAAATTCCACTGTTGTTATATTCAGATGAATGAACTGAAGACTTTATCAGTGGGTGAAAAAAGATGATATACCGAGTGTATGCGGTCAATATTTAATAAAGTACTATCAAACTGCACGTTTATATGAATAATATTGGGTAAAACATCAACTAAGTTCTCCTCTAGAATGGCATCATAAATGCTTTGGTTTATGACAAGTTAACAGGCGGCAGGTCCTTTTTCGACTGCCAGAGCGATCACTTTTAACTTAAACGTCGCATCATAGGCTTTTCTTCTAGTGTTCTCCATGTTGATAAAGGTAAGTATAAATGACCGATTTACAATAAAGGGAGTTGTTATAAATCATGTAATTGAACTGGACCTCTGTGAACTAATTATTTATTTTATTGGTCTACTGTTGCTGGGCGAAATGTTTTTCAATGATCCAATGTAATCAGGAAAAATGTCTTGCTGTTACTGTTATTATTATTATTATTATTATCATTATTATTATTTTTATTACAATATTAGCATGAGTATTATTATTATTATCATTATTATTATTGTATGAGTAACTTGATGAAAATTCTTGATCATTTTGATGATTTCTTATGAGAATTGGAAAACACTATGGGTCCTTTTTTTTAATAAATGTATTCCAAAATGATCTATTCTCCTAAAAAAATCTAGCCTGTGGGCTGTGGTCCTTGGTGGTAGCATATTGAGGACATATACACTACAATGTATGGCATACGGTGTTAAAGATTTGACCCCGCCGCAAAAACAGAAAAACACAGAAAATGTGAAAGCAAGCCCACTCAAAAAGTGAGCGGTTGCCTCAAGTTGGTAAACATAGCCCTACTTGTATCTACAAGAAGTTCCTCAAATCATGCCAAAAGATCATTGGCAATGAGATGCTCCACTTTAACTTTGACAAAAACGACAAAATGTACGGCACCCAGATTGAACAACAGTCGAATCATACAGACGCTGTAATTATGATCTGAATACATCGCGCGTTTGGATACCATAATCAATGCTAGTGAGGAGCAGTAAAGCCTTTTTAATCATTTAGAAACAATTTTCCCTCATTATGTGTTATCTGAAGCAGCTTGAGAACATCTGCTGTGTTATTTTGCAGGCTGAGAGCAACTCCACTGATTTTGTAGTGCTCTGGTTACGGCAGTCGATTAAATAGGAGCATTAATGATGCTGGGCAACAACAACCCAAACCCAACAAAAACCGTGCTCTAGTGTTTATTTTTAACTTGGATTCATTTTAACTGGTAGGTCGTCTGGGCCTGCAAGGTCTTCTCTGCTGGCCTAATATATAAATCATGTGGTGTTGATGAAATTACCCATGGATATTTCTTAAATAATTTCAAATTATATGTGTTGGATTATGAAAATAGGTCACCGAGAATGTGACTATCACATGAGTTTTATAGCTATATTAGGTTTTTATTTAATCATCACATCATTACTTTAATAATCACATTATTCATTTCTAAAAGTATGGATGGATATAAAAAAATTATCGTTAAGTTCAAATAAAACCAAAGTAATATTTGTAGGTAATTGCAAGGCAAATCAAGATTTAGAAGCAAAAATGGATGGTGCTGCAATAGACGCTGTATCAGAAATTACGTTTTTAGGGGTCATAATAGACAATAAATTAAGCTGGAAAAGACACATCACGTTTGACGCATACAAACTAAAGTATCTAAAAGCATTTCAATAATTAATAAAGCCAAATTCATTTTAAACTAGGCATAGGTGAGTGGCCAGACAAAACGCAGATCAGAAGACCCCTAATGATGAGACAAAACTTTGGTCCTCGATTTCCCTCGCCCGGACGCGGGTTACCGGGGCCCCCTTCTGGAGCCAGGCCTGGAGGTGGGGTCCGCTGGCGAGCGCCTGGTGGCCGGACCCTTACCCACGGGGGCCGGCCGGGCACAGCCCGAAGGGACGACGTGGGACCCTCTTCCCATGGGCTCACCACCTGTAGGAGGGGCCAAAGGGGTCGGGTGCGCAGAGAGCTGGATAGCAGCCAAGGGAGGGGTCCTTGGCGCGACGATCCCCGGCTACAGAAACTGGCTTTTGGGACATGGAACGTTACCTCTCTGGCAGGGAAGGAGCCCGAGTTGGTGCGTGAGGTTGAGAAATTCCGACTAGATATAGTCGGACTCACCTCTACGCACGGCTTGGGCTCTGGTACCAGTCCTCTCGAGAGGGGTTGGACTCTCTTCCACTCTGGAGTTGCTCCGCGGCTCGGCGCCTGTACGTTGGGGTTCACCCCGGTAGACGAGAGGGTAGCCTCCCTCCGCCTTCGGGTGGAGGGACGGGTCCTGACTGTTGTTTGTGCTTATGCATCAAATAGCAGTTCGGAGTACCCACCCTTCTTGGGGTCCTTAGAGGGTGTGCTTGAGAGCGCGCCCCCTGGGGACTCCCTCGTACTGCTGGGAGACTTCAACGCTCACGTGGGCAAAGACAGTGAGACCTGGAGGGGCGTGATTGGGAAGAACGGCCCCCCTGACCTGAACCCGAGTGGTGTTTCGTTATTGGACTTCTGTGCTCGTCATGGTCTGTCCATAATGAACACCATGTTCAGACATAAGGGTGTCCATATGTGCACTTGGCACCAGGACACCCTAGGCCGTAGTTCGATGATCGACTTTGTCATCGTTTCGTCGGACCTGCGGCCGCATGTTCTGGACACTCGGGTGAAGAGAGGGGCGGAGCTGTCAACTGATCACCACCTGGTGGTGGGTTGGCTTCGATGGTGGGGGAAGATGCCGGCCCGACCCGGCAGACCCAAGCGTGTTGTGAGGGTCTGTTGGGAACAGCTGGCAGAATCTCCTGTCAGAAGAAGTTTCAATTCACACCTCCGGCAGAACATAGCCCATGTCCCGAGGGAGGCGGGGGACATTGAGTCCGAGTGGTTCCGCGCCTCCATTGTCGAGGCGGCTGATCGGAGCTTTGGCCGTAAGGTAGTCGGTGCCTGCCGCGGCGGCAACCCTCAGACCCGTTGGTGGTCACCAGCGGTGAGGGATGCCGTCAAGCTGAAGAAGGAGTCTTATCGGGCCTTCCTGGCCTGTGGGACTCTGGAAGCAGCTGGCAGGTATCGGCTGGCCAAGCGGAATGCGGCTTTGGCGGTTGCCGAGGCAAAAACTCGGGCATGGGAGGAGTTTGGCGAGGCCATGGAAGCCGACTTCCGAACGGCTTCGAGGAAATTCTGGTCCACCGTCCGACGTCTTAGGGGGGGGAAGCGGTGTGCCATCGACACTGTGTATAGTGCCGATGGGGCGCTGCTGACCTCGACCCGGGACGTTGTGAATCGGTGGGCGGAGTACTTCGAAGACCTCCTCAATTCCACCGGCACGTCTTCCTCTGGGGAAGCAGAGCCTGAGGACTCTGGGTTGGGCTCTCGTATCACTGGGGTTGAAGTCACCGAGGTTGTCAAAAAACTCCTCGGTGGCAGGGCCCCGGGGGTCGATGAGATCCGCCCGGACTTCATTAAGGCTCTGGATGTTGTGGGCGTGTCATGGTTGACGTGCCTCTGCAACATCGCGTGGACATTGGGGACAGTGCCTCTGGACTGGCAGACTGGGGTGGTGGTTCCCGTCTTTAAGAAGGGGGACCGGAGAGTGTGTTCCAACTACAGGGGAATCACACTTCTCAGCCTCCCTGGTAAGGTCTATTCAGGGGTACTGGAGAGGAGGGTCCGCCAGGAAGTCGAATCTCGGATTCAGGAGGAACAGTGTGGTTTTTGTCCTGGCCGTTGAACACTGGACCAGCTCTATACACTCTTCAGGGTCTTTGAGGGTGCATGGGAGTTTGCCTGTCCGGTCTACATGTGTTTTGTGGACTTGGAGAAGGCATTCGACCGTGTTCCTCGGGAGGCCCTGTGGGGGGTGCTTCGGGAGTATGGGGTACCGCACAGTCTTATCTGGGCTGTGCGGTCCCTGTATGCCCGGTGCCAGAGTCTGGTCCGCATTGCCGGCAGTAAGTCGGATTCGTTCCCGGTGAGGGTTGGACTCCGCCAGGGCTGCCCTTTGTCACCGATTCTGTTCATAACTTTTATGGACAGAATTTCTAGGCGCAGCCTTGGCGGCGATGGAGTCCGGTTTGGGGGCCTCAGCATTGCGTCACTGCTTTTTGCAGATGACGTGGTGCTGTTGGCTTCCTCAGGCCGTGATCTTCAGCTCTCGCTGGAGCGATTCGCAGCCGAGTGTGAAGCGGCCGGGATGGGGATCAGCACCTCCAAGTCCGAGGCCATGGTTCTCAGTCGGAAAAGGGTGGTATGCTCCCTCCGTGTCGGGGAGGAGGTCTTGCCCCAAGTGGAGGAGTTCAAGTATCTTGGGGTCTTGTTCACGAGTGAGGGTAGGATGGAACGGGAGATCGACAGACGGGTCGGTGCAGCGTCTGCCGTCATTCGGACCCTGTACCGGTCTGTCGTGGTAAAGAGGGAGCTGAGCCGAAAGGCAAAGCTCTCGATCTACCGGTCGATCTACGTTCCTACCCTCACCTATGGTCATGAACTTTGGGTCATGACCGAAAGAACTCGATCCCGGATACAAGTGGCCGAAATGAGTTTCCTCCGCAGGGTGGCTGGGTTCTCCCTTAGAGATAAGGTGAGAAGCTCAGTCATCCGGGAGGGACTCGGTGTAGAGCCACTGCTCCTCCGCGTTGAGAGGAGCCAGTTGAGGTGGCTCGGGCATCTAATAAGGATGCCTCCTGGACGCCTCCCTCGGGAGGTGTTCCGGGCATGTCCCACCGGCAGGAGGCCCCGGGGGCGGCCCAGGACACGTTGGAGAGACTATGTCTCTCGGCTGGCTTGGGAACGCCTCGGGGTCCCGTCGGATGAGCTGGAGGAGGTGGCTGGGGATAGGGACGTCTGGGCTTCCCTTTTAACGCTGCTGCCCCCGCGACCCGACCTCGGATAAGCGGAAGAAAATGGATGGATGGATGGATGGATGAATGCATTGTATTTTTTATATCGTTCTCTAGTTCTGCCATTCTTAACATATTGTGCAGAAGTCTGGTGGAATAATTACAAAAGTTCACTACAGCCCCTTTTTTATCCTCCAAAAACGTGCAATTAGAACTATACACAGGGTAGGATATCGAGATCATACTAATATTTTATTCCTGCAGTCCAAATTATTAAAATTAGATGATTTAGTAAAATTGTTCACTGCACAACTGCCATTTAAGGTCAACAAAAACATAGTGCCAGAAAACATCCGTAAATTATTCATTCGGAAAGAAAGATATTATAACTTAAGTGGCTATAGTGAATTCATGATCCCAAAGGTGAGAACCACCAGGAGGAGAATGTGTGTGTCTGTGTGTGGAGTCAAGCTCTGGAACGGTTTGCAAGACGAGATCAAACAATGTCAAGCCCTTTGAGACTCTTCGTGATTTAGGGCTATACAAATAAAGATGACTTGACTTGACTTGACTTGACTTGACTTCAAATTTAAATAAAAAAAAACATTCCTGGCGGAATACAGAGATGTAGAAAATCGGGTAAGAGTGATACGAGACATTGGGAATAGTGCGTCTAGAACTATGATTAACTTTGTGTTATTGTTGCTGTTGTTATATCATAACTGTTATTATTAATATTATTACAATTGTTGATAATTGGTGTGTTTAATAGGGAAGATGAAGGGGTAGGGAATGTAAGCATTTGCTTCTGACTACCCCTTTTCGAACATACAATGTAATAATATTTTGTTGTTGAGTTATTGTTTTTGTTCTGTTTTTATTTTAATGTTCGAGTACGTTTTCATTCATTCATAGCTGTTGTAAATCATAACATCCACATGGTTTATTTACTTGCTGATGTGCCTTACCACATAAGCTGAAGACTCAGCAATGTGCATTACTAATTGTGTACATAGAGTTTCAGGTTTTTTTTTTTTCTTCTTTGTAATATGAGGTCTGAATTCTGAGTGTCTGTATACTGCGTGTACAATATTTTCACTATGAGAGAGGGGTCGAAATATTCTTGTATGCCTTTGGTGGGGGATCACGTCTCCATCAATTGGTCTGGAGTGCATCTTTATTTAGATAAATGTCTTCAACTGCATTGGTCCTCTCCATCTCTATTTTTACAAAGTCCGAATACTGCACGTGGCGAGATATATCCTTCGCCTTCATACGATAGCTTCCTTTTATTGCCTTTCCTCTGGTTGCGCTGCTTCCAGATAGATGCTTTTATATTCAAGCGCTTAACCAATCAGATTTCAGACATTATTTGTTGCCAGGCTCAGAAATCTGCCCAGTGGCCTTCACAATCAGTTCTGCAGGCCCTGAGGCATAACATCAGTGTCAATAAAGCTGTTGGTTGAAGAAATCAGATTTCGAGTTCGCAGAGCAGGGCATTCTAGAAGGCGTAAGGAAATGGCAGCTGTTCCACAAACTATTATTGGCTAGGGGGCGGTAACAGAAGTATCACAACGAAAAGGTGAAAAGAAATATCCCCGTGTCCACTGCTTCCATCGAACGGATCTTTAAGCCCTAAATAGAGAAATACGACAGGACGGGGTCGACTTTTATTATTGGTTTTGATGGCGATAGATAAGAACAATGTTCCCTCTAATTTTCCACGGGTCTGAGCGTTCACACAAAGTCGATGAGCAACGTTTGAAACAACAGTGAGCCACCATAATCCCAAGTGTGGCAAGATAATTAATTATCAAACATGTCCAAAACTTGACATCAAGTTACATTTTGCTGAGTTTCCGGCAATGCAAATATTTTTTTCTGTTTCTGAATGAATTGACTCATGTACTATTGCAAAGGTTGTACGGCCTACATACGTCGTTTGTTCTTACAATTCTTTCACAAGATATCCATTTATTTTTATTTCCTGATCTATTTTGTCGCATAATATTAACATTTTGGGGGCTTATTTAGTCGGTTGTAAGATACAGAACTGTACTTAATCACATTTTTTAGTGGAAGTACAATGTTGGCAACACAATTCACTTGATATAATTGGAAATTATTTGAATGCAACACAAACTTTTTATTCTTTTTTCGGTGTTTTTTTTCTACTTTTATTTTAAAAATTTCTTTTAAAAAAATCTCATTGTCTTTTTTTCTCTTCCTTTTGTTTCTTTTTTCTCAGCTTTTCACTACTTTTTCATTTTGGTATTTTTTTCTTTTTTGTTCTATTCCCCCCTTCCTTTAAGTCTTTTTGTGCAGAATTTTACTTAATATTTGGTCATGTTGGGATTAAAGAAGCAAAAACAACCTGAAGAGCCGTTTAGGACCCTTTTTAGTGAGCCGAGCTGAAGTAGCCGGTTCTCGACATACTCTACTAACTTTACTCAACTTCGTTCGACTTCAAAATACCGCATTTAGGACACAACGTCAGGGGAACCCGTGTATTTTTACCTTCATGCACTGTAACTTTGACTTAAGTCGCTTCTTAATAAATAATTTTGAGCCCTCATTTTTGTGCGCTGGCTAGATTTTCTTGTGCGCCGAGAATGTGCGAGCAGTGCGCAATTGCGCACGCGCGCAGCTTAGAGGGAACACTGGATAAGAACTTCTTGATGGAACTGAAACACACAGAGATTCTGTATCACAGATTAATTGAAACCTTCTTGAGGAAAGAAAGGAGAATGGATTTTGTGCACAAATCAAAAGGATCTTTGGTGGTTGAAATGTGGCTGTATTCCTAAATAATTCTGTGATGTTAATGTTGAGTCCAGTCAAAGCAAGTACTTTCTCACTTTCAGGGGAATCCGTCCTTCACAATTTTTTTTCCCAATTCACAAACAAACTCCCTACAGGCCATAGGATTAACAAGTGGAGGGGAGGATCTGTGGCCCCGCAGCTGCCTGGTTGAACACCGACACGTCGTGGGAGGCATCGCGATCAATTTGTCCTCCCTGAGGCTTTGGGTCGACCTTTTCGACTCCTATTTGAACAAGGCCCACGTGGAAGAATTTTTATGATGTCTCACTAAATTCTCCTGACTAGAAAGTTTCATTGCCCGCCCATTTTCACTCCCTACCTTCCGCATGAGAGTTGTTGCCTGCTTAATTTATATTGCTATATGATGCGAGCTCCTTCCTCTCGACAGCCTTAAAGGTATTTCTAAATTGTTAAACATGCAAAATGTAAGGAACTAGTACATGGGTTTTGCGTAAGATTTATACATATTCCATCGCTATACCGTATTCCAATTATTTTCTGAGTTAATGCGTTTTCAAGTCAGCACTTCTTGTCTTTGTCCTGAAATGTGACCTTATCGGAAAAACACCGGCAATCAAGCAAACCAGTCGCTTTCATTTTTTACCTGTTAAATATTCGAATAGGTTATGCTTTTAGTGATGTTTTGGTAGTTCTTGTGAAGAATGCCTATGTGTTGTGTCACAGTTGGATGCAGTAATGGTACAACAAAGGGCCAGCAACCAAAAAGGGGCTGAATGGCAAAAAAAAACAACACATGGAGACCCGCCAACGGGGGGGTTAATCGGGACCCATCAACCAAAGGCTGCAGCAGCCCTGGCAGAAAAACACCGGGCTGGCTGACCAAAAAAACACACCATGCCAAACAACAACGAGAAATGGCTACGGCAATAAACGTGAACTGGTCAGCAATAAATCAAGGACAGGGAAAAAAAACGCGCTAATGCCAGGCCACTAGGTAAAACCACCTAAGGTGGTCAGCCTTTGAGCGTCAACTAGGAGCGTACAAAAAAGGTAAGCCCTCGGCTAACAGGGACAAAATTATAGCAACCCCGCCCAAAGCGGCGAAAAAGAAACCGTTTTTTGATCCCGACCACGTTTTTGCTCTCCTCGACCTGTTTTTCCGTCCTCGACACCGCCATCTCCCGCTCCGAAAGATCCACTTCCGTATTTGGATCACGATCCGATTGTGTGAGCGGCTTGCTTCCCGCGTCCAGCGAGCACCGGATCGTGGGCACTGCCCTACCTCTTTCTATCAATAAACTTGTGGTTAACGCTACGCATTTGGGTCGCGATTCCGTTCCGGTTGTGACAGAGCTTTTTCCACATGCTCGCGATTCAATTGTGATACCTTCAATGAGAGCGTCACGTACCGTAAATTCCAGACTACAGAGCATACCTTATTAAAAGCTGTATGCGCAAATCTAAAGAAACTCAACTATGTTTTTGTACAAGCTGCATGGGATGATTTTTAGCCTCAGGCTTCAACAGCCATAAAAATGAACTCATTCACGTCCATTTCTAACATAAACAAAAAAATCATCATAAAAATGTATAGTACAGAAAAGTAACAGTTTTTGTCACAATTAAAAAAACTCAATTAGGACACTGTAAACCTTAATCAACTAGTGCAGCGGTTGATATTAATTAAATTGGCAGTAACATATATGCAGGAGTGCGTCAAAAAACATCCTCAAAACTCAATATACTGTTCTAAAATTCTGAAGCCAGTATGAACAAAGTAGTCCGTACACATGCTGAGCCATGCGCTTGATCATTGCATATTACCGTACTTTTATTGCAGTGTGTATTTTATGTAGCACTATTTAAATACTCTATACAACATGCTACAGTGGTTATTAGCACGTCACATTGGGTATTTGTGTATTGTATTCCTTTTGCTTTATTATTGTATTGTTCTCAGCGAAGGGATGCTGCTGGAAATGTAAATTTCACTGCGGGGATGAATAAAGTATCCATCCATCCATCCATCCATCCATCTATCTATCTATCTATCTATCTATCTATCTATCTATCTATCTATCTATCTATCTATCTATCTATCTATCTATCTATCTATCTATCTATCTATCTATCTATCTATCTATCTATCTATCTATCTATCTATCTATCTATCTATCTATCTATCTATCTATCTATCTATCTATCTATCTATCTATCTATCTATCTATCTATCTATCCATCCATCCATCCATCCATCCATCCATCCATCCATCCATCCATCCATCCATCCATCCATCCATCCATCCATCCATCCATCTATCTATCTATCTATCTATCTATCTATCTATCTATCTATCTATCTATCTATCTATCTATCTATCTATCTATCTATCTATCTATCTATCTATCTATCTATCTATCTATCTATCTATCTATCTATCTATCTATCTATCTATCTATCTATCTATCTATCTATCTATCTATCTATCTATCTATCTATCTATCTATCTATCTATCAGCCCTCCCATCCTTTACACATGAGAAAGTGATAGAGAGGAGACAAAATATGTCTACTTTTACATAAATGCTTGGAATCTTTCTAACAAGTAGTGTCTTCCGATTTTATATTTCAGCGTGGTATCAGATGACTAAGTATGAGGTATGTTTTTCCTAACGGGACGAAAACCGTGACGTCATATTAGGCTGTTATCGGTCTGATACCTGTAAGTCTGATAATGATCGTGTTTCCCTACTTAGTCAGTAACTAATGTCCACATGTATAATGATTATTTTGTGTAGTAGTAGTAATACTTGGTCTTGTCTCTATAACTATGTCTTGTGCACAAGGGATGGGAGTGCTTAAGATCCTTCATATTGCTCAGCATGTGTACAGGCTGTGATTGAACAGGTTTCTCTGAAAGTCAGTGCTATTTTTCAGTAACGCGCCCAACACCGCATGCGACACCTTCAGAGGCGCTGGAAGCAGTGAAAGATGGAGGGAGGCGTTTGCTGCACTTACTTTTGTGAGAAGAGGTCCCTGTAGGGGCTTCCGTGCTGCATGGCGATGCCGTAACCTTTGCTGCTGATGCCGCTGCCTGACACGGTGACAGCGCAGTCGTCGTCAGTCAGTGCGGCGTATTCTAAGGCTGCCATATCCCACAGGAAGGCGTAGGCGCTCTTCTTTGCCTGCTTGGTCAGACATGTAGATACAGAGGCAAACACTTTATTTCATTCACAAAATTAAAAAAAGATTAAAAATGTACACACACACACATATATTTATATATATCGCTCCCTCACTCCTCCCAAGTAATGATCAAAGCAGGAAATGAGACATAAATATTAAGAGTTAGTGAGTAATGATGGTGTTTTGTGCCAATATGTTCAAGCTGAATAAGTAAGACATGTTTATGGTGGGAAATGTAAAAAAAAACATTGGCCTGGTGTTGAGTGAGCTCAAGTCCATGCCAGCCCAATACGGAAACTGGGCCTGGTCCATAGACATTTCCAGAGATGATAAAAAAAAAAAACGGTGATGGAATTTTATAGTACAGTAGTCTTTCGTTTTTCAATCGGTGACGTTCCAAAGCCGTCCTGTCAAAACCCGTGAAGTAAAAACCTATGTTTGGGTATTTTTTTATTTATTACTCAAGAAAAAACCCAATTCATTGATTGGAGTATTTCTTAAACAAATAGAATTAATTTTGCCGTTTTATTGCACAACTCTATGGATTAAAGACACGATCCATGAAACTTTGCTGCCATCATTTGTACGTTAAGGAAAACTGCAGTCACCTTCTGGTTCTGTCCTAGTGAAACCATCTATTTTTCCATCATCAAACCTTTTTTCCTCAAAGTACCACAGGGCCACTAAAAAGTGCCAAAGACCCTCGTATCTCCAGAGCAAGTTTAGTGGGTTGAGATGTCCAATTATTTAATCGTCATCTCTGTTTTTCGCCAGTTTCTTAAAAGTTTCTCGCAAATTCTAAACTTACTTTCTGCTGCTCTAATACCATTTTCGGTTGCATATTTTACTATTTGCAGCTTGTAATCTACAGAACATAAGTTTTCGATGCTATTTTTGTTTAGCTCTTTTTATAAATTATTGTGTCGGAAAAAGGACCCCCCGAGCATGAAATGCCCTCCACCAAACTCCCTGCATACGTCACTCGTATAAACTTGACTAAAATGACTTCTTATCTCTTCTTTGGGGAACATATTAAAACAGTATAACACATAGCATTTGTACCTTGTATAAAAGAATCACTTTTGAGTAAGTTGAAAAGAATTACTTCGGCCAAATGATGCCTTGTCCTCTGAACATATGTGTCTTAACTTGCTCAAAAGTGATTTCTATACAAGGTGCAAATGATCTGTGCTTTACTGTTCTATTAGCTTAAGATGCGGTTTTAAGGTTCTGTTGGTAGTATACAAAATCATGCATGGACTTGTTCCCTTTCAGATTTAATTTCGCCCTGTTTCGGTCCGGAGTCTTCGCTCTGAAAATGCCGGTCTACTAGTGATCCCAAGAGCCAAGAAGAGATCCGCAGGTTCGAGAGCGTTCTCCATTCGGGCCCCGGTGCTGTGGAATACTCTTCCCCCTGAGATTCGATCTGCAACCTCAGCGGACCTGTTTAAATCTAGGCTTAAAACACACTTTTATTCTACAGCATATGAATAACCTATATTTAATGTTGACAATATATGTGTATTATTAGTTATTGCAACATCCATTGCAGCCTGGTCTTCCTAGAAGGGGGATTACCTCATGTGCGGTCCCTTCTCAAGGTTTCTTAATTTTTCTCATGTTGAGGTTTTTGAGTTTTTCCTTGCCCTTATGTAGGTTTTAGATCAGGGGATGGTATAATGATAGTCTGTGGTTTGCAATAATCTGTGGTCTGTGCAGCCCTTTGAGACTCTGTGATTAAGGGCTATACAAATAAACATGACTAGACTTGACTTGGCGTATGCTAGGGGTGGCGTTTCACACATGGGGACATTTTTCGGAACAACATGGCAGAGTTAAATCAGCACATGTCTTGAGCGCACTCTTGCGGTTCAGTGTGAAATATAACATGTGAAATGATATACCTGTCATAAATAATGAAAACTCAATGATTGTAACGTGTTAATAATTTCACACATAAGTCTCACTGGAGTATAAGTCGCACCCCCAACCAAACTTTGAAAAAACTGCAACATAAGCTCCTCCCCAAAACACGGTACCGTATTTTCCGCACTATAAGGCGCACCTAAAAGCCTATATTTTTTTCAAAAGCTGACCATGCGCCTTATAATACAGTGCGCCTTATATATGGATCAATACTAAGTCGCAAAGTCTTGCAACTAAGGCAAGCAGCCGCCGACAAGATTTTCCCCCAAAGGCGAAGTAGTCCGCGGTGTATGCTGGGATTTATATACTGGCGTTTCATTTCCTAACCAATGTGTCAATCATCATTTGAATCAGTCACTATTGGCTAAAGTTATTCGGAGGTAAAGGGGGCGGATCCTTTTCATCATTTACAGGCTGGCATAGGCTAAAGGGGCGAAACAAAGGCTGCAATTGGCCGAAAAAGATGAATGTGAATCACACGTTGGGTTGCACTACGGCATAGAGAAAACATTTTTTACTATTCTGTATTTGTAAATATTTTACTCTCCTGGATTTACTACACTCACAGTTGTAAGAAGACCATGGTTATGTATCATTATTGAACGTGATGGCTGCAAGAGAACTTAGGTGAGCTATACGGCCTTATATTTTCCCGGTATCTTGTTTTAGAACGATCTTGATGTTTCTGTGATGAGTCTATTTTTAAACTAAATTCAATTCAAAGTGTTTATTGTCATATGCACAGTAAAGGACCCTGTTGCCCTGCACAATAAAATTCCTACTTTGCTGTCCACACAGTTGCCAGCAAAAAATAAAATGGAAACTAAGAAATGTTTGGCATTTCTTGAATCCCAAGACTTTAACCTTCCGAATGATATTTGGAACGATGCATGTGAGTGATTGGTGACATCGTACACTTCAACTGTTTCCGTACATGTCTGAGACACGTATTTGCTTCTTTGCAAGCTTTCGGAATGTTAAGGGGGTGATAAGTTTGACTGAACTATCTGACTGTTTTGTCGACGTTCCCATTGTAGCGCCTTATAATCCGGTGCGCCTTATGTATGTAAAATATAGGACCAAAAAACTATTTTTTGGGGGTGCGCCCTATAACCCGGTGCGCCTTATAGTGCGGAAAATACGGTAATTACTTTTTGTCAGTAAGACACCCAACACTGGTGATTTGGTCATCTGTGCGCTTATGATTTTTAATCTTAACAGCACACTCACTCTATTTTGTTATATGCACAAAGCATTCCCGCCAGGCACCCTACAAATTATTTGATCTGACCTTGCGAATTCCCTCGGAGGGACTGGACACGGAGTATGCCAGGCCATCGTTCTTGCTGACTGTCCTCCACAGCTCGGCGTATGTGCCGTCCTGCTCCAAAGGGTTGGTGCCTTTGTTGCGCAAGTAGTCGTACACAGCCGAGTCCCTGACCGTGCCGTAGTCCACGTCCATTTGCCGCGACAGGTCCTGAAAGGACCTGCAGGGGCAATCAGGTTCAATCAATTTGTGACAAACCAAAGAATAAGTTCACGTTGGGTAAACACGATATTAGGATTAATGCAGGTAACATGCCACATGCTCGACTTAAGCACTGAAAATTTCCATCTTTATTAAATGCTGTGCGTTTACATCGTGGGGAAATGGCCCTACTCAATCTTTTCCCGATGTTTTGTTTTACACATGGGAGGTAGGAACACCATCTCAGTTTTTCACACTTTATTAACTTTTTAATATTGCAATTATTTATATTGTAAGTCCTATAATTTAACTGTCAGCATGCGATAATGGCCTGAATTACTTAGTATATAATAACGGCTGTACTGAAGTACTGTGTGGCCATTGTAGTATACAATTTCATTTTAAAATCCAGTATTTTATCCGTTAATTTTTCCCTTCAAATCCATCAGTTGTTGTTTAGGCCATTATTGCATGAGGCATCTGTAAACAGTGAGACACTATAAATGTTTTAAGTAATTATTCACTAATTAGCGATACTTTTGATCCACTCATTATGAGGTATCAATACTGATTAATTAGTGATTAAAAAAATAAATAAAATTAAGTTTAAATATTGTTTTCAAAATGTAACAGTTATAGCCTTTTTCTCAAAAATCAATTATTGCCAGTAATGCCATTTTCTCGTGAGGTTGCATACGTTTGCCATAGGTTACACACAAAAACTTGAAACATTTTTACACAAGCTGTGAAAATTTGAAGTCATGGCAACATAAATTGTCAAAATTACTGGCCTGCGAAATGGGGTCTAACATTTTGTAACCCCCTGTAGTTTCCAAATCATTAAACTGGCAACTGGGCTTTTGGCAAGCGACTCCTTTCAGTTGCTAGTGCAAGGAGTGGACTACAGAACTCGGGGTGGGTTGGATCGATCCAAACATCGATATTAGAAATACTAAGCAAGTCTTTGAATTGGATTGATACCACTGTCCTGGGATTGATACTTCACCCTTCCACCAATTTACAGAAATCTCTGCTTTTCTGTATAGATTTGTAGCCAATCTTTCTCTCATCCAGTGTCCCTGGCCACTCGCTAAGTTTATGCCTGAGTGTGTAACTGACAGGCACATTTTAAGCCCCTCTCCCTTTCTGACCTGATGCTGGATCAGGAAAGAGGGGCCGAATCTATATGCACACCCTTATCAGAAGCTCTGTGTGACAAACGCAAACAGGGAGCACAGCGCTGCGTGGACTTATTTTTAACAACGGTAAAATAAATTGTAAGGTGATCTCTTTGGTAAAGTGGTGGTCTGCTACAGTGGCAAATTTACATTAACACATAAAAAACCTTCACCCTACAGACAGCAAT
Organism: Urocampus carinirostris; assembly: GCF_059441175.1. Classification (NCBI taxonomy): domain Eukaryota; kingdom Metazoa; phylum Chordata; class Actinopteri; order Syngnathiformes; family Syngnathidae; genus Urocampus; species Urocampus carinirostris. Next base: position 6,929,462 of record NC_142367.1, on the reverse strand, counting down.
TAGCTGAAATCAAATATGTAAACATGTTACTGTTCCTGAACAAAAACCTGTAAACAAACAGAGCCAAACGGGCTTTTCCGTTACATTGCTGATTTTTTGGGGTGTTTTTACTCTTTTGAATTTTGCTTGGTACCAGTAGTTGTAGTACAATGATTACATTTTTATTTTCTTGAAAGTTTTTGGATTGCATGGTTTACACTAATGGCACAAAATATTCTTCAGAGGAAGGACATATTGACATGTTGACATTGTCATGTTTTTTTTTTACATCCCTGCTTTTTTTTTATGATAGAGGCAAACCGGAAACGCAGTGCAGTGTTCATTAATCATTAATCTACAGAAAAGGATGATGCCGGGTAGGGTTTGTGTTGTAAAGTGGTCTGATACTGTGGCAACACCACAAATTGACACAAACACACACAAAGAGAGCAGCGAGTCGCAAGCAAAAATGTTAACATGTTAGTGTCTCTGAACAAAAACCTTGTCACAATGGCAACAGAGCCAATGAGAGACAAGTGACACTAAATTTGCATTACTGTGCAACGGAAGGTATTTTAGTTGTTTTGTTGACATTGTTGTACATCATTATTATTTTTTGTTAAATTTTACTTGTTGGTGATAGAAAGGAGTGGTGAGGTGTTGTGAAAGGATATTGGAATTGTGGATGCGTTCTTAAGGATGGGCTGGGCACCCGTATGATGCGGCAGGGGTAAACCAGTGAAAGCTGTCGGGCCCTGCTGTTGAACAAAAGAGTGGGTTGTGTCACCCTGACCCGAGTGACATGGCCGCTTTCTGGTGTCCCGTTTCATCTGGAGGGACAAAAGCATGACCAACTTAGGTGCCGAGGTGCCCAACTTCTTTGGGTGTTTGGGCAATTGGGTTGGCCATGGTCCAAAAATGTATGTGTGTGTGTTTTTTTGTGATTTTTTTCCCTTTTCTTTTCTTTGTTATTGTATGTGTTTGTATTGCTGTCGGTCACTCCTCTTGAGGGATATGACCAAGGTAGGTAGATAGATAGATGGATACATTTCACTTATCTTATTTGACTCTTTTGCCTTTCGTTTTTTAACAGTTAGCATCAAAATATTTGTGTTTATTTCTTACATCACCATCAACCACAGAAAGCTAGAACCTTTCCGCAAATTTACATATCTTGGACCTGTCATGTCATAAGAAGGGTCAGAACCAGAAACTAAGGCAGGATAGCTCAAACCACAGCCGCACTTGACAACTGAAACCCATCGGGAGGGACAAGAACATAGCATGGAAAACAAAGATCATTACTTCCATCTTTCTCTAGGCTTGCGAGACATGGACTCTCTCAGGTAAACTGGAAAATAAAATCCAGGCCATGGAGATGCGATCCCACAGGAATCCTCTAGGCATAAGCTACTTAGCCCATGTGACAAATGAAACGATGCGCAACACCATCAGAGGACCCCCTTAGACCCTACAAAGAACGGTTGTCAACTTTACGCTGACGGAAACTTCAGTGGTATGGTCACATCATCATCAAGACTGACTCGGATAATTCTGCAGGGCACAGTCCAAAGGGGCAGGAGGAGAGAAAGACGGTAAAAGAACTAGGCCGAAAACATTAAGGAATGGACTGGTGCCAACTTCGCCATGACCCAAGAACAGGCCAGGGACCCTCATTGGTGCCCCGACGACCGATGCGGTCAAGGGATCCGTGAAAGGTGTGAAAATTTGAACTACAGTTATTTAATAAAAATGAAACAATTTTAGTGACTAAAATCTGTGTGCTGTGTTTATTGTAAACATAAACTAACTCAAGAGGGGTTCAATGATTCAAGACAGTTCCAAAAGAAAAGTATCGGTATTGGGATGGATACTAAAATTCCCAGAACCGCCCACCCCTATGAAGAACTGAGTGCGTTGGCTTGAATAGATCAATTCAAAGAAGCAGAGCGTCACCAATGTCTCTGTTGTGCTTTCCCTTGACTTTCCCCGGCAGACAGTTTTCCTGCTGCAGGTGGAACTGTTGGCACTCATACATGATGCATAAGACAGGAACATGAGAGGCGGCATCCCATTAACAGCGACTCGGTTCCATCCATTAGCGTGTTCTATCTGTGTAATAAGAGACTTGGCACGCCACGGTGGCGTCCAGGTCAAATCTCCACTCAGGAATTCATTGGATCCATGCAGGGTCTATCTTCATAAAACTCCTGATATAAATGTCAAGCACAGACATCTTCATCCCGGGCGAGAGCCAAAAGAGAGGAATGGTTTTGGTCTTTGGTAAGACATGAAAGAGTGACAGAAGCAGGCTGCCAGTGGATGCACGTTGAGCTAATATTGATGACAAAAACTAAAGTACGCTACTTTTTTGCTCCATGTTAAACACTCCGGCTTTATATATGCTGCGCAGGGTTCTTATAGGTGCTTGAAATACTTAGGAATGCAAGAATTTTAATGTTGTGTTCGAAAGGATTGGAAAGTGCTTGACCATGCTTGAAATTGTTGCCATGGTGCCATGTTTCTCAACAAGTCTGCTTGAAAAATGACACAGACATTGCCTACTGGTGGCTTTGCTTTGCAAGTCCATTTCTTCTTCCCTTGTGATTAACAGCAGCTGACATCAGTTTGTATAGCATTGTCCTATATAGCGTCATCACCCTCTAAGGGTAGCACCCAATAGGTGCAAACTGAGCCTAAACAGGGCACTATGAAATGTGTATTAGTGCAGGATTACGTATCAGTTAAATCAAGTCCTCACTTTATACATCCAAATTGAAAACTTTTGGAAGATCTCGATGAAAAACGCTGCACTTCTCTTTTCCTATCACCAGCGTTAATGTTAGGTTGCTGCCGTTTCCTTTAATCATTAAGGACCGATCTCAAGCAAATGCATTTTGATCAATTACCGCGGAAACCACCTGTTACCTTTTTGCAAGTGGTTCCAAATGCATGGATGCCTGATTAGAGACAGGTGTGCTCAATAAAGGGATGGTATTTAATAACAAAATAAGGTACAAAGTAAAAAAAACTACGTTTGGTCACAAAACAACGAAACCTTCAAACTAGAAAAAAAATACGACCTTGGATTGATATGGAAAAAAGTGTATGAGTGTTAATCATGACCTGACCCAGTGTGTTGTTCAACCAGTCCTTATAAAGGGGCCGTAAATCTTGCCACCATTAGTGGAGAGATTAGGCATGTATTTCTCTACGAGACGGTGGCGTGCCAGATCCTTACACCACCAATGACAACAAAACTAAAAATACATCCGTGTTGCAATCTGGCACTATTCTCTACAGCACAGTTGGTCTGGCGCTGTTGCCTAGAATATAAGGCTCACACTTTACCCAAAGCAGCCTGCATTTGCATTTTTTTTCTGGACAGTAGCAAATATGTGCTGGTCTTATTAATAGCCATTTTGTATGGTCACATGATCCCCCCAAAATGTGACGTAAACAACTCAGAGATTAAATTAAAAAATGAAGCAGATGTGCATGTTGCAGTTGGTGATTTGCAGCCAAAGGTGTCCATGCCAAATTCTCAACATATTCGACTGAAAAAAATCCAGCCCGAGCCGATGTGGGCCCGCTGGTATTAAAATCTAACCCAGCCCAAGCCCGACCGGTTTGCTTGATTTCAGGGATCGAGCCTGAAACAAACCCAAATGTTCATATTCTACATGTGAGGACTCCAGAAGAGGATGGGTGATTTTGGCCAACTCGCTGAGTCTAAGGGTGTCACTGCCAACGCGCGAGTTGGCTGCTGAGCGCATGAATAGTACGGAGCCAAAGGCTGCCCCAGATGAAGAAGTAACGGTAATCCATTTTTCATCCTCAAACACGCGACACTTAAAAAAGTTGATGGTAAAATTAAAAGGCCTTCCATCTGTTTGGCGGCTTGGGATCTTTACCACAAACCACAACAGCCAGTACGTACTTAAGACAAAGAAAAATAAACAAAGAACAATGACAGGTGTAAAATTAAAAACAAAAGAGTCAGCGAGAGAGAATCCTGGCCCGAACCCAAACGTAATGAGGTATATTTTAGGTTTGACCCCAGTCTTTGGCTCAGGCTCCAGATCTTACCCCTAATTGGTTCCTTTTTACGGCTGTTTAAGCCTTTAAATCCAGCGTGGCTCGTACAAACACAAAATGGAGTTTTGTTCTTAAATTTGAGCATGTGGATTTTAATGAGGAGTACTCTGTAGTCCAGAATTCAGCGTTGTTTCCAATTCCCTCAAGTGTGTGTGGAGGTGCATATGAGGCACGTACCGTATGGCGTGGTCCATTCGGGATACGGTGAGGTATGCTGCCAGGTTGGCCGTGTACGATGAGCACACAATGAGTGTGAAGAGCCACCAGCTGCCCATGACAATCCTCAGCGCCATCGAGCCCACCATTCCGTCGCCGCCTATCATCGCGTGCACAACAACCACGAAAAAGCACTATCACACACACAACTACGGCATATGCATGCAGTTGGTGACAGTCTCTAAAAAATTTTTTATTCTGTTCAGCTGAATTCACATATGTCAAAGTCAAGCCCTGCCGGCTGGATGTGTCCCAAAAGAACGTTTTCTCGGCGCTCGAGGTGATCTTGAAGCATTATTGTATCATACACTAGGAACGTTTGTGTATTTTTCTCACTATACGATACTTCTCCTCGGAGAAAGTCTTGCTCAATTGTAAGTCTGCATCTCATCACTGTCTCCTTGTTGTATTCCCTTGTACTTAGTCAGGGACAGCGACTCAGGGACAGAGGATACCTTAGTATTCTCTCTTTGCAGACATCAAACTTTTGCTAAATAGGAATCCAGAGAATTTGGCTCAAACTGACCAATTATCAGTATGTGTACTTTGCATCACAATTTCAGAGCTGTGGGAGTAGGAATACTAACATAACCACACAACCTGATACTAAAGATTCGTTTTAAAGTTTTTTAAAAACTAGGGCTTCGCTGACCTTAACTTATTCAAACCCAGACGTTTTTTTTCGAAAGGGAAGAAAAGCTCCCAGCCAATTTTTGCCAATTTGACTCATTTTTGAAGGCCTATAGAAAAATTAATTGTGAAGCTGTATAGGCAGAGGTTGTGTTGGGAATAATTAATACTGTAATTACGTAACGGCGTTTATTTTTCAGTAATGGGGTAATGTCATTGTTTTTACTGCCTTTACAATGTCGAAGAAAGCTCCTACCATCTTTTATTAGAAAAAGTATGTGTCTAGATTTGATCACTCTTCAATAACAGTTGAACATTGCTGAGTTTGTTGAAAATACTAGTTTCCATGAACACTTCAGATAATAATGGATTTTTGTGAAATATTATATTTCAAGCAGAACTTTCCCTTCGGTGCTTTTGTTTTTTTGCATTATTAATTGCTCCAGTATCCAAACAATGCTTTCCATAAACACAGGGGCACATAACTTACCAAATGACATTTTATTCAAATAATATTGAACTGATGCATAAACCTTGCAAGATTTTTTTTCATTGCCTAATGTTTCCGGTGACGCGATCACAGGATTTCAGTCACCATGGCAATTGTGCTCATGTGGACTTGCACAAAACGTCATCCATGACTGCCACGATGATAAGGAAAGGACATTGTAATCTTTTTTAGAGAGAAAAAAAGCTCTGTTCAAGCGCTAACAGTCTTTGCTACTCTCAGAACTGCTTTACTATGCCTACTTGATATACGGGGCCGCCTACAAACCCTCAATGTCTGGATAGAGGAACCAATACAAGGAAGTGGGGACTCCTTCGATGTGTGGATAAAGATCTGATCAAAGCCACTCCTGCCATCTAATGGTGATTTATCATGCTGAAATCCTTCTCAGAGGCTTGATACATACCGATAAGCAGCGCAAAACCCTTTACAAGTATTTGTTTTTAATAAACCCAAAAAAAAAAATCTTACTGTTTTGGCAATCAGGGACATTAATATGTTGTTGCATTGAATTAGTTAATTGCGTAATTGTATTCAGGTTGCAAATTGGCCCATTTATCAGCACGCATTTGATTCTATGCATATCACAGAGGACATGAAATTCTTAGACATGCACCGTACTACAAGAGAATCACACACCTGCAAATCAGCTTGATTAGATTCTATGGACAAGAAATTAGGCGAGAAATTGTCCTAATTGTTGGCATTTATCTATGATTTCTGTGCAAATTAGGGACTCTTAGATGTACACCACACTATTGACAATATTATTAGATACATGTAAAAATCAGACCATTCCTTCCAAATTGCCTGATTATCCATGTAGGTCAATGACTTTAGTGCAGATACTGTAAGATAGGACACACAGCACACCAAACCATAAGAATCTGTCAAAATCATTTTAAGAGACGTGTTGTAAACAGGCTTTTGTTCACCTGAATTGACAACTAAAACTTGGTATTTGCTGGCCTTCATTGCAAAGTGGGATTCAGACTACGTAATAACTTGATTATCAATGGGTGTCAATGAGTTTTGTGCAGATTACTGAGCACCTGTGACTGTAAGACCCCAAACAAATAACACAATATTGATTTTTTTTTTTTAAAGAATCAGGCTTTGCACACTTTGCAAGGCTAACAATCGATCTGATTATGTACATTGCTTCGCATTTGCTTTACATTTTCTTAGCACAAAGGAAAAGCAAACTTTGGAGGAATCAGTCCAAACTTCTGGCCGGTGGGCTAACTATGGCCCACGTCTTTAAAAATATTTTGTCTTTTTTTTTTGTTTACTTTGTTTTCGTATTAATTGTATTTCCCAGAAGCTCAGTGTATTTCATCTGATTGATATTAACAGACGAGATGTGTTATTACAGTTTTGTGCCTTCATTTAGGGTGGCGATACCTCTAGGGAAGAAGCTGTCTCTGTGCCTGCTTGTCCTTGTTTTGAGGGACCTGTATCAATTTTTTTTTCATCTTATTTTGTGTTAAAAATAATGTTTTTTCGGTTTTTTTAGAATGTTTTTATTTACCAGAGCTTTTATTATGGAAAAAAGAACGTGGCAATGGATGCGGCCCAGCCTCCGCCAGACTTTGCGGCCACCAGGTAAATTAAGTTTGAAACCCGGTTTAAGGCCACATCCCACATAATATTTACCCATTTAGACCATTGATCTAATGATTGCTAACCTTGTTTGTGGGGAAAGGGAAATGACTAAATGCCTCAAAATTGTCTTAATTGTGTGTAGTGAACTCAATTGGCTAATAGCTTTATTTCAAATGAAAATTGGACTTACTTTGGTGCACGAAGGCCCCGTAGACAATCCAGATGGCGCTGTGCAGAGATCCGGATCCGTTGGAGGGTTGGTTCCGCGGTGCTATCTGTGTGGCAGAAGAGCGTAGCACCTGCAGCCTGTTGAGCAGGAAGATGAGTACTCCCACCACCAGAATGGCAGCAGCGATGCAGGCCCACACGGCCAAGTCAAAAGGCACAAAGAGAGAGAAGATGTTGATTTTCTCCTCGGGTTTCCTCAGCAAGATTCCTACGCTGTAGTCCAAGAAGCGCTTGCTGAAGTCCACTACATTCTCCCGCTCTGGCGTGATAGTGATAGCCGAAACGGCCAGGTCGGCTCTCTGTCGGGTCACAGGCAAAAGACAGTAGTGGAGTGTTACTATTTTGCACTGGTGGGACGTCACAGCCTGCTGGGCTTTCTCTGCTGGAAATATCTGATTCATGTTATGTAAATTATATTTTGTCCATTAATACTTATTAATATTTCCTTTCTTTGTTTTCCCCAGCTAGCACTGCTTCTAGATGTGTGCTAACTTGTTTAAGCATTTAACCCAGTGGTTCATAAATAGGTAGTCTCACAGAGTATAAGAATTGAGTATAAAGGTTAGATGCGAAGTGGGGAAGACCTTCAAGTGGCCCCATGAAAAAAATAATTAACCCACCCAAATGAGGAGACAGACATCTTGGGTGATTTTGATTTCGTCTTCCAAGGAGGGCATGACAGAAAAATAATTGAGAAACACTGATTTAACCAATCTCATTTCAGCCAATAATTGTTGCCAGGGTCAGTAATCTACCTGTAGGCCTTCACATTCAGTTCTGAAGGTCCTAAGGCATAAAAACGGTGTCAATAAAGTTGTTGGTTCAGCCAATCAAATTTGGAGAACCAGAGCCGACTAGAACAGTGTTTATCCAACTATGATTGGCTTAGGGTTAGGGGTAACGGAAGTATGACATTGAAAAGATAAAGAAATAGCTGATGAAATGACTTTCTCAGCCCTAAATCAAATAAAAACCTGTGCCACAAATGCAACAGGGCTGGCTGGATTTTCAGCATTAACTCTGATGGTGATTGATTTTTGATGGAACTGAAACAGACAGATAATCTGTACAACAGAGTAATTGAAATCTTCTTGAGGAAAGAAAGAAGGGTGGATTTTGTTCACAAATAAAAAATATTTGGGTGAGTGAAATGTAACTACATTATTCATGTTTTTTATGTGTCACAACCATAGCTGCAGTAAATGCTTAAAGGCTATAAACCAGTTATTGAGGGTTAGATTGATTCAGATGTAGCACTGCTGAAGGCTTAGGTGGGAAATGCATGACCCACCCCTGCTATTTTGTTAATATGTAACACATTAATAAAGAACATGTTGTCAGTAGTTCACCTTGTTGATTAGGTCGCCGATCATTCCATTCCAGGAACCATTAGGAAGCTGAGATCCGTATTTGCTATCGGACACCTGGACGAGCAGCATTAGGGTTAAGTCTTTTCGGCAGGGGTCTACTGGAAGAGGAACATTGGAGTGGTCACCTGGTAAATGTCGTACTTGAAGCCTAAGAGTTTGGCGAGGGCGTCAAGTACGTCGATGGAGAAGCCTTTATACCGTTTGGGTTGGCCCAGGATGTTCTCTGCCACCATCACAAAAGGGTCCTCCTACAAGAAGAATATTTGCAGGAAGATACAAGACTAATCAGAAAAGAAACAAAGAAGAAGAATACTAAAAGGAAAAAAGTTAGTTTGGAACAACACTCAACATTTCCAGACATTGGAGAGCAGCTGAGTGGCTAACGATTTTGCATGTTCCTGAGTGGGTTACTGGATTAAATTCTGGACTCCAGGCAGTTAACTTTTTTGTTACATTTTAAACTCTGCGACTTTAAATGTGGTGCAGCTTTTTTTGTTTTTTTTCCTTGGCGGCACCGCGGAAAGCAGAGAGCTGCTTTTCTCCACAACGCATGCACTCTAAATACAAAACACCGCAGTGAAGTCTGGAAACATTCAGGTGAAATTAGTCCATGATTTTTCCACAATTGTTCGTATAATACATTAAAAGAGCAAAACAGGAGGTTCGACAGTACTTGACTGAATATTTAGTGCATGCTTGCGATTTCAACCTTTTTTTCACAGATCAATTTCTCAATTTATACATTCTAATTGATAAGCAGTGGAAGTAAGCTATCAGAAATAGTATATTTCTCTTTTTGTATCATCGTCATGAATGTCAGGTTGCGGAAGTTTCCTTTAATCCTCAAGGGACTTTACTAGTGAATACAATTTGGCCGGTTACCGCAGCAACCGCCTATGACAAAAACAGAGATGACTTCTCACCTCTGTGTTTTCTATTTTACACATTTTCTTCTGGCGCAGTAGTATTGTGCTTCTCCCAGTAGCCACCATATATAACGGTCATTTAAAATGTCAGAAATGGACCTGACTTTGTTCATTTTTATGTCTGTTCAAGCGTGCTGCTTAAAATCCCGTGCGGCTACGGTGTAAAGACAAAATTGAGTTTCGTTATTCAGTTTGAGTATGCAGTTTTTATACAGGTGCGCCCTGTAGTCAGGAATTTATCGTTCTCTGATTTCCTTCCACATTCTTAAAACTTGCAGGGTAAGTTGTTTTGAGTATCCTACAATTTCCCTAGGTATGAGTGCACGAGTGTCAATGTTCCCAGGCGATTGACTCACAATTTGTTCTGTGTCTACCCCTTTTGATGCCTGGACAAGGCTCCAGCACTCGTGAGGATAAATGGTATGCGTTTATATTGTATTTACAGAGACATAATACCTAACGAAGTGTCCATAGAGTGTCTGATTTTATCCCTCAAATACAACCAAATCCTAGCTCAGCTGCAGGCACAGAGGAGTGCGGGGGAGTCAATCCGCAGGACAGGGGGTGCAGGGTTGGGGGGGGTAAGAGAGGTGAGTTGTAGTATCCGTGACGAGACAATAATGCACACGTTTAGTTTCACTCAGTCGACCTTGCAGGCTCTGTGTACTCTGTGTAGCGAGTAGTCTGTCGTAGGTATTTTCTCGTCACAGGCTACAGGTTTTAGAGGGCCATCCATCGATCAGGATTGCTCAACAGCAGTTGGTCATCGTTCAGATAATACATGTTATCACCCGCGAGCACAATTTCCGTTTGAGAAATATCTATAGTGGTTTCTTTATTCACGAATTTCATTTGTTCTCAGAGTATCTTTGTAACATGGAACATTTGTAGGTAGAGACGCCTTTTGAATGTAAATGTGAAAATAAGTTCTAAGCTCCGAAAAGTATGACATTTGTTAAATAAATCATAAAAGAAACAAATACATATTAAAACTAGATTACCGCACCCAAAAAAATCATACTGTTTCAGAAATTCTTACTCAATGGAATTTTGCCAAAAAGTATTTAATTTTAATATAGTTCCATGTTCTTCCTGTGCTTTTGTAGGTGTCCTCCAAGCATATATATATATATATATATGTATATATATATATATATATATATATATATATATATATATATATATATATATATATATATATATATATATATATATATATATATATATATATATATATATATATATCTCATCTCATTAGCCGTACCGCTTATCCTCATTAGGGTCGCGGGGGGGCTGGAGCCCATCCCAGCCATCTTCGGGCAGTGGGCAGGGGACACCCTGAACTGGTTGCCAGCCAATCGCAGGATATATATATATATATATATATATATATATATATATATATATATATATATATATATATATATATATATATATATATATATATATATATATATATATATATATATATATATATATATACAGTGCATCCGGAAAGTATTCACAGCGCTTCACTTTTTCCACATTTTGTTATGTTACATTCTCATTCCAAATTGTATTAATTCAATCTCTTATCTCAAAATTCTACACAAAATACTCCATTATGACAATGTGAAAAAGTTTTTTTTTTTACTTTTTTTGAATTTATTAAAAATAGAAAACTAAGAAATCACATTTACATAAGTATTCACAGCCTTTGCTTAATACTTTGTTGATCCACCTTTGGCAGCAAATACAGCCTCAAGTCTTTTTGAATATAATCCCACAAGTTTAGCACACCTATCTTTAGGCAGTTTTGCCCATTCTTCTTTGCAATAAGTCTCAAGCTCAATCTTGTTGGATGGGAGACGTTTGTGCACAGCCATTTTCAGATCTCTCCAGAGATGTTCGATCGGATTCAAGTCTGGACTCTGGCTGGGCCACTCCAGGACATTCACGGAGTGGTTCTGAAGCCAATCTTTTGAGATCTTGGCTGTGTGCTTTGGGTCGTTGTCCTACTGAAAAATGAACCTTCGCCCCAGCCTGAGGTCAAGAGCGCTCTGGAGTGGGTTTTCATCCAGGATATCTCTATGTATTGCTGCATTCATTTTTCCTTCTATCCTGACTAGTCTGCCAGTTCCCGCTGCTGAAAAAAATCCCCACAGCATGATGCTGCCACCACCATGCTTCACTGTAGGGATGGTATTGGCGATGAGCGGTGCCTGGTTTCCTCCAAACATGGCGCCTGGCATTCACACCAAAGAGTTCAATCTTTTTCTCATCAGACCAGAGAATTTTGTTTCTCATGGTCTGAGAGTCATTCAGGTGCTTTTTGGCAAATTCCAGACGGGCTTCCATGTTCTTTTTGCTAAGGAGTGGCTTTCGTCTGGCCACTCTACCATACAGGCCTGATTGGTGGATTGCTGCAGAGATGGTTGTCCTTCTGGAAGGCTCTCCTCTCTCCACAGAGGAACGCTGGAGCTCTGACAGAGTGACCATCTGGTTCTTGGTCACCTCCCTGACTAAGGCCCTTCTTCCCAGATCGCTCAGTTTAGAAGGCCGGCCAGCTCTAGGAAGAGTCCTGGTGGTTCCAAATGTCTTCCATTTACGAATAATGGAGGCCACTGTGCTCATTGGGACCTTCAAAGCAGCAGAATTTTTTCTGTATCCTTCCCCAGATTTGTGCCTCAAGACAATCCTGTCTCGCAGATCTACAGACAGTTCTTTTGACTTCATGCTTGGTGTTTTTGCTCTGACATGCACACTCAACTGTGGGACCTTATGTAGACAGGTGTGTGCCTTTCCAAATCATGTCCAATCAACTGAATTTACTGCAGGTGGACTGCTGTAGAAAGATCTCAAGGATGATCAGTGGAAAAAAGATGCACCTGAGCTCAATTTTGAGCTTCATGACAAAGGCTGTGAATACTTATGTAAATATATATATATATATATGTATACATATATGTGTGTGTGTGTGTGTGTGTATATATATATATAAATACACACCAGTAGAGTTGCAAAGTCTTGGTTCCAAAACAATAAAGTTAATGTTATGGAGTTGCCAGCCCAATCCTCAGATCTCAATCCAATCGATAATTTGTGGGGTGATATCAAAATTGTTGAGCAATCATGGCGGGAAATAACAACTGAAAGATTCCACAAGTTGGTTGACTCTATGCCACACAGATGTGAAGCAGTGATAAAAAATTGTGGTCATGCAACCAAATATTAGGATTGCTAAATCCTACCTTTTTTTGGAAATATAAAATAGTTTTGAGTTGATACAGTCAACAGCAGGCATTGCTATATTTTTGAAAACAAACCTTTGAACTATTTGTCCAATTGCACAGCCTTTTGAGCGTGCTTATTGTAAATGCTCGGTCTTGTTTGTTTTCTGAGAATCTCATGGTAACTTGTTAGGCATGTAAAAAAAATAAAAAGTAAAACCTGAGATATTCTGGTTACTAACATTGCACTGCCGTTACTTTGAACAGCACTGTACATAAATGCTACATATCTGTATCATCGGCGTCTCGCAGTTCGCTTAGGTTTCCTTTCATCTTATAGGAATGAGGAATGCAATTCGGTCCATTACTGCAGCAAACACCAATGACACCACAAAAAGACATTTCTGTTTTGCAATCTGGTTGCCCTGGTGCTGTCATCCAGAAAGAAAGGGTTCACGTTTATTTAGACACAGCCCTCATTTGTGTTTTCTTTTGGGGCAATAGTAAAAATGTGCGTGTCTTTGTAATCACCATCTTAAATGTTTTTTATGTCCGTTTAAGCCTGGGGCTTAAAATTTGGTGTGTTTTGTGAAAAGCTAAATTTAAATATGAATAATTGGCTTTTAAACAGGTGCGCTCCGTAGTCCGGAATTTTTGGTAGGTACTTCTAAAAGCAGGTCATCTGTAAAGTAACTGTAATGTTTTCAAGGTTGCTGTGAAAACACCGTTTGACAAAAATCCTACCATACTTGTTATATACTGTGTCTGATACATAAACGATTGTCTTACCAGCAATGTGACCACTTTAACGGTGACTCCCTGCATGCCGCTCTCGATGCGGCTCTCCTTCAGACTGCCATTCAGACCGTGCACCGCGTCCCACGTAGCCAGCTGGCAAGAAGAAAAAACAAAAAGAACACCAGAGTGAGCTAGGCGACCAATCAAACCAACATGCTGCTATCTGCAAGTGGACGACCAATCAAGATCAACCCCTGGCACCAGCGAGCTTAGTGCTATCGCATTTGTGTGATAAAATTCTAACTGGTCCGCCGCCGCTGTCATAAAATTGATAATATGTGGGATGTTGACAGCAGTATAAATTAAGTTAGTCTGGCCCAAATAACATCACCAGATGATGTCAGTGGTCCTTTGGCCACCTTATCCTTGGCTTTTTGTGAGAATTTTACCCCACCCCATTTCCGACACGGCCTCTGTAAATATAAAAAGGAAAGTTGACTGCAAAGGCCGCCGCAAGACAAGGGGCAATTAGATTATTCTATATTCTCCGAAATTCAAAACAACTGCGACTGCCTAATTTTCCAAGAGAGTGTGGCTGCTTTCAAAGAATAGAATATCTTTAAAATCTATACAAAACATGCCGACTACAAAAATCTAACTGGAATTTAATGCTATGAAGAGGTGAAGCAACTGGACGCTCTTTAACGGCACGGAAGCACTTTTTCACGAGATTCTGTGAGTCAAATGAAAATGTGACAAAGGCAAGCTACAGAGTATCGACACCAAGTACTGCAAACCTTTCACGGAGGATACATTTATTGAAAACTGTCACGGACCGCCAGGCTGAATGTCTACCCTCACACATTTTCAGCTTACCAAATCTGGTCTGCTTTTGATCTGCAACCTCAGTGGAACTGTTTAAATCCAGGCTTAAAACACACATATGTTCTATACCTAATGAATGACCTATATTTCATGTTGACAATATCCGTGTATTATTTGTTATAGCAACATCCATTGCAGCCTGGTCATCCTGAAAGAGGGATTACCTCATGTGTGGTCCCCACTCAAGGATTCTTCATTTTCCTCATGTTGAGGTTTTTGAGTTTTTCCTTGCCCTCATGTCGGTTTCAGATCAGAGGATGTTTTTATAATAGTCTGTAGTCTGACATGATCTGTGGTTTGTGCAGCCCATTGAGACGCCTTGTGATTAAGGACTATACAAATAAACATGACTTGAAAAGTTTGGACATCCCTGGCATAGATTTATTGGTGTGCGTCCACGATCACCACTGCAGGTGAGGTTCTTGCTCGGGCCTCCACTCAACAGGTAACAATAATTAAATGAATTAATGAGTAAGTGGTCTTTATTGTCATTATACAATAGTACAAAAAAATTGGATCGTTTCTCCTTCCAGTGGAAGGAGTGATGTAGCGAGCGGCTGGCTAGCTGCTAGTATTAGCTTCAGCCAGGGCTCCGTGATGATTAAGATACAAGTCGGTTTTCCACAAGGTGTAGCTCCAGGTCATATGTTTTCTGGGTGATGGATATGGTGTTGATGAGATACAGGCTCAAACTTTGCTTTCAGTTGTGGGAGTTGCATAACTAGCTTTTGCTTACTCTCCCGACGCCGCCTCTGTCGCTTCCTGGACCCGATAATAAACAACGTTGGTGATGCTGTCATAATCTCGGTAACAATGTCCACAAGCTACTGTCGGGTGCAGTGGTGTAACCCCGATGTATGCTTGGATGGGGTCAAAGAAATAAAAGAACTGAACACGAGCGCCAAGGGCTGCTGTGTCCGTGCGTGTCAAAATATTGGATCTTTTTTTTTTTCTTTAAGTACTTTGAAATAAACGGTAAAGTCACAGAAAAAGCAACGTATTACAGATTCCTCTTTCAGTTAAACGTCCCACAAAATTATTGTAGACCCGTGATAACGTCAAACTGAGTCTGTGGGACCCAACAAGTCTGGCTGATGGTCTTCTTCCGGTTATGCGAGTGACGCCACTCGAAAACAGTCGTTTAATTGTAGCTGCAACGATAGTCGATGCTGATGACGGCTGGAGATATTTGGGAAAAATACACGTTCACGGCATTAGGAAATAGTTATAGATCGCGGTACAGTCGAATTATTTTTGTCCACCAAGCAGGGAAAGGATTCTTCGACGGACCGTAGGCAGCTGTTAGTGGTGCATAGGAACAGAAAACTGGCAGACCCTTTTGTGTGTTAGCTAGATTTAAATACATCAATGTTGCTTCGACAGTATCCCTCCACGTTGGCTGCTCCATGCTTTAACGTTTGCTGGCTCCGTTAGCATATTTTGTGCACTTTGTCCTCATTGTGATCGCTCACATCAACAGATGACAAAGTGAACATTAGCAGCTGCAGCTAATAAGAGATGCAAGCAAGTGAAGTCGTCGGTGTGACGCGACAAGAGATAATTAGACCTGTTGGCTAACGAGGCCGCATTATTGTTACTTAATGATTGGGCCGCCTACTGTTAAGATGCCGCCTTTCATAATGAGTATGTAGTGCCTGCTGCTAATTAGCAAACACTAGCTAACCACATTCCCAGACAGTGAAATACAGGTCAAACTGGTGAGTCAATCGTGTGTTTAACTGAAAATATGTGGGTGGTGAGTCTCTTAGTGATGACAGGTGTAAGCATAGACCATCTGTGTCTGGCCGCGTGTTCAACTTCCTGGATTCCAAACGAGTATTTTTGTATATTTTTTATTTAAAACAAAAAACAAAAAACTAAATGAGAAATTAACAGAGTATTCTAGGCTTGCTATCAGTACAACATCCTCCCTAAAACATTCCTTCATTCTTTCATTATCTGCACCGCTTACCCTCAATAGGGTCGCGGGGGTGCTGGAGCCCATCCCAGCTATGTTCGGGCAGTGGGTAGGGGAAACCCTGAATCGGTTGCCAGTCAGTCACAGGGCACACAGAGAGAGACAACTCACTCATTTACACCTAGGGACAATTTGGACCAGCCAATTAACCTGACATGCATGTTTTTGGAATGTGGGAAAACACTGGAGTGCCCGGAGGAAACCCACGCGACCACGGGGAGAGCATGCAAACTCCACACCTCTGTAAAACAATCATCGTAAGTTGGCTCACTCCTGAATTTATAACAAAGGGGGCGTGGATTGAACAAAAATTCTCAGGTGGCATGATGAGATCATGGCTGATTTATCTCAACACCACTTAGAAATATCCCTGGGAAAGTACTGATAGAATGCACACATAGAAACATCAAATGAATACATCAAGTCAATATTGTAAGGTAAAGCTTTAAATGTTCCTTATATACTATATTCTATACTCTTGTATCCAAGATATACTTTTATTCTCTTCTTATATCTGTATACGTTTATAATTCTCTAGTGCTCCATAAGTGTGTGGATTTGCGATTTCACTTGGTGTTCAGGAGCAAGCACCTCCAAGGTCAAAAGATTGCTTTTTCTCCCACATTTCGTTCTTCTTACAAAGTGTCGGATTTGGGAGAGTTTGACTCCCACATTTCAAGCCGCTCGAAAGCTTGCGTTTCTCCTCATAGAGACGCATTGTGTTTACAAAGTTTCATTAAACTTACACGCCATCTAGCGACCAACATAATAGACTGCATTTATATATGTGATTCCTGTCTAAACCAATTAATTTCCTGTGTTCATATGAACCAACCAGATGTGTAGTTTCCTTCTTGTGTTTTACAATAAATGAGCCTCCTGAAAAAGGAGAAGCGTGTTTTTCCGTGAGTCGGTCCTGGAGAAACACACCTCCGATGGAAGGGGCTATCAAAAATCAAAATCTCCGACTCAGAGTGTGTTCTTTTCTTCATTGTACTATAATCTCAAATTTTAACCTTGACAAATACTGCATTCAAACATTTGGTTAAACATAAACTGCATTTAAAACAAGTAAACGAATAAGGTGAGTAATGATGTGATATTAAAATAATAAAATATATATCGTTGGAAAACTCATGCAATCATAAGCTAACAAGGGTTAAAACAAATACAATGAAAGGTTTAAGATTGTCATTTCTGAAAGGTTTCTTTAACCCTGTAAGACCCAGCAGGGTAATTTTTTTGTTCTTTTTATAAAAAGTTGTATAAATGTTTTTTTGGGGTTGTGGATTTTTTTCATGTGCTATTGTTTAGACTCCACCTTTTTACGGCCGAATTCAAGCATTCATAGCAGACATATTTGATATTTAATCTTGCATGTGCATTAAGCCATTCATATGATTTTAAATAAGTAGAACTTTAATATATTGCGGTATCTGAACAATACATGTGTAAATTCTTTCACGACAAATCCCTCCCTCATATAGGTGTTGGGTAGCCTACATTTTCAGTTGCATTAGAATTTAGCACTGGGAAACGCTACATTAATTTGAGCACAGCCCATAATAATTGTCTAAAATTCAGCAATGTAATCCTTGCTTTAATACACATTTCATAGTACCCTGTTTAGGTGTAGCATGAAGCTGTCCACTTGGGCGCCACTCCTATCTTTGAAAACATACATATTTCAAGCATTTTTACTGATTTCAAGAAACCGTACAAACCCTGTTACTTGGACTGGATATAATACCTCTAAAAATTATTTTCTTATTTTCTTTTTTTAATCATAACACTTACTAGACAAATATGTTCTTATTAAATTTACAGTATGTGAAATACATTCATCAAATGTAAATTAGAGCATGTTGTATTTATGTTGTAGTGTTCAGTGTTAGGGTGGAATAAACGTGGCGGCCACTCCAAAAAATCTAAGCTTATGAAGCTGTTTTATATGATTAGGCATATTGTTTGTTATAAAATATAATGTTTATAGCAAATACTCTATCAATTCCTTACCACGTGCAAAATTTCAAATGGTCAATGAAACCCAAGAGGTGTATTAAGTTTATTCATCCATTTTCTGCACCGCTTATCCTCAGTAGGGTTGCAGGGTGTTAAGTTTATTCTGGTTTTAATATTGGACACAGTTTGTTGGTTTGACTATTATCGCGCTCTTTTGTTTATTGTTTTGACTCTTATGAACAATTTACTTCATTCAGCGAATCACGTTGCTATTATTGGAAATTCCAGAGCCTTTGGGGGGGCGGAAGGTTGCCTTTGTACCTAGGAGAATAAACAAAACAGTCTCAGGGGAGGGCTTTTAGAACAAGTTGGAATTTCTTCTCCAAGGTTTAGGCTCTTCCCCGTTCTCCTTGCAAGTTAAATATCCATTGATCCATTCATCCATTATCTGCACCGCTTATCATCAGCAGGGTCGTGGGGGTGCTGGAGCCCATCCCGGCTATCTTCAGGTAGCCAGCCAGTCGCAGGGCACACAGAGAGATAATTCGCTCACTCATTCACACCTAGGGACACTTTGGACTGGCCAATTAATTTGACATGCATGTTTTTGGAATGTGGGAGGAAACCGGAGTTCCCAAAGTAGACCCACGCATGCACGGGGAGAACATGCAAACTCCACACTGGAATATTCTATCTCATGACCTCAGAACTGTGCTGCGGAAGCGCTTACCACACACCCTGCTGCCTAATATCCATTGATGCCTTCTCTATTTATTTTGAGTCTTTATTAAGCCAGTGGTCCCCAACATTTTTTGTACCACAGACCGGTTTTAATGTGTGACAATATTCTCATAGAACAGTCAAATAATAACCTTAATAATAATAGCAATACGCCTAAATCCACTGTTTAATCACTACACCAATGTGCCCAGTACACACACATGGTATTTAATTGTCGAACCAAACGATCCAAGGCCTGGTACTGGTGCGTGGCCTGGTGGTTGCTGACCACTGGACTAAACTATAAGTTTACAAGAATATGTTAAATAAATTAAAGTTATGTTTTGGGCACAGATATTGGAATGAAGCAAATGTAGAAATATATTAATCCTTCCACTTTCAAAAATCTCATCTCATCTCATTAGCTGCACCGTTTATCCTCAGTAGGGTCGCGGGGGGGGCTGGAGCCCATCCCAGCAATCATCGGGCAGTGGGCAGGGGGACACCCTGAACTGGTTGCCAGCCAATCGCAGGGCACACAGGGACAGACATCTCGCTCGCTCATTCACACCTAGGGACAATTTGGACCGGCCAATCCACCTGAAATGCATGTCTTTGGAATGTGGGAGGAAACCGGTGTGCCCAGGGGAAACCCACGCAAGCACGGGGTGAACATACAAACTCCCCACAGGAAGTCCGGTAGCTGGCTTTGAACCCACACAGGAGGTTCCCAAGACCTTAGAACTGTGCCGCACACGCGCTAACCACTGCGCCGTCGTGCTGCCCACTTTCAAAAATCTCATCTCACCTCATTAGCTGCACCGCTTATCCTCAGTAGGGTCGCAGGGGTGCTGTTATTTCTTGTGGAAAAACAATGAATTAATTCAGAGACCCCTTGCTACTTCATACTTCGGTTATCACTGTTTTACTGTTGTTCGGATTTTCAATTAAATTATTAATATTAACGTATAGTGCATTCTTTTTAATGGACAGCACACAGCAAATGCTATCACGTTGGCAGGTGAGGGAGCGCTTTGTGTGTTGGGTGGGTGTGATTGTCTGTGTGCACGACTGTGATAGGCTGGTATATGCTGTCAGTCAAACAGTGAGGCGGGCGCAAAAGTAAATGTTTTTACCCAAAACAAACTGACAAGCACAGCAACAGCTAGTATCTAAACTACAGACAAAAAAGAAAAGAGCATTTTTTATCGCAACACACTCCGACAAACATGCAGTCATGGATAAGATTGTCGCAACAGATCTGTTGTGTAAACCTAATCTCTCTTTGTCTCTCTTGTGTCAGTACTTAAATGTAGTTGAAATGATTAGTTTTAAATAAAATTGTAATCCTGCAAAGTAATCCTTATTTTAACTAAATTAGCGGTGTCCAACTCATTTAACCTGGGGGTCACATGCTAGAGAAAACAATCTCACTTGGCCAGACTAGTAGATTTAAGAGGAAGAGAGAAAAAAAGAGAGGGGGGAAAAAGAGAGGAGGAAAGAGAGCAATATAAAGAGAGAGAGAACAAAGGAGTTCCAGTAAGGGGGAGAGAGCGAGAGAGAGAGAGAGAGAGAGAGAGGGCAAAAGAGAGAAAGCGAGATAAGGTAAGAGAAAGACAAAGGGAGAACGAGTTAGAGAACTAGAGTGCAAAAAAGAGAGAGCACAATAGAGAAAGGGAGAAAAAGAAAGGAGAAAGAGAGAAGAAAGAGACAGGAAAACAAAGAGAATGAACTAGAGAAATAGAGAAATAAAGATCAAAGATTGAGAGAAGAGAAAAACACAAGCAAGAGAAAGAGAGAGAGAAACAAAGAGAACTAGAAACAAAGAGAGAGAAATTGAAAAAAGGAGAGAACGAGAGAAGAGATAGGAAAAAGAAAGAGCAAGAAAGAGAGAGAAATTGATAGAGAGAAAGAAAAAGAGAGTAAAAGAGAAAAAGAGCCAAAGATAAAGATAGTGAGGAAGAGAAACAATAGAGATAAAGAGAGAGGGGTAGAGAGAGAGGGAGATACTACAACAGTTGCTTTACAAGTGGTGCAGGTGACATCAAATGGGCGTTTAAAACTGCAGCTCATTTTTCTCTTGCGCTTCTTTTTGTTGTCTTGCTGCCTGGATTACAACCCTTGACGGGCCTGATCCTTCCCACAGGCCGCCTGTTTGAAACATGTGGACTAAATATACCTGTAATTTGATGACGTCCCTTTTTTTCTATAACAGTTTCTTTGGATCCTAAATACGAAACGCCGTTACATATATTCCGTTACTCCTCAATCCTGACCACCATAATGAAAGATTAAAACAAGAAATAGTAGAGACCGAGTTTATGTCTTTAAATATATTATTATTATTATTATGTCCTTCCTCATCTTGATAACACTCTGTGTGAAAGTTAAGACTCCATCCTGATATTGTTTGTTGCTGTTACTAAGTGCATAATTGTTGCAAATGTTGTAGGAGAGGAAATTAGCGGCCCCCGGGGCTTGTTTTGCTTTTCCTGCACCGTTGGAGAGGGGGCCACAGTCACCATTAGACCCATTTTCTTAGCCACTTATAAGCTGAGCGGGTCGCTGGGCCACTGCAGCCATACAAGATGATTTCAATGCAGCTAATGGCCTCTTTAATGACTGTGGAGCAAAAGAGAGTGGCAAACACTTGGACACAATGCAGTAAGAGAAAAAAAAAGAAGAAAAGAAGAGCAAATAATACCCACGCCTCTTGTTGAGTGTATTGTACACGTGCTAGTCCCCCAGTAAAAACCCCAAACTGAACAAAAATGGAAAGTGTGCCTAATAAATCGGTGTGCCTTGTATCCCAGAAAGTACAGTGGATACAATTGAAAATACATAGTTACGCTTAAAATTTACCGTATATGTTAACTGTTCTGCCATTGATAAACTAACAGAGTCCTTCAACTGCCCTCTTGTGCATAACATGTTATTGGTTGGTGCTAAAAGAAAACAAAAGAGAAGCACAGAACCTTGACGTCAGCGTAGGCACCAACTTTCGAATAGGGGGTGGGCAGATCGAACCAAATATCGATATTATTGATACTAAGCAAGTACTTGGCTCGAATCAATAGTATTGTCCTGTTATCGATACTTCGCTACTTCACCGTGTTCCTCAAACCGCTGCCTCTTTGTGTCTTGTGCCTGTTACCCTTTTAGCACCTTTCCCTATCTGGCCTGCTGATACATTGAGCTAAATCTCTGCATTCACCCTGACAGAGGCAAACAGGAAGCGTGGTGTGGACCTTGTTTTCAATAACAGAAAAGGACAATGACATGTGTAATTAGTGCAGTAAAGTGGTCTCCTACGTGGCAAGTTCACAAAATTACATATACACAAAAAAGCTCACTTTGCAGAGAGCAGCGAATTGAAACCAAAAATATAAACATGTTACTGTTCCTAAACAAAAACCTGTGGCTGCAGAGCAAATGAGGGAAAAGTGACGCATTATTTGAATAACTGACTTCATTTTCAAAATATTGTGCAATGGAAGGTATTTCAGTTGTTTGGTTCACATTGTTAACCGGTATTTGTATTTTTCTTAGATTTCTGCTTTTTTGGTTTGACTCTCTTGGCTTTTGTTCTGAAAGAGTGTAACAGAAACATTCACATATTTTGTCATTTGATAACAAAAATGAAACATTTCGGAGCCTAAAATCATTTTACTATGTTAGGCATAATCCCAAGGGAGGAGGGATTAATTAGTTGATCATGAAATTTCCAATCAAATTGCATCGGTTATTCATCCATCACTACTACCGTGTATTTACTCGGATTGATCCCCAAAATCCTAGTTTTTCCCACCCTTACTTTCGAACACTTATCTTATACACTCTTTTGTTGTTTCTTCGGAAAATAATTGTCCGTAAATATAAAGGGTATTGTAATTACTTAATAAAGATTTTTCGTACAAAACTAGGTCCTCTTGTTTGAATTGACGTTAGCATGTCTTAGCTTAGTTTACAATATATTTCTCTTATTGAACAGCTAAAGGGACTTTTTTTGTACGGACGCTCCCCTATTCACGAACATTCGACTTACACAAAACGATAGATAAAAGAAATAAATTGCGGGATGTCGAAAAATATCTGGACTTTGCTGTAAGTTAGATGTTGTATTCTGTGCACCTTTTCCCGAGTAAAGGACAATACTGTAGTGTTTTTTTCCGCCGAGTAGCGCTGTGAGAGGACGCCCAGCATCCACCCCGAAGAAGAAATCCGGCTTCTACTTCCTGGTTCGTGTGTAATCATAACAACGTGTACTATATCGCTAGCACGCTAAGAACTTTGACGTTTTTATTGTTCAATATCTCGTGCATCCATTCAATATGGTTGGTGTAAAGTGTAAAGAAGAGGCGGGCCCTTTCTTCTGAAACAAAAGTGGAATAAGAAAGCGTGATGTGGTTGAGAAACTTTTTACCAAGGAGAGAACCTCTTGAAGCGCATCTCCCAAAAGTAAGTTAAACCTCATTTTATTCAGTACAACACAATACAGGTTACTCATATAAACTTTAAACATACAAAATATAGCTCTGAATCAACTTACGAACAAATTCAACTTACGAACTATCGTCCGGAACCTAGCTCGTTCGTAGGTCAGTCAGCGTCTGTACTCAGTTTTTAGGTTTAAGGCGACATTATAAGGGTAATGGTTTAGGACAATGTCAGAATAAACAACTAAGAGAAATAAGTCTGCTTATTTGGGACGTTGTTCCCTAGATGTCTAGCTGGTGAAAAGGAAGATACTTCGGAGTGAGGACAGTATAGTAACCATTATTGAATGAATTAATCAATTTTCGGGGTGAAACCAGATGCCATAATGTTTACTTATGTTCTATGAAATGCATTCTTTTAATTTAATTGTAGTTTTAATTCCATGCGTATTATGTATGAAAAATACCTTATCACCTTGTCATCTGGTGCGCCTATTGTACGGTAAATACGCTACATCACTGGTTCTTAACTGGTAATAATTCAGGACCCAGCAGTTTACTATTGACATGTTGCAGCCTGAATCAAAGAAAAATATTTTATTAAATTATTGTCATTATTAGATTATGGCTATTTTAAGCGTTCCAGGCGGAGGGACAAACAAAAATGTCCTTTTTAGACTGCCATACTAAAAAAGTTAAACTTTTTGCAGCAAATCTCCACTAAATATAGAAAAAATATTGAAATTAAAGGAATGTCCTGTTAAAAGTAGAGATCGTATAAATAACTTTGTTTATTTATTATTTTTTTTGCCAATAAACGAGGTGACCAGCAAAACCAAACCGAATTCATGTATACTCGCATGTAAGCCCACATCACATGAGGGACCCTCTAAAACTAAGAATAAAACATTAATAATTATTAATTATGTAGTTATTGAAGATGTCACACACCAGAAACGGACACAGGACCTAATAGTGCTCGTTTTCTCAGTTTTTATTAATAGAGAGGGAGAGCAGGGCTTGCTTCCACGATCTGATGGTTGACGGAAAAGAGGAGCAGAAGATGCGGAAGTGGCACTTCTGTGTCTAGCGAGGAGGGTCGAAGACAGGCAGGAATTACAAGTCGCTAGTCGGTACTGGAGAACAAGGGCGTGTCAAGTTCGGAAATGAGGTCGGCAACCGGAGGCAGGCAGGTAACGGGGCAAACAGATCGGATAACGGGCAGGCAGAACGAGTCAGGTCCGGAAACAGGTTGGCAACGAGGATCAGGCATAGAAAAACAGGGCAGGCACAGAGTCTGACGTAAGAGCTTAGCGAGCTGGGAGCAACGGTTCGCATAACGATCTGACAGGGATCCCTTGGAAGGTGGGGGTTTAAAAAGAGTACATCAGCCAATCAGCTGTCCGGGCTGTTGGCGCCAATTAAGCAGTCGCAGGTGGTCTGAATCGGCAATCATGACAGAAGAAAAATATGCTGGTGAATATCTCAAAATAAAACTCTTTTAAAACAATTTACTGCACCTTCCGGCAGCGCTTAAATGACAGATGCTCATACACTATTAATGTATTTTGAAAGTGTTTCCTTCTTCAAACGTTATTATCATTGTTTTCCTCTTTTCTCCACCTTTATTATTAAATATCTTGGGACCCATTACTATGGACAGACAAAGGAAATCAAACCAAAAAAATCACAATAAAATGAGATGTGGTCCCTCTCAAACGCGCCAATCGACTGAACTGTTACAAGGGGAATAATCGCCATTAACTGTTAAGGAGTGTAATTGACCCTCCATTCTTTCTTCTAAGCAGGAAAGCTTATTTGTGAACCACTTTTGTCTCCTCCCCCACCAGTTGAGAAACGCCTGTTGTTTGAAATCATTTCATCGCCACAGATGAAAATGAACAAAACAAATGCACACTCAGAAGTTCAATCAGAAGCCATATGAGCGCTCTGACATGTTAATGAATGTGAATATTAATGAAGGTACATGATAATAAGCATGCATACTAATGAGCACACATGTAAAACACTTGACTTGGGACCTCCATGCTAATAACAACATGTCGTAGTACTTCTTTGTGTTGCCGTGCCATTAAACGTGTATGCGCCGTGCACGTGCGTGCGCATGTGATCTAGCGCCATTCGTGTCCGTGGATAGCATGGCCATTATAAAGTACAGAGGGACTCATAACTCAGAGTGAGAGGCCGGATGATTAAATCTTCATTACTGTGGCAACTATGTGTGCGTGCAAGCGTACTGTGTATTAGCGTGCGTGTGCATACGGGCTAAAACATGGGCCCCACAGGACGCTAAATCATTGAAATAGTTATGCATGCGTATGAGACTCCGTGTCAATTAACGGTCTGTGTTTAATGAAAGTTAGAAGGAAGAAAAATGGGTGCGCCCATGCTAGCCTGTGCTTTAAATAATTACACACAAACACATGAATACCGCGTTACAAAGGAATGCCTCCAGGAACTTTACTTTCGTCTGTAACAAGTACTGTAGCGCTCTATTAATAACACTTTTTAAATCTACTGTCATTACTACATGGCGCTCTACCACGTTATTCAACTGCTTGTGAAATGATGAATATGCTTTTTTTTTGTCGCATACCACCTTCGATCCGCCAGTAACATTCTTCGAAAGTTGAGCATGTTTATATTTACCTAAAAAGTACAGCTAAATAGTTCTGGTAGTGAAGTTGTCAGGACCAGAACGGAAACAGGACCTAAGTTTTATTGAAGGAAAGAGGAAGGGCTGCGTCCACGATCCTGTGTTTGCTGGATGCAGGAAGCAAGTCGCTCTCGTACTCAGATTTTGATCTAAACACGGAGGTGGATCTTCTGTAGCGAGCGATCGCGGTGTCAGGGACGGAAAAACGGGTCGGTAGCCGGGACTGGGAGAGCAAGGCATGGTCGGGTCTTAAACGAGTCGTAAGCCAGAACGGGAGAGTAGACGTTGTCGGGGACAAAAAGAGGTCGTAAGACGGACGGGAGAGCAGACGTGGTCAGGATCAAAACGGGTCGTAGCCGGGCATAGACGGGAGCCAAAACTGGACAGGTGGGAGTCAGGGTCGAAAAAGGCTTGCCTAGTATACATTGAGGTTCGCAGACGGACTGACAACAGGGGACTGACAGGACTGGGTTCAAATAGTGACAGGGAGCCAATCAGAACCTGTAGCGGTTGGCGCCAAATGAGCAGGTACAGGTGAGTCACATCAGTAATCATGACAGAAGTATCAAGTACAAACTACCAGAATGCTGGATTTCTCCTCATGGAGATATTCTCCCTACTCGCACCAAAGCAGAATTTAAAACTATTAAAATAAAACGTGGTTTAGTTGTGTGTCATCTGGGGCAAATGGTAGGGGAGGGGGCGTGGCTTATATAGGAACAACAAACCAACGGGAAATCAGAGGGGCCAACATGAGCACAGTCTCTTTTTGTAACATAATTTTGCTACACACAAAACTTAAAAGTAAAACGTCTCTAAAAGTACCCAGAAACGGAGAAAAAGAGTGGTTTCAAGCCCAAAGACAAAATGGATATGGAGTGTCTCAGTTAAGTGTTTGTTTGCAAGCTCTCAAGATGGCACAAGCCAAGAAATAGGAGAGGTTCACAGCTTCCACAGGTTCGTATACACAATTTCTTCTATTTTCACCAGCACAGCTAGTTCGTCGGTCTTATTTGGTAGAGAGTTCACATTTACCATGATTACGGACGGTACCGAAGACTTATAACGCCGCTAGCCGCTTAGCTAGTTCGGCTCCCCATCCATGATAGGGCCCCCTCATCACGCCGGCACTAGAATTCTTTGGGACAAGGAGTTTATTCCTTGAATAAACGCATTTTTGTGCGTTAAAACCCATAACGATAGGATAGAAAGTAATCAAAAAGTGTAGTTGTCAAACGGGACGAAGAACACCGAAGATAAAAGCAGACTCTTAAAATAATAAATCACAAAAAGTGCGAAATATCATGGAGCTGCTGGAAAGGCTGCCGCTCGCGGCGGCGCCGCTTTGATATTGTCCATCATGTCCATCTCTTTATGACCACAATGTACCCAACTCCCAATGACTACTTTCAGCAGGATAATGCACCATGTCAGAAATCTGGAATCATCTCAGACTGGTTTCTTGAACATTACAATGAGTTAGCAGTAACAAAATAGCCTCCTCAGTCAGCCAATCTCAATCCAATAGAGCGTCTTTGGGATGTGGTGGAACGAGACATTCGCATCATGGATGTGAAGATGACAAATCTGCGCCAACTGTGTGATGCTATCTGTCAATATGAACCAAAAACTCTGAGGAATGCTTCCAGCACCTTGTTGAATAGATGCCACGAAGAATTGAGGCAGTTCTGATGCAATGAACCAGAAACAGAGACAGGACCCAGTAGCGTTCGTTTACTCAGTTTTATTGGTAAAGAGGGATAGCAGGGCTTGCTTCCACGATCCGATTGTTGATGGACAAGGGTGTCGAGCAAGGATAATCGTAGGCTGCAGGGATACTGGTCATTAGCCGGGACATGAGAGCAAGGGCGGTATCGAGTTCGGAAACGAGGTCGGCAACGGGTATCAGGCAGGAAGCGGGGCAAAACAGGTCGGATGTCGGGATGGCAGAACAGGGCAGAAAGGGGTCCAGAAAAAGGTTGGCAACGGGTATCAGGTAGGAGAAAACAGGGCAGG
This sequence comes from Urocampus carinirostris, assembly GCF_059441175.1. Taxonomy (NCBI): domain Eukaryota; kingdom Metazoa; phylum Chordata; class Actinopteri; order Syngnathiformes; family Syngnathidae; genus Urocampus; species Urocampus carinirostris. The sequence goes on along the minus strand of NC_142367.1, from coordinate 6,901,281 downwards.
AAAAATGTCTGAAGGTATGAGCTTGCCTAGCTAGGAGCATCCGTTCGCAACGATCTGACGGCTTCCTCTTAAAAGCCGGGGTGTTTAAAATGAGTATCTGAATCAATCAGCTTTCAGGGCTGTTGCCGCCATTTGGGCAGTCACAGGTGCTTTGAATTGGCAATCAGGACATCTGAAGGCAAAAGGGGGTCCAACCCGTTATTAGCATAGTTTACCTAATAAAGTGGCCGTGTGAAAGAATCCCGCATTGTGCATGCCAGTCTGCTAAGTGCCAATGTGATGCTAGCTGGCTACCTAGCTAAAATGCGTTGTTAAGCAATGAGGATTTTGAGTTGTAACCACAATATTGATATCTCACGTGATCTCACGTGCATCCCTGAATGCAGACAGTCGGCCATACTGAATGGGTCTGCACTCATTTTATCGGGCGTGTTTCCTGACTCAGCAGTTTATTTCTAACTTGGTGAGTGGAGGCCAGAACGAGAACCTCACTTGCAATGTGCCCTTTGGAGATAGTGGTTGAACACCAGAAACCCTGGGCGAACATTTTGTGCCGTCTCCCAGACGTAATTAGCTTCAAAGAAAGCCCTGAGTGTCCCTGAAAGCCTGGCCGGAAAGCGTGCACACTTATCAGTTGAGTAGGGGCAGAAATAGACTCTGAATTAACACAATGCGACCCCGGGGGATGGCCCGGGCATGCTAAAACGTCAAAGATTGCTTTATTTGCGCCCTTAACCCTAAACTGCACACTTTCTCTTGCGCATATGGATTTTTTGTGTACATCAGTAAACATTTGTGAAAGGAACTTAGCCCAGAACTATTCACGCCAAACTTGTCATGATTGCTGATTCAGGGCACCTGTGACTGCCCACTTGGCGCCAACAGCCCTGAGAGCTGATTGGCTTAGAGACTCTTTTTAAACCCCTGGCTTTCAAGAAAACACAGTCAGATCGTTGCGAACCGATGCTCCCAGCTAGGCAAGCTCACAGTTTCAGACATTTTTCCCGCCCTGTTTTCCTCTGCCTGATACCGTTTCTGGACCCGATTCTGCCCTGTTCTGCCATCCCGACATCCGACCTGTTTTGCCCCGCTACCTGCCTGACACCTGTTGCCAACCTCGTTTCCGAACTCAATACCGCCCTTGCTCTCCCGTCCCGGCTAACGACTAGTATTCCTGCAAATCTACGATCATCCTCGTTCGACACGGAAGTGCCACTTCCACGTTTCCAGCCACCTGCTACCCTTGTCTGTCAACCATCGGATCATGGAAGCAAGCCCTGCTCTCCCTTTTTATTAATAAAACTGAGTAAACGAACGCTATTAGGTCCTATGTCTGTTTCGGGTCTGTGACAACACTAGAGCTTTAATCGCCATATTTCCAACACCAAACACAATTATAATGAGGTAAAAGTACACCCATTCAGAATGGCCGCCTTACTAGGGGTTGCCTGGATGTAGACTACCTGACAGGAACAAGGAGAGGGAGGAAGAATCCAAATATCGATATTGTCAATATTAAGCAAGAATTTAGATAGGATCGATACTATTGTCCTGAGATCGATACCTTACCCCTCAATTTCCTCAGCCCCGTTTCTATTTGTAGAAAGCGCAGTTCTTCTCAGCCGCTCTCTAAGTTTGTGCCTGTTCGTGTGACTGACAGGCACATTCAAAGCACCGCTTCCTACCTGGCCTGCTGCTGCATCTTGTCTGCCAGGCAGGGGATAGTAGTTGAATACGACAGAGTCAAACAGACAGCTTAATGCGATGTATACTTTGTTTCTCAACAACAGAAAAGGACAATGCTTGGTGTCATTTGTGTGATAAACTGGTACTGTGGTAAGTTGACATAAACACATGAAAAAAAGTTAACCCTACACAGAGAGCAACGAACTGCAACCAAAATTGTAAACATTTTACTGTTCCTGAACAAAAACCTGTAAATATGTTGTCACTTTGACAACAGAACCAAGAGGTTATTTGTTACATTACTGATTTTTGGGTTTGAATTCTTGACCTTGCTCTGAAACGTTGTTGTAGTCGCGCTTACTTTTTATACTGTTGATTTTAGATTGTGTTGTTTACACTATTTTCACTTTTTTCTTGTTTAACGAAAGGCATAGTTGACATTGTCACATTTGTATTTTCTGTTACGTCAACGCTTTTTTTATTTCTTAAAAAGGCAAAACTGGAAGCGCATTGCAATGTTAATTTCTTTTACATCTACAGAAAAGGACAATGCCAGGTGAAGTGTGTGTTGTTAAGTGGTCTGCTACTGTGGCAACACCACAAATTTACACAACATTTCTGAATTTATTTTTTAAATATTGTGCAATATAAAGTGTAGTTGACATGTTGCCATTGATACACTGTATTTGTATTTTCGTTACATTCCTGCTTTTTATTTTACTCTCTTGGGTTTTGTTCTGAAACTGTGGTTTTCTTTTTATCTTTTTATACTGTTGAATCTTATAGTTTTTGAAAAGAAAAGAAAACATTTTTAGTGCATAAAATCTTAGTGGCCTGTTTATCTTGAATATAAGCTAACTCGAGGGCGTGGGTTCAATTATTCAACAATCATGATATTTCCAACCAATAGGTTTCAGTATTGAATCGGTATCGATTGATACAACCCTGTATTTACTTGGATCGAATTTGTCTTACCTTCTTGATGCCTTTGCCAAAAGTCTCACTAAAACTGGAGCCGAGTATCTCAAATTGAATGTGGGCATTGGCGCCGCTGTCCTTGAAGTCCATGGTGCCCGTCAGACCAGTAATGTTGCCCTGGCAAAGCGCATGAAGCACACAACTTGGCAATGGTTCGTCTCATAGCACCTTGCATCAGCAAACGTTTGCAAAGCTGTGTGAAAATGTTTATTTATCCTTCTATACATCTACTAACATCATTTTTTTTGTTTGTTGAAATGTAAAAATACCTTAACTCCTATCTTAGAGAAAGGGAAACGAAGATGGATAAAAGAAAAGAAAAAAAGAAAGGAAGGACAAAAGAAATGAAAAGGATCAAAAGTGAAAGAAATGAAAATTAGAAAATTGAAAAAAAAAAAAAAAGTTAAAAAAAAGGAAATGGGGGGAAAAGGGGAATTAATGCAAAGAAAGTAAAAATGAAGGAAAAAAGAAAAATTAAAGACATGGAAAATGAAAAGAGAAAAAAGAAAAAGGAAGAAAGGAAAAAGAAAGAAAAAAATGATGAAAAAAAAGAAACTGAAATATAAAGGAAAATTAATGAAAAAGTAAAAACAGAGAAAAAAGAAAAAAGGGAAATAATAGAAAGGCAATTCAGAGGGAAAAAAGTAATGAAAAGAAAAAAGCCCAAAAAATTAAATAAAGAAAAAAAGGAAAAACCAGTGAATGAAAAAAATGAATGAAAAAGAGGAAAAGAAAAAAGAAAAGACAACAAATATAAAAAGGAAAAAGAAAAGAAGAAAATGGGGGGGTAGAAGAATAGATAAAAAGAAAAGGAGAAAAGGATAGAAAAGAAAGAAAAAATGGAAAGAATGAAAAATTAATGAGAAAAATAAAGGAAAAAGAAAGAGAAAGAAAAAGGAAAAAGGAAGAGAAAGAAAAATAGGTTAATCATGACTATAAGACTACGATTTGTAAATAATGCTATTAGACGCTGATGCTCAAGTAACTTGCTCACAAACATTGTGTTTTCTTTTTTGTATTGCAGTTGAATGCTATGAAATTTCTTGGCTCCCATTAGCAATTAGCCAGTTAGCAGCACTGAAGGAAATGTAAAAAGATTGTAAATAAGTTCCTCTGTCAGTGGTAAAGCTTGTGGTTGAATGTCGACCATCAACAAAGCCAAATCGTTCACCTGCAAGTCAACAACTTTGTTTACTTTTTATTTGTTAAAAGTGGAAACAAACACGTTTTTATAAATAGCTTTTATTTTATTTAATAATCTGATTTAACAAAGTCGGATTTTGTATATTCTACTCCGGTTAGAGCCTCTTAAAGTTTTTTCAGAGTGGAGTAGTACACACTGTTGTAGGTTATCTTCAGTTTCTTGGCAAATTCTTAAATAGGATAGCCTTCATTTCATAGAACACTGAAAGTTGAATCACATCCACAAATGGAATGCTCCAGTTACTTAACTAGCTGTTGTATAGCTTCACTTACCAGCTAAACTGTTTACAGCTGTGTTGAGATCATTGTACAAGGGTATGTATGTACTGTATGTAACATCCTACATGCCCACATTTCTAAATATTGTGTAAATTATAACCTTTATCTTCTTTGTTCCTTTATATTGTGTAAATGATAACCTTATCTTCTTTGTTCTTTTACTCTTTTTTATTCTCTTTTATCCTCTCTGTTAAATGTGACACTGGAGTACCACATACAATTTCGCTGTTACAATATGTTCAACCCATTTTGTAACAATGACAATAAAGGTATATTCTATTCTATTCTATTCTGTTCTATTCTATTCTATTCTATTCTATTCTATTCTATTCTATTCTATTCTATTCTATTCTAATCGTCCGTTAGCCTTCAAACGCAATTTACAAATTTATTGTAGTACAAAAATATTGAAGTGTTCAACTCTGGACATTTCCAAAATAAGCACATTTCTAAGTGACCCCAAACTTTTGAATGGTAATCAAATAAATAAACATCACAAATGATTTCCCACTGCACTCTAAATACAGTAGTTTGCTGACGTACCTTTTGGATGGTCTCCAGCATGGACCAGCCTCCGTTCCAGGGCTTGGTGGACTTGCGGATACAGTTGAGACTGGCCATACTATGCCACTTCCTGTCCTCTAGCTTTCTGTAGAAGGCATTGGCCAGCATCAACACGCTGTCGTAGAGGTAGAGATTTGACACCTGCAGGGACACAACGAAAAACTGAAGATGAATTGGAGCTTCATTCAGCTTCAAAGACCGACTGTGATTTCGCAGTAGAAGAATTGCCAACTTTGAAATCTCTGACAAGATTCTTGACTAATTTTGCGTCTGCCTTGCTAACTTTTAGATCTTGGTACATACCTTGGCCTGGAGAGCTATGGGCGCCACCGGGTTGTACTTGCCCAAGACAGACCACAGGGAATGCTGTCCCTATGACCCTAGTGGTTAAGGGTTCCAAGCAACCAGGCATACCAACCAACCAAACAACCAACACAATCAATTATGAGCCTAATATGATTAATTAGATGTTTACTTTCACCTTCACTTGGGCAAGTACAGCCCGACGGCACCATCCTTCTCCAGGCAGTTTTTTTGTAGTTGGGGTTGGTCCCCCTCATCAAACAGATTGTCCTGGTTTCCATTGTTATTAGTAGCAGGAAAAACCTCCTTATCAGACTCATGTACAGCAGCTTCAACATCTGGCCACCGTTGTGTAAAACGTCATTCCAGTCTTCAGGGATGAGCTGGAACTCGGCATTGACGGACAGCAGCAAGTGACAACCCTGAATCTTTGGCTCTCAGCTCACTGATCTCTCAACCACCGGGGCACTATTTATTGTGGTGTGTCTTGGGCAAGTACAGCATGGTGGTGCCTATCCCTCTCCAGGCTGTTTTTGGGGTTGGGTTGGTCGGGTTAGGGGTAACTCGTTTAACCAGGTTACTAAAAGGTATAGCTTTATTTTATTTGGTTTTTGCTTCCATTGACTTATTCATCAAAAACGGTATTCTAATATACATTATAAACCATGGAACAAACCCTATTTACAGGCTCAAGGATGTGTTTAACAAATAAAAGTACTTTACAAAAGGTTTTTCAAAAATATAATTTTAAATATTTTTGCCTCTAAAGTGAATGCACTATGGCGTCGAAAAGGACTTCTGGAAACTGTCCTGACTTCAGACGATATTTTGTCGCAATCATGTGGACGCTGTCGGAAAAACACAAGTCTGGCGTAAAAAATACTTTTACTTTTATTCCAACATGTTGAGAAGAACTTTATCGGCGATAGCATCTTCCTCTGGTGTTGGTGCTTTTGTGGGTCCAGAGTGTTTGGTTGACATGATGGCTTTTAGAGAAACTCGAAATTGAAAAATAATTGCGTTGTTGTTGCTGTTGTTAACAGATAGCTACATTATTGACACAAGCAGAAAAAGGGCGGGGTGACTCTTTAGCCAATCAGAATGCAGAAAACAATGCACAATAAAAATACATGAAGTAGCAAAACCGCGAGGTTCTGTCATGGCGGCGTGGGTGTCTTTTACATCGGGGAACTCTTTTTTCTTAAAAAAAAAAAAAAAATTCAATTGCACATTTACAACACTAGGGGGCAATATAAAACCAGTGGATTGCAAACCATGCTGAATCAATCATATTGTCTTCGATAAAAAAAAAAATCAGCGCTAATTCTTTATATTTTCGTTTTACTTTTTTTTAATAGTTCTGCTTGTAAATTATTATATAAATAATGTTAATAATGTTAACAATAATGTTATTATTGGTTGATTAATATAATTTCATTTTCCGGTGTATGGTTTGACATAGTCAGTCAAAAACTTTAATAGTTTAAATATCTTTATCGCATTTTTGAATCTCAGATGCACTTTTATATAAACAAATCAAAGCGGCGCTGCCACGAGCGGCTGCCTTTTCCAGCAGCTGCCCTATTGTTTTATTGTCTGCTCCTATCTTCGGTGTTTTTTCTTCCCGTTTTGACAACTACACTAACTACACATACTTCTATCCTATGGACATGGGTTTTAGCGCACAAAAAATGCGTGTATTCAAGGAATTTCAACTCCTTGCCCTGAAGAATTCTCATGCCGGCGTGATGAAGGGGCCTATCGTGGAAGGAGAGCCGGAGCTAGCGAAGCGGCTAGCGGCGTTATAAGTCTTCGGTACCATCCGTAATCATGGTAAATGCGAACTCACGACCAAATAAGATAATCGAGTGCGGGTGGAAAACATCGAAGCGCACAGGGAGCGCAGTTGCTGTGTTTTGCGGAAACGTGGCTCACGTTTAGCATTCCGGACGCTAACGTGTAGCCACCCAAAGCTACCCGGAGCAATCCGGCTTCAACGCCGCTAAACAGAGACACGAAAGCCGGGGGTAATCGGAGAGGAGGCGGACGTGCTAACACGAGGTGGTGTATCCCTGGATTTTCACAAAGAAAAGTTTTCCATCTGCCGCAGGAATGTCGAACTTTTGGACTGGCGTTACGTCATCCACTCCGCTACAAGCACCCCTAGGGCATCATGTTCATCTGTTAATAAACAACGGGGTAGACTGCTGGAAGTGTGAATTTCCCTACGGGGATGAATAAAGTATCTATCTATCTATCTATCTATCTATCTAAATATTTCTGGGAGGGGGCGGGTGTTGGGAGGTTGGGGTGTTGGGTTTTAGTCTTGAGAGGATTTTTTTTCTTCCGAGGGGGAGCACGAGAGATAATAATTGAGGAGCATTTACTCAAACCAAATTAACGATAATCATCAAATTCCGTGGTTATAACCCTTTCCCCCCTATTCAAGGATATTGATTTTGTGTGGCCCAAATTTGGACACCTAATTTTGCCAACCCATATAATACGCGATATTAAATACTAATAATTTGATTTCTACAAAATGTCAATCCTAAGAATGATTACTACCAAGGCTACCTCAAGGCTGTGCAGGTATCCTTCCTGAGGGTCGCAAAGCAGCGAAGAGATGCGATGGTTGTTTCTCATACATCGAACGTTGTCTTTCCACAGGGGGAAAATCTGCCGCACCACCGTCATGCGCCCTAGGGCACTCTCCGTCAGCTCCATGATCTCTGTGTCGCTGATTTCCTGTAGTGACAAGAACGTTTCTTGTGAAGAATATTGTAGTAAAAGGTGGAGCCACATCGTGTATGAATAAACGAGTTGTCTGGTAAGCAACCAAAGTAATGGATTTTCTTTTATCCTCGTCTTCCATACTTCACTTACATTCGCCAGTGCTCACTCATAGCTATTCCACTTCGAGGCAAATCCATACATTCAGTCACTCAGTCAGAACATTGTGCATGGTGTTCCAAAAGTCCTGAGCAAATTTGAAGTCCACACATAGCCTGAACTATGAATGTTAGTAAGATAATAGTGGTTCCAATAAAAAGGCCAATTACCTTAAGATTTTTGGAAAGGCTATTGATTTTTTCACTTTTTTACAGACCCATAAATGGTGTTCACTCGACCAGAAAAGATGTTTTGTGTGCTTGAATTTGCTGAAAAAAACGGAATCATGGATTGGAAAAGGACCCACCAGAGATGAAGTCTATAGAGAGATGGTATGGTAAATTAATAACAGATGGGTGCTTATGCCTAGCTAAAATAAGAGGATGCCCCTCAACTTCAAAAGATGTTATTGAACAAGTTGGAACTTCTCTCCAGCGGAGCCCCAGTATAGTGATCAGAAGAGGCGGTAGGGAACTTCACTGTCCTATTCGATGTTTTTCAATAGTATGATTACACATGACGCCTTATAAGCTATAGTAAGTCCAATAAATCATAAACCAACTCGTCGTGACTTGGAACTGAAGATCGAAGATGACCGATCTCACAATCGACCTGGTTGTAGCAATCAGGTGAATTTTCAATCAATCAATCAGTCAATCGATCAATCAAAACACTTTATTTGCCCCCAGGGGGGCAATTAAAATGCGCACAGAGTAGTATACAACTCCCACCCAATGTTCAACCATAAAGTGCTGAAGTGCTGAAGTCCATATAATAAATAAAACTGAATAAAATGTTTAAAAGAGAGTAAAATATATAAAAATACTAAAAGGTACCAATAGAATAAGTTAGTGCACTGTCGTGTTGGATGCAGGGGCAGAACACTACTGAACACCAGTGGGCAGGGGGCTGCGAGGTCAGGTGCTGAACAGCCCTGGGGATGAAGCCAGTCTTTCTCCTTTGAGTCCTGCTGCCGGGGCAGTGAAGTCTGCGTCTTGATGGCAGCCAAACAAACTCCGGGAACAGGATGTGTGTAGGGTCCTGAAGGATTCTGCGGGCTGATTTGGTGGTTTGTTGCTCACACAGGGTTGTGAGAGCTCTTAGAGGCTGGCCTATTATTTTGGAGCAGACCTTTGCAGCGTTGAACAAGCGGTTTCTATTCTGTATACTGATGCAGTGGGACCAGGAAATGATCTCCTTCACACTCTCAATGGAGTAGTAGAAGGTGGTGAGGATGTTCCTACTGACCCCGAAAGATTTCAGTTTCTTGTAAATGGAAAGGTTAACAAGCACCACACTGGCATATAGGGTACTGACTACCCACAAACGTCTTGAGCATTGGTGAGATTCTCCAAACGTGACCATATCGACATGCTGGACATCTGGTTAATGGACACATTGAATGAGAAAGTGTCTGGTGACTTTATTTTCCAACAGAATGGGGCCACACCACACTGGGGCCTTGGGTTGAATAGTGTTAGGTCTATCACCTTACATCCCCGAAAAAGGGGGATTGGATGATCTGGGCAGAATCATCACAATCCCATGTCCTGGCCACACAGATCTCACACCATGCGATTTGTTTTTGTAAAGATTTGTGCCCCAAATTCCAAGATATATGAATGAGCTGAAGGCATGAAAAACACAAACTCTTGCAACCATTGATAATACAATGCTGGGCTGCGTTTGGGAATAATTTGACTATCAGCTTGATGTGTCGTGTGACCACATTAAACACCTTGGACATTCGATACAAAATTTAGGATTATAAACTATCCAAATTTACCAGTTGTATTTTCTTATCCGTAATGGTTTCTGAGAAATTTAATGTAAAAATATAACCACGACTATTGGAACACCCTGTAAAAACACAAACCTACGGGCACATATGCAAAGTTATGAAATGTAACTGTGAACAGTTCCTAAATAGTAAACCGCTTGAGGGCGCTTGATTTGCTCTATGAGGCAGCAAGTAATGAAAACAAGCTTGATGCGACACGCAGGCCACTTTTAGTTAACCGTGTTTGGTTAGCTGCAGGCTAACAAGTTGCGCATGCAGCATGAACATGTGAGCAAACATGACACTTTCTGATAACTCAAGCTCAGCTTTTTTCTCGCGGCATGAAAAACAAAGCTAATTGGTGCATTAGCATCATTTTGGAGGCAGCAAATGGATGCTAATGTTTTTGGCTCATCATCCGACTCTTGGCGTAAATAAAAGTTGGGCAGTTTTTGGGCTGAGTGCACTCGGCCACTGCGTGTTGATGGTTTGATGTGTTGATGGGATTTTGCCATATTTGCAACAATAATCACTGGAACAGGATTTGGGGGATATTATGTGGAAAGCTTTTACAGGCAAAATGTACATTTGCATGCGCCCAGCACATCCGTTGACCGCATTGTTATCAAAACGCGACAGAAAGCAAGTTAAATTAATCCAAAGTACAAGATTAGTTTGAGTGGAAAATGTGTTCTGAAAAGTCTGAATAAAACCCAATTGTGTAAAATACAAAGGATTATTTCTCATTAGGAACTAGATAAATGCAAATGGAACTGAAATATTAAGTGCTATAGATTAAGATGAGTTCATTATATATAAATCAACGTTTGACTGGGCTATTACTTTTATGAAGACTTTTGATGTAAGGATGGTAATTCTAGCTTTTTTTTAGAACAAGATTTTTTTGGCTCAGTCGACTTAAAGGAACCGCTTCTTTCCGCTCCCAAAAGGCTCTTCAGATTGAAAAATGATGCAAAAGGCTAGGAATTAAAAAAAAATATATAAAACAACTTTAAAAATAAATAAATAAATAAGTACAAGGCAAAAAAAAGAAACGAAAAAAGAAGAAAAAAAGCATTGAAAAAAGACATAAAAGGCAACAAAACGGAAGAAAGCTTTGCCAACAATGGCTTAAAAGGGTAGAGTACAGGGCGCAAGTAAGACAAAAGCCCTAAACCAATTAAAGATTAGGTCAACACATTTTGATCTGAATGTATAGTTTGAAGCAATATTTATACTTTTGTTTGTTACAAAGACAGTGCCTTGCAAAAGTATTAGTGTCTTAGTGTAACCTTGGAAACGGTGGTCCCAGCTCTTTTCAGGTCATTGACCAACTCCTGTCATGTAGTTACGGGCTGATTGTTCACCTTACTTAATCATTGAGACCCGACGGGGGGATATCTTGCATGGGGCCCCACTCCGATTGAGATTGACCGTCATGTTTAGCTTGTTCCATTTTCTAATGATTGCTCCAACAGTGGACCTTTTTTCATCAAGCTGCTTGGTAATTGCTCCGTAGCCCTTTCTAGCCTTGTGGAAGTGTACAATTTTGTCTCTGATGTCTTTGGACAGCTCTTTGGTCTTCGCCATGTTACAAGTTACAAGTCGTATTTATTATACGGGGTGGACTGGTGTCTTTATGCAGCTAACGACCCCACGATGACAATTTTAGAACCCTCGATGATTTCTAAGTGGGAGGAATAGCAAAAAGCAGGGTGTTCAAATACTTATTTTCTTTATTGTATATATATATATATATATATATATATATATATATATATATATATATATATATATATATATATATATATATATATATATATATATATATATATATATATATATATATATATATATATATATATATATATATATATATATATATATACACAAAACTAAAATGTTTTTCTATGAATCCACCACATGTTAGACACAACTGTAAAAAGAGACCAAATTTGTTTAACAGTTTTTTTTTTACCAATAAAAATAAGAAATAGAAGAACATTGGCCTCCTTTGAGTTAATACTACGTAAAACCTTTTTGCTGCGATCACAGCCACAAGTCTTTTTAGGTATGTCTCTATAAGTTTTGCACATCTGGAAACAGAAATATTTGTCCATTCTTCCTTCCAAAACAGATGAAGTTCCTTAAGATTCGATCGTTATTGTTTCCGCACAGCATTTTTCATATATTTCCACAAATTTTCAATAGGATTGAGGTCTGGACTTTGACTTGGCCATTCTAACACCTTTGTATTGTCAGTTTTAACCGTCCCATTGCAGATTTTGCTTTATGTTAAATGTGTTTGTCCTGTTGGAAGGTAAACCTGTGCCCCATTTTTAGGTGTCTTGCAAACTCCTTGCAAACAGATTTTCTGCCAGAATTGTATTTTGGCTCCATTCTCTTTCTTCCGTGTAACCACGAAAAAACAAACAAAGAAAACGCCACCTCATATTTAGCCCCAATGTTTTAATATGTAGCAAAAAACATCGGTATGTATTACAGAATTTACAGTATTTTAACTTTGTGTTTGTGTTTTGTCAATTCAAAATCTTAAAGATACTTCCTGAAACTTGAAACTTACTTTTGTCTGCCATCTCCTAGCTTAAAAACATGATAGCAGGCTCAGTGAGCTCGTTGCTTAAGAACATGCATATATTAGGCGTGCTCGAAAAAACATTTTTTTTCATCTTTTTTTATTTGAAACATGCATTTTCCTACTTTCCCCATTTTAAGGCTAAACTAACAAAAAAATGGAGGACGAGCATAAATTACTCTCCACCACATCCCGCTTTTCTGCTTCCTAATGTGTTGTGTGTCACAGAACCGTGATGCCAAAAGTAAGCTAAAAATAAAAAGCCATGTGAGAAAAAAATAAATAAAGGCTCTTTAAACTCAGTTGGGTATTGTTAACACATACTTAATATAAAAAATATTTTATTTTCAACCATTTTAGGACACTTCAAACGACGCAACCTACTTTTAAATAATTTCTAAGAAAGGTTGAAGCCTATTTGAGTTTTCGAGGGAGCGCTCACTTTTTCATGTTCACAAAGTGAGGAAGTGATTAGGTAAAACTTTGAAGCTTTCGTCAAAAAAGTGGAAGTTCGTCTCCAGTATACTAGCAAAACAATCTCCCCCACACACCTTAATTAGCAGTACTAATGGCCTGCGAACATTGACACTTGATGTTTAAAGAAGAGGTGAAGCTAAGAAAAATGGCTGAGTCACACTCATGGTGGAATCAGCTTTGTGTACAATGTATACATTGATGAAGTCATAAAATGTACCTCGTTAACAAACACCCAGTGGCTGTCCTTGGAGGCCAGGTTGGTTTCCACCGCCTGTGCACACAATAAAAAAAAAAACACCGCTTGTTACACATCTTCGCACTCGTAATTATTTGACACAACACTTGGGCAATCAAGTGATCACTTGTTTTTCAATCAGTCAAGGAATCAGTTGGTCTTTGTGGTGTTGTAATTTCAAAGATCTAGAAACTATACAATAATCCCTCGGTTATTGTAGTTAACCAGAACCCGCCCTACAAACGACTCCCCCGCGAAAAGTGAAAATCCGTGAAACAGTGACGCATCTTCATAAAAGCCCCCAGGGATCAAACTTACCTCAAGATGACGTCGTTACTGACTGAGAGTATATGACTGTAACAAATAGCAACTGTAAAAACACAGAGCTAGCATCCCGTAACCTTGAGTTAAGCCAGGTCTCTGTTTTGATCAACGTACAACCATCCCGAAGGTAGAGGTTTACCATGAGTTGTAGCTCCAGGTCATCCGTTTCGTAGGTAATGGATCTGGCGTTGGTGAGATACAGGCCCGGCAGGGGTGGCTTAAGAGAGTTGTTAGCTGAGTTGTTGGCTATTGTTTTCTCTCCTGATGCCGCCTGAGTGGTTTTCCGAAGCCGATAAAAATCCACAACTCACCGCTAGTGATCTCCCTTTCTTTGCACTATTTTAATCCTCTCAGTCCGATTTGATGATTTTATTTTCAACGTAATGAGCTGCTGAAAGCTAGCATTTGCCGTTGGTTTGGGGTGGACCTATTGACTTGTGCACCCGCTTACTATTTGACAGACAGCATCTAACAGCCTATCACAGTCATGCACATTCTTGGGCGGCAGTAGCTCAGGAGGTAGAGCGATCGTTTTAGGATTGAGGGATCCCAGTTCGAATCCCGGCTTGTCCGTGTTACATGCCGAAGTGTCCTTGGGTAAGACACTGAAACCCCAATACCCCCAATAAGCAGGTTAGCGCCTTACACGGCTGCATAGATCACGGCCGCTATTGGGAAATGTGAAGTACAATGTAAAGCGCTTTGGGAAGTCATTGACTTGAAAAGCGCTATATAAATGCAGATCAGATCGAGATCATCACATAGGCAGTCACGCTTACCTATCACACAAAGCCCTCTCTAACCTGCCACCGTGAGATAATTTGATGTGTGCTGTCTGCTGCTGAACACAATGCACGTTACATTGATATCAACAACAATAAAGAAGTAGCGAGGGATTACTGTATTATTTGAATAATGTTGGTCAAAACATGGGCTATTTTCTTCTCTAGAAGGGCATCATAAATGCTTTCAGATGTCACAGTGGTGTTTATTTTTTAATGTGCTGTAGTAAAGAGCAGCTCGCCATTTTCCTCGGTGCCGCCACGGAAAAAAAAGAATAAGCCACAGTGTTAAAATGTAGCAAAAAACTAACCGGTTGTGGTCCAGGATTTTTAGGTACCTTTCAACCTTGCTAGCCACTAACAGCAATGTCCACGCAAAGACCCATTTACATATAGACTCTGATGAAGCCAGGGTCGTCATGGCAATGCAAACGAATGAATGCGAAGTGAGTATGAATGCATGCAAACGACAGTCTTTGTGTGTGTGTGCGGCGGTCTGTTCGTAAGTTTGTCCTTGTCCGGTTATTTTTGAATGCCATTTGCACCCAAGGCCTTATGGGAAAAAGCTACAGACTGTAAACTTAAACGTGTGTTTCTGTGTGTGTGTGTATATATATGATAGCCTCATGAATGAGTGAGATAAACCTATTTTATTTTGAGAAGGTCAGCACTTTATTTTGAAAGTAATGAACCCTATTTCTGTTATTCCATGTCTTTATTTCCCATCGTTTTGGAATTGACAGCATTGTGTTGTAATGGGGATAGGAACCTTTGTGAGGTACCTGTTGACTGGTGTGCTTTACAGCGTAAGCCACTTCCACCCAAATCAGATCAGTAGATGGAAGCGACAAGAGTAGTTCATGCCGCCTCATTTCAAAACACCATTTCTTTATTTTACAGAAAGCCAATAAGTGAGGCCGAGATCACTTTTAAATCAATATTGTTGTGTGGTATCGAGTGTAGTCCGTGACCTGAAACAAAGTCCTTTTCTTACTTTTCCAACTTAAAAATACAAAAAAAATCCCTGCAGGGACAAGCATGGCGGCTCTCTCCAGCGCTCCGCACAGCCTCCTTTCTGCGAACCTAATGTGTTCTGCCCCAAACATGTCTTATAAAAGTAAGATAAAAGCAGATATGCACAAAGGAAAGTAAAGCATAAGGGCTCTTTGAACTCTGTTTGGCATTGTTTACACATAGACCTTAATAGGGAAAATATCTAACGTTGAACTTTTTAAGGACACATTAAACGACGCACCCCACCTTTGAAGCCCCTCACACACATGGTGTCAACGCCTCTGGCAGTGGAACACCAATGGCGTCGTGAATCCGTTTACACTGTTTTGTTGCCTAGGTTACATTTTTTCGGATTGAAGGATTTTTATCTATTTTACTATAAAGGATTTTATACAAGTTACATTTGTTGAATGCAATGAAGATTTTTCACAGAGAAGGCTTGAGTTCAATGACAGGTCACGCCGTTCCGAATGCGAATGTTTTGTTTAGTTCTGTTGATAACAGAATTCTGATGCAGATGGTGGCCGATGTTTGGAGAGCGAGGACCTGATGACGTGGAAACGCGCGGGGATGTTTTGAGTTTCTTCAGACATCGGGGCGACGAGGTGGTGACGAGGTTGAGCCCACATGGGCGTTCCCGGCCCGCCCCATGGGGGTGGCTGACACGCCGGCGTGGGAGAGAGGCGTGGGCAGAGGAAGAACTTCAGAAGATCGATCGCGAGGGACAATCGAGAGGGAGGGTCGACGAAGAGCGACACTAATTCGGCCAATTCGTTGGAATTCACTTAGTTTATTATTTAAGAAATTAAATCTGCCACCGTGTGGAAATCCCGGTCTCTTGTTCATTTTTCCATAAAGAAACGAGCATGCATTGTTAGGCGAATGTAAGTTGTGTTTGGTTATTGGAGTCAGATAACTAATTTGAACAATTTGGTAAACGATACATTTTAATAGTTTATTTCCTAACAGGATCACGTGACAAAATAGCGACTACCACAAATTCAGTTATCAATTACTAAGACGAGCAGATATTTACTACTGTGTTGAAGGAAAAGGCGAACGAGGGCTGCGTCGTGTAAAATGTAAGCCCTATTTTTATAGACGACAGTCCCAGGGGAACTATACTGCAAGTCGGTTGTGGACCAAATTGCATTGAATCGTCATCTTTCCTCGAGGATTAAAAATAAAACTGCGGTGTGATCTGACAATGACTCAGATGATAAAGCCAAAGAAGTGTAGTGTTTTTGATAGATGACTCACTCAGAAGTAAGGTCTTCAGCCCGAACTCGGTGAATTTGTTTGGGTCTGAAATGTCTATCATTACGTTCTGGCCACGCTTTTTTTTTTTTTTTTTTTTAATCCATCTCTCAAGTGTTATTTCTTTTTATTTGTCTTGAGAATGTACTGCTGTTAGGGTTCATGGTCCAATTTCCAAGCCGTCAAATTATCAGACAGCCTTAAATGTTCTCGTTAACTTCTAAAAAAAATCACTCAGTAACCTCAGTAGACGCAGAAAAACAAAAGATGTTCATACAATCCTGGCTTCAAGGGTTGCTCAGCAGAGGATGCGCGTATTGATTCCATCCCCCTCTCATGCTGCGCAGCGTGCTTGGTGCACTCGAAGGCAGCACCATCAGACCCTGAGAATCGGGCTCGTGGCCAGTGGGGGAGTCGGCCAAAATCCTCCCACCTCCTCCCGTGTCCTCACAGATAATATATGAAATTTTGGGTTTAATTTGGGCTCGGTCCCTTAAATCAAGTATATTGGTCAGGCTTGGGCTGCATCGGGCTTCAATACCCGCAGTCCGGCAGAGCTTAATTTTTTGGGCCTTATCCTACCTCTTCTTTTACTGCCGTTAAATGTATTTGGACAAATTGGTAAAAAAAAAAAAATCTGGATTCTGATCCCATTCGGACTCTGTCCTGCATGCGAAAGCGTTGATTCACTAAAATGACTGACGTACTAAAAGATTGGTATCATTTTTTTGTGCTGATCTCACAAAAGCTAAAACCCCCGCCCCCCTTAAGTGCGTCCACCAGCCTGTTGCTAGGAGACCAGCAATCCACCTTCCCTTCAATTTGTATGCAACACTGTGCATGAGAGTGTGTAGTGTGAGTGTCTATGTGTGTGTATCTTGGCATCCTCCTGGGACATCTTCTTCTATCTTACAAATGTTTTTCTGTGTAATTTGGGGTTATTTTGAGTAAACATATAGGGTGTAATTCTATGGTTGTTTTAGTGTCCGAGTATTTCTTGGGTTGTGGAAGTTTGTCATGTGTGTCAGTTTGAGTTACACTTCGCGATTCGGTTATTGCCTGCTCACTGCTTTGCAAATTTTGAATTGGATTGTCTTTTTTGTCATGGAGGCATTGTTTTCTGACAGCACACAGCAAATGCTATCACGAGGCAGGTTAGGGAGGGCTTTGTGTGTTGGGTGGGCGTGACTGTGTGTGCGGAACCTTGATAGGGTGGGGCATGCTGTTAGTCAAACAGTCAAGGTGTCCCTGAGTGTCCCCAAAATAACAAACCACAGAACATAGTGAAAAGAAATTCATCAATTAAGTTGGACTCTGCGGAAAGTCAGAAGGGGGCAAATTAATGGTAATCATCCAGGGGGTGCTCCGTGGATTATTATCGGGTTTGTGAAGCGACTGAGAGAAGCTGATATTAGGGCTGCAGGTCAGGCCTAATGCTACGGCTGGGCTAACAATTCTCTTGCTGAACCTGTATATCCCCGCTAGATCTATTACCCATCAAGTGGAAAACCTGGAACTACAACTTAAGGTAAACCGCTACATTTGGGGTGGTTGTATCTTAATCATCGCAGTGACCTGGCTCAACTTGATGATACCTGATGCTCACGTGCAGCTAGCCAAACGCTCTTTTATTCGCTTTCTTGCACTAAAAAGGAATTCGGTCCAATTCTGTATTTTTTTTTTATGACGATAAAGACCATTCATTTAACTGCAATTGTGTGTTCTCCTTTTATTTGTAGATCTATAGTTGTTGTTTCTTGCAGTCATGTACTCTCAGTCGGGGTAAGCTGGTTGCCTTTATGAAGGGTGCTGTTATGAAGGGGTGTCACTACTTCGCGGGATTTCCCTTTTCACAGGTGTTCTGCTACCCGTTAGCCGCAATAACTATAGAGGTAAGATTGGGCCTGAAATATCCTACCTGAGGGTATAAAAGGGTATAAAAGGGTATAAAAGCCCAAACTAGTCCAAGCCCCCCCAATTAACTTGCTTTAAGGGCGCAAGCCTGAAGTGAACCTGAATTTTCATATTTTATTTGTGTGGAAGAACAGAGATTTTGCTCGTTTCCGTCCAAGATCTTACTTCTACCGAGAGATTACTGTATTATAATATGCATGTTCTGGTTATCATGGACTGAGTGCTTGATTGACTCTTCAACAGAAAACGGCCACAGACACCCAAAAGCTGTAAAATAGTCAAGGGTCGCCAAAACGGCCTCCTGGGAGAAATACACCTAATCAATTTGCTTGTGTAATTGTGTACGTTAGTCCTCGTGTCACGTCAACAACAGCAATGTTGGAATTGATCAGAATTTTACTTTATAATTCCTGGTATTTAGGCTCAATCAGATTACTACCTTTCCCCTCAGTTGGATAGCTTACTCTTAGCCAGTGTTTCTCAACTGGTGGGTTGGGACCCAAAAAAGGTCGCAGAACTATTTTCAGTGGGTCGCAGACCTTTGCCCATGCAAAATAATGCTCAGAAGAAGAAATAAATGGATGGTCAATTACACAGTAGATGATGATAATGCCCTACTTGATCTCTTCTTCAAGTTTTGTCAATTGATGCATCCCAATTGTGTTTGAGAGGAACCGCATCTCATTTCATGGTGATTTTTTTGTTTTTTTCCTTCTGCCCATCATAATGCGTCCTAAGAACTTTGGTGATAAGGGAAAGGAGAAGGAGATGAGTTACATCAACGATGAAGTTTGAAGGAGGAAATGTTTGTGAAGTACAAAAATATTTTACGAGTGTCTGCCATTGAAGCAATTCTTGAAGGAACAGCAAATAGTTTAAAATGTTCTATTTCTAGCTTTTTACCATTATACTGCTCTTTATTAGCCAAGCAATTAAGTAATTGTCGTAGTCTAGGTACAAATCTTCTTAATATTTTGGGTACCAACTTCTTTTAATTTGTGGCTATTTTAAAGCAGTTTTAAAGGGTTGCTCATATGCGATTGAGGTTCATTTTGGTTCTTGAAAAAAATGAGAATATATGCTTATGCATCTGCTTTAAACGGCACAATTCTTTCATTCAATAAGTATGGATTTTTCTTTTTCATGATTTGGATAACAGCTTGTCATTAGGGTGTAATGGTGGGTCTTCAAGTCAGACCAGTCGAGAACTACTGTTCTAAGCCAATGTTTTTTAACCTGGGTTCAGTAAAAGTTTTTAGACAAATATGTACAATGACAATTGTGTAAGTAAGAGCTAAGATATGTCGGAAATTGGTGAGATGTACCCATGGAAATGAAACAAGCAATTGCCACGCACTTGCGAAGCCTTTCGACGAATACTTCACTACTCGAGCCTCATATGCAGCATGGTTGAGACAGTCATTCACGTTTGATGAAGAAGCAAAGGTCAATGAAGAATGCCTTGACGAAATCATTGAAATTTAGCAGAACCAGGTTCAAAAGCACTCTTCAGAGGAACAATGCTCTAGGTGATTTAGAATCCAGTTATTGTCAAGAAAACCCTTGAGTTTTTGTCACAACATATCTTTGCGGGCAGTTCTATTCAGGGACGCTGGATAAAAGCGACAAAAAGCAACATACTTTTCTGTGAAAATGACATAAGAGTAGCACTTGTCAAGGTGGGGCCACGTATAACTCAACTGTTCTCTCAAAGGCAGCAGCAGAAGTCAGACTGGTTTGCGGTTCTGTAATTTATTGTGCGTTCATGCATTTTGTTGGTTTTGTTCTGCAGTTTATTTCGTGAACCAATAGAAAAAAAATATGTTTTGAATTTAAAAGAAATAAAATGAAATCAGATGTAACTTTTTTCAGGGTTTGGTGAAACCACACAAAAAATGATGGGGGGATCTTCAAAACTGATAAGAACCACTACTCTAAGAAAAGTAAGTCCATAACGAGGGTTAAGAGTCTTAATACTCCGCAAAGTGTAGAGTAAAGTGGAGGAGTGGAAGACTCACGCCCCTTTTCACCAAGTCAGCTCAGGAGCACCATAACTTCTACCTAGCTGTGCCTGCTTGGCATTACAGACCCGCTGTAAGTAAAAGTGGTTGGGAATGAACAAATCCAAACATATTCATCTTAACTCTGATTTCTTAGCGTATTTATAAAGAGTCCCAAGCGTGACACTGCTGCTGCTCACCTTATTTGACCGCTAAATGTTGCTGCATTGTGTAGTGCAACTGAAAATGATTGCAGTGAAAGCAAACTATGGAAACTCAAGACGAACAAAGCACAATATCTAACTTGACAGCTGTTTTGCCAAGCATTTTTGAGTTTTTTGGGGACCAGTAGCAGCAAGATGCTTGACAATTATGTCATCTCCACCTAGGTGAGGCTCATGTTATTAGAAAAAAAAGGATTTTTTTTGACATACGAGTGTTTTAAAGAAACACAAAGCACATTTATACAATAGTTATATAAAAGTTAAAATATTTTTGCTGAACATTTGAATAAATCTTCTTTGTGAAAATGAACTACATATTTATCTACAACTAAGAGAAATTAAATAATACTCACTGTCCCTCCCAGGGCAGCCCTGGCAAATTAAAGATTACTTTATTATGATATAATGGAACTTTGGAATGTATTTATCATAGCTTTTTTGTGTGGAAATCGACTTTAGCCCAACCTTGACCAGCCCCTAGCTCCAGCAGCCCCCAGGTAAATTGTGTTTCGGACCCCTGCTTTAAAGTGTTCTTAAGGGGTCATGTGTTCAGGAAACCCAAAGAGAATGTATTTAATTGTGTAGAATTTGGGGTTTCCTTATGGTTTTAATCCAGTCAGTAAGCAGTTCAAGATCCTGTCATCATTCCTAGCTGATACAGCGAATGGTGGTGCATTTTGACTTTGAAGTCTCCTATTTACTTCTCTGATAAATAAAAAGTGATGCGTTTGGAATCCTGTTGTAATCCTTTGTAAAACAAGTGAACTGTGGTGCATTTAGGTTAGTAATGTCAAAATGAATACTGATAGGAATGCAGCTCTCATGAGCTGTCATGATTACCGGTACTAATTAGCATCACCTTTGCCCGCTCATTTGGTGCCAGCCGCTGCGGGCTGCCTGATTGGTTACCTGTCCCTTTTTTAACCCAGTCCTTTCACTCTCCGGTTGTCAGTCCGTCAGAGAACCTCTGTTCTTATAAGGCAAGCATTTGTACCCTGACTCCCACCTGTCCCGTTTTTTTGCACCGGTTTTTCCACCTGTCCGTTCCTGATCTCCCTGTTTGTCTCTGACTATGACCCGTTTTTGATCCCGACCACGTTTTTGCTCTCCTGTCCCAGCTATCGACCTGTTTTTTATGTCCTTGACACCATTACCTCATGTTACGGAAGATCCACCTCCGTATTCGGATCACGATCCGATTGCATGAGCGGCTTGCTTCCCGCGTTCATCGAGTACCGGATCGCGTGCGCTGCCCTTCCTCTTTCTATCAATAAACTTGTGGTTAACTCTACGCATTTGGGTCCTGATTCAGCTCTGGTCGTGATAGCTGCATTCCTATCAGTATTCATTTTGTCAATTTTTTTGAGAAAGACCCATACCTTATAGACAAATTTCATCCTGCAAAGCCGCCAAACCCACTCTCCAGACAAAAGCTCATTTTCAGCACATTTGATTTCACTGTGTGACGTTAGATTATTTGATAACAAGTATGAAATAATGTTAATACCTTACACAAATAAACCTCTTTAACTTGTCTCCATCCCAGAGTTACTCAAATAAAGGTTTTAAAACAAGGTGCAAGCAGAGTTATTTTGTAAAAATGTCACCAAAAAACGGCATACAAAAAATATATGGACGTGTTTCTTTTCAGCGTAGTTGGCGCAAGTGAGAGAGAGGGGAGTGATGCTATGTGTGCAGTGATTTGGCCACCCCATACAGCTCACCCAACTTAACTCGCCCACTCCTACCGCTTGCCCAATCAAATTGCTGTGTGCTTGGCTGGCGTTTTTTTGTGCAACAGTTTGTTGTGTGTCTTGACAGGGAACATGCATTTTTTTAACAAGCTTCCATATAGGCTTCCATAAAACAGGGTGTGTTTATTTAAACAGTGACTGAAAACTCAAGGTAAGGCTTTGCCTTTTATATACGGGACCGACCAGTCTGGGTAATCAGTGATGTTTGGATATGCACGTACCAAACTGTAATAAAGATGTTCTGATTTGAACGCTGCTGAGTAATTTTGCACTGATATAATTTTATCTCCGAGCCATATGGACTCATGAAAAGAGCCATATCTGGCTCACGAGCCATTGGTTCCCGACTCTTGTTCTGGATGATGGCATGCATTAGGTCCGATGGCCCAGAACGCATGCACCATGCTCAACCAGGCTCTCTCTTCTCCTTACACACACACTTTGTTCATTAGAAAACTGCAAAACATGAAAAACAATCTTGGTGGTGTTATTCATCCGAATTTAATGAAGGAAACCTCTTAAAAAATGCAGAGCTCTGCTCCTCGAGGACTGGAGTCTGACACATGGGATGTAGGCTTTTCTATTGGTTAACTATCTGTTGAGAAAGCAGCAGTGCATTCAGGATACTTTCAGTATCCCGGACCAAGGAAAGCAAATGAATCGTGGTGGTTTTGTGGACTTTTTTAAACTCTGTTTTTTTTAAAAATTGTGTGTTCAGCATCATCTTGTAATCCGTAGACAACCAACTGAATGGGGTTTTCTCATATTTCTTTCAGTGTAATGAGTTGTGCACTCAGTATCTTGTTTTCATCTGTAGTTTTGCTTGGCTAGTGAGGAATGTGTGTGCATATATATATATATATATATATATATATATATATATATATATATATATATATATATATATTCAGGGTCTTTGTTCAGTTTATGTTTAAGTAGATGCTCAAAATAAGAAAAGAAGACATTAATAGATTTTAAACTTGAAAGGAGAACTGGGGGGAGCTCAAACCTCAGATAATAAACTCCAAAATGTTCTCAAGGCTCTACCCTAGCCCCTTCTCTTTATTAAATTTCCTAGGTTAGAAAGGCACATATGCCCTAAAGGGTGTGGAAATCAATGAACAGCAACGTGATTTAGTCAATGATGTAAACGGCTTGTAAAAGTCAAATCTACACTCAATAGTGCGCAATAATAATAACAACTGGCATCCTTTTTAGGTGTCCTACAGAATAAACTTATCAGTCTTCAAATGTTTATTTGTTATTATTTTATTATAAATAATAAGAAGTGGTTTGTTCAAGATTTTGTTAGCATCCTCTGTGAATAATGTAAATGTTGGTGCTTTTGGGGTAAAGGCAAGATTGTAGGACCAGGCCTGAGCCCGAGCAAAGCTTCGTTTGATTTTTAATACCCGTGGGCCCCGGGGTGGTTCAGCCTAGATTTTTTTAGGCCTGAACTTACCTCTAGTTTGGGGTCTTTATCACCCTTTTTTGTTGGTGAACTCAGGGTCCTTTTGGATAACTGTAATGTCATTTATCGAGGTCAAAAAGAACTTTTGGCCACTTTGGAGTTTGTATTTTATGTGCATGCTGCAGAGGTGGTCAGAGATTGATGCCCTGTTTGTGCCTTAAACGCCTCCATCTAGTAAATCAACTGAGAGTGATCCCGCCTTCACACTTGCTTGTGTCCATTCCATTCAATCATAAAAAAGGGGGAAAAAGGTTCCTTCAGAAGACAACTTTTGTTTTCTTCTGATTCCGACCAGTGACTCGGAAAACTGAAGCCTCAGTTCTGCGGACGGTACACAATAGAGGTAAGTTCGGGCCGAAAATGCAATGTGACATGACCCTGGCCTGCTAGTATGAAATGGCCTAACCTGAGCCTGACTAATCAACTGGATTTGAGGGACAGAGCCCGGAGCAAACCCTAAAATTCACGACTTGAAGCCTTCAAGCCTTCAGATAAGGGATGTTACCCCTGTTCTCCCTGCAAGTAAAAATCAATTTTAAGCCTTCTCTCCTTATTTTGAATGTCTACTCAATTTTAAACTTGACAATGTTATTGCACGGAACTGTTTTTTTTTTTTTGGTGTTTATGCTGCTAAACGTTACTGTGCTTATTTTAACTGAACTATTGTTACGGTGTACTATTCTCCTTCGTTTGCACTATTTTATAAATTTCGCCAATATATAAGCACTACGTTGTAAATATTTTTCCTGCCTCTTACCCTGATAGCATTCATTTCATTTTTTCTGTTTAAATTCTTTATTACCCTGGAGTGCCATGTGCCATGATTACTGATTTGACTCACCTGTGCCCGCTCCTTTGGCGCCAAATGCCTCGGACTCTGATTGGCTCCCTGTCCCTATTTAAACCCACTCCTTTCTGTCACCTGTTATCAGTCCGTCTGCGAACCTCAGTTTACTCCAGGCAAGCTTTTTTCGACCCTGACTCCCACCTGTTTTTCCTCCCGTCTGTTTCCTGGCTTTGACCCGTTTTTTTTTTTTTATCTTGACTACGTTTTTTGTTCTCTTGTCCTGGCTACTGACACGTTTTTTTCTGTTCCTGACACCGCCATCGCTCGCCACGGAAGTCCCACCTCACCGGATCGTGGGTGCAACCCTTTCCTTTCTTCCAATAAAACTGAAAGAAACGTAACACAAGTGCGTCCAGTCTCCGTTCTGTTCCTGACACCATGTACAATCGCGTTGCATACAATATTTAACAATAAAAATATCAATGAGAATAGAGACAATTCAACTCAATTCAAATGTGTGCTGAGTTGGCCTTTTCAATTGTAAAATTGTTTTTGCAAAAACAGAAAACGTCATGGACAGTACCCGGAAAAGGAGAAGAAGATCTTGACTAGAGTAGAGACAAAATGGATATGAGTGTCTTGGCTAAGTGTTCGTTTGCAAGGTCTCAAGATTGCCCAAAACAAGAATCATGATGGGTTTACTGCTTCCGCTGGTTGGTGTACAAGTTTTCTTCCACTTCTATAGGCGACTTTAAACGGTAATTCGGTGTCACTAATCCGGGGTGGTGACTTGATTGCATTTTTAATTAAAGTAACTATAACTAATAACTGTTTTTCAGTAAAACACAAGACTGCTTGAATGTGGCAAACCTTGAATACTAAAAACCTTATGATAAGGAAAAAAAACACGTCCGTTTGACATTGTAACTTAAAAACAAACTCATTCAACCTTACGGATGCGATGGAAAAGCGAGGGAGAGTCCAAATTCACTGGCAATGGCATTAGGTCTTCAGCCTTAAATGGCGTTCAATAAATTGAACCACTTCTAATTTTTTCTCTGTTTTCCTTTTGGGCCAATGTGATATTAAATGAGATGGTATACGGGTTAATTTCTTAGAATTGAACTGACGTCCGGCAGAAACCATTCTGTTACCGTAAATTATGAAAATCAATTTTGGCTTTGTACAAGCCGCGCTGGATTTTAAGCCGCATGCGCACAAATGTTGAGGAATTTTACGTTGACACCTTTGGCTACCCCTGTTACACCTGATGCCATTTTCAGCTGCGTCATTTCCACTTCTGCTCCGAGTCGTTAACATCAAGTGTTTTTGGAACATGCCGATTACAAAGACGAGCACATTTTTAATACTCTTCTGAAACAAAGCTGCGTCACATAAAAACATGAGCCCTACATTTCTTGACAACAGCGCTAGGGCAACCCTATTGTGGACAAGTGTGCCAGATTGCAACAAAGACATGTCTATTTGTGTTGTTGTTATTAGTGGATACTGTAGGAATGGAACACATTGTATTTGCTTGTCATTGTTCCTCAAGCATTAAAGGAAACTCTCCCACCATCCCCCCTGCCTCCTTTCAACTAGCGTAATGTGCTCCTTGGCCGGATCATCAAGGGTAAAAGTAAAAGCAAAAAAATATATATATTTAAAGGGCTCTTTGAACTTAGATGAGCATTGTCAAAACATACTTAATATAGAAAACCCCCACCTTTAAACCCCGAGTTGTGGTTTGTAGTCTGGAATTTACGGTACATTTGTATTCCTTCATCCACAATCAAAGTTTAAAAAAGTCTATACTTCTTCAAAGAACGACGTAATGATTTGTTTTGTGATTCTGGTTCCGAAATTGTTCGACGGTTGTGGCGAATGACAAAGATTTGTGCAACGGCGCATCGATAATGATATTTTTTTGCACCAATCATTATCCTTGAAAATGTTCCGAGCAAGAATACATTATGTTCTGGCCCGGCTACTTATTTTCCACCCGCATGAGATCCGGATACTGTCTGACTACCGGTAACTATACTAGCTCGGATTTTTCTAGCACCGGCGCCGAATATGTGCTCTTTGACAGACACACTAACACCGGAGAATAGTTATTTTCTTTATTTTTAAACAGTTTCTCTTTTTTTGGGCACAAGCGGAATGGCAATATATGCAGTCATCCTCACAGACTGCAAACATACATAACCAAAAATCCCATGTCCAGCACGTACCAAAATGGGCGGATCACACCGAGTTGCGCCAAGATACTTTATCTGTGGAGCCTGTGATTTTATCAAGTACAACTAAATAGAGCAAGGTAGATGCGGTCAGTCGAACCGAGGCTTTAGCATGTTGTGTGTGTGGGCAGACAAGTAAAAATGATTGTTGGCCAGTGAACGGGGCCGAGCCAAGCTAAAACCGGTGCATTGTGGGAGATGGATGAGTGATTCTTCACCCAACAGTTCAACTCGATGTGCATGCGCTCATCCATGTGCGACAGCGGATGTACAAACACCACAAACTCATGTGACTATGAATTGGCATGCATGAGGCCATGGTTGCACTGGATCATGTTGCTCCATGTGGAGAAATATTGATCCAAACATTGCTCGAAAAAGCTTTACTTTTAATCTGCTTTGAATTTTTTTGAGAGTTTATTTTTTTGGTTTATTCTATTGGGCACCTGCAAAGGAGAGTGCATAGGATGCCAGTTTGTTATTTTGACTATGATACCTTACTGTTGTTCCTAGTGCACTGTTTACATCACATGTGACTATCGATCATATTGCTGTTCTTTGATTTTCAACCCTTGAGGGAAGATCTGCTTTTAAAACCTAGGCCATTAAACAGATAGAAAGGGCTCAGCCTTTTAGAACAGGTAGGAATCCCCTATCAGAATTTTGGCTTTTCTCCCTGTTCTCCTTGGAAGTTCAAAATACCATTAGTGTCTTCTCTCATTGAGTGTATACTAAGCTTTACACTTATCAGGAACTATCCCTACAATGAAACATAGTACAATGGCGGGTTGACAACTGGAAAAAAGTTGGCGAGAGAGAAGCCCGGCTCGGCCTGAACCCAAACATAATGATTAACATTTTAGTCCCCACCCGAATTTCAGCCCCAAGATCTTACCTCTTGTTACTTTGACTATTATTGTGCAATGTTATCTGTTGGTTTAACTATTATGAGACGTTTATATCATTATCACTATCGGCCAATCATGCTGCTTTTATTTGAAATTCCACAACCTTTAGGTTGGATCCGCTTTTGGTAGGAGAATAACTAAAAAGGGCTCAGGGGAGGGCCTTTAGAGCAGGTTGTACACTCTCATCTCACGTTTGGCTTCTCTCCCTGTTCACTTTGCGAGTTCAAAATCCATGAATACCCCCTCCCCATGCTTATTTTGAGTGTCTACTAAACTTTACACATCATTTATCCCAGGGAAAGAGTTTGTGGTATTATTTTTTCTGACCTGCTGTATGAACGTGAGTGCGGCGTGCGGGCTGAGCAGCAGGATGGCACGGCGCAACGTGTCGCGGTATCGGTTGAGCTCCTCCGTCCTCATGGAAGTGAACAGCTCACTGAACACCTGACTGATGTTCTTGTCCACTCGCTGCAAAGACACATCCAGACCTTCTCGACACGACCGGTCCAGGAAACTCTGAAGGCCTCGCATGTCTGAACGGGAAACACACATATTAAACATATTAGATTAAATATCTGGAGTGTGCTCATAGAGTACTAATCGTCAACAAAAATATTATTTGTACTTTACTGGGAAAAATTTCGACTCGAAATGCTGTGTAACTTTATGAAATATAAAACAATAAACAGTTCTCCCTCGCTATAACACGGTTCACTTTTCTTGGTCGGGCTGCTTCTCGGATTTTCGCTGTGCATTGCATTCTGCATTCTGAATGGCTGAACAGTCTGTAAGAGAGTAGGTAGTAGTATATCCCTCTAGGACTACCTGTGTAGCCCACTAGCTGGTTCTGAAAATATATCATGGGTATTTGTGATTTTCTGGGAAATCTGATTTCTAACTAGCATTCATAGCACTATTGTTACATCACACTATTATCCATTGTACTGTTTTCCATTGCACTATTATTACAAAAGACAATTGCGCTACCTTATAAATAGTTTTTCCTATTTCATTGAAACAGAAATATTTGCCCATTCTTCCTTACAAAACAGCTCAGGTTACTTGAGGTGCAAAGGTGATTGTTTGTGCACAGCATTTTTCGGATCCTTGAAAAAATACCCTATAGCAAGGGTCTCACACTCAATTGACTCGAGGGCCGCCAGAGCGTGGGTATGGGTGAGGTTAGGCCGAATTCTATTTTCTTGTGTGAAAATGTACGTGTCTGGGTCCACCGTCTGTACGGGTTCTGACACATGTGAAAATAAATCAATCAGAAATAAATAAATCCATAATTTGGATTGCACTTACATCAAACGGACCACTATTTGACCACTAGATTTAGTTTGTTTTTTGTTCCGTGCAACCAAAAACTAGTGCTTAAAAGAAAAAAACTACAGAGACTTTTTCTCTGCCTTTTGCAAGGAAAGAAAAAACTGAAAAAAGAAAAAGAAAAGAAAAAGATGAAAAAACAGTGAAGAGAAAAGCTGGGCAAAAACAAAAGGGGGAAAAAAGGAAACAAGACAGTTTTGGGGGGGATTGGGGGATACCTGGAGCAGAAAGATGGCCAACAATGACGCCAGCTACCCTTAATGGGGCTAATGTTATGTAAAACAATTTTTTTACCTATGAGAATTTTAAAACATGGACGTTCATTTCATAGGTAATGTAGGTTCCCTTAATTTCAAAAATTATATTTTTACCAGCAGGACGCCCTTAATAATACACACTGTGCCATTAGAGTTTCGTATTCAGGCTGGTGCCTCAAACTATCACCCCGTGGACCGCAGTTGGCCCCCGGGCCGCAAGTTTGAGACCCCTGCCCTTTTTGATTAAGGTCTGGACTTTGGCTTGGCCATTCTAACACCTTTATAGTGTTATTTTTAAATGTGTCCAATGTAGATTTTGTTTTATGTTTAGGGTCGATGTGTTAATTGAAGGTGAATCTGCGCTCCATTCACAGGTATTTTGCAATCTCCAACATATTTTCTGACAGGATCGCCCCGTATTTGGCTCCATTTATCTTTCCATCAACTCTAATTATCTTTCCAGTCCCTACTGAAGAAAAGAAGCCCCATAGCCTGATGCTGCCCCCATTATGCTTGACAGTGGGGATGGTGTTTTCAGCGTGATACGTAGTATTTCTCTTACGCCAAACTTAATCAAGTTCAAACTTTGTGTCATGTGACCAGAGCACCTTGTTCCATTTGCTATTGGTGTCTCCCTGTTGGCTTCTTGCAAACTCCCAATGGGCTTTTTGATAGAATATCTTCAGGAAGGGAACTTCTTCTTGCTACTCTTTTATAGAGGGCATATTTATGCATGTGGATGGATGGTGTTATGAGTGCACTGCAGGAAAAAGGTCTAAATATAGTGGAAGCTAGAGCTCTTGTTGGTAATAGGAATGAGTGGACAGGTGTTGTAAAAAGATAGTGGGATGTTTAGACGTGTTGTAAGGGATGGGCAGGGCACCTGTATGATGCGACAGGGGTAAACCAGTGAAAGCTGTCGGGCCCTGCTGTTGAACAGAAGAGTGTGTTGTGTCACCCTGACCCGAGTGACATGGCTGCTTTCTTGCCATTTCATCATGAGGGACGAAAGCATGACCGACTTGGAAGCCGAGGTGCTTAACTTGTTTGGGTGTTTGGACATTTGGGTTGGCCATGGTCCGAAAGATTTTGTGTGTGTGTTTTTTGCTTTTTTTTCCCCCTTTTTATTTTCTTTGTTTTTGTGTATGTGTTTCTCTTCTTGTCGGTCACCCCTCTCGAGGCATACGGCCAGGGTAGATAGATAGATGGATAGATATGGATGCATAATACGTCTTATGCACAGATTGTCCCATATCAGCTGTGTATGCCTGGAGGTCATCCAATGTGATCATATGTCTCTTGCTTGCTTCTCTGATTAGTTTTGTACTTGTTTAGGTTGAAAGTTAATAGGGACGACCAGGTGTTGGTGGTTTTGCAGTGGTTTTATGCTCTCTCCTCAGGAGGTAGAGCGCTCGTCTTGGGATCAATGGATCCCAGTTCAAATCCCGGCTCGTCCGTGTTTCATGTCGAAGTGTCCTTGGGTAAGACACTGAACCCCTAATACCCCCAATAAGCAGGTTAGCCTCTTACATGGCTGCAATACAAGGCTGCTATTGGGAAATGTGGAGCACATTGTAAAGCGCTTTGAGAAGTCATTGACTTGAAAAGCGCTATATAAATGCAGATCATTTCATTTCATTTCTCTATTTTGCTATTTTTGCACAGTGCTTTCGGAAATGTTTAAATATTCTATAATTCTTCTTGTATCCCATTCCTACTTTGAAATTTTCCAAACGTTTATCCCTGACCTTCCTGGTGCTTTCTTTGGTTCATAATGCTGTAATTTTTTATAGTGGCCCTTTTCACAGACCTCTGAGTCCATTACAGAGCAGGTGTATTAAAACTAAGACTTAATGACACAGTATTTGTAAATGTTAGCTAAGTTAGTTAATATTGGATCATTCAGATGTCATCGGGGAACTTCTGGAGTCAGTTGGCCAAGCTCAGAAAACAAGGGACCAATATTTGTGCAACACCAACATTTTTGTTGTTGTAAATGTAATATAAAATGTTAAAATAATTTAGTTCACAATTGTGTCTCACATGTTGTTGATTCTAACATTTTCTGTTTTTTTAGCTTTAAGTTGGAAGCCTGAAATGTGGCAATATGTCAGCAAGTTATTGGGGGGCTTTACAAGGCACTGTATATCCATTCATCCAATAAATCATTCATAAATTTGTCATCTATCACTAGCAACTGCAAAAACGTCTAAAAAAACCCACATGACTAATCTTTTCGAGAATATGAAACCGGAAGGGGGGTGAACAAACGACAGCATGCGACCTTCGGCGCCTGACTCATATTAGGACATCACATTTGGACATTTTCTGACAGTGACTAGCTTATTCTAAGCAAAATTATTTCTCAGTCTGGTGAATAGTTGTGGTTTGCCACTGTTACACCATCAAGCAGAGCTTTATGATTTACTCTCATTAGTATGGTATTTTTCCGGTGAGGACAACAAAAGGTCAGAGATTTTGACGTAAACATGGCCTGCAATCAAAAACCTGCACAAAGGAATGTGTGTCGGGAGCTCAATTACTTTTCTCTGAAAGGAGTACTTTGATATTAGAGTTATTTGAAGCCAAGAGACAACATGGTCTCGGCTAAGCGTTATTTTGCAAGGTCTCAAGATTGCACAAGCCAAGAAATACGAAGGCTTCACTGCTTCCACAGGTTGGTGTACACATTGTCTTCTATTATGAGGCATTTATCGGTGAAGTAGCCAGAACGTAATATGATGTTTCTCCTCATTATTGTCGAGCATTGATTTAATCTGTAAAGTGCTGAGGTCTGTTCTTGGCAGTTTTGCAAATCAACCTTTCGGAGGATGTTTTGCTAAATACAGTATTCCACAACAAAAGACGACCATTTAGAAACACCAACATTCAGCATGTACATTTTAAAATGATTAAGATCATTTCATTTAACCTCTCAATCAGCCCTACAGCAGGAACATTTTTGTTTCAAGTACATTTGGGTGATTTTAATGCAGTTTTAGGGAGTTGGCTTCTATGTGAGTATATACAGTGGCTTGCGAAACTATTTGGCCCCCTTGAACTTTGTGACCTTTTGCCACATTTCAGACTTCAAACATCAAGATATAAAACTGTAATTTCTTGTGAAGAATCAACAATAAGACAAAATCATGAAGTGGAACACACGTTATTGGATATTTTAAACTTTTTTAATAAATACATGTTAAATGGTCTGCATTTATATAGCGCTTTTCAAGTCAATGAAGACCTCCCAAAGCCCTTTGACAATGTGCTTCACACTTACCCATTCACACACACACTCACACACCAATAGGGAGTCGGCCATGCAAGGCGCCTACCTGCTTATTGGGGACATTAAGGATTCAGTGTCTTGCCCAAGGACACTTCGACATATAACACAAAGGAGCCGGGAATCGAAGCTACGACCTCTTGCGCTCTACCTCCTTAGCTAATGTCGCCCTCAAGGGGCTGAATAATTTTGCACACCCACTTTTTCGTTTTTATTTGTTAAAAAAGTTTAAAATATCCAATAAAGTGTGTCTCACTTATTGTTGATGCTTCACAAGAAATGACACTTTTATATCTTTATGTTTGAAGTCTGAAATGTAGCAAAAGGTCACAAAGTTCAAGGGGGCCAAATAGTTTCGCAAGCCATTGTATGGTCATTTTTAAATAGATGGTTACTTTCAGAGTAACGCGCTACTTTTTAATATCAGTAACCTGGGGGGTATTTGAACTTCTTTTTAAATTAAGTAACTAGTAACTGTAACAAATTGCTGTTCTTCAGTAACACTGGTTAATTGCAACTTGCAGCACAAGAATTCCCACTGTCATTCAAGGCGAGGCGATGATTTACTATTTTTTACACAATTGCACAAGCCTGGAGTTTTTTTGGGGTGTGGGTGGGAGGTAGGAGTGCTGGGAGTCTGGACGTCGGGGAGTGAGGCTGGTCGATTAAACCTTTCTATTAAACCTTTTCACCGGCTGTTGTCCTAATCCGGAATCTTAAGTGGCCATTTGTCGTTTTAATGGTGCACCTGGGCCCCAAAGCGGCAACAGTCTGTGCCATGCGGGGAATTTTAATGTAGAATGTAAATATATCCCAGCGTGGGTCGTCGGGATCTGCAAGACCTTCACATCTGGCCTAAAATATCAGAATAATGTGCTGTTAATTATATTTTATGAATAATTCTAAACTGCTGGTCACCTTACTGTTTTTGCCTTTATCATTGTTGTGCTGCTTCCAGATGTATTCTCATATCATCATCATCATGATCACCATTGTCTCATATATTTACACATTTAACCAATCACATTTCAGCCATTACTTGTTGCCAGAGACAAAAATCTACGCACAGGCATTCACAGTCAGTTCTGCAGGACCCGGGGCATAAAGTAAGTGATGATAAGGCTGGGTGGTTTAAACAATCAGATCTAAAGTTGGCAGAGCTAGGGACTTCTAGCTGGCCTAGGGAAACATCAGCGGTTTCACAAACTATGATTGGGTAGAGGGCGGTAAAGGTAATATCACAATGAAAACGTGGAGAAAAATATTCCTGTGTCCTTTGCTTCTGTCGAACTGACATTTTCAGCCATAAATCCAATACCTCTGCTCATGCCAGAAATAAGACAAGATAGGTTTGACTTTAGCTTAAATGGCGATAGAAAACACATTTATGGAACAAAAACACACGGATAATCTGTCAAACAGAGTAATTAAAATCTTCTTAAAGGAACAAAGAAGATGGAGTTTGTGCACTAATAAAAAGTATTTGTGGTGAGTAAAATGTAGCTATTCCTAAATAAGATTGCAATTGTATGAGGTTATTGTTGATGTTTATTTTTATATGTGCCACAGCTGTAGTTGCAGTAAATTTTTATAACCATTAAATAGTTATTGAGGGTGGGATTGATTCAGACATAGTACTACTGAAGGCCTAGGTGTGGAATCCTTGGCCCACCACTGATACAGTGCATCTGTATTCACAGCGCTTCCCTTTTTTCACATTTTGTTATGTTACAGCCTCAATCCAAATTGTATTAATTTAATCTCTTATCTCAAAATTCTACACAAAATACTCCATTATGACAATGTGAAAAAGTTTTGTTTTTTTCCTTTTTTCGAATTTATTAAAAATAGAAAACTAAGAAATCACATTTACATACAGTAAGTATTCACAGCCTTATCTCATGTCCTGGTCATTCAGATCTCACACCATGCGATTTCTTTGTCTGGGGATTTGTGAAAGATTTGGTTTATGTGCCCCCTGTTCCAAGAGACGTGGAAGAGCTGAAGGCACTAATAAAAGAAGTTGTTTCATCCATTGACAATGCAATGCCAGGACATGTCAAGAAATTGACTAGCAGCTTAGTGTGTGTCTTGTGACAAATGGTGCTCACATTAAACATCTTAGACTATCCATGTACAATTTTTGATAACGAGCTTTCTGAAATTACCTGATGGGTTTTTATATCCTCAATAATTTCCGAGATATTCAATAGGCAGCGTGTTGGGGAGGCAGCGTCATGAAGAAGGATGCCTCTCGTCTCAATAAACTGGCGAGGAAAGCGAGCTCTGTTGTGGGCACAGAGCTCGACAGCCTGACAACAGTAGCCGAGAGACGGGCACTGAAAAAGCTGGGGTCAATCATGGACAATTCATCACATCCACTACACAGCATTATCTCCAGACAGAAGAGCAGCTTCAGCGACAGACTGCTGTCACTGTCTTGTACAACGGACAGACTGAAGAGATCTTTTCTTCCTCATGCCATGAGGCTCTTTAACTCCACCCGGCGGAGTAAAGGACCAGATTAAACCACACACCCTACATTGCATATTACCGTACTTTTATTGCAGTTTGTTTTTTATGTAGCACTATTTAAATACTCTATACAACGGGTTAGGGTTAGGGTTAGGGTTAGGGTTAGGGTTAGGGTCTATCTATCTATCTATCTATCTATCTATCTATCTATCTATCTATCTATCTATCTATCTATCTATCTATCTATCTATCTATCTATCTATCTAAAAATGTGCCAGAGACTTTTGGAACATTCTGTAACTAGCTTGCACAATCTCTCTTTTCAATTACATATTTTAGGGGCATTTTAACTTTTAATGGACAAGAGAGTAAATTGGGATGAGAAAACAGGAGGGAGAGCAAACAGATATCCTGGGTGACTGCTCCTTACCCTTATAATATGTTTTTTGCAAGCACCTAAAGGAATTTGGGAGTGTAATCCCCCTACGGTTATTTAAATATAGAGGCTACAGTCTTTGGTAATCGCTCTGCTTCACTTAATCTCACTCTCATCCTTCTTTTTTGAAGGTATCACCCTTCTACATCTGTCTTTCAACTTCCGGTTTCCTGACACCATCAATCGCCTAGGAGTGGAGAATAAGTGTGAATGGTTGAACATCTATGAAGATATAAGCCTGAGAGCAATAGAGGCCCTTTGATAAGTAAATCATACCTGCTCTCACATATGACATCAAACTCTCACACATGCAACACTATACTCTCATACAGAAACAGTCATACCCATGCACATACACTACTATACAAAAATGTGAGCACAGGTATGAATTAATACTCAATTACTTCTCAAATGGCCTCTCACTGAAGAGCATGAGTGCACACCCAAACACGCACATGTACAGATAAAGTAATAATAAAAAAGAGGACAATAATTCTATGAAGAAAGATCTCAAATCATAAACATTGAGCTCCCTGGAAAAAAAGAAAAAGAATGAAGACTGTGCTTCACTGATTTGAGGGAGCCAAAGGGGAAATTACAGTAATGACTGATCACAAGAATTTTGCATATACACATGCCGCTAAACTAATTAACCCCTCAATGTCACGTTGGGCACTGCCAACCTGATTTGACTTTGTGCCCGCATGTTTTCTCACATAACTTGTGTATTGTTACAGAAAAGGATGTGAATAATGGGGCTTCGGATATACCGAGACCCCACCTGGTTCGAGGAAGGGGCTTCTGGTATTAGATTTTTTTTATAAACCACACATCTTTGGAGAAAAATTAATAGCAAGAAGAGGGACCTTTCTGGTCAGAAGGCATTTGAAAGAAATGACATCCTTTTGCAAAAGAAAAGTTTGACTCGACCTGCTTTATTGATCTTTGTAGCCCAGCAGAGTTTTAGTTGAACCCTAACCCTTGCAAAGATTCCAGGAATTAAAAAAAAGCCTATTTTAGTGTCAAAATCACACAAATCATTCACAAAGGTACCTGAACCTGGACCTATCCTACCCGAACATCAGAGGAGTGCTGAATTGGAAGGTTGAGAAATAGCTGTTAAAGTACAATACAGAACTACTGACATGTGGTTCCACGGCTGGAGTTGGGCAGATGTGCTAGGTATTACCTAAAGTCAGTTAAGCTAGTGCCTTTATTGACCTAACACACTTACAACAGTCTTTAACTTAAAAAGACCAGTCTTATATATTTAAATTAGGTCAGTTAATATATGCAGAGTACTATAGATGCATATGAGGGAAAGGGACGAGAACAGTAAGTCAGCTTTCACCTTTAGTTCAGTGGTGGTTGCCGTTTGCCGTTCAGGGTAGACCCCTATCTGACAACAAAAGTGTTTTCACCTATAAACACCTAAAAATTAACACGCACCACCGCATGGATAAAACAAAAATATCCAAGACACACATAGATTTTGGCTCCAACAGAAGCTTTGGATATCATCCAAGTACCTGGGGAGTGCGCAGCCAGTTCGCACAAGATCAGATTAGGTGGACACAAATCCAAGATCGCCTGTTATCCTTGAGTCATCTAGTCGCTTTTCGCTCTGTGATGCGGGTGGTCGGATCAATGTGGTGGAGAAAGTCGGTGCCTGTGTAGCGTGCAGCAAACCCTCTCACCAAGTCCAAGCGGAATTGCCTTAACCTCTACCAGTGCCCTCTCAACTATATTCACATATTTTAGAGACTTTGTTTATTGCCTTCCAGTTATTCTGACCGCAGTTGACCAGTTCTCCAAGATAGCACATTTCATGGCCTTGTATAAGCTGCTGACTGCATGGAAGACAGCACAGCTGCTGATCAAACACATTGTTAGTAAACATGACATTTCTGTGAACGAGGCCCCTAATTTGTAAAGAGGTATGGAAATTCTGCAGGGCAAAAGCGGCTCCGGCCAGCCTGTTATCTGGCTTCCGCCCTCAGTCGAATGGCCGGAATGAGAGAATGAAACAATATCTGGAGGCAGACTTTGAGGTAGATTTTAATAAGACTTATAACCAATCAAGTAACTTTGCCACTATTGTGCTTGGCGCCCCATCCTCGGAGACATGAATTTGAGAATGTACACTTCAAACAGCCTTCAGAAGGGCATGAACCATTGTCTGCTATGAGATCCGGGTGCAGGGGTGTGCTCGATGAGAACAAAGCCTCGTGATTGAATGCACGGTGATTATTCAATAAAGCTTAATTCCGATTAACAAAAAGAGTCCTTCACTGCCTTGCCAACAGGTCTTATTTCCTCCAGAGAAGAATTGAACATGCTGTTGGCCTTTTACAGCCAAAGGACCCTCTTTCTGCAGTGGGCAAGTGCAGCCTGGCGGTGCCTATCCCTCTTCAGGCCCTTTTTTTACGTAGGGTAGGGGTTTGCATGTAACAGAGACTACTAGTTACATTTTTCAAGAATGTGTTAATCATTAATCGATTGGTAAAATACGACTCAAAGTAACTATTTAGAGAGCCAGGGCAAAATAACCTGTTATCTAAAAAGAGCTGTCATTCCTATCACAACCTAACATCCTCCTGATTGTGTCAATAAAACATCAAATTTACTTCCAAACACCAATTTATGTTTTCACAAACGTATTGTTGCTAAAATTACTCTTATTTTTCTCACATTTGTTTATTCAGTTATTCATCACATTTATCTGCAGTGAGCATATAAATTTTTTGGGGAGTCTACATAATGGGAAGATGAAATATTTTCAATAACAGCGTTTATCATCCTTTTTTGAGCCAAGGTAAACTTTTTTTCCAATATATTTCCTCAAAGCGCTCCTTCTGTTAAAAATGTTTCATCACCCAAAGAATTGTGTGGGTTGTTTATTTGGTAAATGAAATAAACGTGTTTCCATAGTGCAGTGGTTAGCACATTCGCCTAACATGGGAAAGGTGTTCAGCTCGAGACCAGGTTGAAATATATGTTGGCCCAAAAATTAAGGCGATACCAGACTGTACTTGCCCAAGAGACACTAAAGGAAATGGGACCCCTACAACCCTAGTGGTAAAGGGGTCCACCCATAGAAATATATTTGTTTTTATTCTACATAGTCTGTCTTGAGTGAGTAGATAGGTGCAACCTTGTTTTAGGTTTAGGATTGATTTATGGATTTGTGGTGTTCGAAAAACCACCTCATACTGAACACCACAAAAACAAAAAAACTCATACTGGACTTCAGGAGGAAAGGCAAGAACCCAGCACCACTCATTATAAACGGAGTCTGTGTAGAGAGAGCCCACCCCTTAAAATTCCTCGGTGTGCACATCTCCGATGACCTCTCTTAGTCTGCAAACACCAGAGCGGTGGTAGGGAAGGCCCAGCAGCGACTCCAATTTCCTGAGAGTGCTCAGGAAAAACCATCTGAAACAGTAGCTGCTGGTGTCCTACAGAGCCACAGTGGAGAGCATTCTGACATACTGTATTACAGTGTGGCATGCTGGGTGCACGGCAGCAGACAGGAAAACACTTCAGAGCGTCATCAACACAGCCCAGAGAATCGTTGGTTGCTCTCTACCCAGTCCGGAGGTCATCACCTGCTCTCGCTACCTCAGCAGAGCAGAAAACATCATCTGGGATTTTTCTCACCCCGGCCTCCACTTCTTTGACCTGCTGCCATCCGGCAGACGCTACAGGTCACACAAAACAAAAACAAACAGACTCAGAGACAGTTTCTTTCCCGGAGCCATCACCACCCTTAACACACTGCACCAAAAAACGGAAACTCTTGCAAACACACTACATCATACAGATGAAAAATTTTATCCAGGCCTATGCTTACTTTGCACAATGTTGCCTATTTTGCCCTACCGCATATTGCACTAATACGATCCCAAAACTGTATGTAAACACCCAATGTAAATATCTTCTGCTTCTACTTGCCCACACTTTCTTGTGTAAATATTGTGTGAATTATCTTTTTTTTTTATCCCCACTGTAAAATGTGTGACTGGAGTGCCACGTCCAATTTCGCTGTCACAATATGTTCAACCCATTTTGTATCAATTATAATAAAGGTTTATTCTGTTCTATTCTATAAAAGGAAATGAAATCTTTAATAAGGGAAGCAATTGACTCGGGTCATTTTTCAATTTGACCATGCGGCTTTTAAGGTTCGCTATTTAGTACGGAATTAATGTTAAATCCTTTTGTAAAATCTTATTTTGCGTCTACCTCAAACGCTTCTCCGGTCGCACCAGAACCCGACATTATCAGCTCATGTCACGCTTGAAATCTTCAAAAGCTTGCAGCCGTAGCGGCACTTTGATACGGAGATAGCAGCCAGAGCTATCCGGAGCGTGCCGGGCTTTCTTTGAACGCCGGGCCAAAGGACGCCGGACGGTCGTGAGGTGCACTGTCGCCGATTGACCTGAATTGACTCCCATGGCTGTTCTTTCCTGGTGGTGCCGCTAACGAGTGAGCAGAACGGATAATTTGCTAATGCGGGGCTGAGTCACTGGTGGTCCACCCTAGAGAGCTAATAACGAACACACTCCGGCAGCGGCTAGTGTCGGCCTCTGGACCAGAACAAATCATCGGTTAAGAGCTTATCTTTTTCTATCAAGCATTTATGCGTATAGCAAATAACTGGTGGTGTGTTCGGGGCTATGTGCCTTTTTGGACGGTAGATACTTGAGAGAGTGGATTCAGTTTTTGTCTTCCCTTCAGGATAATCCAGTAATTGTGCCTGCTGATAGTGTGGTGTAGAAGTAAGATCTTAGGCCCAAGCCCAGCCCGAGACCCGACCTGGAATTCGGGTCTCTCTCACTTTCGGCCAAAAACACCCCTCATCCTCCTTTCTCCTCACAGAATTCGGGTCAGGCTGGACTCTTAGGCCCGATCTTACCTCTAGTGTGGAGGTTAATTATGGTCTCTTGATTGTTGTCTCTGGTAATCTATTTTTGATGATATCATAGGTCCTTGATCCCTTAACCAGCTGTGTTGTCAGGGAACCACTTTGTGTGGTGTGTCATGGCCACGTACACCCTGGTGGGACCCATTCGTCTCCAGGCAGTTTTTTTCAGGTAGGGGTATGCTCCCACACATGAAAACTGTACTAATTCCCATCGATATAATTAACATGAGAAGCCCTCCTGACATAGCATATCCATCTATCTATCTATCTATCTATCTATCTATCTATCTATCTATCTATCTATCTATCTATCTATCTATCTATCTATCTATCTATCTATCTATCTATCTATCTATCTATCTATCTATCTATCTATCTATCTATCTATCTATCTATCTATCTATCTATCTATCTATCTATCTATCTATCTATCCATCCTATCCAAATTTAAGTTGTTACAAACAATCAGCACATTTCGAAAGATTAAAAACAAATTATCCTGATTTTTGGCGTCGTTTTAAACACTTTGATATTTTCCATGTGGGTTTAGTTTTGTAAATTTTGACCCAAATTATTTGGAATGTTTAAAACTGAGTACTCAATCGTGTAGTAAAAATCAAACTGCAAAACTTTATTAAACAAACTAGCCAATAATTGGGGTTTAAAACAACCCCCCCTTTTTTTCAGACAAAATAACCAATTTTGTAGGTATTATTGACCCATCGGTTATTTGAGAGTAGTCATCCTGAATTATTTGGATTATTGTATTTTGTTATTGATACTGGACACCTGGTGACATGGCAAATGGGTGGTTAGCGCGCACAGTGCTGAGGTCCAGGGTTCGAATCCAGTTACGCCAGCCTCCCTGTGTGGAGTTTGCATGTTCTCCCCGTGCCTGGGTGTGTTCCCTCCGGGCACTCCGGTTTCTTCCCACATTCCGAAAACATATACAGGGAGTGCAGAATTATTAGGCAAGTTGTATTTTTGAGGATTAATTTTATTATTGATCAACAACCATGTTCTTAATGAACCCAAAAGTCTCATTAATATCAAAGCTGAATATTTTGGAAGTTGGAGTGGGGCTTTTTTAGTTTTAGCTATTTTAGGAGGATATCTGTGTGTGCAGGTGACTATTACTGTGCATAATTATTAGGCAACTTAACAAAAAACAAATGTATACCCATTTCAATTATTTATTTTCATCAGGGAAACCAATATAACAGCTCAACATTCACAAATATACATTTCTGACATTCAAAAACAAAACAAAAACCACCTTTCTTTGCAAGGACACTCAAAAGCCTGCCATCCATGGATTCAGTCAGTGCTTTGATCTGTTCACGATCAACATTGCGTGCAGCAGCAACCACAGCCTCCCAGACACTGTTCAGAGAGGTGTACTGTTTTCCCTCCTTGTAAATCTCACATTTGATGAGGGACCACAGGTTCTCTATGGGGTTCAGATCAGGTGAACAAGGAGGCCATGTCATTAGTTTTTCTTCTTTTAGACCCTTTCTTGCCAGCCACGCTGTGGAGTACTTGGATGCGTGTGATGGAGCGTTGTCCTGCATGAAAATCATGTTTTTCTTGAAGGATGCGGACTTCTTCCTGTACCACTGCTTGAAGAAGGTGTCTTCCAGAAACTGGCAGTAGGACTGGGAGTTGAGCTTGAGTCCATCCTCAACCCGAAAAGGCCCCACAAGCTCATCTTTGATGATACCAGCCCATACCAGTACCCCACCTCCACCTTGCTGGCGTCTGAGGCGGACTGGAGCTCTCTGCCCTTTACCGATCCAGCCACGGGCCCATCCATCTGGCTCATCAAGACTCACTCTCATTTCATCAGTCCATAAAACCTTAGAAAAATCCGTCTTGAGATTTTTCTTGGCCCAGTCTTGACGTTTCAGCTTGTGTGTCTTGTTCAGTGGTGGTCGTTTTTCAGCCTTTCTTACCTTGGCCATGTCTCTGAGTATTGCACACCTTGTGCTTTTGGGCACTCCAGTGATGTTGCAGCTCTGAAATATGGCAAAACTGGTGGCAAATGGCATCTTGGCAGCTGTACGCTTGACTTTTCTCAGTTCACGGGCAGTTATTTTGCACCTTGGTTTTTCTACACGCTTCTTGCGACCCTGTTGACTATTTTGAATGTAACGCTTGATTGTTCGATGATCACACTTCAGAAGCTTGGCAATTTTAAGAGTGCTGCATCCCTCTGCAAGATATCTCACTATTTTTGACTTTTCAGAGCCTGTCAAGTCCCTCTTCTGACCCATTTTGCCAAAGGAAAGGAAGTTGCCTAATAATTATGCACACCTGATATAGGGTGTTGATGTCATTAGACCACACCCCTTCTCATTACAGAGATGCACATCACCTGATATGCTTAATTGGTAGTAGGCTTTCGAGCCTATACAGCTTGGAGTAAGACAACATGCATAGAGAGGATGATGTGGTCAAAATACTCATTTGCCTAATAATTCTGCACTCCCTGTAGGTTAATTGGCCAATTCAAATTGTCCCTAGGTGTAAATGTTTGAGTGAGTTGTCTCTATGTGCTCTATGAGCTCTGCGATTGGCTGGCAACAAGTTAAGGGTATCCCCTGCCTACTCCCTGAAGATGGCTGGGATGGGCTCTGGCACCACCACGACCCGAGTGAAGATAAACGGTGCAGATAATGGATGGATGGATTGGACACCTGTAAAGGAGACTGCATAGGATGCCA
Organism: Urocampus carinirostris; assembly: GCF_059441175.1. NCBI lineage: Eukaryota > Metazoa > Chordata > Actinopteri > Syngnathiformes > Syngnathidae > Urocampus > Urocampus carinirostris. The sequence continues at coordinate 6,858,177 of NC_142367.1, read as the reverse complement.
ATTCATTATTTTGACGATTATTCCGCACTGTTGTTAATAATTTTAACTATTACGAACTGTTAGCATCATTGTAGCTATCGTGCAATCCTGTTTCTGTTCTTTGAATTCTATACTCTTTAAGGCAGATCTGCTTGTGTAATGCTTTTGTAATTTAATTTAAAGAAAGGACTCAGAGGAGGGCCTTCCGAGTAGGTTTAAGTATCATATCAGAAGTTTGGGCCCCCTGTTCTCCTTGCAAGTTCAACATCTATCATCATCTTCTCTCCTTATTTTCAGTTCCTACTACACCTTAATCATATGACCTTCATACATTTAATTTTTAAAATCCCCTATACAGAGAATCACTGCGCTGGGATGTAATCTGAATTATTCCGAATTTTTATTTTTTTTAGGAGAGTAACTAGCACATACAAAAATATCTTTCTGACCAGTTCAGTTATTGTCCTTTCTTAGGGCGAATTAGCTGTGGTGAGTTCAGGCTCAGGCAGCACGGCGGCACAGTGGTTAGCGCATGTGCGGCACAGCTCATGTCTTGGGAACCTCCTGAGTAGGTTCAAATCCAGCTCCAGAGAGTTTGTTTGTTCCCCCCGTGCTTGTGTGGGTTTCCTCCGGGCACTCCGGTTTTCTCCCACGTTCCAAAAACATGCATTTCAGGTGAATTGGCCGGTCCAAATTGTCCCTAAGTGTGAATGAGCGAGTGAATTGTCTGTCCCCGTGTGCCCTGCGATTGGCAGGCAACCAGTTCAGGGTGTGCCCTGCCCACTGCCCGATGATTGCTGGGATGGGCTCCAGCACCCCCGCGACCCAACTGAGGATAAGCGGTGTGGCTAATGAGATGAGAGATGAAATGAGTTCAGGCTCCTGTGCTTAGAATAGAATAGAATAGAATATACCTTTATTGTCATTGTTACAAAATGGGTTGAACATATTGTGACAACAAAATTGGACGTGGCACTCCAGGTTCACATTTAACAGTGAGGATAATAGAAAACAAAGAAGATAAAGGTTATAATTTACACAAGTCTGATGTGCGCACATTGGTGAGTTCAGGATCTTTGATTGTCTTCTACCCAGCAAAAAAAGGGTAGCTGCATCCAAGATCCTCATATTTTACTTTGTCAGATTGTTTCAAGGCCCTCTTATCCTAAATCTGTACAGTATGTAATGATGCATTCAGTGTATTTTAATTGTACGCTATCGAGCTAGAGAGTGATGGTGTTTTTAAGACCTTTAAGTATTCCTCTCCAGTAAGTATTCAGTGGGCCATTTAGTACACACTTATGATCCTTTATCGGGAAAGTAAATAGTGTTGCCTTCACGGCCAACCTAGTGCCTTTTATCTTGAACAGAGGGGGTGAGTTGTTCAGAACCTTCCGACTGTCCGGTGAGTGAATGATGATATGTTCAGGGCCCACTTATTGTCCTCAACCTGACTTGGATTTAATGGTGCATTCAAGGCCTTGAATCTATCTGACATGTGAGTGGCCGAGCGTTCAGGTTGCACTTACAGTCACACACCCAACATAAAAGGAATGAAAGACGTCAGGAGATAATATTTGAGACTGTTGGCTCTAACAGCTCGCTCATGCTGGATTTGTCTCCCAGTCTCAGAATTCACTTGCGAGCCAATAACATGCCTGTCATCCGTCAATCAAACGGCCCACTGGGGCATTGACTTTTACCAGGATTCGTACATATTTTTCATGGCTAAATTCAAGCACTTTTTAATTTCTGTCAAATCCAATTTTCTCCAGTACCCTTAACTCATTCAATGCCAGACATAAGTATGTTTCCAGCTTTTTCTATTGTGGAGTAAACGACACGTTTACAAGTAAACTTCAGAAAAAAAATTGATTTTTGTGAAAGGATGCATTTCAAGCAGAACTTTTACTTCAGTGCTTTTTTTTTCATTTTAAATACCTTCAATATCTAAACCATGCTTTCCGTAAACACAAGGGCCCTTTGCTTACAAAGTAACATTTCAATGTAAAACACTTAACTTAGGCATGAAAGATGCATGAACTCTTCAAGAACTTTTCAGCGTTCAATGTTTCCAGTGACGTATTCATACGATTTTGGTGACCTTGAATATCGCGTTACCGCGCATGTGCAAGAGACTGGCATCTTTTTAGAAATAAAAAAAAAGCTTGAAGCTTCAACTGTCTGTACTTATTCTATCTTTGCTACCCTGACCACACCTGTTCACTACGCCTATGCTCGCCATACGGAGCCGCGCACACACTTCAATCGCTGGATACAGGAAGCAAAACTAGGAAGTGATGGCGTTCTTGATGTTTGGAGATAGATTTGATCAAAACTACTCCTGCCATCTAATGCTCATCTTTCATACTGAAACCATTTCCAGAGGCTTGATATTTACTCATGAGCTACGCCAAACCTTTTATGTTGTTTTTTTTTTTAAATAAAACAAAAAGACCAATGACTAAAATAAAGTCGCTATCTTGCAGCTTGCACATACTTTGTGCTTATTTGACATGTTACTATCGATCTTTTTCTGTCAATGGGTTGGTTTAAACAGACATCAATTCTGGCGTTCTACCTCAACAATGCATGCAAAGCTTGGCGACGTCACCCTTAATTACAAACAGTGAGAGTAATATATATCAGTGATTTACATATGTAATTTTTAATCTTGTGTGTGCATTTATCAGGAAATACGATTTTAAAATTTCAAGTAAACTTTGAAGATATTTGTGAATCTGATGGAAGAAGTAGGATGTAACATTTTCAGTTGCAGGAAGTTCTTCCTATTACAATTTAGCTCTGGGAAACACTACCCTAATGTTTTACATGGCTCATTATAAATGTTCATAAGTGATACATAATCCTTGCACTAATACATTTTATTGTGCTCAGTTTATGCCTAGCACGTAGCAAACGGTTAGCAAAAAAAAAAAAAGTCATAGTTAAGCTAATCATCTCCGTAAATCACCTTTCATATGTCATACGGTATGAAAGCACTGACTCTCCTATTGTGAAGGGCTTCATCTCACACATTGCAGCATGCTGTGCGTGGATTTGTTCCACGTTTTACCCGCTGTTTGAATTTTCCGTTTTCCAGCCAGCCTTCATTAAAACGGCACCCTCTCGACATCTTGGTCTTATTATATGTACCTGTCCTCATTTTGGGGTTTTACATGACCACCACATACAAACTGATACCAGATGTTGTTAATCACGAGGGAAAAGAAACGCAATGGCAAAGCAAAGCCTCCAAGGGGCATTATTGGCGTCATTTTAAGCAGACTTGTATTTTTTTCATTGTTTAATGCGTGAAGAAACATGGCAAAAATTCCACGCATTTACAAGCACTTCATCCAAAAAAATTCAAGCACTTTTTAAACCTTGAAAACACAACAATAAAATTCAAGCATTCTCAAGGATTTTAGGGACGCGTACACACCCTGATTTTCTGAAAGGGGAGTTTTTCTAGATGGACCTACTGTGTGTTATTGATGGACAAAACCGACCTGGAAATTTTCCATCAGGCATATCAGAAAGATATGTGCTGGCTACTCAACCACTGCGAGGTACAATGTTGCGATAAGATGTGCAACATTGTTGTGCTACGTCGTTACTGTCACCTTACATTGCAAATGTAGCTCAATGTCATCATAAGGCATTGTAGCATTGGCATTACATGTCATCGTAGATCGTCATCAAAACACAATGACGTACTACAGGCAGTGTTGGCTGTGTAACTGAAAAATAGTCATTGGTTTCAGTTATTTCATTTATAAAGTGAAGGGTTGTTCAAACCTCACTTTGTGGTTGCTGTTAAAAACGTCATATTGGAATATAATATTGTGAATGTGCTTAATTGCTGTTGAGATTGTCATGATTGTTTTCTGTTATTAGTGTCAATAAATTTGTTCAAACCATCATAAAAAAAAATTAAGTTAGTTCAAAGTTCATGAATCCCTTGACAATCGTGGTCTTTGGGGCACTGCCTAATTTTCATTACTATTAGTCTCTCCCCCACCACCAGCAAAGAAAATGCATAATTAAGAAGGGAAAAAAACATGTATAAGTCGCATTTAGAGTTTAAGTCCCATTTTGGGGGAAAATGTATTTAGTCATTATAAGCCGACACCAAAAAATACATGTCAATTTGAAAGGCAATTTAAAATTCAAATAATCCCTTAACCACTAGGGTCCTACAGGTAAAATTTTCTGTAGCGTGTCTCTGACAAATATAGCCTGGTGGCGTCCATACCTCTCCAGGCCAACAGATGTTTCCACCAGCTCTCAAACTAGGGACCTCTCGAATGTTAGGCAAATGTGCTAACCACTGCACTACAGAAACACGGATATACAGTACAAGCGATAAAAAGTTAAAACTCAATGATATAATAATATGTTACTTTCACATATACGTTTTAGCGGAGTATAAGTTGCATCCTTGGTTAAACTGAAAAAAAAAACTGTGATTCATGGTCCAGAAAATATGATACTTCCTGTGGTGTTTTGGCAAGTCCACTATGGTGGCGCCCAACCCTCTACAGGCTGTTATCTGGGTTGCTCCACAACATACAACAGATATTATTGGTTTCCATGGATATTAGCTGCCTATGATCTGGCTCAGATACAGCACCTTTTTCAATACAGAGACTCTGAGAGTAACTATCTAGTAGCAAATTACTGTAGGTACTGACATAGAAGCCAACCCCTTGAAAACGCTACCGTATTTTTACCTGTGTTAAAAGGCACACTCTGTAGCTGGTTCTATTTCTGTATTCATCAACAGATACGGCACACCGGCTCCTTGTTGCCGCACAACTGCCTAACAACCACAAAGAGAAGCATAAAAGTGTGCGTATTGGTTGTGGTTCATTTAGGTATTGATTACAAAGTAAAACACACAGATACAAATGTGTCAGAGTTTATTTTTCAGCTTCCTCCAACTTGCAAATCTATCATTTATTTGTCTTCAATTCCATCGTGGCTGCTTGGTTTCCATGTCCTTCCACGTAGCTTGAAAATCAACACACCACGGCGGGAAAATACTCTGTAAGCATTTAGGGAGGGAAATGGGAAAGTGAAGTTTTGGATTTAATTCATATTTGGGCGGACCACTCTTTTCAGTCTCCGGTAGCACGTTAATTTTATAATTGCTAAATGCACTACAGGATTAGCATCCATGGGAACTTCCGCTAACAATGAATGCATTGCGTGTGACGGCACATGTCCTCTTCCGCCCAAGCAGGATATGATGGCAATCAAACAAGAGATGACTAAAGGTCACAGGAGACGCATACATGTCACATTTAGTTGGAAATGTGAACGATCTCACAAAAACAAGATTTCACACAAAAATGTTGGCCAAAGCTCGAACCTGGGACCTCCCGTTCCTCAGGAGCTGGCGTTCAAACCTATGGCCATCGAGTTAGTCTCCTTCCATCGCTCCACATGAGAGACAGGGTGCACTGCTTAAAAGGGTGGGCCCTACATTTCGAATGAAATCTCAGACTTTTGTGTGTCTCATGGGCGTGAAATTATGGTGCGTGATAAAAGAAGTAGAAAAAAAACTTGTACACAAACCGGGGAAGCAGAAAACTATTCCTATTTATTGGTATGTGCAATTTGAGAGCTTGCAAACCAACACCTGGCAGAAACACTCCATATCAATTTCGTCTCTGGGCTTCAAACCACTCAAATATTTTCTTCTCCATTTCTTGGTATTGTCCGAGACGTTTTTTCCTTTTGGCATGATGTATAGCAAAAAATTATTTTACAAATAAAAAGACCGAAATTCGGTAATTTCAGTGCTCTCATATGCTCCCTTGAATTCCTATTGGTGTAATATTTCTGTAAAACCCATTTTTGTGTTGCCTAGCTTTTCCTACCGGCGCCGCACAACCAAATATGCGCATATATACTGACCCCATTTTCTCAGTATTTTATTCTTAGTTGCAAATTCAGCTTGGATACAAGTTTATACGGTAAGGGGGAATATCTCCATTAGAAGGAATTTGGGCTTCTCATACTCTGTGCTTGAGACGACTCCGCCACGACTGTATTTATTTTGTTGGAGGATCGAGTCTTGTATGTGACAACGCGAGCGATGCAGGAGTATTCAGCAATCTGCATTATTTAGGAGCAGAATATTGCAGTAACACACCATGTAGTAACTACAGTAGTGATACGATAAAGCATTACAATAGTCGTGACTGAGTGTAAAGTAAGCTACTCTTAGTTATTGTGTATTCCCCAGACTCCTATGTCATAAACTAACTTGCTATAAAATTTACTTGTTTAATCTGTTTTTCTATTTTAATACACAAGTAATCATTCACACACACACACAGACACACACACACACGAACACACATACACACACACACACACACGTCTATAGCCTCACTCAAAGATCCACGCATTTTAGTATTTTTCCATTGTATGTAATGCGCATGCGTGACATTTCAATAAATACGCGCTACTGACCGGAAGTTGTTAGAAAGATCCGGACAGCCAAACGTGCTAAGTTGCCTCTCGCTGACGAATCTTTTTCCTACTGCAGTAGCAAAAACTACATTTTATTTTGGACCCGACATTGAGAAAAGCACGCAACGTAAAATGTTAGTCCCAACACAGACTACAGGTGGCTAGTACTACCGATGTTTTACTGTCATCCTTAGTGCAACTAATTCGATTGCAATTCTGCTGACTTACTTAGTTGTTTTCAACCTGCTTTTACCCTTAACTCACACACGAACCTCACCGCTAATTCGCTGTCACATACAGAAGCACACAAGCAGTCAACTGTCTCATCGGTCCCAAACACAATTAAGAAAGAATTACCTGCATGAAGTTCAGTGGCAGGGTTGTTTGCGACGGCCCATACAGCGTAAACATTCAATTAAAAGGTCATTGCCGTAAAGTAGATTGGCACAGCGCTTCGCAGGACACTTTCCTAATAAGTCACAAGCTGACGGACACATTACCGACTTTGAATGCGCTACTTCCTGCGAAGATGCGGGGTGGTGAGATAAGTTTGTCAAAATGATGGAAAATGTGCAAGAAATCCAAATAATATTCACTCGTCTGCGTAGTAACTGATACGTTTATTCTGTTTTTAAAATTGAACACCAGCAAAGGAGATTTCAAAGGACGGCAGTTTGTAATTTTGACCATCATTGCGCACTGTTGTTAGTTGTTTCGACTATCACATCATTGTCACTACTCGCCAATCGTGTTGCCGTTCTTTGAATTACACCTTTTAAAGCTGCTCTGTATTTTTAATGTTGAAAGTTTAATAAAAAGTGGATACTCGAGGAGGCACACCAGAAGCAGGAATTGGAATTATTTTATTTATTGGCCTCTTACCCTGTTCCACATTGCAAGTTCAAAATCCATTTGTCTTCTCTCCTTATTTTGAGTGTCTAATAAAGTTCTAAAGTTTAAACTTAACAACTATCGTAGAAGCTTGTGTATAACGTGCACCTTAACTTTGAGTTCAATTTTGGGTGGCAAAAATGGTGGCAAAAATTGTGCGTTATACAACAATAAATACAGTATGCTGTCTCCATCTCCCTGCAAAAATCCCTGTCTCATCCGCAACAGCAAAACACATATGCTAGGATGCTGTTTGTGGACTTTAGCTCAGCCTTTAAGACAGTCATCCTTGGCAAGCTAGCGCTTAAGCTACATGTGAGGGCTTTGCCTGCGTCATTGTGCCACTGGATTAGAGAATTTCACATCAACAGGTCTCAGGTAGTGAGAATAGGGAAAAAGACATCATTACCCCTGCTCCTCAGCACGGGCACACGGCAGGGATGCGTGCTCATCCCAGCCCTCTTCACCCCATTTACTTACAACTTTGGCCCCATTTTCACCCCATTTACTAACAGGATTACAGAGGTGGGTCTTATCCTAGGCAACAATGAGACCCAATATAGAGAGGAGATACAACAGCTCTTACGGTGGTGTTTAGCAAACAAACTGATGCTGAACACTGAGAATACCAAGGAGGCCATTGTGGATTTTATGAGGTCCAGAAAGATTGATCTTCTGGATGGAGATTTGGTGGAGCGTGTGGACAGCATCAAGGGTCTGGGCCTCCCCATCACACCAGACCTCTCTTGATCTACCAACACTTGCCGCCTGGTGAAAAAGTCTCAGCTAATAATCTTTTTCTGCTCTTCAACTTGTACAGAGCAACAATCGAGAACATCCTATGCCTCAACGCAATCGTGTAGTATGGCAGCTGCCAGCCTCTCCCTGACTTGTAATCCATATATACGGGGTGAGTCATGAAGAGAGCAAAGACCATTGCCATGGATCTCAGCCACTCAGGCCACTGTTTTTACTGCTTCTGTCAGAAAGGGCTACAGGAACATCCGCCCCACCACAAACAGACTAAGAGACAGTTTTCATCCCAGAGCACCCCTGCGACTCTACTGAGGATAACCGTTGCAGAAAATGGTTAGATGGATGGATATCCTGTTTTGAACTTCCTTTGTAAATACCTTACACCGGGTTGAAAATAAAATTTAATTGGCATTTTATGTAAATGATAATAAAGACAATCTTTCAGCCAAAAATAAGAAAGGTGATTAACGGAGATGACTAGCTTAACTATGATTTTTTTTTTTTTTTGCTAACCGTTTGCTACATGCTAGGCATAAACAGAGCACAATGAAATGTCTTAGTGCAAGGATTACTACTTTTTTTTTCTTTCCATGCGGCCACTCACAGGCCAGTACCGGTCTGCAGTCCAGTGGTTTGCTGACCACTGCTTAAAACTATGATGATGACATAGATGTGTCCACGATCCGCACAGCATCCAAATCATCATCTCCCCAACGCCGCCATCAATAACGGTTAATGCACGCTGGAATGGCTACCGGGCTTCAATTAAGGCCAGCATGCCGCTAATTGACTTCCTGTCTCCTCTGGAGTCTTCACCTTGAGCGTCGCGAGACACGAAAGGCGAGCAAGAGCCCGGCGAGGCCAACAGGACTTTCATCTCCATCTATCGCCGCTCATCCCGATCAACGGGCGCGGCCGTCCCAGCGTGTTAGCGTGACGCTACGTCACGCTAATGGGCTGAATGCATTTATGAAGACGCACCGTGGCTCCTTCTCATCCAGCTCAGCTCCATCCTTATATTCTCACTCTTGTTTCTAGGAAGATGTGACATGCTTTAATGTGAAAGCTACGAGAAAGGCAGGAGGAAGCTCTAGCCAAGTTTTTTAATGACAAACAGACTTGAGAACAACAGGTTCCGTAAACCTTATTAATGGCCAAATCAAAGCACTCCCCAAGAACTTTATAAGCAATTTTTGTGTTGATGAAATTCCGTGTGAATCATGTATTTTGCAGATCCACAGGTAATTCTGTGCTTTACAATAGGGATTCTTCTGTGTGCATTTATCGGGACATATTATTTTTAGACCTTTAGTAAATTGCAAATATATTTGTGGATCTCAGCAGCACACGTGTAATTATTTTGGAAACAAATACAGTAAATAGCGAAAGTATTGCTACCCAGAGAACTTTTGCCACAGTTCATCTTTCAAACTTAAAGCTAAAAAGCTGAAAATATTTTCTAAGAATCATCATCATGTGAGACTCAATTTTGAAGTGAACCAGATTATTTGAACCTTTTATATTACATTAACAAAAAAAATATGCCCCCCTGTTCTCTCAGCTCAGCCAACTGACTCCAGAAGTTCTCTGATGACTTCTGAATAATCCGATGTCGTCCTAAATGACTAACAATAACAGACGGAGAGTCATTAAGTTTTAGTTTAAATGCACCTGCCCTGTGATGGGCAGAGTTCTAGGAAAGCAGACACCGGAGAACAGAGAGCATAATAAAGACCTGGATAACGTTATGGAAAAGTGAAAAGCAGGAATGAGAGTCAAGGAGATTCCGCAACATTTACACATCTCCCAGAGCACTGTACAAGCAAACATTTAAAAAATAGAGTGAGCAGAAAATTCCTGAAAATCTACCAAGATGTGGTCGTTTTTCTAAACTGTTGGCCCAAACGAAGCAAAAAATAAGCAGAGACGCAACCAAAAGGTAAAGCGCTCGTCTCGGGATCAAGAGGGCACAGCTTTGATGCCCGGCTCCTCCGTGTTAATTGTCGAAGTGTCCTTGGGTAAGACGCTGAACCCCTAATGCCCCTGATAGCAGGTAGTTGCCTTGCCTGGCTGACGCTGCTATCGGTTAGTTAGTGTGTAAAAGGGAAACGTGTGAAGCACATTGTAAAGCGCTTTGGGAGGTCTTCCTTGACTTGAAAAGTGCTATATAAATGCTGACCATTTACATTTATTAACATTTACATAAAAGATCCATGATCAGACAGGATGACCTGCAGGGATAGACTTCTGGGGTGGGACAATCTGTGCATAAGAAAAAAAGCAGTTTTACGCTGCATAGATTTGCCCTTTATAGAAGAGGGGCAAGAAGAAAGCAATTTCTGAAAGAATAACATAAAATGACCTCTTTGGCTTCTGCAAGAATCCACATGGTAGATGCAAATAACAAGTGTAATAAGGTGCTCTGGTCAGATGAGCCCAAAATTGAAATTTTTGGGCTTAATGCAAGGTGTTACGTTTGGGGTAAGAGTAACTCTTCACATCACCCTAAAAACTGTCAATCATGTTGGCGGCAGCACCATGCTCCGGGCTTGCCTTTATTCAGCAGGGACTGGGAAGATCGTTAGAGTTGATGGAAAGATGGATAGAGACAAATAAAGGGTGATTCTGTTGGATTCTGCTATACACCTGAGAATGGAAAACAAGTTCAACCTCCAATAGGACAACGACCCTAAACATTAAATAAAATCTACGAGCCAAAAGTCCAGACATCAGTCCTAGGGAGCAGGGGTCTCCAACGTAATGCCCGTGTAACTGTTATGAAAATAGCTAAATACCGGGGTCATTGTGATTTTCCAGTAGTCTTTTTTTTGTGTTGTCGACTTAGTCTATTGAATCCATATTCCAAAAAATTAACCTAGTAAGAGCAAAGTAACAACCTAGTAATAATATTTTATTATTATTAGGTTATTTTAGAAATGCATGTCAAACTGATTGCCCCTTGCGCTAATTAGTAACAAAACTTAACTCTCAGTTTCCCAGCAAAGATCTGAAAAATGCTGCGCACAAAAAATAACCATCAAAACTAAATGAACTTGAGCGGTTTTTAAGGAAGAATGGGCAAATATTCATGTTTCAAGGTGTGCAAAACTTATAGAGGCGCACCCAAAGAGAGTTGTGGCTGTGACCGGAGGAAATTAAGATTGCACAACGTATTCATTCAAAGACGGCCAATATTTTTGCAAGGCCTATTCTTTTTCATCTTTTAGCACAATATAAAATATTGAACAAATATTGTTTCTTTTCACAATTGTGTCTCTCATGTGGTCGAATCTTGAAAAATATTTTGGTTTTAAGCCTAAAATATGGCAATATGTCAAAAAAAATCTCAAGGGGCCAATAGTTTTGCAAAGCATTGTAACTGAATAACCCTCTTGTCCTTGGAAGCCTTAAACTCCACTGTACTATTAAATAATTCCAGTCATGTCATTATTATCAAGCCATTCAAACCTTAATAATTCCACCAACCGTCCTTGTGTTAAGTCCTATAACTTATCCTGTGTAATGATTATAAAAAAAAAATGATTGGAAAGAAAAATCCAATAACGTGCTTGCTGCAGACATTGTGTGACCCCCCATCCCATAAAATTCACCCGCGCCCGAGCACTGTATTGCGTCTCCAGAGGTCTTCTAGGTCGCATTGTGACTGGCAGCTGATGAGCGGTGTTTTTCTCCACTGTGCGATTCAGCGTGTCCGTGTGTAAAATTTTCTTTCTGAACTGCTATGTCACGCATTGCCAAGTTTTGTGCTGTGTGCATGTGGTTGTGTGCGTGCACATGTTCGTGTATGTGTGCGATCAGACGCGGTTGTTCCAGCACAGTGGGTCGCTGACAAGCTAGCCAGCTAGCGGCTGCTCTACATCTTCAATTCAAGTCCAATCATCTGGACGTTCCATTGTTGCCTGCATCGATCCTGCCCAAAGATCCACACTGCACCATGTGATGCCATTAAGATTTGTGCTGCTAAGCTTTTTCTCGACAACAAAGACTTTGTGCTGAAAATGGGAAAAGTGACCAGCAGGAATCAGTCACTGCCGTACAATGCAACACTGCAATATTTCATTGGGATCGATGTCGGGTTCTCCAAATCAAAGAAGTCGCAAGATTTCAGTCGGAAATTCTGGAACTATACTTTGGTTATCGCTGGTTCACTGCTTCGCATATTGTAAATTGAATTGTCTTTGTTGTCATACATATCAACGTATTATGCATTTTTTCTGCAGACAGCACAGAGAAAATGCTATCCAGGAGCAGGTTAGGGATGACTTTATGTTTTGGGTGGGTGTGACTGTCTGCGTGCGTAAATGCGATGGTTTATGCCTCCAGTCAAACACAAATCAATGTGTTCACCCAAGACAAACTGGGGAGCAAGGCGACAGTTAGTGGCTTTTTGAAGCTTGTTACATTAAAAATAAATTAACAATTATATATGACTTCCAGGAAAGTCAGTAGAAATGGTGATCACTAGCGGGAGCTCCAGTAGTGAGAAAACCAGATCCGAACCACCAGACCACTACAAATGGATAGCAAAGGAAAGATATTTGAATTTGTCATCATCACACTATTTCTACTCACGGTGCCATGTTGTACAACGTGGTTATTATAAAAGTTCTGCCAAACAACATTCTATAATGTGGTACTGTAAGTAAAAATAGTGTGATGTTCTGTGTAATACTAGGATACCAAAATCATGGCTCACTGTCACTTAACCACCTGGGTTGAAGGGGCACCACTTCTTGCAGCAGCCATCATTCTCCAGGCCGTTATTTGGGTAGGGGTTTGCTCCCCCACACGAAACAGAAATACTACTACAGAACTACTACAACCGAAATACTACAAAAATAAAACTTCGGTAATATTACAAAAATACTAAAGAAATACTCCAAAATACTACTATGAAAATACCAAAAAATACTACCAAAAATATACAAAAATTCTTTAAAAAATACAGTAATACTATCATACAAAAATACTACTACAGAAATATTACAACAGAAATACTCAAAAAATACAACAGATTTACTACAGTAGTCCTACAATGGAAATACGTTGAAAATTCCATCTACAGAAATACTGCAAAAATTACTACAGTAATACCATCTAATCTAAACTAAAAATAATTCTAAAAGAATATTACTACAGAAATACTACAAAAAGACTCCTACAAAAATTGTATGACAGGAAAAACTACAACTACAGTATTAAATCAAAACCAATACACATTTACAACAAAAATTATACTATGTGCATATTACAAAAATACAACGGAAAAACTTTAAAAACTATACTTTGGAATAAGTACACAAAAAGTTCTATTGCAGAAATACTGCATACTACAAAAATGAAACTAAATTATTACTACAAAACTAAACTATCAAATGTAGTGCTTAAAACAGGGACCTTGTACTTCATCTTGCTTTATTTTGGGTGTTTCAAAACGAATTTCATTAAACTAATCTACTTTTAAAAAAAATATAAAGAAACGTAACACGTATATGTTGGGATCTGCAACCTCAGTGGAAATGTTTAAATTTAAGCTTAAAACACACTTCTACTCTACCATATGAATAACCTATACTTTTTGTGGACAATATATCTGTATTATTTGTAATTGCAACATCCTTTGCTGTCTGGTAATCCTGGTAATCCAAGGCCCCATTTTTTAAAACCAATGCTGCCCGCAACTCCAAACGGTTGCCCACCCCTCCTATAAGGCCAAAGTCTCTGGCACATACCGTACTCAATATCATAGAAGACGATGAACTTCTGCCAGCGCAGTTCTTCTACCAGTGTCAGCATGACATCATTGAGGCGGACGGGTGGTCGGGCCGCCAGGGTGTACCCGCGACCGCCAGGACTCGGGTTGAGCTGGCAGGCGGTTCGAGGGGAACCCCCTCCATTCCTTTGGATGTAAAGGTGCGGGATGTGCATGGCGTCCGTCAGGGACTGCAAGGCACTGGCCGAGGCACAGCCTGTCGACGTCACCAGAGCAAGGATGCCTTGGTTCATAAGCTCGCACGCTGCAGGTTGGGACAAACACAAAGAAGTTGCGTTAAAAACCACAGAAACAGTGGACACGACATAATGGTATGACACTTAGTTGCAAATACTAGGGGTGGGTGATCCTGGAAATTTTGGGATTGAATCGAAGTAAAGACAGGGTAGTATCGATCGACAAGAACATAGCAGTGAAATCAAAGATCTGACTCAAGCAGGCACTGGTAACTTCCATCTTCCTCTATGCTCCGTCAAAAATGTTGGTGTATTATTTAATCCTAATCTTTCATTTTAGTTCAATGTGAATTTTTTTTTTACTAGTATTACATACCTTTCTTACCCCTTAAAGATTGCCAAGATGTACCCGATTCTGTGGAAATCAGATGCTCAGATTATAATACATGTTTTATTACTTCTCAGCTTTATTATTGTAATGTATTGCAGTCTGGTCTCCAACTCCAACTCAGAAAAGGCTGTGACTCCAAGAGCCAAGAAGAAATTTGCGGGGTCTAGAGCCTTCTCCGTCCCCCTGAGATAAGATCTGCAACCTCAGTGGAAGTGCTTGAATCGAGACTCATGACACACCTCTATGCTATCACTCATGACTGATGCCAACCTCATACTTTACTTTTTCTGTGTTATATGGTTGCCTGGCTGGTGGCAAAATGAGGGAGAAAGACAAACCGGGACCAGCACCTGGACCTGAAGTATGTCAACATCTGCATTGACCAGCCGACTGAAATGGGAAGCTGTTTCATCGCTCTCTTGGACGTCTTGAACTTCTTAAACAATTTTATATATTAAATATATTTATTGTTGATGTTGACAACATTTTGCGTATTGTTACCCAATGCAACATCTATTGAAGCCTGGTCATACTGCCTTCTCAAGGCTTCTTATTTTCCTCATGCTGATGTTTTTGGGTTTTTCCTTGCCTGCATACTGGTTTCAGATCAGGGGATGCTGTATTTGTGGACTGTGCAGCTACGTAGCCCATGTAATAAACAAAACATTGCACAACACTATCTGTGGGCACATTGGACCCTTCAAAGAACTGTTGTAAACTGTGCGCAGACAAAAACTTCAGCTCTATGGTCAACCTGAGGCAAAAAGGTGAATTTACTCATTGAGAGTGATTGATTAGATCCTCCCTGAAGTGATTCTTTTTCTCAGTACAAATCAGGTCAGGCATGCATGTTGTCAATCTCTCTGAAGGTCTGCACCAGTTAGCTGCCAGCCTGAAATGGGCGCTCCAAACTTTTAAATTCAAGAAAATATTTTGTTATTATTGCATTTATTTCAGTGCAAAATAAAATTTCCTTTAACTTCAGGTTTGTGATTAGGCAGCCAGTCAATATCCAGTATTGAGTATTCAGCCATACCAACTAAAAACAAAAAATCAGTGAGTGAACGTAATGCTAGTTTTACTCCATATACCAGTTTCCAGTTTTGTCAGAGAATACAGTCTGGCAATGTTTGTTGCCCAATTTGCCAATAAATAATTCAATATGATTGCACAGTAATCCTTCTCTGTATGGAGGTTTACTTTTCGTGGTTTCGCTACTTAGCATATGTTCATCGTGAATTGTGCTCTGCATTATAAATTGGCTGAACAGTCGCCCAACCCCTTTTCTGCCAGTGTCTGCCTATTTTTCAATAATGTTGCAGTCTAAGTTGTACAGTTTGTCAAACCTAAATTATTTATGCACAAATCGTTTTCGAGTTTCCCTATAAGCCATCGTACCAACAAAATACTTTGGACGTACAAAAGGACTGCGGCCAGGCCCAAAAGGCTGAGAAAGAAGCATTATATCGCCAACAAAGTTGGACATCCTTACTTAATCTGGTAAAAGCATTTTTATGGTTGGTTTGTGTTTTCAATTACTTCCTGAAGTAAAAAAGTAGTGTCCTAAAATCCTTTCCACCCCTTAGTGCAATACAGTATAGCAGCAAGATTATTTTCAAAATTGTAAATTCATGATAAAGAAATTCAAAAAGTACTATTTACACATGCTTTATCTAGTAAATAGAGTTTGTTCTTTCAATGTAAATTAGTAGATAAATAAAAGTTTCTACTTCACGGGTTTTGACCATCACGGGTCCCTTTTGGAACGCACCCCCTACAAAAACTGTACTCAGCTTTATATATTGAACTTACACTTGCCCACCTAAATGTCAGGGCCTGCAAGGCTGTCAGAGATAGTCATTATTAAGACTCTTTGATATGCGTCAGTGAAAACAGTACACACATGAGCACGACTTCACAATAAGAGAATATAAGATTGATAAACGTACAAGAGATATAATTAGACTGATTATTGAAACGTTGTTTTATGTGTGTGTGTGAGAGAAAGATTGTTTTTGTATTTAGGAATATAAAAACAAGTTATTTTCACTAGACTGAATTTCTGAGAGATTTACATCCAAAACGGCTACCTTGAAAAAGGCCTTCTTTGTGGGCCTAAAAAATATCTGAATCATGTGATGTTTCCATGAATACTTTTAGAATAATTCCAAATTGTCTGTCAGCTTTCTTTTATGTTTTTCCCCTTGCTGTGCTGCTTACAAATGTGTTATATTTAACCATTTAACCAATCACATGTCAGCCGTTACTTGTTTCCAAGGTCAAAAATCAATTCACACGTAGCACTGCCTAAAGCCTAGGTGTAAACTGGTCGGACAGCCACCGTCAGGATCTTATCGGTCTTGAATGACAGGAAGTAAGTTAAGGAATCCCGAAAATAGATTGGGAAAAAGGAGAGGGTCAACAATGAAGATGAATGACCAGGAGGAGATAGAGGACAAAAGAAGTTTATACAAACAATGGACAAGATGGAGAGCAACAGGAAGGTGTTGAAGAGTCTCCATTAAGAGAGCAGGAAGAACAGCGGCACGTAACGAAAGAGACAACAAAAAGTTTTATAAGGTGTCAAACCAATGAAAGGGAGAGGGAACGGAGCTGCCCTTCACTTGCTTTTTCACCTTCCAGTTGATGTCTGATTGGTAAAACCATCAGGCCACAGGAAGGGTGACTCGGCCGGAACTGTATCTGGAAGCTATTCGGACCGCAGGCCTCCTGTTCAGCCCAGCAGAGCCATCAGCAAAGTGACCAGAACACTCTGCGTGGGCCATACAAAATGCACGCACTTGTTACCCTTCAACATGAGTAGATATCACGTAAAGATCCCAGCCAAACCAATTTAACGTAGACTTGGATCTTTTCAGCACATATGATTCCTATTGATACCCAATCAGATAATACCGGTGCGTTACTGCACTATTTGTGTCCCAGAGCATGTTTGTTTACTACAAAGTACAACTGGATGCCGTTATGGAGTCCGAGGTCTTGGTTTTTGTCCTCATTTAGATATTCTCCCATGCTGTTTATGAAATAAAATACTGAAATCTTCTATGCATATATTTGGTTGTGTCACCAGAAGCGAATGGAAGGCAACACATAGGAAAGGGGCGTGGCTTATACAGGAACAACAAAATCAATGGTTTGAATCAATGTTTAAAAATATAAATCAGAATTTACGCTGTGCTGAATTTCGGTCTTTTCATTTGTAAAATTATGTTTGCAATACACCATGCCTGGAGAAAAAAAGAAAAACGTCTTCGATAGTACCCAAAAATGGAGGTGATCTTTGAGTGTTTAGAGGCCCAGAGACAAAATCGATATGGAGTGTCTCATCAACCTTCCCAGGTCGGTGTACACGTTTTCTTCTTTTTATTTTACTCTGTATTCATTTTAATGCAGTTTGGGGAATTGGCTTGTATGCAAGTACTTATGGTAATTTGTAACGAGAGTTTCACAGTAATGTGCTACTTTTGGGGTCACTAATCTAGTGGTAACTTTGTTACGGTTTGAATAAAGTATCTGGTAACTGAAACTTATAACTGTTTTTCAGTAACGTGCCCAACACTAATTGCAGATGGTGTGCGTTACGTGGTGGCCATTGTGGGGATAAAATGTACTTTCACTTTGCCTCTTATGCTTCTCTATCCCATTTTCATTTCTAGATTTAGATTCAGAGAGGAGAAGCAAAGATGTGTGTCCGTTCTCCTTTTGGACAAGCACGACGGCTCTGGGTGAAAAAATCACATGCAATCCGTCCCTATGTCCGAGGGCGGTGAGAAAAGAGGATGGAATCAAAATGACTGCCAGATGCAAACATTGTCAGGTGTCAGGTGCTCATGTTTTAAATATGAGAAGCAAGACTTAAGCTACCTCACACACATACACACACACGCACACACACATGGATGGTATTTTCATGTTTTGAACCTCCGTTGCTCTTTAAAGGACATCAATTGATTTCCTCAACTGTGAATTTCCAGCTGGATCTGAGGAACATCTTTTGAAAATTTGATAAATGGCGGATAGACTATCCAAGTATAGGATGGAAATTCTGTGCTAGCATCCAAATCCAAAGTTTGGTTTGGAAATAAGCACAGCGGCACAGCGGCACAGCGGTTAGCGCGTGTGCGGCACAGTTCTGAGGTCATGAGATCAAACCTTTCTGTGTGGAGTTTGCATGTTCTCCCCGTGCTTGCGTAGGTTTCCTTCGGGCATACCGGTTTCCTCCCACATTCCAAAAACATGTATGTCAGGTTAATTGGCCGGTCCGAATTGTCCCTAGGTGTGAATGAGCGAGCGAATTGTCTGTCCCTGTGTGCCCTGCGATTGGCTGGCAACCAGTTCAGGGTGTCCCCTGCCCACTGCACGAAATCGACTGGGATGGGCTCCAGCACCCCCGCGACCCTACTGAGGATAAGCAGTGCAGATAATGGTTTGGAAATACAGTCAAAAATAGAATACCGTATATTTCGGACAACAAAGTGCTAAAATCTAAGAACACAGCACAATTTTGTCTATTTACAAGATGCACAGACGTGAGGTGTGCAGGGACACAGCACTGTTGGTAATCACCAGCCAAACGCGACATTCCCCATGCAGTTGGTGCCAGGTGTGCGGCGGGCTTAAAATCTAAGAAACGGATGTGAATGAGTTCATTTTTTATGGCTGTTATAGCCTGCGGCTTTTACTAACACAAAAGTTAGTTTCTTTTTTAAATTTGAGCATGGACCAAATTGAATTCACTTGTTATCGTTATCGGATGAAAATGACAAATTATCGTTAGTATGTTGTAAATATTAAAAAAAAGTACTGTATAAACCTCCTGTTTTGTTCCCGTTGTGTATTACATGAATAATGTTGGCAAAAACATGGAATAATTTCTCTTGAAGGGCGTCTTAAATGTTTCTAGATGTCGCCGCAGTGTTTTGTATTTAAAGCGCATCTAGAGCAGTTTGCCGCCACGAAAAAAGTATACTTTGCACTGCATTTAAAGCTGCAGAGTTTAAAATGTAGCAAAAAAAAGTAATCGTTAATCCATCTTCAAATCCAGACTCAAAACCCACCTCTTGGAACTTGCCTTATCCACAATAAACTGCCACAGAAGCCCCCACTTCCATTTTAACTGTACTTTATTTTCATTTTTGTAATTATTGCTTGTTTATTTTGTTCTTGTTTTATTGTTGTTTTATATTCTGTGTACCTTGGTTGTCCTGAAAGGTGCTTTGAAAAACGTTTTAGATTTTTATCATGATCGCCTAAAGACATTTCCACATGCGTATTTGAGATGCACAACTGATGCTGGGGTAACCACGGAGACGCAGCCGAGACTGATCATCGCTCGCTCACAAACTGACACACTCGGTCAAAAGGTCTTCCCAGCGAGACTGAACCGGGTCAGCCATCACTGCGGTAACAAGTGGACACACAAGCACACACACAAACAGCCACAATCAAGGTTAAACAGTTTTGCATGCACTAATAACCTCAAATGTATTCAAACCACTGCCTAGGTTTAATTTAGTCCCAAACAGTACACACAAGAACCAGTAGTATTGCAATTTAAAAGAAAAATACTTTTTAAAACCTTACAACCCCACTCACCCACGCACAGCAATCTCATCATAGTTTAAACTGGGATACAATCAAGGAGGGGTCAGAAGGCACATAGGTAACGCTTTTGCTTTCCCTAGCGGCTGTCAGAAGTGAAGCGTGGCAGAGGTGGATTTAAAGTCTTTCTATTTGACCCGAGCAATCTCATTATCTCTGAAACGTGCGCACATGGGCCACATGCGTGTCACACATTTGAGAATGTATGACAAATTCCCAAAATGTAGATTGCTTTGCAAATATTTACTACTGCAACGAAAGACAATCTGAATGAGGGTAGCATCACGTAAAATGTGAGCCCTGTATTTCAAGATGACAGCACCAGTGCTACCATACTGTGAAGAATCATGCTAAGTTGCAACACAGATGTCTTTTGGTGTAGTTGGTCATCGGTGGTTTAAGTGTGACACTGTTTATTCAGAAAAGCTCAACAGGAAGGGTCTCCAACAAAATTTACCTGGGAGCCCCAGATCTAGGGTCTGTGGGGAGGCTGGGCCAAATCGAGTTTTCCACCAAAGGTTTGGGTAAAACATTTCACTGTTTTTAAATATATTATTTTATTCCCTACCAAAAATAAGATTAAAACACAAAAGATATTATAAATCCATATGAAAATAAGTTGATCAAACAGTCATGGATCAATCCATAATCAGTTGGGGCTGCACTCAAAGGAACAGTGTGTATTATTCAGGTTCTCCTAGTGTTAATAAGATGTCATTCATTTAAAAAAAAAAAAGAATATTTATTCGAATATTTAGCAAAAGACATAAATTATCACAAAGATGTGCCTTGTTTTCAAATAATGGTAGGTCGAAAAATCTATATTTATTTGACATAACATGAGCCTCACCTAGAGGGAAATTACATAGTTCATAGATTCGACGGAGAGCGCTAAGCCATGCCCACCATAGTACGGTATCCATGTATCACAGACGTTACCAATATGGCGGCCGGAACAACAACAGCGAGTGACTCTTTAGTCGAGATTCCTGATACCATAGCCGTATAATTTCTTCTGGATTATGCAAATTTATCTCAAAAGTTAGTAGAAAAGGGTCTCAATTATATGCAGTGTTCTATTAATAAAATAAAGATGTCCAAAGACGCTCACCTTGTAGTAGTGGATTCAAAATGTTGGGCAGATCTATGAGAAAGTCAGAAGCCCTCTACGAACTACACATAGGAAAAGATTCCGATTTGGGAGACATAATGATATATTAAGGATATAAAATGAGTGGTTTAGTAAATCAAATTTATGAAACGAGTGGTGTCATTTCCATTTGTTCTGAGTCTCTGGCAAGGAACATATGGAGATTACATAACCAGTTTCATAAATTTGATATACTAGATAACAAATTGCACATCTTATTTATTTATCCCATAATTTACCATTTTTACATTATTACGAAATGCCACCAATTGTATTTGTGTTTGTCATATGCTAAAAAGCTCGCAGTGATATACATAAAGAAAACGCAAGTAAGCAGTAACAAACCTTACGCCAGTGAGTGTAGACCGCAGACATGGGGACTTGAGACTTAGTGACTTGGACTCGAGTCGACTCGAGTCGCTGTTTTTATGACTTGTGACTTGACTTGGACTTGGCAATCTAAGACTCGGGACTTGACTTGTGACTTGACTTGCCCAAGAAAAAAATACTTGGGACTTACTTGGGACTTGAAGGTGAAGACTTGAGACTTACTTGAGACTTGCACATGTGTGACTTGGTCCCATGTCTGGTAGACCGCATTAGTTACCATGGATATTTATCTAATTACTATAAAACACATACGGTAAAGTCATTTATTGATTTTAAACAAGAGATATAATTAATAATACACATAAAACTTGAATACTGGGATCCACTGTGTACGGCAATCTCCGACCACGAAGTGGCCGACATCACATCAGACATAGTCGATGGCCAGAAGCTCACAGTGCCATATTCTCTGATTAACAACTCACCAACCCAACAGCAGCGTAAACTTCAATTTAAAACAAATAAAATAGTTCCTGTAGAACAAATATCTTTGTTCCAGTTTCTACCCATCCTTTACACGTTGAGTTGATCATGACCACCCGCATGCCTTTATCCATCTCAAACAGTTATTTTTTTGGCTGAGGGACAGGGACGAACCTCACCCCTACCAATCAATCTGGATACCTCTGATCGACATTACAAGTGCCCCAGACACATCTGCAAACTATTTTGACACAAACACTGTACATGCCTGTGCGTCACATGTGCATTGTTTGTGATACAAATATGGCCAACCCAGACCGGCATCCAAGGGCTGTCGTCTGCTTTGAGTTCTGATCGACTAAGAACAAGCGCTATCGGATCTACGAATTTTCTGCCATCTTCCTGCTACATGTATCCCCCAAAAAACCTGGAGAAAGGCTAGGCAAAAAATAGAACAACAATGGTGTTTAATAGTCAATTACTCTTATTTGTGATTTTTAGCACTGGTTTTCAGCTTGTACGACAGAATTCGACAACATCTAGTGGTTGAATAATACACAATGTCTCTTTCTTATTAATGCGGGGGCTGCAAATGGCCCCCAGTCGGTGAGTTGAAGACCCATTCTCTACGGTATATTGCATTATATTAGAAAAAAGTCCTAAGCAGTGTGTTTTATTCAAGGTTGCAAGCTTCTAAAAATTTAACGGCTAGCAGCAAAATGCCGTGGGCCGCGGTTTGGACACCAAATCAAACACGCTCAGTAATCAGCCGTTGGTGCACTGCTATTTCTGCTACAATGAAACTCAGCTGGCATTTCATGAAAACATTTCCGATGATCGAACCCATCAGCACACGCGTGTGCATTTAAAAGGGCAGCGTGTTCGCTTGAAGCCAGTGTGGCTAATGCGCTTAGAATTTATATCCTTGCTCATATTGGTTGAAGAGGAGATATGGTTTTTTATGTTAAGGGGAACCAATAGCAGCAAGGTGGTGGATAATTATGTCAGCTCCCTCTGGGTGTGTTATGTAAAAAAATGAGAAAAAATTCATATATCATAGTCCATGTATTATTGCTTGCTATTCTGAGATATACTGTTTTTGTGGGGTTTTTTTTTTTTTGATTAATTACGTTTTTTTACAACTAACTTAATCAATACTAAGACACCCTAACGCTGAAATAGTTTTTGGGATGTTATTGCACTAAATTATGTTTATCAGGATCCAGCACCCAACTGTCTTCCAGATGGCACCAACAGACAAACTGGAGCATCTCTACACCTGCCTCTCATCCAAACACCGACTCCCTTATTAAGAACCATGCATGTAATTACTGTGTCAACTGGGGAAGCTGTCAGATCATCACTTACCATTTTAATGCCATGCCTGCGCATGTCTGACCCCTTGGTGCCTGTCTGTGCCCAACTCGGGATTTTTTTTACCCTGCCAAGTGTGAATTTCTTCCAGACAGTGTTTTGTGGGATGGGAAACGATAGGGCTAGGGCCGGTGGGGGCCCCGCTCTGCCCCGCGTTGCTGGGATGAGAGTGTCTGGTCGTCTGTTTGGTGTTGGTCCAGGTCCAGGGGATTGGTGTGCCCGGTTGCTAAGCAGACCTCAGGGAGTTGGTTGAGTTGGGGGATGGGAGGGGATTCTGTCCTCTTGGGGCTCTACACCCTTATTATATGGCATTCTTGCATATTTGGCTCTGCCACCACACCAGCACCTACCATGTTTTGGGAGAACGATCTGCCCAAGATAACTCAAATGATAGATCTATCCATCTACCCTGGTCATATCCCTCGAGAGGGGTGACCGACAGCAAGACAACACATTCAAAAATAAATAGTTGAGAAAATAAAAGAATATAAAAAAATAAAAAGGGAAAAAGTAGCAAAAAAACTCACACAAAAATGTTTGGACCATGGCCAACCCAAATGCCCAAACAAGTTAAGCACCTCGGCATCCAAGTTGGTCATGCTTTCGTCCCTCCAGAAAGCGACCATGTCACTCGGGTCAAGGTGACACAACACACTCTTCCATTCAACAGCAGGGCCAAACAGCATTCACTGGTTTACCCTGCCGCATCATACGGGTGCCCTGCCCATCCCTTAGAACGCGTCCAAACATCCCACTATCCTTTAACAACACCTCTCCACTCATTCCTATCACCAACAAGAGATCTAGCTTCAATTATATTTAGACCTCTTTCCTGAAGAGCACTCATAACACTATCCATCTACATCAATCGCGGCCTTTCTTTTGGTCTTCTTCCATTAACTTCTGCTCTGTAGATCCTCTTCAACATTCACTCCTCATCCATTTCCTCCATGTGTCCAAACCAACCAAGTACTCTCTTATCCACACGCTTGCTCAGTTCCACTACTACTCCAGTTCTGTCTCTCACAATTTAATTTCTCAATTAATCCAATCTTGTCACTCTTCACATACTCCTCAAATACTTTATCTCAAAAACATTTAAAAACCATTTAACATTCAAATGATAGATACTGGTGTTATTGACTAACAATCTGCTTCTGCTAATCTTATTCTCATTTCTCTCTTGGTTTGGTTTTGGAAGATATGCACTGACCTGGGTGAAACTTTTCATCTGGTGCATTTACAGTGTTTTGTTTACATTTAACCTCCACACTGTGCATATAGCACAGAGTATAAGTATTGAGAATGAAATGTGGATAAGAAGTAGAGCAGATCCTTGTGCAACCCCATGAAAAAATAATTAGCCCAAATGAGGAGACAGACTTCTTGATGGGAGGATTTGAGAGGATTGCTTCTTCTGAGGGCAGTTAAGGACTGTGTCCTTGACCAATGTGCAAAATCGTGAGAACATACATATTACAGCTTATTTGGAAATTTGTTTTACTGCTAAATATCATTGCATTACTTTACATTCAAATATTGTTACTTTTTGTTTACACTACTACTTGGGCCAGGCTCCAGACCAGACCTAGGCACTCGAGGACTGCATGTCTTGCCTGATTTTGGAGGTTTCTCTTCTTCAAATCAGGTGATACAATTTATAAGTTCATTACCAAGCGCAGAAGCTTGGAATCACCTGTATTGGAGCGGAGAAACCTCAAAAACTAGGCAGGACATTTTGCCCTCAGGGACCAGAGCGCCCGGGCCTGCTTTCGGCACTATGTTGTAAAGAGGTTTATCCTGACAATCTTTTATCTTATTTTTGTTTCACTATTTTGTTATCAATTAGAATGAGGACAATTCCAAGTCAATACACTAGGTATATGACCCTCAATATCTTTAGCTTAGCTAGCTTTTGCCACACACATTATCCCAAATGTGTAGCAAAACAACAGGAGGAATGGTCCAGCCATCCACTATTTGTAATCTAATGCCTCGAGCACACGAACCTCCATTAGCGAGACATCGTGGGCGATCAGTGCTAATGGCAGACGGCGCATCCCCCACGAACGAGATGCCGTAATAAGAGATGCATCAAGATGTGTTGATCAGGTGTTTGGCATCGATGTGACCATTAAGATAGTGACGTTGGTTACGTATCTATTTCTAAGAATTTACGAAGTCAATAAAAGTTTGGCCAATACTATTGAAAAGTACTGTTGCGATTGCGCCGGCACGTTCACTGTTGTTAAGGGTTACCACGGTAATAGACAGACCATGCACTTTAAGAGAACTAATGTGTCATGGTGTGTTCCTTCAGTGGGAATGATTCCAAAAATTAACAATGGCTTGCTGAAAATTCAGACGGTTATTTCTTGCTGCTCAAAAGAAGATGGATACACCAACATTTACGTCCATGATGGCATGCCTTGATGTCACTTTATTCGCTTGAAATTTGAGAAGGCACTCAATTTTTGATACATTTTTATTCTCAACCATGTAAGTTCTCAGTTGCATCAGACC
This sequence comes from Urocampus carinirostris, assembly GCF_059441175.1. Classification (NCBI taxonomy): domain Eukaryota; kingdom Metazoa; phylum Chordata; class Actinopteri; order Syngnathiformes; family Syngnathidae; genus Urocampus; species Urocampus carinirostris. Next base: position 6,832,222 of record NC_142367.1, on the reverse strand, counting down.
TCTTCAAAAATACAGTCGAGGCGGAACAGGTGGCGGGGAGATGGAGAAGGTTAGATAGATAGATAGATAGATAGATAGATAGATAGATAGATAGATAGATAGATAGATAGATAGATAGATAGATAGATAGATAGATAGATAGATAGATAGATAGATAGATAGATAGATAGATAGATAGATAGATAGATAGATAGATAGATAGATAGATAGATAGATAGATAGATAGATAGATAGATAGATAGATAGATAGATAGATAGATAGATAGATAGATAGATAGATAGATAGATAGATAGATAGATAGATAGATAGATAGATAGATAGATAGATAGATAGATAGATAGATAGATAGATAGATAGATAGATAGATAGATAGATAGATAGATAGATGGATGGATGGATTCATTCCCGTAGGCAAATTCACACTTCCAGCAGTATCCTTGTGTTGAAAATAAAACAATAATAAAGGAAAAGGAATATAATACATAAATACCCAATGTAACATGTTGATTTGGAGTATTTAAACAGTGCTACATAAAATACACACTGTAATAAAAATAGGGTAATATGCAAATGTGTGGGTGTGGTTTAATGTGGGCTTTTATTCCCCCGGGTGGAGTTAAAGAGCCTCATGGCATGAGGAAGAAAAGATCTCTTCAGTCTGTCCGTAGTACAAGACAGTGACAGCAGTCTGTCGCTGAAGGTGCTCTTCCGTTTGGACATGATGCTGTGTAGTGGATGTGATGAATCGTCCATGATTGACCGCAGCTTTTTCAGTGCCCGTCTCTCAGCTACAGTTGTCAGGCTGTCCAGCTCTGTGCCCACAACAGAGCCCGCTTTCCTCACATGTTTATTAAGACGAGAGGCATCCTTCTTCTTGGTGCTGCCTCCCCAACACGCTGCCGCATAGAAGAGGGCGCTTGCCACAACAGTCTCATAGAACATTTGCAGGAGCTTTTTGCAGATGTTGAAGGACGCCAGCCTTCTGAGGAAGTACAGTCGGCTTTGACCAATCCTGCTTAGCGCTTCTGTGTTGGCAGCCCAGTCCAGTTTATTGTCCAGCTGCACACCCAGGTAGTTGTAGGTCTGGACAAATCCTACACATTCTCCTTTGATAGTTACAGGAACCGGGTGAGTTCTAGTTCTCCTGAAGTCCACCACCATCTCCCTGGTCTTGGTGGTGTTCAGGTGCAGGTGGTTGGGCCTAGTATCGGGAAATGGGGCTCCGAAGAGCCGTGTGAACTCCATCGGCCTGGGGTTGGCTTGCCATCCAGGATGGGTTGCCTTGGGCTCTGGGGCCGATTTTCCAGCAAGCACTTCTGCTGGGGATGGGAGTGTAAGAGTCTCTTTGTCGTCAGGTCGAGGTTTTTGATAAAGTTGTCTTATATGCTTTACCAGTGGCCCCTGACCTTTTCTGTACAAAGGGCCAGTGTTCTGACAATCCTTCCTACCCTTCATGATGTCCTACCAATACCCAGTGTGCACAAACAATGCTGATAGCCTCGTTTGACTATTTCACTGCTTCAAAATAGTTTTTTTGATTTAGCTTTAAAGCCTGGTGTGGTTTTCTGCGTTAGCTTTCTAACATGGTGTTTGTTGACTAAGGTAATCACACAGGGTATGTATGCGTCCTAACTCTCATTTTATATCATCAGTTGTTCGTCTTACTTGATTATAAAGATTAAAAACATCTCTGCTGTCAGGTCAGCCCAAAGTAAGACATCTCAAGAGGGTAGGACCTTGCAGCATAACACCAGTTTATTGTCTGTAAATAATTTCACGATCCAGCCCAATTCAGGCGTTTAACTTGTTTGTGCTTTTCATAAATAAAAAATAATCTGTATTCAATTGAATTAAAATTTATTGTCTTTAATAGCACTGTACTGAAAGTTGTTTACGAGATTAGAGACTTCTGATTAATTTGATTATTTTTCTTATTAAAGGTATATTTATGTTATTATTAATACATCATTTCATAATTATAAAGTTAGTTGGTATCATTAGATTTATTTTTGTGCAGAAAAAAATATATTTGAGAAATAATGGTTAATGCGGCCCCCACCTTGCCTGGAACCCAACTCTGGCGGCCCCTGAGTTAATTTGAGGGGTTTGAGACCACTGGTTTACAATGATAAATGAGCAAAATAATAAAAAAAATGTCAGAAAATGGAGATATGTATTTTGGAAATAGCAGCGACAAAATCTATGAATATAAATGGAAAAAAAATCAATATAGATCCAAAGATAAATACAAGATTAAACATTTAAAATAAATGTAGAAATAAGATGTGGAAAGAGCTATATAAATAGAATTAAATGTCGATTTATAAATACAATACACTCACAGTTCTTGCTTTCGTTTCACTTAAGTCCTCACAATGCCTGTGTTGGGATTTGATAAACAGATTGTGGATGCAGCCACAAAGAATACTTTCCTGTACCGAAGGTTCTAGCAATTAAATTACCACTAAATGGAAATGGTCTGCATTCATATAGCGATTTTCAAGTCAATGAAGACCTCTCGAAGCGCTTTACAATGTGCTTCACACTTTTCCCTTTTACACACTAACTAACCGATAGCAGTGTCAGCCATGCAAGGCAACTACCTGCTATCGGAGGCATTAGGGATTCAGTGTATTGCCCAAGGACACTTCGACATATAACACGGAAAAGCCGGGAACCGAACCTACGACCTCTTGACCCCAAGACGAGCGCTCTACATCCTGAGCCACTTGATCTGTATTGACCGTCAAAATCATATTCTCTACTTCTACCTGCTGGCTCTTGCTTTTTGACGGGCACTGTCAAAGAAACATTTTATTTTACTTGGGAGGTCCCTGGTTACAATCTGCGTCTTCCAGATAAAGCTAGAAGAAACGGCATACTTGTTTCTCCATAGACACAAATACAGTAATCCCGGGTTTATCGAAGTTAATGGGGACCAGAACCCCTCCACAAAAAGTAAAAATCTGTGAATGGCATTGCACCTTCAAAAAAGCCCGCAAAGGGTCAAACTTACGTTGAGATGACGTTTTTACCGACTAAGACAACTACAGATCTACAAATAAAAACAGAGAATTGCAGTTTGAAGAAACAGTCTTTATTGTCTCTATAAGAGTACAAGGAAATTAGAAGGTTTCTCCTTTAAGAGTAAGAAAGTGATTTAGAGATCAGCTGGCTAGCTGCACGATAGCATCAGGTAACTTCGAGTTGAGCCAGGTTTCCGCAGCGGTTAAAAGATAACCGTCCCGAGTATAGTGGTTTTCTATGAGTTGTCGCTTCAGGTGTTTAGTTTCTGGGTTAATAAATCTGGCGCTACGGAAATCCATTTTCGGCAGGAGTAGCTCAAGAGAGTTGTTAGCCTAGCTGTAGCAGTAGGCCAGCCCTGCAGCCTCGTTATCCGCGTTTTTTCTGATGCACCCTCAGTTGTTTCCCGAACCCGATAGCATCCAAGGAGTACTCGCTTTTGACTTTCCTGCCGCTTAGATACTAACAGAGCTGCAGCTGTGCTCCGCTGTTTGTTTTGGGTGGCGGGACTTTGAGGAGTGTGCCCGCCCCGCTGTTTGACTGACGACATACCACAGCCCATCAAGGTCGCTTACACAGTCATAGACCGTGATAGCATTTGCTATTGTAGAACACAATGCAAGATACGGTGGTATCAATGACAATAAGGAAATTCGATTCAAAATCCGCAAAGCAGTGAACCAGTGATAACCAAAGAAAAGTATTTCTGTAATAGATCTTTAATATTTAGTAGTATTTTAGTCATATTTCTTTGGTATTTTATTTATTTAACTGTAGTTGTAGTATTGTAGTCTATCCTTTGTAATAGTTCTGTAGTATCCATCCATTTATTATCTGCACCCGCTTATCCTCAACAGGGTCGCGAGGTTGCTGGAGCCCATCTCAGCTATCTTTGGGCAGTGGAGAGGGGACACCCTGAATTGGTTGCAATTCATGTTAAAGAATTACTGTTGTATTAATTTTGTAGTATATCCTAGGTATTTTTTTCTATTCCAGGTCCTTGTTTTTAAGGCACTAAATTTTATTTTCAGTTTCGTAGTAATGTTTTTGTATGTTTGTACCATTTCTGAAGTAGTTATTTTGTTGTGGACACTCAAAGTAACCATAAAAATGCTTGTTGTCAGTAGTACTTTGTTTACATATTGTTTAGGTTTACGTATTGTCATTATATTTTGAACATTTTAGTTTGGTTGGCCGAATTAAAAAAACCTGGCAGGCTAACTGTGACACACGGGCTGTAGTTTGCTCACATCTGGTCTAGCCGATCGAGTGCCCTCCCTACTGAAGAGCAAACAACTCGTCTCAGCCAAGAGTCAATTAGTTTGCTCGAAAGGGTTTATTAACTTCAAAGTGCAATTTGGCAGGCGCCGAAGTGTAAACCTGAAGGAGATAATCGGGAAGTAGAGCCGAATTGCGCCCAAATTCAGGTGTGAACTACTCCTCAATGTTGCAAGCAAAAAAGCAAATCAAACCTTTTTTATTTAACTTTCGACTGTGACTGTTAAAGGTATTCCCAAATTCTTAAACATGCAAAATGTGAGGAAATAGTACAGGGTTTTTGCGTATGATCTATACATATTTCATTGGTATATTCCAAATATTTTCCAAGATAATGCATTTTGAAGACAACATGTCTCGCCTTTAACTTCCTGAGCTGTGATGTCATCGGAGAAACATCAGCACCCGAGAAGGCCAGCTGCCATACTGTTTTATGTGTTAATTAGTCGAAGAAGTTATCTATGGAGAATACCTTGGAATTGTACCGCAGGTGTAATTGTATAACAAAGAGGCTTACTGGCAAAAAATAAATAAATAAATAAATAAAAAACACGGTGAGCCGCCAATGAGGGTCTTACCTGGACCAATCAACAAGAAAGGCTTCAGAGGAAAAGCACGAGGCTGGTTGACCAGAACGCACGCAGTAAGCCGGCAGCATAACAAGCAACCATAAACGAAAAGTAGCAACAACTACGGCAATAAGCGCAAATCCAGCCGAGAATAAACCAAGGGACAAAGCAAATCCGGCCCTAACACTGGGCTAGCCAACAGTATATGATAAGCAGCCAACGAGCACCAACTAGGAGCAAACAAGACAGGAAAACTCTTGGCAGCCCCAAACCAAATGGAGAACTAGCCTGACAATGACATACCAACCACGAGACACATGGCAAAAAACAAACACGAAAACCCACAGTCGAAGTATTCTAAATTTTGCCAATAGACCCTTGGAAAAGACATTCATGGCTGACAATGGTTAATGGTTTGCATTTTATATAGCGCTTTTCAAATCACTGAAGACCTCTCAAAGCAGTTTAGACACCGATAGCAGCGATAGCCATGCAAGTCGGAGCCATTAGGGGTTCAGTGTCTTGCCCCAGGACATTTCGACATTTAACTTAAATGACTGAAAAAAAATCTCTCCCCAAACAGGTTTCGGGTCAAATCACAGTAATATGTAGCTTGCATTTTCAGTTAAAGTTCTTCCCATTATAATTTCTCACTGGGAAACGCCACCTTAAAGGGAAAATGTTATATATTTAGTGCTTCCTATGACATTGTTTTGAATACTACTGTAAAAAAATACATCAACTATCACACCAATGTTAATTTTTAGTCCACAAAATGTGTATTTCTTTCACATAGTGGAATCCCTACCCAGGATTCGCCGGCATGTTGGTCTGACCTCTTGCTGCTACGCTATAATTGTGGGACTGGTTTTCATTAACATTAGACAACATTGCCATTTAGTGGTCAAGTATTACACCTTGTGGTCTTTAATTTTCTTAATTTTACCATTTTCAGGCTACACTAACAAAAAAAAAACAGGAACGAGCACAGAATCACTCTCTACCACTCTGCCACCCTCCCTCCTTTCCTCATTCCTAATGTGTTGCAAGTCCCGGAACAGCGGTGCTAAAAGTAAGATAAAAGCTAATATGCGCGGTGGGAGGAAAGTATAAAGGCTTTTTTAACTCAGTTTGGCATTGTTTGTCAGAACCAGAACAGGAGGAGGACCCAGATGCGTCCGGACAGGACGGGACAGACAGGATCGATACCAGATCCTGGAGACTGGAGTAAGATATAATACAGGACGAGACAGACGGGATCGATACCCGATACTGGAGACTGGAGCCAGATATCAGACAGGACAAGACAGACGGGATCGATACTAGACACTTGCGACTGCAGTCAGATATCAAACAGGAAAAGATAGACAGGATCGATACAGGACAGGATTCACAAGCAGGATACCTGACAGAGTCAAAACACATGTTTTGCGGGTGCGGAGGTTCGTTGACGGACTGACAAAGGGTGAGTGAGAGCACTGAGCTTAAACAGGAGGGAAGCCAATCAGGCAACGAACCTGAATTATCGTGACCGATTACATGGAACGGATTGTAATGCACACAACTGTATTGATCAGCCGTTTTTAAAATCTGTAGATTGACTGAGGACTTCACATGCAGTTTTTTGTTTTGTTTTTTTCCCAGGAGCAAAGTGGTGCATGTTTCTGATTTTGGGCTTCAGTGAAGCAGCAAACAGCTCAAGTCCCAGAGCCAAGAAAACTCCCACACACAAACACACAAAAACAGGACTGGTTGCCAATCTTTGTCAAAGAATATCCACAACAATGGACTGGACACAAGTTATGTAGCCGTATTAGTTTCAAAAAAGAACAAGAATATCATGTGATATGCTACATTTTTAGGGGGGTGGTCCAGCCACAATTGCCGATACAGTAATCCCCTGTATTCCATGGGACTTGCCTTCCAAAAATGATTTTTTCCTTGCAACAGTAGAACAAAAAAAGAAATGAATAAATCACAGATGTCCAGTTAAATTGTATGATTAATCACAACTTCCGTTATTGTCTATCGTTCACTTGAAATGTTTAATCTTTAGTAGACACTCAAAAAAGGAGAGAATACATCAGTTTGCAAGGAGCACAGGGAAAGAAGCCATCAGATGAGAAATTTCCATCCCCCTCTAAGGCCCTCCCCTAAACCCTCTCTTTCTATTACATATTCAAGGCTACAAATAGCAGATCAGCCCTAATGAGTGTGAAAATCAAAGAACAGCAACATGATTGGCCGATAGCAAGAATGATGTAATAGTCAAAACAACAAATAACAGTGCACAATAAAATTCAAATTCACGAACGGACGTCCCTTGCAATTTCCTTAGCAGGTGTACAGTCTTAAACAATTAAAAATATTCATGATATCATGCCAACCCTTATCAACATTGAAGGATTTTATACATTTGACTATCAAGGATTTTATACAATTGAATACAAGTTACATTTATTAAGTTTAATGCAAAATATTCACTGACTGGGCTGTAGTTCAATGACAGGTCACGCTGTTCCAAATGCAGAATATTTTGACTAGGGAATTTTGATAACAGGACTCTGACGGAGGACGGCAGGCGATGTCTTGAGAACAAGGCCCTGATGACGTAGAAATGCTCGGTGTTGTTTTGAGTTTTCCAGACATCGCGGCGAGGTGGTGGAGCCCACGTTGAGCTTCCTTGGCACGCCCATGGGAGGAGCCACAACACCATCTTGCGGAAGACATGGGCCAATAAGGAGAAAGCTAAAGGACTTCAGAAGAAGTCTTCCCAGAGACTCCAACGACACTAATTCGGCCATTTTCGACGGAGTACACTTAGTTAAATTGATAATGAAATCAAATCTGCCCCCGTGTGAAAATGTCGGCTTTCTTGTTCATCTTTCCATTAAGAAACGAGCGTGCACAAATTGTTGAGTGAATGTAGGTCGTGTTTGGTTAATGGAGTCAGATAACTAATTCGAACAATTTGGTTAACGGTACATTTTAATATTTAATTCCCAACAACATGAAAAATATTAGAAGAAAAGCAATAATGCGACATTTAAGTAGACGCAATCTCTTTTTTCCATAACACTTGCGCTGTAAATACAAAAAAACGCGTTGATGTTTGGAAACATGTATGAAGCCCTTCTAGAGAAATAAGCTCATGTTTTGTATCAACATTATTCATATAATACATACCAGGGACAAAAGGGAAGGTTTGGCTACTTCATTCAATATCTACAAAATACTCATGAGATTTCAACTTTTTTATGCATCCATATTGTACAGCAGTGGAAGTCATCAAAAAAGCTATGCTTCTCCTCTCACATCATCTGTGTCAATGTCAAGTCACTGAAGTTTCCTTTAATTCTTGAGGAACGGTAAGAAGCCAATGCAATTTAATCAATTACCACAGCTATCATCAATGACTACAACATAAAAAACACATTTGTAATGCGATCTGGCACTATTCTTCACAGTATGGTTGCCCTGGCACTGTCATCTGAAATTAAAGGGCTCACATTCCTATTTTCTTTTGAAGCAGTTGTTAATATGCGCTTAGTAATCGCTATCTTCAATAGTCACATGTCCAGAAAACACATGACATAACAAGTTTAGAGCAGAACTGAAGACCACGCAGCTGAAGGTGTATACTTAAGTTTCGATCTTAAATTTGAGCATGCGGTTTTTAGTCATGTGTGCTTTGAATTCACGGTGTGTTAGTAGATTATTGTAAAACAGAAAATACATAGATAGATAGATAGATAGATAGATAGATACTTTATTCATCCCCTAAGGGAAATTCACATTTCCAGCAGCATCCCTGAGCTGAGAACAATACAATGATAAAGCCAAAAGAAAACAATATACAAATACCCAGTGTGACGTGCAAATGCCCACTTTAGCATGTTATATAGATTAACTAAATAGTGCTACACAGAACACATAATGCAGTAAGATCCAATGTAGGTGGTGTGGTTTAATGTGGGCCTTTACTCTGCCGGGTGGAGTTAAAGAGCCTCATGGCATGAGGAAGAAAAGATCTCTTCAGTCTGTCCGTAGTACAAGACAGTGACAGCAGTCTGTCACTGAAACTGCTCTTCTGTCCGGAGATAATGCTGTGAAGCGGATGCGATGGATTGTCCATGATTGACCTCAGCTTTTTCAGTGCCTGTCTCTCAGCTGCTGTTGTTAGGCTGTCCAGCTCTTTGCCCACAACAGAGCTCGCTTTCCTAGCCAGTTTATTGAGACGAGAGGCATCCTTCTTCTTGACGCTGCCTCCCCAACACGCTGCCGCATAGAAGAGGGCGCTTGCCACTACTGTCATGTACATGTGGTCATTTCATGAGGATTTTGGACTAGTCACAGGTGTTCAAAACTGATTTGTCCTACATTATCAGCCGTTATCCGCATTTGACATTCTCACCAATCCAATCAGCTAGCATTTTATCGGACGCAGACTCAGAAACAGGAACATCGAGATTACGTTGATTGATTCTCCTTTGACTCACGCAGCCGCCCAATCATTAAACTGTGTTGATATGTTGCTTGGTTTTATATTTAATAGCAGAATAACTCAAAGCGAGAGCAAGCCAGGCATTGTTGCGGCTTCATTATTGATCACGAAAAATGGCGCGAGTTGAACTGCTGTGAAGGAATTATTCAGCCAAGGCTGATTCGCAGATTTTGAATTGAAACTTATTGTCTTTAATGTCATTGATATCAACCAATCCTGCATTGTTTATGCAGCTGACACCACACAGCAAATGCTATCACTGGGGCAGCTTGTGTATCGGGTGAGCGCGACTGTGATAGGTTGGTGTATGCTGTCAGTTAAACAAAAGGGTGGGTGCACAAATCAATATGTCCACCAAAACAAACCGCGAAGCACAGCGACGGATCATATTTTAATAGCTTGTTTCATTGAAAATAAATTCGTTGATTCAATCGGACTCTGAAGAAAGTCAGAAGAGAGCAAGGAAATTGAGATCACCAACGTGTACTCCATGGATTTTTTTTGCTGAGAAAGCAATAGCAGTGCTGCAGGTCTGGCGTACTGCAATGCAACAAGCCACACCTGCCAAGCCGGTATCTCACCAACGCAAAATCTATTACCTATGAAACAGATGACCAGAGGCTACAACTTGTGGGTAACCGCTACGATTGTAATTCAATCTTCATGGAGACCTGTCTCGGTTCGAGGACATCCAATACTAGCGTGCAGCTAGCCAGACGCTCACTAAATCGCTGTCATACACTGAAAAGAGAAGCCCTTCAACTGAATTATACTTTAGCATGATGACAATAAAGACCATTTATTCAACTGCAATTCTGTGTTTTGTGTTATTTTGAGGTAAGTTTGACCTTTAGGGCCTTTTATCAAGGGGCGTCACTTCTGCACTGACTTTCATGTTCCACCCGCCATTAACCGCAATAATCGATGTAATACTCTATTTATAGAGAATATAGAAAGAATGCTAGAGGTAAGATCTGGCCTAAAAAATCCAGCCCAACCCAACCTGGCTCACGGGTATACAAGCCCGAACCGGCCTGAACCCGATTAACTTGATTTCATGGACTCGGCCCGAAGTAAAGCGTAAGCCGTGCGGACTTTGGCGCCGAAGTGCGCATTTTCTCGCCTAAGTGCAAGCTTTAGCTGAAGTACATAGGGTTTGCTTCGGGATTGTTCTTTCATATCAAGTGTGAACTTTGGTGCCAAAGTACGTGCAGCGCCAATATGAACACTCTGGCAGTGCGGGAAAATGAAACTAATCAAAATGGCTCTGAAAATAAAATCATCAATTTGGCTGAAATATTTGGCCGAAAAACAGAAAGACAATTTGTTAAACTTGTAATCCAATGGCGAGAAGCGGGAAAGACGTCTGACTTAAGGACCGTAGAGAGGCGGAAAAAAGGAGCGGCGCAACTTCTACCTTGACTCCCAGGATGACAATACCTGTGGATTTCGTGATTTGGAGTTAAACTGATAGTTTGGTTAGCATGTTCTTTATGATAGAGTTATATAAGCAACATAACTTTGGCGCCTAAGTGCGCATTTCGGCGCCGAACTGCAACGCCGAAATGTGTTACTCAAGTAAAAGTCGTGTTACTTCAGAAAAGTATTAAAGTTAAAAAGGAGTCATCTAAATAATAACTTGAGTAAAAGTAAGTGCATACTGTGCAGATCCTCCACAAAAAAAAACATGCGAAAATGAAGCCTGACCCAGCCCAGACTTAATGATTGACATTTTAAGACCGAACCTTTAACGTACACATTTGTACCTACAGTTTTTCAATTAATATCGTATCACTTTTCACAAAACTTGCTGGGAAAACAAACTCACAGTGAAGTGTTGTAACCCGTTGTAGCTGTTTTCACAAGTTGCTTGTAGCATAAAAATGTGCTGGAACTCTCACAGAAGTGTGATTGAGGCAAAACACCCCGTTTACTGTGTTTTTAGGAAGGAATTGGCATTTTAAAATGGCGAACAGCTTGTAAAGGTTTATTTTACCCACTAGGTCTCTTTTACAACTACAGAAATTACGCTTAAAATAAGCTACATTTTGCAGTCTACTCATCTTCCCCGCAGTCATCTTCCATGAGCACGCTAACCCAAAATATGGTGCTAACAGCTCTAAAGTAATCTGACCCTTTCAGATCAGGCCGTTTATGTTCCTCGGGAAAGCGAGTGAGCATGTACTGGAGCATCACTCGACCCGGCTGACACCAGCCCGCTACCGCCTCTGCGGTGAAATCTAGCGTAATTGGCCGTCCTAGCACTCTGGCCGACGAGGTAATGGGTCCGCCGGTGCGTTTCGAGACCGGGGCCCTCCTTGACTGCCGCGACAATGAGGGCCGTCGACTCGTGTCGAGGCTCTGGATGGTTCACAGGTAGTAGTGCCGGGGAAAAAATCTAACATCTGCGGCTAGCCTTGTCACTTGATGCGTCAGGCTGGCAAAGTGCCATTGCACTGGTTGCTATTCAGTTCATGATTGACTGTTAAAATGCTGCACTCAGGTTCCCTCTCACAGTCTCTTTATTTATCTCACTCACATTCTCTCTTTTTCACTCATAGTCTCTTTCTTTCTCTCCCTCACAGTTTCTCTCTTTCTCTCCCTCTCTCTCCCCCTCACAGTCTCTCTCTTACTAATTTACAGTCTCTCTCTCTCTCTCTCTCTTACTCCCATCCCCTCTGTCTTTTTCTGTGTCTCTTTCTCTCTCTCTCTCTGTCTCTCTCTTTCAAAGTCGTTCTCTCGCAGTCCTTTTTCTATAACAATCTCTCTCACACTCTCTCTCTTGTTCACAGTCTCTCACCCTCTGTCATACCTGTCAACCTCCACGGCTCCATGCTCGTACAAACTGTCGTATTTTCCCGTACAAAATACAAAATAATCGTACACCTTATTTTATTTTTTTCTGAATGATGCATGATGGGAAATCCCCAGGCGGCAGACGCATGCGCACAGTAACATCAAACCGCTCGCTTCGTTTGCTACGTAAAAAAACATACCGAGATAGAGGCTTCCGCGGCGAACTCCTTTGACTTGATTGATTTGCCGTTTCATGATGTATACCGAAGATACCCATAATTGACAAATTTGCGTTTTTCCGTACAGATTTCCCAGTACGTCGTACTCTTAAAATGCATAAAAATCGTACTTTGTGCGGCAAACCCGTACAGGTTGACAGGTATGCTTTGTCTCTCACTCTCTTTCTCTCTCCCTCACACACAGTCTTTCTCTCTCTCACAGTCTCTTATATCTCTCTTTCTCTCTTTTATCTATCTCCCTTATGCATCTCTCTCGTATGGCTCTCATCTCTCCTTCATTTGGTCACTCACTTCTCACTACTCACCGCTGCAGTCACTTGTCTGGATTTCTCTCCTATCAGAACCCTCCCTGGTCCCCATTTGAACACTCCTTGGCTTTGTGCTAGTTTGTTGCCTTCCTTGTCACGTCCCAAGCACTCTGGTCTCAGCCTGCCGTTATTCCAGTGTACTGAACCCTTTCAAATCATGAGTACTGTTAGACAAACACCTAAACCAGAGGTGGTTGACCTGATCCTCAAGGGCCGCATGTCCTGCATGATTTTGGAGGTTTTGGAGTTGATTTCAGTTGTTAACAAGCTCCTGTAAGCTTGCTAAAGAGCTAATCATTTATTTATTATATTGTGGGTGAAAAGTTGTCATATGTCAGTTTGATGTAAATATTAAGTAAGGTGCTCTCAAACATCCTGTTTCGTAAACGTCATGGTTCATATAGATAATATAAGCAAAAACTGTCATGATTGCTAACTCTGGTCACCTGGAGCAATCATGTGGGCGCCTTCTGCTTGGCTGACGCTTCGTTCTTTAGCGCGCTGCGCCCAGACTTCTTCGTCAGAGTATTACGATTGTAACTCTGTGTGACTCTCCTGATTGCCCGTTTCGTCTAGAACTCTGTTTACCTGTTTCTGCCTGCCTCCGACCCGACCTGCTTCCGTCCCACGCTACGATCTTCTCTCCAGCCCCGGTAAACTCGACCTGCTTGACTTCCGCCCTCCGATTGGCCACCCGATCCGAAGTCTTCTTTCCGGCTCCGCTGTTGACGGCTGACAGCCATCTCGTCTCCCGCAAGCCCTGATCGCTTCCCTGAATAAATAACTGAAACGAATGCTCTGGGGTTTTCTGGTCTGTTCTGGTCTCCTGACAAAAACATTGATTTCTCCTCTAAAGCGGTTTAAAAAATGTTTTTAGAAGTCACTGTAGTATTTTGTTTTTACAAAGTATGTTTTGTGAAAAAGAGCGTCTAGCAGTTTTCCTCGGTGCCACCTAAAAAAAGAGTATATAAGGCTGTGGTGTTTAGATTGTAGCAAAAATCTAGCAGCTCAACGTAGCAGCAGGTCTTTTTTGTATACCAGGAGGCACTAAATATTACAGCCTATAAATATTAAAGTTCACCTTGTATCCTTCACTTTTTTTCGTCCGAACGATTCGTAGCACATTTGATTTACTTTGTTTACCTAACGTATCATTCACGATCACGGTTCACGGATCCCTAAACCATGTGGGTCATCGGTGCACTAATTAACACGCAACTCTGGACAGCCCTCTCCACCGTTCGCATACATTTTTCAAGAAAGTTTTTTCAACTTACTGTACCTGTCTCTGAATGTATTTAATATCCACCTTTTGTAACTTTGCCACATCAGCAGCAGCAAGACATCTGCCGGTTCTGCCCCACTGACCGGGCCAAGGTAGAATCAGGGTGCGATTTTATCAGCAAGCTGCTAAGAGCAAATAAAAAAATATTACGTTTGGGCTTCTGCTAGCGCATCAAAGCCCCGATCGTCTTCCTCGTCTCGGCTGCTCGGTTCCCGATCGGTGCTCGGCTAATCGGTGGCGGGCGCCTTGCGGCGATAAGAGGCGGTGCGGAACAGATCCGCAGTCCCGCGCGGTTCGCTCGTCGGCACAATCCCGCTACGCTTCGCGCTTGATGTGATGAGTTCGATGCCCGTCGTTATTTCTGCGCTGCGACCTGCGTAGCCTGTTCAGCCATGCACCGCTTTCCTTCCTCTAGCTAAAGGATGAAGATCAATGGCCTCTTATGCTACGGACACAACGACCGTGAACTCGCGCAAGTTTGATCGCGAGGCGTTTGAACGCTTTTGCTTTTGCAGCACGTAAAAAACAGAAAAAGAAGACAACTGAGAAAAGATTTGGTGTGATGTGTTAATGGTTGTTATTTGACAGTAATAACCTGGAGTGGCAAGGTATTTCATATCGACACTAACCAAGTACTTGGATCGAATCTATACTATTGTCCTGAATTCTGTACTTCGCTGCTCCACAAACTGGCTCTGATATTGCAGTCTCTCTCTCTCTCTTTCTCTCTTTCTCTCTCTCTCTATCTCTCTCTCTATCTCTCCTTCTCTCTCTTTTAATCTCTCTCTCCCTCTCTCTGGCTTTCTCTTTTTCTTTCTCAATCCTTCTCCTTTTTGCTGTCCCTCTTTCTCTCTAAATCTTTTTTCTTTTCTTAGCCTTTTTCCTTTTATCATTCCTTCTTCTTTTCTCAATCTTTCTCCCTTTCTCAGTCTTTTTTCTTTTTTCAATATTTCCCCTTTTCGCAATCTCTCTCTTTCTCATAATCTTTCTCCCTTTCTCTCTCTCTCTCTCTCTCTCTATTTCTCTCTTCAATCCTTCTCTCAGTCATTCTTCTTTTCTTAATCTTTCTCCATTTCTCAATCATTCTTATTTTATCAATCTCTCTCTCTTTCTCTCGCTTTCTCTCGCTCTCCCTCTCTTTCCCAGGCTTTCTAATTTTCTTTCTGTCTTTGTCTCTTTCTCAACCCTCCTTTCTCTCTCTCTCTCTCTCTTTCCTATTCTCCCCCAACCTTTTCACCCTCTCTCTCTCTTTCTCTCTCTCTCTCACTCTCACTCACCTTTCTTCTTTTCTCAATATTTCTCCTTTTTTCAATACAGTATTTCTCCTTTTCTCAATCTCTCTCCCTCTCTATCTATTTCCCAAGCTATCTCATTTTCTCTGACTTTCTCTCTTTTTCAACCCGTCTTTTCTCTCTCTCTTTCTGTTTCTCTCTCAATCTCTCTCTCTCTCTCTCTCTCTTTTTTTTTCATCCTATCTCCTTTTCTCAATCTTTCTCATTTTCTCAATATTTCTCCTTTTCTTAATCTCTCTCTCTCTCTCTCTCTCTCTCTCTCTCTCTCTCTCTCTCTCTCTCTCTCTCTCTCTCTCTACCTCTCTGTCCTTGAGTCGATGCCTAAAATTTTCATAAACACGTACAGAAACCAAGAAACTGCAACCAAAAGTGGAAACATGTTACTGTTCTTCAACAAAAACCTTTTAATCCCTTGTCGACTATGGCAATAGGGCCAAAGAGCTCCTCCTTGCAGCGGAGAGTCAGGCTGGGAATAAGAGCCAAATGACACTTTATGTGCTGTGGAAATGTACTAATATTATTTTCAAAATATTGTGCAATAGAAGGTAATTTGATTATTTTTTGACATAGTCGTAAAGTATTTTCTTTACATTGGGCTCCGTCTCTCTTGACTTAGTTTCTTATATTTACTTTTTAATAATGCTAATGTTTGCATTGCAGTTATTTAATAATAATCATGTAAAAAAACACCTTTAGTACCTAGAATGTTTTGCTGGGCTTATTGTAATTATAAACTAAATCTACGAGTGGGAATGTCAACTCTTCAACGAGCATGACATTTCCAAGCCAATGGTATTGGTATCGGATGGGTATTGATCGATACTATATTTCTAAGTATCGCCCACCCATAGCACTAACCAGTAAAGTGCAGTCAGGGGGAGCAAGTGAGCCTGTTCCTCACCTGCCATTACGGAAATATAAAATGAAATAAATGGCTGTATTTATTCGGTGCTAAAGTTCTATTTCATTTCACTTCATTATCTTATATCGATGAATTTTCATGAGATTAATAAATATTATGGATACGTTAGTATGTATTTAATACTTTACTGAGTGTATGCAGATGCTGATGCATACAATTTTCTTGGTTGAGGGGGCCGATAATGTCATGATTACTCATTACACTCACCTGTGCCCGCTCGTTTGGCGCCCGCTGCTGCTGGTTACCTGATTGGTTTCCCGTCCTATTTAAGCTCACTCCTTTCACTCGCCTGTTGTCAGTCCGTCAACGAACCTCTGTTTTCACAAGGCAAGCATTTTTGACTCTGACTCCCGCCGGTCTCGTTTTGTCACCCGTTTTCCACTCGTCCGTTCCTGACTTCCCCGATTGTCTCCTGCTACGACCCATTTTTTTGACCACGACCACGTTCTGATCTCCCGTCCCCGCTAACGACCTGTTTTTCTATCTGGTGAGTCAAGACTTTGGGGTGGGTCGTGGACCAGTTTTTAGTGGGTCTTTGGTTTTGCAAAGTAATGCTAAATACAAAATAAAAAAGGGGGTCAATCACACTTCTTAACAGTAGATGGCGATAATGCCCTCCTTGATCTCTTCTTCCTTTTCAGTGAATCGGTGCGTCTGTTGGGGGCCACATCTCATTGTATTGTGATTTTTTTTGTTGTTTTTCCCTTTTCCTGCCTATAATAATGGGTCTGTCATGATTACTCATTACACTCACCTGTGCCCGCTCGTTTGGCGCCAGCTGCTGTTGGTTACCTGATTGGTTCCGTCCCATATTTAAGCTCAGTGCTTTCCCTCTCTCTTTGTCAGTCCTTCAGAGAACCTCTGTTTACACAAGGCAAGCAATTTGACTCTGACTCCCGTCGGTCCCATTTTGTCACCCGTACCCAACTCGTCTGTTCCTGATTTCCCGTTTTTCTCTGGCTACGACCCGATTTTGACCCCGACCCCGTTCTGATCTCCTGTCCCAGCTAACGACCCGTTTTTGACCATCGACCACATTCCTATGTCCCGTCTGGGCTAACGATCCATTTTTCCCGTTTGACCACGCTACGATCTCCCGCTCCGGAAGATCCACTTCCGCATTCATAACACGCTCCGACCCCATGAATGGCTTGCTTCCAGCATCCAGCGAGCACTGGACCGCTGGCGCCTACTTTCCTCTTTATGTCAATAAACTTGTGAGTAACATCACGCATCTGGGTCCTCCTTCTGTTCTGGTCCTGACAGATAATGAGACCAAGTATTCTGATTTAGCGCACATCTCAGACCCAAACATTAGAATTAATCACTCTATTAGCAACCTAACAGGAAGTCACACCAACCAGTACTTTTTTTTAATTGCATAGACTTTTATTTCATGATGGGGGATTACCTATCTATTGATTCTTTTATTCAGAGGAGCAGCGCGTAAACTTCATTTATAAGGTAAGGTAAGACAATAAATGGTTTTATTTTTTTCTATCCTACAGTTTATATATTCTGTAAGGGAAATTATAGCCTTTTATACCATATTCTATATTTTATACGTTTATATATCTTTGTACATTAGCGTGTTTATGTATTTGTATTGTACTCAAAACCAGTGAAGCTTTCAAGTTGTTCTCAGTAGCGGGCACTTTCAAGGTCAGGACAATGAGGTTCCCAAGCCAAAAGGCGACAATTCAGACACTTACTGTTAGACTCCTGTTATCAAATAGGTGCATGGAACTCCTTTGCTCTGGGTGCATTCTGTTTTAGGGTAGTTTGACTCCCAAATTCCAAGTCGCCTATTGTTCATTTATTATACCCGCACGCTATCGAGCGACCAACATCATACACTGCACTTCCTGTCAGATTTCAGAAACCTTATTGTGTCCTCCAATCAGAATCTATAAGACTGTATAAAAAGGGGCGCACACTTCAGTCTGCAGAAGTACCGTAAATTCCGGACTATAGAGTGCACCTGATTATAAGCCGCACCCACCACATTTTGAGAGGATAGCCGTTTTTGTACTTACACAAGCTTCTCCATATAAGCCGCATGTGCCCACATTACAACATGTAACATAATCACAAAATTAACCCAAACCCTACTTTGAGTCCTGCGATTTTAACTGAACATAAAGTACACAGTTCAAAAATCACAGCCTGCAAAATAACGGAAAATGATACCGGTACTTAACATTGGTTACAGACCTGCAGAGTCCTGGTCCCGTTAAAAGTAATCCAAGGAAAAAAAAGTGTATATTTCCAAAGGTAAAGATGGAAAAATATATATCCACTATTGTCTGTCGTGTCCACAAACACTCACCTTTACCGGTCCCCACTTCCCGTCATCCCCCACGTCTGTTACGCCCCTTATTTTTAATTGGTCAGAGCAAGACTTATCAGAATAAGTGTCCAAAATAAATACAAATAAATACATTACAAAAATATACAGTTGCAAATACATATTATACATGGTTACACATATTTACAAAGAAAGACGGTACACAGAGAGAGTTTTCAAAGCTTTAATAATAATATTATAACTTTCATCCCAAACCGTGCCTGTGAAGGGTAGCAAAACGCTACTAGCAACACGCTCGCAGCACAGTGAACCGGTCTGTTAAAAAAAATAACACCCAACTTGCAGAAACCATGGTAAACCGTCCTCATCTTCCTCCTTATAACTTACGTCATCAAAGTCGTCTTCCCCAGTATGGGCAAAATACTTTATCATATAGATGATGTTCCACGCTCCCTTATTCATAAGCACGCTAGCAACACGCTCGCAAGGTTAAGTTTGCGTGCAGTAGCTCTGTTTCCTTCTTTATCGGACTTCTCGATTGCGTTTAGCTTGTAAGCTGCGTCATGTGCCTTGAACTCGAGCGCCGCTGGCGGCTGTTAGAAAAATTACATAAATTGGCCGCATCACTGAATAAGCCGCAGGGTTTAAAGTTTGGGAAGAAAGTAGCGGCTTATAGTCCGCAATTTACGGTATTTCATTTCAATTCAAAACGCAACATTTCCTTTGTTTTTATGTGCTTGCTTTACTTTATTAAATGAGTTTGATTATAGCTTAAACGTTTCTTAAATCATCTGGACATAATTTTCAACCTGACATATTCCTTTACTTACTCTGCAAATGGAATGATGAATAAGATGACAATTTTTTTATGTGTAAATCTGACTGCCTCACCAGACACGAACCTCAGAATATCAGAAGTAGAGATTTCTTTATTTTTATTTTATCGTATTTTTTTTTTTTTTAGTATTTGGCTTTCTAAATGTAAACGATTTTGATAATTGATTCCCAAATGATCATTTTACCGTCATTTCAAATGACCTGATAAATATTTCATAATATGACGATTGGTCAACTATAGTAAAATTCACTCTCACTCCAAACATGATAGGTCAGCACCAACAAAGTTAGCTAGCTACTTGCACAAAAATTCAGTGTTGCACCCAATGAACCATATTTTGCGCACGATAAAGCACTTCAAAATGACAATTTGGCAAGAAATCTAACTTGGTGCTCCTTATGTACCGCATAATATGGCGGATAAGACTGGAAATGCGTTCAGTTATCAGTAATTACTGGTATGCATACATGGTTTTACGGTAAAACTTATTTGAGCAATTGAAAAAAAATCAATAAACATCGCTAACCTTAGTGACAAAACAATATATGTAAAGGGATTCAAACATGGGTAGTGGCGATGTGAGTGCTGACACGTTACTACTAAACGCCCTGTGGAATGATTTTGCACATGACAAGCCATTAGACTTTATCTCATCATTGTTTTGTCAAAAGACCTTCTGTTTTCTACATTCTCTAAAAACTATAGGTTAAAATGTGCTAAGTGCATTCGGATAGGTTGAACAATCTCTCAACTTCTCAAATTTGCATAGTGCATTTCGAGAGGTTAAACAGTCTCCATTCCTTCAGGCTGTTTTACGTACGCATACATGTTAAACAGAGGTTATTGACGCGCAGGTGAAGTGTCTGTTTAACCAGACAAATCAGAATGCACTACGCAAATCAATGTTGAGGCACCGTAAAAATCGTGTGACGACAAGATAATTTGTCATGCATTTTAGTATTTCATTTGTACCACTGGTTGTCTAGAGGTAATTGGTCGGCGCTCTCACTGCCACTACTCGGGTTCGATTCCCAATGCATACCATATTTTGCGAATTGAGTTCGCTGCGCTTACACATTGACATGTACTTTTACGTGCAGAATTCTTAATTTCATGAGTCTTACAGTTAGGTGCGCCTTTTGCATAAAAAGTATATAAGAAATGAGTATTTTTAGGCGATGCTGCTTATAATCCAGTGCGCCTTATAGTGCAGGAATTATGGTAATTCTAAAATCCACATTTCACGTCACTGGTACTAAATTGTTTCCCACTTCAATAAACAAACAAACTCACCTTATAAATGGCAATTGCTGCACTTTTCTCCCCTAAAAGCAATTGCCCTTTCAGTTCAGTTCGGGTGCAAGGAGCGACAACAACAAATGGTCAATTTTGTTCAAATTACCGCCTTAAAAATTTACAAGCAGTGACAAGGGTGGAAATCCTCTAATGGTCTCTAGAGCAACCAAGGTGTCTTCATCTGTATTCCAGTATAAAGCATTTATCGAGTGATTTTGTAGGCCCTTGACATAAAAATGACTCCATTCTCCATTTTTGGGGATATACAGGCTAGTATTTTGCTGTGATTTACAAACTGTGACAAATAATATATCAGTTCTCGGGAGGGTTTTTCGTTATCCTTTGCAAAGAGTGACGAATATCAATGCAGTATCACTAAGGACGGAAATAAACAGGCAGTTCCGACCCCCCCTATCAATCAGCTCCACAAATTCTGTCAACGGGTTCCAAATGCGATAGCATCTTCTTCTTCCGAGCTGCAAAACACGTTCGCTCTTATGTTTATTTTTCCCTCTTTATCACCCGCAAGCAAAGCAATGGTGGTGATAATGCTTTTGTTTGGGATTTACAGTATATATATATATATATATATATATATATATATATATATATATATATATATATATATATATATATATATATATATATATATATATATATATATATATATATATATATATATATATATATATATATATATATATATATATATTTTGTTTAGCTTATTCGGAAGCATTCACAGAAATACATTTTACCCTACTAGGACATAATAAGTTTTGCCAGGATCACAATCTTTCACAAGCAATCATGTAGGTCACTCGAGAGGTGAAAAGGTCCCGAAAAACAAAATAAGCCCTTTGGTTTTGCTGACTCAGCAGTTTTTTTCCAGAAAGGCATCCAACAACATCCAATTTTAACATTGTCTTGCATACAGTTAGAATGATTCACTTTTATGTGGGAAAAACGGCAAAAAAGTCGACACAGCACAGAACGACATTGAATATCAACACCATCTTTCATAGTCAAATGTGAAAACTGCCAAAAAAGCTGACTGTGCATTTTTGGGTTTAGCTGACTTAGCAGATTTTCCAGAAAGACATTCTACTCTCTCAGGGCAGAACAAGGTTGGCCAGCATCACATCATCTTTTACATTTGATTAGGTAGGTCACTTTAGAGGTGAAAATGTCGAGGGAATAAACACCATGACGACCCCCTTCCCTTACCCATAAACTTGGCATTTTCTTCTTCAGTTTTAGACTGAAAATTAATTTTTACTCGACTCAACCCAGCCTGATAAAGCCCCCCACCCAGGGTTTGGTAAACTGTTTGTGTGTGTGTCCACCCAAGAAAAGGGGGAAGGCTCCAATCCATGACCACCATCTTTCACAAGCAGTCAAGTAGATTAGCCTGGATGTAAAAAATGCACTGGAAAAGCCCATTTCGCACTTTTGGTTTTGTCTACTCGGCATTTTTTACTGGAAAGACATGCTACTCTCCAAGAACAGAATGGCATTGAATTTAAACACCATTTCAGGATTTTAGTCTCCGTCTGAACTTAGTCCTACTCGTTGGCTTTTCCGTTCTCATGTGTCAATGACCCTGCCAAAAAGGAAAATTCCACCCCAAAATGCTTTCACGCCTCAAGGCCGGTAATGCTCTAATGGTGCACGTCCATTTTAGTTGTTACTAAAGCCTCTCCCTATCACAGCGGTGGCCCACAATGCACCTTGAAAGAAGCCCCGCTTCACCTGCTGGCGTGATCGAAGGACGCGGATTTTTTGCCGTGTTTCATTTCGAGCTTCACAGGCCAGAATTGCGACAGGCAATGCAACAGACACACATGCACAAAAAAGACACACACTGGGAAAACTTCACACGCACAAAAAATAACTCCTTGTTCGGCTAGCACATACATAAGCAGAAAAATGTGATGTTTCATTTATTTTCCTGTTTAATCTCTTATACAATCAACAGCTTGGCCTGTCTTGTTAAAACAGGATATATTTCCCGGCCGAGAATGAAAATCCCTCTCCCACCAATAAAATGTATTTCACTGTCTTATCTCTCTCATATAGACATGAAATCTCTCAACACACATGGTGTTGCTTTCTCACATACAGAATGTCTTTGTCTTTCTCTCACACACGTTTCTATTGAACAGGAAGATCTTTCTCATACAGGGAATGAAATGCCCCTCACATGTCCAAACAAATTCTTTGACCCTCACATAAAATATCTCCCACGTCGCCGGTCTTGCACTCATTTTCTTATATTTAAACATGATCTATTTTGAATGCATAATCCTCAAACAAAGTCTCACATTTCCACTTGAGAGTTGGGTGGACTGATACAAAAATCTATAGTGGCTTGCGAAACTATTCGGCCCCTTTGAACTTTGTGATCTTTTGCCACATTTCAGACTTCAAAAATAAAGATATAAAACTGTAATTTCTTGTGAAGTATCAACAATAAGTGGGGCACAATAATGAAGTGGAACACACTTTATTGGATATTTTATACTTTTTTAACAAATAAAAAACGAAAAAGTGGGTGTGCAAAAATATTCAGCCCCTTTACTTTAAGTGCAGCAAACTCCGTCCAGAAGTTCAGTGAGGATCTCTGAATGATTCAATGTTGATATAATTCACTAATAAATGGAATCCACGTGTGTGTAATCAAGTCTCTGCATGAATAAAAATCATGAAGAATGAGGAACACACACGGTAGGTCCTAGATACTGTTGTGGAGAAGTTTAAAGCTGGATTTGGATACAAAAAGCCCGAGCTTTAAACATTACATGGAGCACAGTGCAAGCAATAATATTGAAATGGAAGGAGTATCAGACCACCGCAAATCTATCAAGATCGGGCCGTCCCCCTAAACTTTCAGCTCATACAAGGAGAAAACTGATCAGAAATGCAGCCAAGAGGCCCATGATCACTCTGTGGATGAACTCCAGAGGTATCCAGCTGAGGTGGGAGGATCTGTCCATAGGACAACTATCAGTCGTATACTGCAAAAACCTGGCCTTTATGGAAGAGGGGCAAGAAGGAATCAGTTTCTTAAAGATATCCATAAAAGTGTTGTTTAAGGTCTGTCACAAGCCACCTGGGAGACACACCGAACATGTGGAAGAAGGTGCTCTGGTCAGATGAGACCAAAATCAAACTTTTTGGCAACAATGCAGGACGTTCTGTTTGGCGTAAAAGCAGCACAGCTCATCACCCTCAACACACCATCCCCACAGTCAAACATGGAGGTGGCAACATCATGGTTTGGATCTGCTTTTCTTCAGCAGGGACATAGAAGATGGTTAAAGTTGATGGGAAGATGGAGGGAGCCAAATACAGGACCAATCTGGAAAAAACCTGATGGAGTCCGCAAAAGACCTGAGAC
This sequence comes from Urocampus carinirostris, assembly GCF_059441175.1. Taxonomy (NCBI): domain Eukaryota; kingdom Metazoa; phylum Chordata; class Actinopteri; order Syngnathiformes; family Syngnathidae; genus Urocampus; species Urocampus carinirostris. Next base: position 6,808,165 of record NC_142367.1, on the reverse strand, counting down.
TGGGACGGAGATTTGTCTCCTAACAAGACAATGATCCAAAACATAAAGCAAAAGCTACAATGGAACGGTGCACCAAAAATCATATCAAGGTTTTAGGATGACCAAGTAAAAGTCCAGACCTCAATCCAATTGAGAATCTGTGGAAAGAACGGAAAACTGCTGTTCACAAACGCTTTCCATCCGACCTCACTTGAGCTGTTTTGCAAGGAGGAATGGGCAAAAATATCAGTTTCTCGATGTGCAAAACTGAAAGAGACACCCCAAGCGACTTGCAGCTGTAATTGCAGCAAAAGGTGGCGCTACAAAGTATTAACTCAATGGGGCTGAATAATTTTGCACACCCACTTTTTGGTTTTTTATTTGTTCAAAAAGTTTCAAATATCCAATAAAGTGTGTTTCATGTCATGAGTATGTCCCACTTATTGTTAATGCTTCACAAGAAATGAAAGTTTTATATCTTTATTTTTGAAGTCTGAAATGTGGCAAAACGTCACAAAGTTCAAGGGGGCCAAATAGTTTCGCAAGCCACTGTATATCATCCATACTAAGCAAGTACTTGGATTGGATCATGCTATTGTCCTCGATCCAATACTTTGCTCCTCCATCAATTTCCTCAAAGGACACCTCTCTGGTGGTTGGCTATTGAGGCAACACCACAAATGTACATAGACAACTAAAACATACAGACAAAAACCTGTTATTCTGTGGTTACTATGGCAACAGGTGGACTTGTTCATTGGAGTAGTGTACAGTAGAGTAGAATAGCGAGACAAAGGCTAAGAGAGAGAGCCAAATCAGACTTTTTTTCAAAATATGGTGCAATGGAAGGTAGTTATCTTTTTTGCATTGTTGAAATATATTTGTCATGTATCATATTTCATCTTTTTGGGTTTTTCTCTCTTGATTTGGTTTCTGAAACAGGAATAGAAACGTCTAATTTTTAATACTGTTAGCATTTTAGGTTTGCCAACTGGAAGGTAAATATATTTTTCTATTACGTCCACATAATGGCAACAAAGTGTCATATGAAACAAAGCGGGTCATCTCTTTAATCAATACAGTCGTGCAAAAAAAACAGCATGCTGACTTTTACAATTATTATTGACAGAACAGAAGTTATCTGTAAAAAAAAAAAATAAAGTCAAGTTTTTCTATTCATAAAACAAATACTTGAGCCTGTGAGTTAGGTTTGTTCCTGGGTATCAGTGTCTCATTATCTCATTAGCTGCAACCGCTTATCCTCAGTAGGGTCGCGGGGGTGCTGGAGCCCATCCCAGCAATCATCAGGCAGTGGGCAGGGGACACCCTGAGCTGGTTGCCAGCCAATCGCAGGGCACACGGGGACAGACAACTCACTTGCTCATTCGCACCTAGGGACAATTTAGACCGGCCAATTCACCTAAAATACATGTTTTTGGAATGTGGGAGGAAACCGGAGTGCCCGGAGGAAACCCACGCAAGCACGGGGAGATCATACAAACTCCGCACAGGAAGTCTGGAGCTGGATTTGAACCCACGCAGGAGGTTCCCAAGACATGAACTGTGCCGTCGTGCTGCCCCGGGTATCAATGTATGATGGAGTATTTAAGCGGAAATTTGTAATATTTAGTGTAGGCAAAAATACCGGGAGTATCATACCAAAATTCATTTTTATTTAAAAAATCCATTGTGAAATTTGGATTTAATTTATAGAGTGAAATTCCTCCGTCAAGTTGCCGCCATGTTTGTCTAGTAACCTGCTGCTACGCTGTGCCCAGTGGCATTGGTTTTCTTTTACATTAGATACTGCAGTGTCTCTACTGGTCAAATATTACGCACAGGGGCTCTAAGGCATGAATCAATCAAGGTTTCTACAGGTTTTGACTATCGCAGGACAATTTTGGAACACCCCCCTCTTACTGTACAGTTTTATCCCTCTCTTCCGTTCATTCTATCTCTCTTTTGCTGTTTGCTCTCTCCCACTCTTTCACACACACACACACCAGCTTGGGTGGAATCCAGCAACAGGGCAAAGAGTTGTAGGACATTTGTACACTGCAGGGGGTGTATCTGCATACTGCACCATACTGACTCATACACACTGGTGCTTGAGTGCACACACGTGCACACACACTCATCGGACTGCAGCAATAAGATAAGATGTCCGTCTGGGTTTGTCTTTATTAGAAATGGGGTCTGCTCAAATTCTGCAGAAAAACTATAAAACATCAAACATCCCCTCGTTGTTTCTTTTTATTTTTGCCCTCCATCCGTGTGCATTTTCATGTTTTTACAGTGGACCATCCAAACAAGAAGCAGGGATGACATACCGCTTAGGTATTTATGTATTCATGTCCTCTTTTTATTGCCCATCCTGCTGCTGCAGTGGCAGATTATAACAGGAAATGGAAAGACACACACACACACACACACGCACACACACACACAAGCGCACACAATGCATAAAAGTTGGTCCCAATAAAAAGTTGTGAGTGTGTCAATACAGGTTGAAGAGCAGGAAGTTTGACTCTCATCATCTTCATCCTCATCATTTTTACTCAGGGATAAAGCCTGCTGGGAAATCAGCAGTGGCGGCCCCGGCTAGCAAAGTAGAAGAAATCAGGCAGAGAACTTTCCCAGATGAATGTAAAAAACGTTAATAGATGTCTCAAGAACAGGGTTCGTATGGGTGCTTGAAATAATTGAAAACTCTTGAATTTTAGTATTGCGTTTTCAGGGTTTGAAAAGTGCTTGAATTTTAATTAAAGTGCTTGTAAATAAATGCTTGAAATTGTTGCAATGTTTCTCCGCAGTCCGTCTGAATAGAACGCACAATAGATTAAGAACAATACATTGTCAGTTCATACATGTAAAGTTCATCGCTTATCGTAGATACTAACATTTCAAATAAGCACAAAGTATGTGGAAGCAGCAAGATAGCGGCTTTATTTTAGTGATATAAGTCAACAACAAGAAAATTTCTTTGATCAGCAATTTTTAATTTGTCTGATCGCGAATATTTTTCTAATTCGCAATTACGGTCTTTTTTTCATACATACCTCCTTTAACTGTGTACCTGTCACAACAGAACAAATTGTTAGACCCAAAAGCGTATTGTTTCACTCTGAAGTTTATTGGGATATCGAGGAAACAAACGGCAGCGATCCGGTGCTCGCTGGACAGGGGGAGCAAGCAACTCATGGGATCGGAGCGTGGTCGGAATGCGGAAGTGGATTTGCCGGAGCGGGAGATCAGAGCGTGGTCGGCGGTCCAAAAAACGGGTCGATAGCCGGAGACAAACGGGAAATCAGGAACAGACGAGTAGGATACAAATGAAGACGGGACCGACGGGAGCCAGAGTAAAAGTGCTTGCCTTGCGTATGCAGAGGTTCGCTGATGGACTAACAAGGAGTGACTGAAGTACTGGGTATAAATAGGAGGGGACTCAATCAGGGAACTAGCAGCAGCTGGCGCCAAACGAGCACACAGAGTTGAGTGCAATGAGTAATCTGTCATGATTGCCGATTCAAGGCACCTGTGATTGCCCAATTGGCGCCAACAGCCCTGAGAGCTGATTGGCTAAGAGACTTTTTTGAAACCCCCGGCTTTCAAGAGAACACTGTCAGATCGTTGCGAACCGATGCTCCCAGCTAGGCAAGCTCACATTTCAGACATTTTTCCTGCCCTGTTTTCCTCTGCCTGATACCCGTTGCCGACCTGTTTCTGGATCCGATTCTGCCCTGTTCTGCCATCCCGACATCCGACCTGTTTTGCCCCGCAACCTGCCTGACACCCGTTGCCGACCTTGTTTCTGAACTTGATACCGCCCTTGCTCTCCCGTCCCGGCTAACGACTAGTATTCCTGCAAATCTACGATCATCCTCGCTCGACGCGGAAGTGCCACATCCGCGTCTCCAGCCACCTGCTACCCTTGTCCGTCAACCATCGGATCGTGGAAGCGAGCCCTACTCTCCCTCTTTAGTAATAAAACTGAGTAAACAAGCGCTATTGGGTCCTGTGTCTGTTTCTGGTCCGTGACATAATCATGACAGTACCAGTCTTTGTTTTTAAAGCATAAGATCTTGAAACAAAGAAAAAATACATTTGTTTGCTTCTGTTCACTTTAAAAAAATGTTGATATCTTAAAACTTGAAGCGAACCAAAGAGGCATTTATCTGTTTTGCTGCTGAATTCTATTTAAGACAGTGTGTTAAAATTAGATTTTTTTTTCTGTGCACCTCATTTTTGTACTTTGTTCAAAGACCTTACAACCTGTTTCCTCACCTGTGTTCCTCAAAAGGTTTTACCTTGAGAGACTGAAATCCTGCACTCTTGCAGTTGTTTTGACAAAAGGAACACAATGTTAACTTAATGAGGATTTCTTGAATATTTTTTGACTTGAGTTCTTGGCCATTAAATTGCTCTTCTTTATCAGCGTGAACACAGTATATGTAATATTAGCCTCATATTATAATAGTAGCATAAGGCAGAGGAGCAAAATTGACAATATAATTATCAATCGTGATTATTTGTGAGAGAATTAATCGTCTCCAGAAAATTCCTAGTAGTGACAGTCCTAGCACTACATGTAGATTGTCTTTATTGGGTAAGTAACATGTAAAAAACCTTTCTATGCCAGCATGTTAAGTGTACGAAAATAGTGGCTCAGATGACTAATTCATATAAACATTTGCCGAGTTTAACTTTAGACGAATTGACTTTCCTTTTTCCACAGTTTGATGTCATCGAGTGATGTCAGTAAGAAAAAGAACAAGTAGATTTGAGACAACGTCGACCAAATAAAAACGGGAATAAACACTCATAAAATGGGGCACAGTTTCATTTACATTTTATATGCACCATTCAGTGAATGATGGCTGCCTGTTTAATATTAATCTTGGGATTTATCACATTTTCTGGTTCTTTTTCATACAGGCAGTGCTCAGTGACCTCAAACAAGAGGACTATAGATTGATTTACACCAGAATTCCTCATTTAAATGGTACTGCGGAAAATTGGAAAATTGACTTTAAAAGCCTTTCATTTGTTGAATTTGGCCATGAAAATGGTGTCAGAACTGCAAGTGTGTCATTTTTTTTAGAAATGAAGTGAATATATACACAAGATAATGGTTCATTTACATGAGAGCCAAGAACAAGCTAGGTCGGGAAGGTTGTTATCAAGTGTTCGTGTCCCCTACTCCAAATGACATTTAGCTACTTAGGCTAATCGCTGACGGCTGCACTTTTATTATTCACTCTTGAGTCTCGTCTCTGTAATAAACAGAAAAGACGTGTAATCACAACGCCAGAGCTTTAGCTGAGAGCTATTTTTTGTAACCTATCGAAGCGAACGGCATTTTAATATCAGTTCACGGTTCACAGATCCCTTAACCGCATGGGTCGTCGGGGCACTAACGAGGACGCAGCTCTGGACATCTTCCGCTACTGTTGACGGTCCCTGTCCTGTTTTTGGGTTGAGTCAAAGTTGGCACCAGTCCATTCCTTAATATTGTCCGCCCAGTTCTTTTTTGGTTCCCCTCTACTCCTGCACCTTTGGAATGTAACCTGGAGAATTATCTTGGCCAATCCTGATGATCTTGTGACGTGACTATGCAACTGAAGTTTCCGTCTGCGTACAGTTCTTTGTAGGGTCCAATGTACCCTCTGATGGTTTTACTGTACCAAATATGAACATTAAATGTAATTCGTCACATGGGCTAAGTAGCTGATGCCTAGAAGTTTCCTTTTGAAATCGCATATCTGTGGCCCGGATTTTCTCTTCTGGTTTCGCTGTGAGAGTCTATGTCTCGTAAGCCTAGAGGACAATGGAAGTAACCAGCCCTGACGGGAAATGTAATCCCAGTAATGATAACGTCTGCCTTCTACAAAACATCTAAAGACCGCATGTACAAAGTTAAAAGAATAGTATATTGGCATTGAACATACATTATTAAAGGAAAAAGGTTTTTCTCGATAAATATCAGTCATTTTTGGCCCAGGTATGGACTTTCGGCATCACTGACTTGCACCAACTATAGCATCCAGATGATAAAGGTGCTGTATCTGAGTCAGAGCAGGAGGCTTCTCCTGCAACTGGTAACTATAACCAACTATTTAATTCATGTGGGGGAGCAAACCCCAACAAAAAAAGGGGCTCGGAAGGGGATGGGCTTCGCCTCGGTTCACTTTCCCAAGACACACCAAAGGAAGTGCTGCCTCGATAACGCAGGTGCTTAAGGGATCTGTGAACCGCAAATCCTATAAGAATCCCGATGCAGCCACCCGTCAGAAGCAACGAAACTTGGTTTATCTAGGGCTGCCAATGTTAGAACAGGCGTATTGTAAATTTCCATAGCGAATATATCTTACAGTATTTTAACACCTTTAACACAAATATGAGCTGATCTGTCGAGCATGATAGCTTTACCTAAATTCACCATTATTAGGGCGTCAAATTTACCACGAGAACCTATTGTTTTTGCTCAGATTTTTAATTGATTCCCCAAATGAATTGGGTTTTTTGAACTGAACAAAGGGAGTGGATTTATCAAGTCGTTGAAATGACAAGAAGTGTTGCAAGCATCTTCCAGTACAGGTCAGAATATTTTACATAAAACAATGAGACGAGTGAAAGAATTCCTTCAATGTTGTTCCACAGTAAGTATAAGTAAGTATTTGCTTGTTTTACGCCCCCCTTGTGTTTGTTTTGTATATAGCGCATATATGCCGACACCCTGATTTCATCCATCCATCCATTATCTGTACCGCTTATCCTCAGTAGGGTTGCGGGGGTGCTGGAGCCCATACCAGCTATCTTCGGGCAATGGGCAGGGGACAACCTCAACTGGTTGCCAGCCAGTTGCAGGGCACATGAAGACAGACAACTCACTCGCATTCATAGTCATTCACACCTAGGGACAATTTTAACCGCCCAATGAACCTGATATGCATTGTTTTGGAATGGGGGAAGAAACCGGAGTGCCAGGAGGAAACCCACGCAAGCACAGGGAGAACATGCAAACTTCACACAGGAGGTTCGATCTCATGACCTTAGAACTGTGCTGCACACTCGCTAACCCCTGCACCGCCGTGCTGCTCCCCTTATTTCTGTCACAATCACCCGGATCGGGAACACCTGTGTTCAGGATTTGGCGCCAACAGCCAGGACAGCTGATTGGCGCACCCTGTACATTTAAATCCCCAGCTTCCGGTAACACTTCGTCCGATTGTACTCACGCTACGCTCAGTAAGCCCGTACCTCTGACTCTTTGCCTGCTCCCTGTTTTCTTCCGATTGATCTCCGTTGCCGACCCGTTTCTGTAATCTGCCCTGCCCGTCTGACTCCTGAACTCTTTTCCGAATACTACGACGCCCTTCTTCTCCAGCCCCGGCCATCAACACTACGATTACGCCTGTCCGCGACCATTCCCGCCAAGCCTTCTCCCGCCTGTCAAGTTCCGTCAATCCGCCTACCAACGGATCGAAGAATCCCACCTTGTCATTTCCTTCCTTTCAATAAAACCAAGAAACGAGCGCAAGTGATTTCAGTCTTCCTTTCGTCCTGTCGGACAATTTTAGCATTGTATTAATACAGTTCAAAATGTAGTTTATATGCGAGTATATAAGTCTCCAATCTTTTACTTGCCCTCCTAAAGTCCCAAAACTAATTTCCATTTTATTTAATCGCCTTCAAGCATCGCCTCCATGGCAGACACTCGTACACCATTTTCATGTTTCATAGTCATTTCTTTTGACTTGTTTTCCACTGGGTTTTTTCCCCCTATAACAACTTTCTTGGAACCTGTATTGGGGATATTGATGGTTTAATGGTAGAATTTTCAACCTCTGTGGGGGATGACAGAGTACAACTGGCTGGGCCATACTTGAACCTTGATAAGCTTCTTACAGAGCCACTACTTGGTTTTACTGGCTGTGTGCTTCGGTTCGTTGTCATGTTGGTAGACACAGCCATGACCCATCTTCAATGCTCTGACTGAGGGAAGGAGGTTGTTCCCCAAAATTTGACAATACACTGCCCCAGGCATCCTCTCTTTAATGCAGTGCACTCGTCCTGTCCGATGTGCAGAGAAACACCCTGAAAGCATGATGATACCACGCCCATACTTCACAGTAGGGATGGTGTTCTTCGGATTGTACTCTTCATTCATCTTTGTCCAAACACGCTTAGTGGGATTAGGACCAAAACTGTAGCAGCGTCTTATTTACAATTCATTTTTAAGCAACCATTCAATCACATCACCAAATCATTCAAGTCCATTCAAACCATCTGTGGACTAAAAAATGTAAACATGTGTGAGGTTACAGCAATACATACTGCACATACAGTACACTTAAAAAAACCTTCTAACCCTGCTCACAGATGTCACCTAGTAGTTCTTTGGGTCACTGTTCAAATCTAAATAAAAGAAACGAGGTCTCTGACAAAACAAATGCGCCTTTGAGAAAACAGACAGACGCATACTTAACATGGAGGGGATTTAAGTCACAAGTTCAAAGAAGCCTCATATAGCAGGGTAAGAGTACAGTTTCTTCTTCACAAATTTACTCAAGTAAAAGTAAAAAGTATAGTGATTTAGAGATACTAATAAAATGTCCCAAAGTTAACTCATTACTGCGCATCTCTGGTATGGGAATAATATGTATGAGTATAGTAGTGTGTGTTTAAGAGTTTAGTATTATGTGAGAGAGAATATGATAGTGTGAACTAGATTACAGTAGTCTGGATGAGAGAGTAGTGTTTGTGCATGGGTATGACTGTGTCTATTTGAGAGTGTAGTTGTGTATGTGTGTGAGCGTCTATAATTATATGTGTGAGCAAGTATGATTTACTTCTCAAGAGTGTATTTTCAACAGCCTACCGGCCTCTCCCGAAGTCCATTCAGCCTCTCGACTTTCATATTTCGCCCTCATGACAAATAAAAGCAGAGGAAGATCAAGAACTTATCTTCAAATAAAATAGACTTGCTTGTTTTTTTTCTGTATGAGTGGTTTTGCGTGTATGTGTGTGAGTTTATGTGTGAGACGGTGGGTTGGAGGGGATGAAAATCTTTAAAGCGAGTTTCTTTCCTTGAGGGAATACATTCAAGCAGACAAAGTCATGTTGGCGTTTGCAGTTAGTTTTGCATGTTTTGTTTGGATGCAGATTATTTGATTTTATGAAAATAGATAGATAGATAGATAGATAGATAGATAGATACTTTATTCATCCCCTAAGGGAAATTCACATTTCCAGCAGCATCCCTGAGCTGAGAACAATACAATAATAAAGCCAAAAGAATACAATATACAGATACCCAGTGTGACGTGCAAATGCCCACTTTAGCATGTTATATAGAGTAACTAAATAGTGCTACACAGAACACATAATGCAGTAAGATTCGGTAATATCCAATGTAGGGGGTGTGGTTTAATGTGGGCCTTTACTCTGCCGGGTGGAGTTAAAGAGCCTCATGACATGAGGAAGAAAAGATCTCTTCAGTCTGTCCGTAGTACAAGACAGTGACAGCAGTCTGTCACTGAAACTGCTCTTCTGTCCGGAGATAATGCTGTGAAGCGGATGCGATGGATTGTCCAATAAGGACAATGATAAAGAAAGACATAACACAGTTCAAAGATCCATTAAAGTAGTGTTTCCCAACTGGTGAGTCAAGACTTTGGGGTGGGTCGTGGACCCGTTTTTAGTGGGTCTTTGGCTTTGCAAAGTAATGCTAAATACAAAAACAAAAAAGGGGGTCAATCACACTTCTGAAGAGTAAATGGCAAACACACCCTCCTCAATCTCTTCATCCTGTTCAGTCAATCGGCGCGTCTGTCGGGGACCACATCTCATTGTATTATGATTTTGTTTTTTGTTTTTTCCTTTTTCTGCCTATAATAATGGGTCTGTCACGATTACTCATAACACTCACCTGTGCCCGCTCGTTTAGCGCCAGCTGCTGGTTACCTGTTTGGTTCCTCCTCCTATGTAAGCTCAGTGCTTTCACTCTCCCTTTGTCAGTCCGTCAGCGAACCTCTGTTTACACAAGGCAAGCATTTTGACTCTGAATCCCGTCGGTCCCGTTTTGTCACCCATACCCCACTCGTCTGTTCCTGGTTCCCCGTTTTTCTCCGGCTACGACACGTTTTTGAGCCCGACTACTTTCTGATCTCCCGTCGAGCTAACGATCCGTTTTTCCCGTTTGACCACGCTGCGATATTCAACTCCGGAAGATCCACTTTCGCATTTCGAATACGCTTCGATCCCGTGAGCCACTTGCTTCCCTTGTCCAGCGAGCACCGGATCGCTGGCGCTGGGTTTCCTCTATATCTCAATCAACTTGTGAGTAAACGTTACACATCTGGGTCCTCCTCCTGTTCTGGTCTTGACAGGGTCCCAAGAAAATTGGTGATAAGGGGAGAGAAAAGTGGAAAATAGTGACAACAATGTGTTGGGTAAAAGAAGGAAAATATTTTTAAATACAAAAATGGTGTACGTGTGTTTGCCATTGAAGTACTACTGGAAGATACAGTAAATGAATACAAAAATGTCACATTATTAGCTTTTTATCAGTGTATTATTCTTTATTAATTACATAGTAAAATACTTATTACTGATCAGGTACACGCTCAATTAATTTTTAACATTTTCTTTAGTATGTGGCTATTTAAAAGCAAATTTAGGGTGTCGCTCATATGCAATGTAGGCTTAAATTAGAGTATAAATGGTACTAGAAGTTGTTTTGGTTTTTCTGATAATTTTTGGGGGGAGAAAAAAAAGTAAATATCTAAAATTTAGAGAGTGAACACACTTTGTGTAATAAGAACAATATCGGGTTCTTGTGAAATATGTTGTAAAGCGCTTTGGGAGGTCTTCATTGACTTGAAAAGCGCTATATAAATAAACTAAAACAGCATATCTTGATTGCTATGTGAAAGAGAAAGTATTTATGTTGTCTTTTATTAGAAGGTTTGTGGGTAGCACGGTGGCGCAGTGGTTAACGCCTGTGCTGCACCTTCCTGTGTGGAGTCTGCATGTTCTCCCCGTGCTTGCGTGGGTTTCCTCCGGGCACTCCAGTTTCCTCCCAAATTCATAGAAACATGCATTTCAGGTTAATTGGCCGGTCCGAATTGTCCCTAGGCGTGAATGAGCAAGTGAGTCGTCTGTCCCTGTGTGCCCTGTAACTGATTGGCAACTGGTTCAGGGTGTCCGCTGCCCACTGCCTGATGATTGCTGGGATGGGCTCCAGCACCCCCGCAACCCGACTGAGGATAAGCGGTGCAGATAATGGATGGATGAATAGAAGGTCTGTTATTAGAGTAAACCAAGAGTACCATATTTTCCGCACTATAGGGCGCACCGGGATATAAGGTGCACCCCGAAAAAATAGTTTTTGGTCCTATATCTTCCATAGATAAGGCGCACCGGATTATAAGGCGCTACAATGGGAACGTCGACAAAACAGTCAGATGATTCAGTCAAACTGATTACCCCCTTAACATTCCCAAACGTGCGGATGCGGTGTCAGTACGATGTCACTCAAATGCATCGTTTCAAATATCATTCGGAAGGTTAAAGTCTTGGGATTCAAGAAATGCCAACCATTCCTCAGTTTTTATTTTATTTTTCGCTCGCAACTTTACTGTGCATATGACAATAAACACTTGGAATTGAGTTTAATTCACTCAACTCATCACAGCAACATCAAGATCGTTCTAAAACAAGATACCGGGAAAATATAAAGCCGCATAGCTCACCTAAGTTCTCACGTTCAATAATGATACGCAATCATGGTCTTCTTACAACCGTGAGTGTAGTAAATCCAGGAGAATAAAATGTTTACAAATACAGACTAATGAAACATGTTTCTTTATGGCGTAGTTTAGTAAGCTTGCTATTCAGTCATCTTTTTCGGCCAATTGCAGGGTTTGTTTTGGCCCTCTAGCCAATCCGAGGCTCCGAATAACTTCAGCCAATAGCAATCGATTTGACTGATGATTGACACATCTTTTTCGGCCAATTGCAGGGTTTGTTTCAGCCCTCTAGCCTATCCGAGGCTCCGAATAACTTTAGCCAATAGCGATCGATTCAAATGATGATTGACACATTGGTTAGCCAATGAAACGCCGGTATATAAATCCCAGCATACACCGCGGACTACTCCACGTTCGGGGGAAAATTGAGTCGGCGGCTGTTGCGTAAGTTGCGAGACCTTGCGATTTAATATTGAGCCATATATAAGGCGCACTGTATTATAAGGCGCATGGTCAGCTTTTGAAAAAAATTAAGACTTTTAGGTGCGCCTTATAGTGCGGAAAATACGGTAATTGAAAGTAATCAAGTGAAATTATTTAATAGCATGGTATTCGGATTATGTTACTGATTATACTTTTCAACAGGTAATTAGTGACTGTATCGGATTACATTTTGAAAGTAACCCTCCCAAACCTGCTCAGCTTCAAAAAGGTTGGTGACCCCTGTTATAGAGAATAGACTTGAAGATACAGTAAATGCAAAAGCATCAATACACAATGATTAAAGTGAAAGCAAATAATGCACCAATCTCTAAAAACAGGTGGATGAGGTCATGAGTGGAGACAAAGGGACGGCGGTTTTAAATTAAGGTTTGACATTGCATAAAGTCAAAATCAGAAGGGAAATGTTTTTTCTGTTAGCAAAGAGCTCTCTTCATTTTAAGTATATTTTTTCTCATAACTATCCCCAAATATTTAAACGTTTAACAATTTTTAAAGCTATAGGTTTCTTTTCTTGTTTGCACATCCACTCTGAAAAAATTAAATGTTGTATTTTGGACTGTAACTGAAAATGAGTGCTAAAAAAGGAGAAGGAAGAATACAAACTACAGAGCCTCGCCGTGATCTTAAAGCACTATTTCTCTTGTCTTTTTTTGGCCCAGCCTTTAGCAAAGATCTTTTGGGTACCTGTAGCAGCAAGATGCCGTAGAATTATGTCATCTCAACCTTCAGGTATTTTTAAAAATGTTCTTGATTTGAATGTATTATTTTTTGCCTGTCCCTAAAAAAGAGACAGGTTTATTTGGGGATTTACTGTACGGCTCTACTAGCTGAGCACTGTGTCTAATTGGTCTTAGATTTGTATTTTATCTTTGTACAAATCCACAGCATATTTAATAAAAAATTATCATGATGTATTATTAATCGTGCACCTTTTTATTGTGTTTATTATCATTTACAACATAATCAAATGAACTGCATGTGAAATTGAAGAAAAAAATAATAATTATCCGATTATTCAACTCATCGCTTCAATAGTTAGTGACTAGTAGACTACTAAAATCGTCGTGAGTTGCAGCCTGAGTTAATATACAGTTTTACATCTACTTACGAATATAAATGGTTCCACCAGCGACATTGTTTAATGAGACCGTTGTAATTTGAAGCATGTTTTGCCATTGAAATGAATTGAAACGGGATCAATCCGTTCCAAGGTCACCAAATGCAAACAAATCACCATTAAATTAACTGCCCTGCGGGTACACTAATGTTCAGTCAATGTTCAGGAATGTACCAAATAATTCAATTAAGCTAAAGGAGCTCAAAAAGATGAGGTCACTGTACAGTACTTTATTCATCCGTCCACCCATCATTTGCACCACTTATCCTCAGTAGGATTGCGGGGGTGCTGAAGCCCATCCAAGCTATCCTCGGGCAGTGGGCAGGGGACAGCCTGAACCGGTTGCCAACCAGTCGCAGAGCACACAGGGGCAGACAATCCCCTCGCTCATTCACACCTAGGGACAATTTGGACCGGCCAATATACCTAACATGGATGTTTTTGGAATGTGGGAGGAAACCGGAGTGCCCGGAGGAAACCCAATCGAGGTACAGTTCCATGCTGACTCTGTCCCATCCAAATGTTAAAATCCTGAAGCGCTGTCAAAAGTTAAAAATGTAAAACTTTACCTCAGAGTAATAACTTTAAAGATGGGGTGTGTGAGAGGCTGTTTGAGAAGTAAATCATCCTTGCTCTCACACATAACATCACACTCTAACTCGTGTACATCCATACAGATACAGTCATACCCATCCCTGAACTATTATACTCTCATACACACTACTATACTCTTTCACACATACTACTATCTACTATGGTCTATCAGACATACCACTGTACTCTCATGAACATATGCTACTATACTCTCATGGATCCCTTAACCGCATGGGTCGTCGGGGCCCCAATAAGGACTCAACTCTGGACAGCCTTCTCCTACTCTCATATACACACACTATTATACTCTCTCAGGCGTATTGCTATACTCTCTCACACAAATTACTATACTCTCATTCACACTACCATGCTGTCATACACATATTGATAAATTCTATCACATACGTACTCTCTCACACATACCACTATACCGTCAAAATTAAACTACTATACTCTCACAACAATTACTACTCGCTATCACACTTATAACTATACTGGTAGCAATTCCAGTTTGACGTTGAACTGTACAACATATACATTTACATCAGTGTGCATCACCTTGGTTACTGAAAGTGACCAAAATACCACCAAACTGAGAAGTGAGGTTATCATTACACTGGGTGTGAAAACCCCCTATACTAGCAATTTCAATGGTGTGGGAGAAAGAATAGTGTTTGAGAGAGTATGATAGTGTGTATTATACACTCTGTAGTGTAGTGGTACTACAGTATTGTGCGGAGAAACTATAGTACTGTGTGAGACTTTATAATAGTGTGTGTGTGGGGGGGTATAGTAGTAGTATGTGTGTGAGAGTATAACAGTTTGTGTATAAAGCATAGTAGTGTGTGTATGAGAATATAGTAGTGTAAGTGAGAGTATAGTAATATGTGTGTCAGTATAGAAATTTGTATATGACAATTTAGTAATATGTGTGAGTATAGTGTGTTGAGAGAGTATAGTAGTGTTTGTGTGTATGACAGTATCTCTATCAAAGTATAGCTGTGCATGTGTGAAAGTATAATGTTATATCATTTACTTCTCAAACGACCTCCCATAGGCGTGCGTTGTTTGAGGTGTGCTTAAAAGATTGAAGGTTAAACATTTTCTCTATCAATTAGGTATGTGTTACCAATGCCAAGTTAAAAAAAAGCACATATACTTTATTTTCCACTGCACCTTTCTGCTTTTATCTTACTTTTATCAGAAATGTTCAGGGCAGAACACATTGGGTTTGATGAAATGGGGGCAGGGCGTGTCCTGCTCGTCCCTGCAGGTTTTTAATGTCATGAAAATGGTCGAAGTAAGAAAAGGCCTGATTCTAGTAACGTTCAGAAACAAAGTGAGCTTTTTTCATGCGTTCATGTTAATTTGTGATGTGGCCACAGTGGAATACCCCGTAACCACACCAGATATTTTCCTTTTCTGTAATTGAAAAAACGTCCACACTGCGCTGCGCTTCCTGTTTGCCTCTGTCGTACTAGCTTCTGGGAAGGGTGGGTGCGTCGATTTGGCCCTCTCTTCTACCTGGCAGCCAGGATGCAGCAGCATGTCAGGCAGGGAGAGGTGCTATAAGTGTACCTGAAAGTTAACATTAAGGCACAAAGTGTGGCCAATGGCGCTGGGTGAGAGAGGTAAAGGCTGCACTATCGACATAGAGAGTCTGCACTTTGAGGAAATTGGTGCAAAAGTAAGTATTGATCCCAGGCCAATAGATCTGATCCAAATACTTGCTTAATATTTAAAATATTGATATTTGGATTGATCCGCCCACCCCAAGTCCCTGGAGCTTAAGTCTTCCCAGCCCCACAAGTCCAACCTGCATCATCTGTGCTCATAAATAAGTCGAAAAAAAGGAAGAAAGGCCAAAACAGACTAAAATAAAGACAAATGTCAAGAAGAAAAAATAGCAACCGGGATGAGTGGTTGGCCTTTAGCTCACTCTCACGTTTGCAAAAAAAAAAAAAAAAACTTTTTTTTTTTAAATTCTGATCGATGTCTTTGTTGCAGGCGAAAGACCAAAATAACTTCAAGTCGCCTTGCAGACTTTGATCACGGTTGATAAATAAAGTTATGGGCAATTTTCAACGAGAGAGATGAAGAAAAGCAAGGACGATTCAGACGGGTCGCGCCGTCTCCTGTCGCCATCAAAGCAGACGTCAATCAACTCGGGTTAAATATAACTCGAGCACACGCGCTTACTTATTTAGCAACTCCTCAGACATTAAACCGTACTTTTTTATTTGCATGCATGGTGAGGTTTTTAAAAAAAAATTCGGATTTTGATGTGGCGAAAGCTTCAGCAGTCTCAAACTTAATATACTTGGGGGCCACCCAAAGCGAGGGTCTGGCTGAAGTTGTGCCAGGTTATAAGAAAAGCTCTAAAAATATATATATTCCACTGTTCTCCAATATTTTGTTTTAATTTGCTACACAAAGTAAGATCTAAAAATAAAATAAATGAATCCATAATTTGCATGGTATGCACTTACGATAAAGGGACAGTGTGTTATTTGACCACTAGATGTTGCTTGGTTGTGAAGTAAAACTGAAGATAAGTGCTACAAAGCACAAGGAAAAATACAATCTACTACCAGGCTGTACCATTGTTGTTCAAATGTTTTCATGCGGCCTTTTGCACGTTTTTTTTTAAGGCTTTTACTCCTGCCTGGAGAACTTAGCCACAATGCAAAACTTTGTTGGCATCTGTCCTCTGCTTGTTTTCCTGTCCCTGTTGCCTGTGTTAGAGCAGAGCTGTTCGGGCCCGACTTTGAAAATTTTGAAAGTTGACCCCATTGTAAATGAATAAGAAAAATAACTTAATCATATTTTAGTTTTTGCATGAACTGCAAGTTTGTTGACGAAACATGTAATGGCAGAGTTGGCATTTAACTTTCCGCCATTTGGAGTTGTCAGATCCCATCAGGAGGTATTCATCTAGAAATGTTGCTGTCATTGCTAGAAGCATCAGTGGAAATAATCGCTTTGGTCGTTCAGGGCTAGTAAAAATACTTTAAAGGTGATGCCTGTAACTTCAAAATGTTCTACCAGCTAACAACCATCTTCTAGCTGAAATCATCAATGACGCCTTTGTCAAGCTCCTTTTCTTGCGCGTGCAAGTACATGACCCTCCAAATCCTAGTGGGGGTGACACAATGTATGTCAGTGTTTGGACGTGAACTTTAAGTGTGATAACTCAGCCATTTATGAATATTTTTGACTTTCAACTCCTCAAAATCATCAAACCTATCCATACACATTTAGTTTTTGATCTTTTTTTTATCCCCCCGCAGTGACCACCACATCTCCAACCCGCGCCCACCCAAACACCCCCCCCCCCCCCCCCCCCGGGCAGCCACCCCGCCCCCACACCCCCACACACACATCTCTTAGGACAGTACATATCCTACAAATAATTATTAAGAAAACTAAGTGAACTATATATACTTATACATAATATTTCTAGGTGGATATTTCATATGGACTAACTAGAGCTTTGTATTAGTCAAAACATGTTTTTTTCAATACATTTTTTATTTTATTTTTTTTACATTAGTTGTTTCCTCAAAAACCTCGCACAATGCATCTCAGTGTACATTGTTTGGACGTGACCTTCAAGTGTGATAACTCAGTCTTCTATAAATATTTTTGGGACTTCCAACCACTTAAAATGTTAGGTTAATATCAGTCCTATCCATGCATATGTAGGTTCTAAGTTCTTTATTTATTTACCCCCTAAACTTGTCAGACATGGTTGCAACGAACCTCGGACTACCCAATTTCTTGTCCCACAGGCTGTTTGTAGACCCTTCTTTTGACTTGTCCGATTCAGCTAAAATGAGAAGTCCTAAGTATGCACGGAGTTCAAGATTGTGGTGCAGCACATAATCTCTCCCCATGTAAATTAGTCATAGCGGCTATGTGGTCAATAATTTCCTTAGTAAAAACTAAATTGAGTGTGGTGACGGAGCTACTGATGCGGGCATTGTACTAAGTTGGCCCAGGCTCCGGCAGTAACAGGGACACAAAGTTGCCGGCCATTTGTGATGAAATACAATCATTTTTTTCAGTACGACGTTTGGCTCCATCGAAAAATCAAAACACTTGATTTTCTAACAACATGGTAGAAAGCCGAACTTATCTTTTGCATTGCAGAAGTTTCTGAAAAGCGGCAAGAGGGCTGTGGTCAGTGGTTTCCAGGCAATATTATTATTATTATTATTATATTTGAGCTTTGGAGCCCCTCGACATTTTCTTTACTTTGGATACAATTGACTCCAAGGCACTAAAGAGAAAATTATCAAAATCCCAGGAAATGCATTGGAATACACCAGGTTTATGATGAGTCAAAGATTATGAATTATAATAGAAGTTTATACATCCAAATAATGTGCATAGCACTCTTTGTGTAAAGTATGTGGTTGGCTCCTAAATGCAATAAGATATAAATCACAGCACAATGCCATTTTGAAAATCCACATGTTCTCAAATATTGTGGGAAATTTCAGCTCCCAAGTTTCATGCTTTCTCTCTTTGATTGAAAATATTAAATATACAAGTCGCATGAAAATGTACATAATATGTACCTGCACACAACGGGGGTTAAACATGCTCAAATAAACTCCTTTATTCCTTTTCAGTGTTTGGGTTGGTACTGTATTTGGAACAGTGCTTTTCTTACTTTCACCATTTTCATCCTCAAATTAAAGAAAACCGCAAGCACGTGCATTTAGTTACTCTCCAACCCCCATCCTACCACTTACATTCCTTCACCGTAATGCGTTCTGGGTCTGGAACGTTGAGGGTAAGAGATAAAAGCAGACAGGCACAGTGGTAAAAATATATAAAGGCTATTTGAACTCATGGGCATTGTTAATACATACTTAATATAGAAAATTTCTAATTCAAAATATTTTAAGAACACCGCAAACTACACACCCATTGAAAATATTTTCCAAGAATCAACAACATGACAGAAACATTTTTTTATTAAATTTCCAACGAAAAAACTGAAAGGTAATACTGCTCCCCTGTTCTCTCAGCTCAGCGAACCCACTCCTGAAGTTCCCTGATGACTTCTGAATGATCCAATGTACACCTAAATGACTAACAATGGTGTGTCCTTAAGTGGGTGGAAAAAATTTTATAAAAGCTTTTTTAACCCAGTTGGGCATTTTAACACATACTTAATAGAGAAAAAAAAATGTACTTTCAACATTCTAAGGACACCTCAAACCACGCAATCCACATTTAAAGACCTGGTCTCTTGTGGGAATGTCTGGAAATTCTTGTGACATGGATTTTCTCATGTATGTAAGGCAAAATCTTTGCTCGAAAAACAGCTCATATCTAGAATTTCGTGTAGCTCATACGTAGAGGTATCACTATTTATTTGATAACATTATAGATGTGTAGTGACATTTTTTCAATGCAACCTTAATTTGTGTGACATAAATGATGAATAAACTCTGAGTTACTTTACACAAAGGAGTAGTTAAATATAATTTACATACCTATTACATTTAGTTACGATGATTATAGGTTACATTGGGCCCTTTGAGGACAGCCATGGGGGCGGCAGTAGCTCAGAAGGTAGAGCGCTCGTCTTGGGATCAAGGGATCCCAGTTCGAATCCCGGCTTGTCCGTGTTACATGTCGAAGTGTCCTTGGGTAAGACACTGAACCCCTAACACCCCCAATAAGCAGGTTAGTGTCTTACATGGCTGCAATACAAGGCCGCTATTGGGAAATGTGAAGCACACTGTAAAGCGCTTTGGGAAGTCATTGACTTGAAAAGCGCTATATAAATGCAGATCATTTCATTTCATTATACTTAGTGAAAATGAGATTGACACGTCAGGTTTCAAGGCTAGGAAATGTCTAATGTCAATCGAATAATAGAAAACCAAAATGTGTGTGTGTCGAGGGTACAAAATATTTTTTAGGGTGTTAAGTAATACATACATTTGTAAAATAGCGGTTGTTGTCTATGAGTGTGATTGTGTGCGCATGCATGATTCTGTGCAGGTTCAGGAAAGGGAAATGTGAATCCATCTTATTATGCAAACAAGAACAATAATAAATTGCCCCTGCCAACCCAAATTCGTTCATTCAACTTCCTGGCAGAGTGCACACATACACACACATAAACATCTACGCACATGATCAGCAATGCCCACGCCCTCCTCACGAGAAGTAATTGGATTTCAAATGAGGAAAAAGGCAGGCAATTGATTACGAAGGCCATTAAGAGACTCAGGGGAGGTTCTTTTCATAAGGGGTAGGCAGTGGTAAAAGACGGAGGCGGCAACATAAGCATGGACGGTTCAAGAGGTTGCAGGTGTAGTGCAAAGGGAGGCATGGCAAAAGATGTTCCCATGCCCTCCAAAAGGAAATCTGACAAGCTAGCTGGAGATGAGTAAAATACTTTCTTGACTCAGCTCAAGTTGGTTGTGTTTATCAATGCTGACATTGTCACTGTTTCTGTTTGTTTTCGTCCTTTATTAGGGGAGTAATGTTGGAGTATTTGGCACTGTTGTTATCATGTGGTTTGTCTTGGGCAAGTACAACCTGGCGGCGCTCATCCCTCTCAATACCGTTCAAACAGTCTGGTTACCAAGGTTACCGGGAGAGGGAGAAGCTTCCTGATCGGACTTTCATAGATATCAAGAAGGCAGAGTATGGCAAGCTGCCTTGTGGGCAACCAGGTGGAAGTCCAACATGGGCCAGAAACTAGCTTAGACCATTGAACAGCTGTACGCCAACGCCAACAGCGCAGTACTGAGAAATGGACCAGGTTTCAAAGCACAGTTGACGTGAGACAAGGCTGCATTCACTCTCCAACGTAGAAATGGCAGGAGAAGAACTTGAACCCAGTTATCTGGTCAATTGCCTGGATGAAGCATCAACCTGGTATGGGATGGGAATAGGCAAAGGAAAAACAAAACTAATGACCAATAACCTCCAAGGTATCACCACAAACATCCCCATCAACCACCAGGAGCTTATACCGGTCACCACATTTAAATATCTTGGTGCTGTCATATTAGAAGAGGAGACAGAACTAGAAATCAAGGACAAGGTATGATCAGACAACAGTCGGACTTGCCTGACTTAAACCCATCTGGAGAGACAAGAACATTGCAGTAAAATCAAAAATAAAATCCGATTCATGCTAGGTGGCTGGATACTTCTATCTTTGTCTATGCTCTGGGGACATAGACTCTACAAAAAGCCCAAGTGACAAATGAAACTGTGCACATCGGACCATACAGAGAACTGTTGTCAACTGTGCGGCGTGCGCCGACAAAAACTGCATCAGGATTGGCAAAGATCATTCTCCAGAGCACAGTTCAAGAGGGGAGAAGAAGAGGAAGTCAAAAAAAATGGGCTGACTACATTGAGGAATGGGCTCGTGCCAACTTTGGCACAACCCAAACTAAGGCCAGGAACTGTCAGCAGTGGAGAGAGTTGTTTAGAGTCCTCAGTGGTGCCTCGATGACCAAGGTGGTTGAGAGATCCGTGAACCGTGTTAACATCAATGGTTATGTTCACCTTATTATCTTTGTCAACTTGTTATTTGGGTCTGAGTCATCAGATTTGGTGTTTGTCCTGTATTATCACTGTTTTTGATTGAGGTGTAACCTCAATTTCAACATGTATTCTCTCCAACAGTAATCACACACAATAACAGAGGAGGAGGTAGGTACCTAGCATGCTGGCATGAAAATCTCTTACCCTTTGGAGAAATTCACCGTTTTAAAGTCAAAAAGGGTGAATTGTTTTGATCTAAGGAGAAAATGTTTTGAGGCTAGCAGAGAGTGTTCATGGGATTTCGCAGAGAGTGAACCATGCGTTTGAGGCGGTGCGTTTGAATTAAGATCAGTGTAGTTCGAGCGGGCAGAGGTAGTTGCCTGTTGGGCGATTAAACTGTTACGTCAAAAGTTAGGATTACGGCCTATGGAAGATACAGCAAAGGATGACTCAAACCAAGTTTCTTGCCAATCAGGGTGGAGAACAGTCAATTGCAGCCCATACGTCCTGATACATAAAATAGATCGTAAACACAATTGAAGCATGCTAATTGCTGAAATTGATATTTGCAGTTAATGGAATTCTTACATTGAGAACTACCAGGTTAGTTGGTGAGGTTGTGATTTTGATTTCTCCACACGTGGATCTACGTCACAATGTTACAATAGTAAACAGAGTGTGTTGCAGGGACTTGGTACATAGTAGCCCAGGGAGGTATTGCAGGAAAGTGGAATAAAGAAATACAGGCTACCTCATTAAGCGTAGCTTGATCTAGTCTGTCTGGCTCGTTTTGGCTTAATCGGTTGAATGTTTGCCAATTATAATTTCAGTTCTTGGGTTGTTTTTTTTATATCATTCAGTGTTAATTTTACCTCTGAAAAGTGATGGGTCCCGGGGACTCGCATGCTCAAAAATCTATGGGTCCCAAGAGAGATCTATGGGTCCCCAAAATGTAGTGTTATTGGGGTTGAAATTGTAAATTGGGAACAAATATAGAATATAAATCTATATATTCATTCAGTTTTAATTAACACAGTTTATTGGTATTACAAATCAGATATCACTTCTAGATTTTTTCAGTTCACAACAATATTGCACATTATACAAAATAATATTGCTGAAATATTAATCTATATATTCATGCAGTTTTAATCATCACAGTTAATTGGTAATACAAAGCAGTTATCACTTCAAAATTTTCAGTTCACAATATTGTACATTATACGAAATAATATTGCTGAAATATTAATCTATATATTCATGCAGTTTTAATCATCACAGTTAATTGGTAATCCGAAGCAAGTCACTTCTGATTTTGCAGTTCATATATTCTTCGTGGTTTGCTGTCCCGCCAAGAGTTATAATGCCTTCTCAAGGTCCAATCTGTTATCATCCTCCTCATAGCGTAACCAGGAATATAATTTAGTCCATTTTGGCAGAAAAGTCTTTTT
The DNA here is from genome assembly GCF_059441175.1 of Urocampus carinirostris. Taxonomy (NCBI): domain Eukaryota; kingdom Metazoa; phylum Chordata; class Actinopteri; order Syngnathiformes; family Syngnathidae; genus Urocampus; species Urocampus carinirostris. The sequence continues at coordinate 6,785,237 of NC_142367.1, read as the reverse complement.
CTTGCTAGTATTCTTTTGTTTGTTTTCTTTCCTCGAATCTTTCACTTCAACACACATGTTTTCCTGCCTCCGCGATCTTCCGAAGAATTTCTCCGTCGTTTTTCGTGCCAGAATTATTGCCGTTGTTATCACTTTCTGCATTATGTTTCGACTTATTACTGACACTGAAGAAATTACCAATTTTGTGTCGATTTTCACCTTCCCTCGACGACAACGACCACAACAATGACGTGATCTCGAAGCGCCGAGATCTTGTTTGCCGAGATCGGCGAAAACTCGAACCACGTGACCAAAACAACAATGGCGGATCTTCCTGACGAAAAGTTTGGAGTGCAGTGAATCTTTGTTTTTAAAAAAAAGTAATCGGGTAATAAAAGGTGTCCAAAGGGTTGCGTCCCGGGGACGCACGTTGATTTGAGACTATGCGTCCCCAACAAAAATGATGCGTCTAGGACGCAGGGACGCGGGCAAACGAGAACACTGATCATTGACCCATCCTAAAGAACAAACTTCTGTTTTTGACAAGAGAACAGATACATGGGAATTGGACCTGTACATACTATATTACCCCTGTAGAAGACTTCACTGAAGATCAATGAAACACAGTGTGGGTCAACAGAGCTCAATTTTTTGTTGGGTTGTAAAGTGTCCCGGAACATATCTCCTCCACACCCTTCTCACATTTTTAACCACCGACCTATTTTAATGCCTGAACATGAGACAAATGAAGTTGAATGCGGCCCAAACGCGCTCTCAGCACTTTGATGGAAAAACAGCAGTTAGGGCATGCGAGCTAAACGCCGCTGAGGGAGCCTCTAGTGCCGTCTTCAAACACGCCAACTGTCCCGACAGAGGGCAAAAAGTGCAAACCAGGCAGGAGAAAACAAGATCCCATCTGGATTTGGCTAACAAGACCAGGAGCATGAAAGTGAGCGGCCACGTTCACACATCAAAATAAATCAGACTTGTCACACCAGCCATCCGAAATGCCGTCAAAAAAGCCTGAAAAAGTCTGACTTCTTTCTTTATTCTTTAAATAAATCATTCAAATTCAATTATTCAAGAAAATGAGGAAAAAGCCGTCCATCGGACCGCAAAGATATGTTTTAAATAAATCACAATTCAATTCCTCATAAATTTAATACAAAATGTAACGTTTTTTCCTACCTAATAGATTTAGGGGAAAGAAATGGATCAAAACTAAATTAACTATGTGAATTCAAACAATATCAAAATTTGTTTAATGAAACTACTTTTAGAACACAAAAGTCATAATTAAGATTATTGTGAAATAATTTAAAGGGAAACTGTCAGAATCAGAACGGAATCAGGACCCAATTGCGTAACGTTTACCACAAGTTTTATTGAAAGAAAGAGGAAAGGCTGCGCCCACGATCTGGTGTTCGCTGGACGCGGGAAGCAAGTCGCTCTCGCACTCGGACTGTGATCCGAACACGGAAATGGATCTTTCGTAGCGAGCGATGGCGGTCTCAGGGACGGAAAAACTGGTCGGTAGCCGGGCCTGGGAGAGCAAAGTGTGGTCGGGGTCGGAAACGAGTTGTAAGCCGGGACGGGATCAAAACCGGTCGTAGCTGGAGACGGGAACAAAAACGGGACCGGCGGGAGTCAGGGTCGAAAAAGGCTTGCCTTGTATAAATACAGGTTCGCAGACGGAATGACCACAGGGAATTGACAGGACTGAGTTTAAATAGGGACAGGGAGCCAATCAGAACCCACAGCGGTTGGCGCCAAATGAGCGGGCACAGGTGATTCACATAGGTAATCATGACAGAAACAGAAGTATTTGACCACTTGACGTCACTGTATTGTGTGGTGCAACCAAAAACAAGTGCTAAAAAACACAATGACAAATACAGACTAACAACATTAACAGTTAAAGCAAACTAATGTATTAAGTTTTTTTTTTTTTTTTTATAAGTCCATGTTTAAAAACTGAATTTGACATTTACTTTTGTAGTATCACTGTGGTTGGATTTTTACAGTAATTCTGTAGTGGTAGTAGAAGCGCAAGTAATGGTGGTAGTAGTAGGAGCTATAGTAGTAGTAGCAGCAAAACAGTAGTACAGTGGCAGCGATAGTGGTAGCAGTAGTAATAATGTAATAGTAGCAGAAACTATAGCAATAGTAGCAATAGAGGCAATAGTAGTAGCAGGAATAGTCGCTGACAAAGTAGTTGCTTAATAAAATACAAACAACATATGGGAAAAATAGGATGATGGGGATGATGACGCGAATTATGAGGGCCACTGTTTAAAAGAAGTGTGCTGTCCATGTTCCTTTCCATTGTCATTTGCATATTCTACAAAGGTTTGCATCATCACATCGCTCGCGGCAAAAGTGTGTGATCTCATGAATGCGGGTGTGTGTGATTTGGACCCGGGTCGCAGTGTTTTGCGCTTGGGTCTCAGCAGATGAAAGTTAACGTACTGTATTCCTGTGAAGTGTCCATTTAAAGAAAACAGCAAGATGCAAAACAATGTTTTTAAGGACATGTGTGTTTCAAACCATTCAAAAGTGATGAGTGAAGTTACTTTGCCGCGAAAAGTCCACTCAATTTTTTTTCCCTTTCATCTTATGAGTCTGTCCTTTTACTAAAGGCCAGGCTTTTATTGGCGGTCCGGCTGCGAATGTTGACTATTGTGCGTGCATAAAGGAGTCATGGAGGTGTAAAAGTGTTAATTACGTCGGCACGCTCACTATTGGCTGGATCAACAATAAGAAAAGAAGAAAGATAGCGAGCCAGCGTGACCTTCAGACCCGCCGAAAGGAGTTTTGCATATTTTTTCATCTTGGCCAGGTTCGATGTAAAAAAGCTTAGGGACAAAAGCACGTTGTTACGTTCTTCAGTTCTGCCCCAATTTGTATACGTCACGTGTTTTCAGATCATGTGACCATTTAAGATGGCGATTACAAAGATGAGCACGTATTTCCTATTGCACTGAAAGAATCAAGTCGCAAAAAAAATTCTAGAGGACAGCCCCAGGGGAACCATACAGTGGAAAATAGTGCCAGGGTATGACCCCAGTCCATTCCTAATGTTCTCAGCCCACTTCTTATTCTGTCTTCCTCTTTTTCTGACCCCTCGGACTGTGCCCTGGAGAATGATGAAAGAGAAGTGTAGCGTTTGATAGATTACAGCTGTCCAATTCGGATGTATGAATTGAGGACTTGATTTGTGTGTGGAAAAAAACGTGAATATCGTGAGTACGTTGTAAATATTGAATACATTACATTGGTACATGGAACGAGCACATTTTTCTGACACAAAATCATTAAAAGCATGTTCCCGAAGATCAAAGTGAAACCTAAATAGCCATAAAACACATCTCCCGGGTCACTAAAAGCTGATTCAATAAAAAAAATATATTAATAAGATAAATGAGATGATATTAACAAAATCAAATACTAGTTTATTATGAGTCACCGTAATGAAGGTGTGCGCATGGTGCAAGAGCAGGAAGTGCCTCAAGAGATGTCAGCGCACGACTTTTGATTATATGTAAGCACTTAAAATCTAAAATACTGTAACTTTAAATGAAAGTAAGCACAGAATATTTTACAGCACTTTTTTGGGGGGGCCCGTTTCTGTTTTCATTCTTTGACGTTTTTTCGAAACACCTCTGTGTGTTGCATCCACTGTGGTTCTTTTTATTCCTCTGTTGTCAGTTCCACTACCACGACTATTGTGTTGACTCTCTCGCATCTTACTCCCCCCCCGCCCCTTTTAGTCACTCGAAATAAACATTCAACATTCTGTGAAGACATTTTGCAGTCGTCAATTGATGCTTTTTGGGCCTCGAAAGATCACATATTCAAATTTTAATTATAATGAATTGACAATGCAGGTGACAAAATGGCGGCGCAGTTTCTGACGAGTCATGCTAACGATTACATGCTAGCAAGTCGTGATGACGGCTACAAAATAAAAAGTCACACTAACGGCTACACGGGGGCGGCAGTAGCTCACGAGGTAGAGCACTCGTCTTGGGACCGAGAGATGTGTCAGTGTGTGCGTGTGTGTGTGTGTGTGTGTGTGTGTGTGTGTGTGTGTGTGTGTGTGTGTGTGTGTGTGAGAATTGGGTGAGTATGAAGCACATTGTAAAGCCCTTTGCGAGGTTTTCAGTGACTTAAAAAGTGCTCTATAAATGCAGACCATTTACCATTTACCATATCATTTCGAAGTCACCAAAAAGGTCCTGAACTATGCATTGGAGGGTCCTATTAATGATTTCATTGTTGATAAGGTCGATAAAAAGCTTCAGTCAAAAGTATACAGGGTACAATCTCATTGTGATCAACCTTATCTCGTTGTCATCACCATCTTATACAGCTAGATAGAGGATCAGCATTGTTCCGGCACTTTAGAGTAAGACATGGGATTTACCCTTAACTCATTAAAATTTTATGTGACTTGTTAAACAGTCTTTGTCATTGCTACTATTTTTTATTTAATCTAATTTTAGATTAAAGCTCTGTGTTAGCCCGGCTTGATTTTTTTCTGCAGTTTCAAGGGACAGTATTCAGTATTTAGTGCCCACAGTGGTACAAAAAATTCATTTAGTAAAAATAATATTGATTTGAACACATGACCTTTAATGCAAATGTTATTAAAAAAAACTAACTACAGGTCGAGAAATTTGTATTCCTTTTACACAGTGAAATCCTTACTTTGGTCCTTGGCATGTTTGTCCGGCAGGATGCCGACACACTGTGTTCTGAAACACTGGCCCTCGGTCGCACCAAACAACATAGTGCCATCTAGTGGTCAACTTTTACTCGTTAGGGCTTAAATTATATACTAGGCTTTTGTAAATATCTGTTCATATACACTTACAAGTTAGATATAATTTATCTGGCACATCATTGGGTTTAAATCCATAGGGATCTGGGTTACTGCTCCCATGTTACTGGTCTGGTCCACTATGTGGACCAGCTGCAAGGTAACAAAATCTCCAAATATTAACGTTACTGTGTCTAGAACCCTTTGGCCAACAGCTAACAATCCCGTATGATTACCAAACTACAAAAGCTAGCGCATAACGGGCCACTTAACTCCAGTAAATGAAGTGGCGTGATGTACAATGCAGCCAAAAAGCTAAAAATGTTAATGTTGTGAGTAACTTTAGATTTTTCTCTAGCCGAGTGACAATATGTTGCCTCAAATATTGTTTTGACAGACCTTAAAACAGAAGTAGACATCCTTATTAATGTTATGCATGTTGAGTTGGTGCTGTGGTCGACCACATAACTTTATCCAACTTGTCCTGATTTAGATGTGGCTTGGCAAAGGGTAAAAATTACACCCCATCACCCAACCTCGTATCAGAATTAATGTAAACTGACTGATTTTAATGCATTTCAATGGACATGGTCGTCAAGATTGAGTTTATTGAGTTGGCTATGCGCACAGGGATTGGCTTGTCGTATTTGAGGGTGGAGCTTAGCCATAGGTTAATAGTCATAATTCTCCTTTTTTTTTCTCAGACACCTTACTGTTTCTCTTCACGGAAATCATGGCTGAGGTCACAGGAAGGAGATGCTATAAAATATGATTCAATAGAATAGAATATACCTTTATTGTCATTGTTACAAAATGGGTTAAAATATTGTGACAACGAAATTGGGCATCATTCAATGCCAGACGTTTCCCTAAAATGGGAAAAGCTGATGCCAGCCAATTTTTATGCCATTTTGACTCATTTTTGGAGGCCTAGAAGAGAAACAAATTCTGGCAGGTTCCGTGTACTACCGTTATTTCTGATCATTATTTGGTTACATTTGAGGTGCTGGCTAAAGGAATTAGCGGACGCAATATAAGCACTGGCATAGTTTCTGAGCTCTATGATCTTCTTTCAGGGGTAGTTGCGTCGTTTCCTTTATATAAAGGCTCTATTGACTCACTCATGAATGAGTTTAATGCTACCCTGGCTAGTGTCCTGGATTCCGTAGCGCCCCTACGCCTTAAATCAGGACCTACTGATGAAACTAGATCGCGACCACTGTTCAGTAGACAGCAATTGAACATTGCTCCGTTTCTCAAAGATACTCGTTTTAACGCTTTTTGTGAAAGGATGCTTTTCAAGCAGAAGTTTCACTTTGGAGCTTTTTTTTTGTAATTGGGGTACTTACAATATCTAAGCAATGTTTTCCATAAACACAAGGGCACTCTGCTTGCGATATAACATTTCATTGCAAGAACCCTGAAATCATGCATGAATGATGCATAAACTTTGCACGAACCTTTTAGCGCCCAATGTTTCAGATTATGTGACCATACGATTTTGGTCACCGTATTAATCCCCTTTCTGCGGACATGCCCTTATGATATCAGAGGGATTTCATTTTTTTTTAAGAAAATACCTCAAAGCGTAAACTTACTGTACTTGTCCATACTTTCGGTACACTGACCACACTGCTTCATTACGCCTTCTCGAGGGCCGTCTCCACGACTAGGAAGTGGGGGCTTCTTTGATGTGTGGACGAAGATCTGATCAAAGCCACTCCGGCCCACTAATGGTAATTGTTCATACTGAAATAATCCCCAGAGGCAATCAAAATTAACTTGCTGCGTAATACAGCAGGCAGACAAGGACGCGGAATCCGCTGCGTGATGGGAGGAAGAGCATGCCCAAACTGGATCGAGCTGAGCGTTCATGAGCGGCTTCTAGCGGTTGCCTCGGGCACTGCTTGTGAACTGGATTATCCTTCATATAACGACGTAGATTTAAAAAAAATAACTTATGTATCGAAATTCTCATGTGTACTGGTGCTCTTATAGAGGGATACCACTGTACCGTCAAACCTCCCATTTGATGCGGAGGCCATTTCAACTTGAATGTTTCGTGGAACTGTGGAGCATTATCTCCCTTGCTCTTGTGCTCTTGGTGCCGGGGACAGCGACAGGCTCCGTTCGCTTAGCCTCTGTTTACCGGCTGACTTATTTATCGCTGGTTATCGACACGTAAATAGCTAAAAGCGTCTGTCTGTTCAATAATGCACACTTGAGGCTTTTATTGTGTTTTGTGTCACTTGCATTTTTCAAGCAGACCTCATGTCTTGATTCATTTTGTGCACAGCTTCAGCGGAGGTGACGGCAGCAGCGGCGGGATGAATAATAGAGTGAGGGAATCATCACAGTCAAAACTCTGCAAAACCACACGGACAATAAAAAGTGGCACTTCTTCCATCGGTCGTATTTTTCAGTATTATTTGGCATGTGAGCCAAGTACTGTTCACCAGTACTGTTCACCAGTACTTGGCCAGCTGGATGCATTGACCCGTATTTCCACTGAAATTAGCCTTTGCAAATGTTTCATCCCACCGTATATTCCGGACTACAGAGCATACCTGACCAAAAGCCGGATGCTCAAGTCCAAGAATGAAACTCGATTTTGTCTTTGCACGGGCCACACTGGATTTTAAACCGCAGGCTCTAACAGCCATGAAAACAAACTAAATTACGTCCCATTCTTACATTTGGCGCTAACCGCTTAGGGATTTCGGCGTCAATGGTTCTGGGAGCACAACGGCATCGTCGCCGTGCGCCTGCACACCTGATGCTGTATTCAGCTGCGTCATTTTTCAGTTCTACTTCAAGTTGTTTACGTCACGTGTTTTTGGAACATGTCACCAAGATGGTGACTACAAAGACGAGCACATATTTACTACTGCGTCGAAAAAAAATGGTAATGAGGACTGTTTCGCGTAAAATATTAGCCCTATATTTCTAGACCACAGTGCCAGGGCAACCATACTGTGGATAATAGTGCCAGATTGCAACACAGGCGTGTCTTCATGCTTTGTTGTCATAGGTGGTTTCAGTAATGGACCAAATTGCTTTTGCTCATTATCATTCCTTTGAGGATTGAAGGACATTTCAGCGACCTGACAATGACTCCTTCCATTCATCTATACATCCATCCATCCAGCCCAGATGTTTCTATCCCCAGCCACTTCATACAGCTCATCTGATGAGATTCCGAGGCATTCCCACACCAGCCTAGAATGACTGACAATGACTTACTCAGAAAATGAGTAAATAAAAGTTGAGTGTTTTCTACTGCTGACCACTTCGATGTATGAATTGAGGACTTGGTTTGTGGGTGCTGAAGGTGGAATATCGCCAGCAGGTTCTACAGTATGTCACAAAAGTGAAAACACCCCTCTCATTTCTGCAGAGATTTCCTCATTCTATTTGATTGGACAACACTCAGGAAACATCGCTTTGACGGAATGAGAGGTAGTCTGTGTAAAGCTTGTATAGCAATGTAAATTTATTTTTACCCGCCAAAAACTCAAAATATAGCCATTAGTAGCTAAACCCCTGGTAAGAGAAGTGAGTACGCCCTAAAGTAAAAGTTCCTGAAGTTAAATATTTTGTGTGGCCAATATGATTTTGCAAAACCACCTTAATCCTTCTGGCCATGGATTTCACCAGAGCCTCACAAATTACCACTGGAATGATCTTCCACTCCTTCATAAAAACATGACAGAGCTGGGGGATATTTGATATATTGTGCTTCTCCATCTTCCGCTCGAGGATGCCCCAAAGATGTTCTATCGGGTTTAGATCTGAAGACATTCTTGGCCAGTCCATCCCCTTTACCCTTAGCCCTTTTAGAAAAGCCTTGGAGGAGTTTTTGGGGTCATTGTCAGTTGGAACATTGCCCTGCTATCCAGTTTCTGGAGGAAGGGGAACATTCTCCACTCTAGTATTCCACAGTACATGCTTAAGTTCATGTTTTCCTCGATGAAATGTAACTCCTTAATTCCAGTTGCACTTATTCAGCCGCAAACCATGACAAGCCAAATACCATGCTTAACTTTAGGCACGACAAAAACAGTCAGTGATGCTGCCACTGAAGGTTCGAACAGGTACACACCAACAGCATCCTGCATGGTTTATCAGCTAGGTGAAACCCTTACAACCCCCCAACCAATTTTCCCTCCGCATTAAATTGCCAAATGGTTTAGTCCTTAAAGCAACCAGGGCTCAGTTCATTTTCGCCCTATAAGTTTCCAGCCATGGGTCCTGCGAAAAAAGGCCGGGAAAAAGGAGAGCCAGGGCTTCACTTGCAATAGAAAAGAAGCAAAAAGTTATCGGAAAATATGAGAGTGGGACGGCTATAAAGGAAGATATGAAAAGCTTTTATGATTTGGAAACGAGAACACGATCCCGTTGTCGACGGCAGAAATTTAGGAAGCGTTGGCCTGCTGAGAAAAAGTGCAAGGTTTTATCACAGAAAGACATCCCGATAAAGCCTAGAGCAGAGAGATGTTCAAGGAAAACTGAAACATGTTTAAAACATTCTGAGAGCTAGACAGAAACAACAATCGCTTGTTGCTGTTGTATGCGTTCAGTGACCGAACTGGCACAGTATATTGAAAAGCGTGCCAAGAAATTTACCTGACTTTTTAAATTTTAGCATTTTCATTTGGTTGTTGTTGATTTTTAACTGTCGTTAACTGTACTGTAACTTCAACTTTTGCATTTCTTGGGCTTATTTCTTGTTTTATTTATACTACGTGGTATATTCATGAACATTGACTGAACTTTAGTGTACCTATACAGTGTTCATTTTACCTCTGAAAAGTGATGACTCGCATGCTCAAAAATCAATGGGTCCCAACAGAGATCTATGGGTCCCCAAAATTTAGTATGCTCCATGCCCTTACAAACTGTCGTATTTTCCCTTACAAAATACAAAAAAATCTTCTTTTTTTTCAAACGTGTTTATTTATGTAGTTTAACATGTTATATTGTACATGTGTTTCCTTATATCATATATATTGTTAATGAACATTTTGTTGTGAGACACTGGGTTGCTTGACATGAATGAGGTTTATTATTAAAAAAAAGTTAAAAAAATGAAATCGCTTGGACGTTCACTGTAGAAGGAAAAAATTCATGCAAATATAATTAAGTAGAATAATACATTTTCTTATTCAAATTATTAGTTCATTTTCTGCATTAAATTATTGTTGGTAATATACTGATTAAAAGGGATCACCGCAAACCTGTCTTTTTTCATTTTCTCCTTTTATGCTTCCTTTTTTTCTTAACTTCTTTATACAACATAATCATTCGTAATATAATGCATCAACGCAAATGGCTCTTTAATGAGTTGAGCCGAAAAAGCCGGTTCTCTAAAAAGAGACGGGCTTTCACTACACAACTCGAGATCGGCGTGCAAACGAAAACTCGAACTGCAAGACCAAAACAACAATGGCGGATCTGCCTGACGAAAAGTTTGGAGTGCGGTAAATCTTTGTTAAAAAATGATAATGACAATTTCGTGTCAAAAAAGTTGCGTCCCAGGGATGCACGTTGATTTGAGACAATGCGTCCCCAGCAAAAATAATGCGTCTAGGACGCAGGGACGTGGGCAAACGAGAACACTGCCTATAGGGCAGTTGCAGTTGATTTGATGGGGGTTTGGTTGAATCTAATGACCTTAGAACGGATTAATCATGTTTTGATTCATCTCTATGGGAAACGTGTTTCGATTTACAACGGCTTCATTATACAACGTAATCAAACCAATTAAATCCGTAAGCATAAGTACCACCGTATTTGATTTTCATTTTTGCTTGCACTCAATTGTCCAATAGTAAGAAGTCAAGCTGGAAACTATTCACATATTTTTTAAACAACAGTCATTGAGGGGTAGGATAGGGTCAGACCCCCTACCCCCGGATAAACCACTTCCGTATACAACAGCCGGAGAATGACAGTCAGTCGCTCCCTAGCAAAGGCCGCAGAACTTCACTGCGATAGCGCGCCACTTTGTTGTTGGCTCAGAGACGGGCGGGATCTGCTGCAGCAGATCGGCCCGCTCGAGGGCCCCATGAATATTTCATGGCCGGCTCCTAAGAAAACATTCGACATGCAGACGGAAACAAGGAGAGGGGGATAAAGATGACGAAGGGAAAGGTGACGGCATAAAAGAACACCGACGAGACAAGATGTCCACATGAAAATGACGAAATCACAAGAAGACAAACACGACTCTCGTTGAACTCTGGAACGAAATCCCGTCAACCGTCCATATATGAGATCCCTTTTTGTCCACTTTTACTTGATTTTAGAACAACCTTTAAAACTTGTGGTGTGCATTTTCTTTTGTGACACAATGCATGTCTGTCCAATTTTTGGACGTGAACCTAAAGGTCTGATAACTCAAAGTGTTAATTGGAATCAGACCTATCCATACACATATAGCTTCTCATTTATTTAATCCCTTACTATTCTCCGCCCTTTAGTATATCATATATGTGTCGGTATTATATGTATAAACATACATACCAGTTCCAGGTAAATATTTCGTATGGCGTTAATTAGAACTTTGAATTTGTCAAAAGAGTTTGACAGGGCAATGTTTCTGAGAGAGCAGTGTATGTCAGCAATGTATGTCAGTGTAAATTTTTGGGCGTGAACTTAAAGTGGGATAACCTCAGTCTTTTATGAATATTTTTGGGCTTTCAACTGCTCAAAATGTCCGTTGCATCAGACGTATCCATGCATGTATCGTTTTAAATTTATTAATTTATTCCCCCCGCCTCTTAGGAGAATACAATTCCTAAAAGTGCCTATAAAGAAAGCTAGCTGAACTGTATATACATATATATTTCTCAGTGAATAATTTATTCAGGCTTAGGCGCCACCCGCTGGTGAAGTGGTGTGAACACTCAACAAAAAAATTGATTTTACATAAAATTGACTCCTTGGCATTGAATATAAAAATACAAAAATCCCAGGATATGGATTAAAATACATAAGGTTTATGATATAACAAATTTTAACAATTATAATGGATATCTATACCTCAAAATAATGTACATAGCATGTTTTGTGTATAGTATGTGGTTAGCTCCCAATGGCATTAACATATAAATCACAGCTCGATGTAATTTTGAACCTATATGTTTTCACATCAGGGGGTAATTTGACAGTAGATCTGCGACCAAATTCATTTTACTTCCTTTAATTATTGTTGGTCGATAAAAACATGATTAAATCAACACAACAATATATTTTCTTGTGCAGTTCGTTCTCTTCAAGTTCAAAAGCTGTTGGCGCAATCGCTTTGGTGAATAACTGTCCCCCAAATCATAGTTTGTCGAATCAGGGAAGTTTCCTTACACCTTTCCACCAACTCAAAATCTGATTGGCTAAACCAATCACTTTCTCGAAAGATGATGTTGAGGTACACAGCCTCCAGGAATTTTTGTGAAGGCCTCCAGGCAGATTAGTAACAACTAACGACTGAAATGTGATAGGTTAAATGCTTGAAAATGAAAGCACCCATTTGGAAGCAGAGCAACCAGGGATGAGAAATTAAAGGAACCTGATAGACAATTTGGACTTATTTCATGGGTATTGATGGACAATATATAATTAACATCACATGATTTAGATATTTATTTAGGCCAGCAGAATAGGCCTTGCAGGCCCTGACGACCCATCACTGAGGAGCCGACTATTGTGTGTTGGCGCCGTGTAAGTGTAAGTTGACTGCACACACACTCAAGCACACACGTGCACACATATGCAGAAATACACTCTATCTGTAGCGTCAACCAATCACAGCAGAGTGTGTTGACGGCATCATTAGCATTCAGAGATTTTGCTGATTCCAGCAGAAGCATGAACACACCGTTGTACCCTTGTGGGCCTGATTAAAAGATGACAGAAAACACAAACACAGTGACACAACATCTAGCGCTAAAGCTTAAGCAGCTAGCATTGGCATTTCTTTAATTTTTCCATGTCTTCGGATTTTAGGAGCAGTGATGAGAATTAATAATTATCTCTTTTTTTTAAACTCCTTCCTCCACATTCCCAGGGCTAATGTCACCACGGCAACAGGCTGAACAGTGATGCATGGCTGGCATTCATATGCCACTCGGGCTTCATTTTGGGCTCATGTGGCCAGATAGTCCTGCAGCTTCTTTTTGCAGCATGAACCCCGCTTTCAAAGATAAAAGGATTTGTTGCAACATTTCCGATAACAGACAGATAAGCATGACTTTGCAGTTCAAATCAATTGTCCACATACTCAATGTGGCCAGAAATCCTATGTTTGGAAGTGTTTAGAAAATAAAGACTCGAGCTATACCGGAACAATGTTTTACCATAGCATTGATTTTAAATAGATCACAACAGAAAACCAGGATGCAATCAAATAAAGTGCACTCGCAAGCCAGGGTACTATCTCGTCTGAGTACTGGCACTCCGGAGACTCTTTTTATTGATTTATTTATTTGTTTTAATATTGTAAGGTTTTTGTCTTTTGCAGCAGACCAAATGTGAAGGGCCACATTAGAAGACTCACGCCCACCAAATAGAATTTCCATAGGTCAAGATATTCTATCATGTTTTTGTCCCCGGTCTTGAGAGAGCATATGCCAAAATTCAAGTAAATCTCAAACACCACCTGGTAGAAAATAGGAAAGTTTTAACCGATACCAAAATACTCATGTCAAAAGAAAATTCAGATCTCCCTGTTCATTTTAGCATATGATTTAGAGACTTTCGAATGTTTTAAGCTTTTCCTAAAAAATATCTAATCATTTTCGTAACTCTCACTGAAATGTACAGGGGTTGTTTTTTTACAAACATTTTGGGTTCACTCGTGAGACTTATTTTGTAGAAGCACAAAAGGCATTTTGAAATATAACTTTCCTGAGATATCACCAACAAGTGAATGTTTTGAACTTTTAACTGGTTCCTTTAAACATGTTTGGGGTAGTAGACTGATAATTGGATTGAAATAGAAACTACGCTTTTTGTCACCACAAGGTGGAGCTTCACGTTTCCACTTTTTCGGGGTCAGGATGTGGGGTTAGCAGCCTGAGCAGGGACCCCAGACTTCCCTGTCACCGACCACTTGGTCCAAGTTGTCCAATAGGATCACGAGTCATTCCCTGGCCAGCCTTAAGACTTAGTCCCTCCAGCAGCTCTTGGGTCGTCCCTGGGGCCTCCTGCCATTGGGATATGCTCGGAACACCTCCCAGGGAAGGGTTCAGGAGGCATCCTTACCAGATACTATAGCCACCTTAATTGGCTCTTCTTAATGCAGAGGAGCAGCACCTCTACTTTGATTACGTTCCAGATGACTGGGCTTCTCACTTTGTCTATAAGGGAGAGTATGGTCACCTTGTGGAGGAGAATCATTTCAGCCGCTTGTATCTGGGATCTTGTTCTTTTGGTCACTACTCACAGTCTGTGATAAAGCTTAGAAGTGATATTCCCCTGTACCTGGAACGCACTTTCCAGTTTCCCCTCTTAGAAAGGGGGACCACCACCCCACCCTGTCGATGCAGAGATATTGTCCCCCACGTCCAAGTAATGTTGCAGAGGCGTCTCATACATGCCATGCCCAATCCATCCAGACCCTCAATGAATTATGGATGAATTTCATCCATCCACTTATTAATCAACATCTGTGACTTCAACCCCAAAGATGGGGAAGCTCACCTCAAAGTCCCTGACTCTGCTTTCTCACAGGAAGATGTGCCAGTAGAATTGAGGTCTTTGAAGTATTCTGGCGGTTGTTTCATATAGCCCAGGGTCGAGGTCAGTAGTATCCTATCTCCACTATACACAATGTTAATGGTACACAGCTTTTTTTTCCAGAGATGGAATTCCTAAGAACCATCCAATGTCGCCTTCTATGGCCAGAGGTGGGTAATGAGTAAATCCTGACCCTAACAGCACGCATGGTCCTTCTAGGTGGTAATCAGATCACAGCTTCGCCACTCTCTTCATCTGAGCGTGTTCAAGTCCAATGCTCTATGTGCGTGCGTGCAAGGCATCACTCTATAGTTGGTACTCTGAAAGGCTGTTTGAATGATATCTAGGTATCTGTACTTGTCCATCATCTCTAATTGCCATATTCACAAAGACACAAAAGACAAGCTTAGATAGGATTAGTGCATTATAATAGAAGCCATATTACAAATGTTTGATGTGTACCCCCTCCTATATCACCCTTATGCATTCACGTGTTTTCATGGTCATGCAACTGTCATCCGTCCAGCTAGTTCGTGTCCACTCAGCAACACGGCAGCCTCGTTCTGACGGATCGCCCCCAAAATTCTGGTAACGACTCGCCGGGGCTTGTTGCTTCCGCTTGGGGAGGTCCGTGATCGCTTGGGAAGGGGGGGTTCAGGGTAGTCAGACAGAAATGGTAGCGGCTTCGGTTCATTTCATTTCTGGCAGTCCCGAACGGGTACTTGACCAGGAGGTTAGCACATATGATGCTTTCACCTCAAAAGGCCAGCCTCCAATTTGCTTGGATACTCTAGCCGGCGCAATTATCTTCACACACGCTCTCATGATAAATGATCCTGCAGCCACACAGTCTTTCAAACACATATTCACACAAACATCGAAACACCCACCCTTACTCTTCTGAGCGTTGATCTTTTCATGCGTGGGTACAAAGCATTTTCATATCATATCACAGCATGAATTATTGCATGACTCAAACACTCTATAAATAAAGTTGCCACGGCTACTGTTATTATGTCCTAGAGCAGGGGTAGGGAACCTATGGCTCGTGAGCCATATATGGCTCTTTTCATGAGTACGTATGTCTCTGAAATAAAATGTAACTATTGCACATCTCTCTGTGGCGTTCCAAAGTCAAGTGATTTCATCTCGATTTTGGTCCATGTAAAGCCGAAGCAACTTAATGCAGAAGTTTGATAGGAAACCATTTAAACTGATAAATAAGAACGCTGGCAAATGACTTTGATTGAGTGAGCAGTACAGGTGGACGGATCCCTGCACACAGCGCAAGGCACTTCCTTCTCTCTCTTTCTCTCAGTGCAGTCTACACCGAAAGTGAATATGACGATATGCTTATCGTTTGCAGTAATTTGTGACATTTTTACAAAAGAACTTTGCATGCACATTGTTTCCAAACCATTAAGGACAAATTTCATGGAAAAGAATTGGCTCAACACTCTTAACTGAAGGTGGAAGACAAATTGTAAATGGCATATTTACATTGATGTGGGACACAGGCTTTGGCATCATTATGATTTTATACATTTGATTAAATCATCAAATGACACACAGTGAAATCAAATGTGCTGAAGAATTAGCTTTTGTCTAGAGAGCGTGTTTGGCAGTTTTTTCAATTTTGTCTGAAAATATATGATGTGGCTCTCTCAATTTCTTTTTAAAACATTTTATGCTTTTATGGTTCCTGCCCGCTGTCCTAGGGGAAGCAAACTATTGCCTGCGAGCCACATGCAGCCCGTCTGCCTTTTTCAAACGAAAATGGTCAAACTATAATGACAATATATATAATAGTAACTAAAATACTACTGAGGAAAAAATCGCACCAACGTTGTCCCCATTGACACTGCGTGTCTACAGCAGAAATCCTATTACAGAAATAGTACAAAAATTCTACATAATTACTACAAAACTGAACATAAAATATAACTATAGAACAATATAACTATGATAAAAATACTACTACAGTAACACTATAATAGAAAAATACAACAAAAATATTCGACATGCAGAAATACAATAATATTACTACTGTCACGGTTGCCATGGCGCCTAATTGGCCTCACCTGTGTGGCGCCAACTGCGGCTCGTTGAGGGATTGGCTTTCTGTCTATATTAAGCTCAACGCTCTCACACTTCCTTGTCAGCCCACCCGTCAATGAACTTCTGCCCCACAAGACGTGGGTTTCGACTCAGTCCAGTCCCTGTTGGTATTTCCTGTACGGTATTGTTCCTGTTTATTTTATTCCGTTTAATATCGGTTTTCAGTTTAGTTTGCTGCTTATAATTTTCTCCAGTTTTCATTCCATTCTAGTGTGTCCTGTTTATTTTCGATATACTGATTCATTATCTATCCTGTCTGTCCCGTCCTGTCCGGTATCGACCCCATCTGTCCGATATCAACTCAGGCAATTGGAATCGATCTCGTTGGTCTCTGGCTTCCTGTTTTTCCACGCCAGACTGCTGCCTAACGTGCATGACTCCCCATTTCCCGTAAAATAAAAAGCTTGTGTGAGAACGTCACGCGTTTGGGTCCTGTTCCTGTCCTGTTAATGACAACTACAGATATACAAAAATATTACTCCAATAATACTGCAAAAATACTACAGATACCACAAAAATTATAGTATGGAAATACTCATAAAATACTACAGAAACACTACAAAAACACTACCATGGAAATACTACAAAAATATTCATTGAAAAATAACACTACAGGAATACTACAAAAATAGCACAGAAACACTACAAAAATCTGACAAAGACAGTGATACTACAAAACTAAATACCAAATTTAGTGCTTAAAACGGGGACCTAATATATTATTTTGCTTTAACTGTGAGTGTTTCAAGACCAAATTGATTAAACTCTTCTATTTAAACATAAATATAAATAAGTATGAAATGCATGTATACAGTATTTATTCATAAATAAAAATATTGGATAAGTCTCCAGGATCAGCTCTTTGGCCACATTTTGGAATCCAATGTGGGTCCTGACTCCAAATGTTGCCCATCCACGCTATGTCCAAAGCTTCGTGCCTTGAATCAGAATTTTCGTGTGTTCTTTTGTGTCGGCGCTTGTACTGTATGTCCGACAGTGTTGAGGAACACAATTACCTTTATCAGTAACGAGTACTGTAACATGTAAGCAGTACAATTTTATAGTCCTACTGTCGTTACTGCATGGTGCGTTACAGCGTCATTCCCCTATTTATTAAACGGATATCATGGACGACAGTGTCGTCAGATGGCTGAATACTCCTTCATTAGTCACGTTGTGACACACAACCATTGATCCATCAGCAAGATAATCCAGATGATTTGCATGTTTATATTTACCTAGAAAGTACAACAGTTAGGGTGGTGCCATCTCTAGCACAGAGTACAAAGGTCACTGAATTTCTCCTCATGGAGATATTGTTCCTACTGTATATACTCGCATCCAAGCTAAATTTACAAGTATTAAATAAAATACTGAAATCAAAGGGTCAGTCTATATGCTGAGATTTGGTTTTGTGTCACCAGTACCGAATGGTAGGCAGTGCGTGGGAAGGGGGTGTGGTTTATACAAGAACAACAAACCAACAGGAACTCAAAAGGGCAAACATGAGCACAGAATTAACAGTAAAGGTGTGCACACACGTGTCTCTATAAATGCAGTTGCCACTGGCATTGTCCAAAGCCTTCAACTAGCACAGCAGTTTGACACATTCAGTGCCATAAGGTATAGATACGTTTTCAGAAGCATTATACCGGAATGCCAGAATGTAAAAACATGTTCTTCTTTTTATTTAAAAAAAAAAGTATAAAGGGTTCGGCTCAGCTTATCAGTACGTATCAAGCCACTTCTTATCGTTCCTGTTGGATTAACAACAACAACGCCGATTAGAGAAGTGCAATATTTTTGCTAGATAACTTCTACTTTTTGGTTTGAACAAATTTATTGACACTAATAACAGAAAACAATCATGACAATCTCAACAGCAATTAAGCACATTCACAATATTATATTCCAATATGACGTTTTTAACAGCAAACACAAAGTGAGGTTTGAACAACCCTTCTCGAAAATCTTATTAGCAATCAAGCATATTCACAATTTCATTATATAAAATCTTTGTTAGTGTCAATAGATCCGTCCAGGCCAAAGTCGATTGTCCTCGGTCTGAACAAATCCACCGACACCAACAGCAGCAAAACAAACACGACAATCTCAACAGCCATCAAGCATATTCACAATTTTTTATATCTGACAATATGACGTGACGATATGACGTTTTAACATTTTTTCCTGACATTTGCAACATCAATTAAACAATTTCAGAGTTATTTTCTTTTAACAGTAGTTAACCAGCGTGTAAAAGGCAATACTATTGTGCAAGGGCATAGCTCTGCCATCCCACCCTCCCGTTCATCACGGATTTATAAATTGACGACTTTGTTGATTGAAACGTCGAAATATTGTATGTTGGAAATATCGCTCCTTTTATGTGTTACATAAATGATGTTGCGTAAAACATGGACTAATTCCTCATATTTCAAGAAGCGCATCATAAATGTATCAAGATGTCACCGCTGTGTTTTGTTTATAAAACAAATGCATTGCAGAAAAGAGCAGCTCACCATTTTCCTCTGTCCCGCAACGAGAAATAGAATGACTGTGTTTAAAGCCTTAGTGTTTAAAATTCGCAGCTTGTTGTCCAAAATTTATGGTACTCAAAGCTACAAGATGTTTTGGGGGGAACTTGGGTGGTGGGGTGACACAAAGTGGTTTCAGTGTCTCTTTAAGGTTATTTGCTGGTTTGTTAACAAGGTCAGTATTGTGTTTCACATGAAATCAAGTTGTTTATTTTATCTTAGGTTGTTTTGTCTGGAAATGTAGTGACAGAAAGTATTCAAACCTGTAAAATGCGAAATCGTAATGTATCCCTCGTTCAGAGCTGGTGGTATGCCGAGAAATGAATCCCCGCCGAGATTTGCATCCCCTAGCTACTATAATAATAATAATAATAATAATAATAATAATAAGCACTTTTACCTCGTTTTATCTCACTTCTATATCACTTTTCAGGAAATTAATGGCGAACATATAACCTAAACCACTTCATCTTGCATTTGTTGGGAATGTAATACAACTTAAACCATTCCGTCTTTGTATTTGTTGTGAATGTAATCGAACGGTAATGCACACCGTATATAAATCACTTTTGAGAACTGTTATGCACTCTACCATAAAGCTTATTATGCTGAAATAAGCTTTATGGTGGAGTGCATAACAGTTTTAATACGAGCGATTTGAGTAGAAAAGGCAAAATAAACATGTTACCTGCTCAAAAGTGATTGCTCTAATTGTGGTTGTTTCAAAACAGATTTGATTAAACTAATCTATTTCAAAAGAAGTATAACATGTCACATGCAACCCTGACTCCAAATAGTTGCCCACCCCTGGAGTAGAACATGGAGTGAGTCCTAGTAGGTATGCAAATGATCAAGTAATAAGGGACCCCACATCTAATTTTGCTTAGGGCCCCTTGAAGGCTTGGGCCGGTCCTGCTCTCGGTGATGCGCAGAGCAATAGAATGATGGTAGCGCTATTTTTATGAGCTGGGTTGAAAAGTGAATCCTATTTTTTTATCCTCCTCCATTTGAGAAATCAATTGTTTGGGGGGGGTTTAATTTTGTTTTATGGTCAAAGTATAAAAAATATGAAAAATAACACAGAGAGGAAAATGAAACCTTCCCATTTGGCACGGGATAACCGGTTGTCTCGTTTAAACGGCTTTTACGGGAAACGAGCGACACCAAAGCATACTTTAAAAAGTGACAAACAAACGGAAGAGATGCCACTCGGCTTCACTTTACACGCTCTAATAAACTTCGCTGGCAATTTTGGGTTGCTTTGGCGGCCGAGATGCCTCCTGCTGCTTTTCATGTTTTGTGAAGTGACAAAACAATCAAACAGTCGGTGAACCACATCAAGAGAGCATATTGATGCTGAAGCGGTGATTTTTCCTATATATAGATTTGTAAAGGGACATTGTGTATTATTTAGCGCCTCCTAGTGGTAAAAAAAACTTCATTCAATAAAGAAAAAACAATATCGATTTGAATAACAAGCAAAAATCAAGGAACTCAAATCATATAAACATGCATTTTTTTTAATACTTGCGCAAGAAATGTTTACAGTTTTTACATTACATGAAGCTCGCTTGAGGGAGCCGACACCATTGTCTGCCATCTTGCTTCTACGGCAGAGGTGGGCAACTGTTTGGAGTCACAGGGGGTTAGAAATGTGGGCAAGGAGCCGATCTTGGAGACCTATCCAATTTTTTCATTTATAGATATACATGCAGACATCCACATGTTATATTTCTGTATATTTGTTTTTTAATAGATTACTTTCATCAGATTGGATTTGAAACACTATATTAGGTCCCTGTGTTAAGCACTCAAATTGATATTTAGTTTTGTAGTGTTAGTGTGTTTTTATTTTTTTAATATTTTTGTAGTATTTCTGCAGTATTGTTGTATTTTTTTCAGTGTAATGTTTTGTAGAATTTCTGAAGTATTAAATGTATTTTTTATTCATAGTAGTATTTTTGATGTATTTTTACATATTTTTGTAGTATTTCAGTTGTTGGATTTTTCTAGTATTGTTATATTTTTATCCGTGTAATGTTTTTTGTCGAATTTCTGCAGTAGTATGTTTATATTTTATTCATAGTAGTATTTTTGCAGTATTTCTGCAGTATTTTTGTTGTATGTCTGTAGTATTTTGTATTATTTCCACAGTAGAATGTTTGTAGTATATCTGTCGTATATCTGTAGCTGTATTTTTGAGGTATTTCTTCCCTAATATACATATCTGCCATATTATCTTTGTAATATTATTTTTGTATCAACATTTTTTAATTATTTCCACGGTACGGTTCTGTACGAGTATAAAAAATATATTACCATATTTTCCGGACTATAGGTTGAAGTTTATTTTTCATAGTTTGGCCGGGGGTGCAACTTACACTTCATTGAGACTTACAAGTGAAAATTTTAACACATTATTATATCATTAAAGTTTGAATTTTTATTACCGGTACTGTATATTATTTTCACACTAAAAGGCAAGAGGGCGCTCTGGGCTTATGTTGATTATTTCAACCTTGACTGCAACATAAAAGCAAAAAGAAGAAGCAGCGCAGCTTCATCCTTTGGGACCTACCGGGAGTTGTTAACCAGTAAAAAAATGACACAGAGGATACAAATATGATAGTATTAAGTGTCTTTGGGTGAAATATTTTATATTGGTAAGCATGTTCTTTATTCTACTGTAGAGTTATCTGAATAACTCTTAATATGCTATGTCGTTACTGATGAGCGTGTCCAGGCACGTATTTGAAATATCAGCTTTCCATGTTTTCTATTTTTATTTTATTTTAAATTGTCTTTTAAGATGACATATATGTTTTAGGTGTTGGATTTGATCAAATAAATTACCCCCACAAATGTGACTTATACTCCAGGTTTCCACTTGTATATTTATTGTCATTCTTAATTATGCATTGTTGGCTGGTGTGACTTATACTCCAGAGACCCATAGTCCTGAAAATAGGGTCACGAGTCTCTGAGACTAAATACTGCGACCCTACTGAGGAAACGACAGACACACACGTGACATCGGGTTTCTCTCACCCATTCAACCCACAAAAAATTATAGGTTACCTGGGAAGAACCACACCTTACTTACGAGCGCTCCTAAATTGTGCTCGTACCTGTTTGCTGACTCAGCTTAGCAGCCACCGCCGTTAGCGTGACCACGCAGAAGCCAGTTTTGTCGCACAAAACAGAGCTTCTCCATAATTCATCAATGGTGCATCAAATAAATATGAGTTTCTATTAGCTAGCACGCCATATTTAATTCAGTGTTTCTTCGGAAACTTGTGCGGCGACTCGCCATCGCTCGTTGACAGCGTAGTGTCAGCCCGCGAATCCAAAAGAAAACACGCTTTTGAAGCTGAACAAGACAGTTTGAAAACACAATTCTTGAGCATGTTCGGGACTGCAGTTGTGTGTACAGTAATTTCCACACTATAAGGCGCACCAGATTAAAAGCCGCATGCTCAAACCTAAGAACGGAACTCAATTTTGTCTTGTATGGCGTTTTTCAGTTCTGCTCCGAGTTGTTTACATCGCGTGTTTTTAGAATATGTAACCATTCATTTTGTAGATTACAAATGTAAGCACATATTTACTACTGCGCTATGGGAAAACGCAAATGACGGCCGTTTTGCCTAAAATGTTAGCCCTATATTTCTAGACTACAGCACCAGGGCAATCGTACCCTGGAGAAAAGTGCCTGATTGCAACACAGATGTGTTTTTTGTGTTGATATCATTAGTGCACCCTCACATCTAGTGCCGTTGTTTACGTCATATCTTTTCGAATCAGGCGACCATTCAAGATGAAGATTACAAAGACGAGAATATATATCATGCAGCCCCGAAAGAAAACGGTAATTAAGGCTTCATTGCAAAAATGTGAGCCCTATAACTCTAGATGTGTGTTTTTGTCATTGCTGATTGCCGCGATAAGGGACCAAATTGCATATGCTTGTTATTGTTCCTCAAGGATAAATTAAACTTCAGCGCCCTAACTTTGACACCGATAATATGGAAAGAGAACCGTACAGCGTTTTTGATGAATAACACTGCCGTTCATTTTGAATGCATAAATTGAGGACCTGATTTGCAGGTGAAAAAGTTTAAATATTCTGAAATCCTTGCAAATATTAAATAAAGGATGAATAATACTGCCAAAAATTTGACAAATTTCACCCTTAAAATGACATCATAAATGATTTCAGACGTCATCACGGGGTTTTGTATTTAAAAGGCAAGCTTTGTAGAAAAGACTATCCCACCATTTTCCTTGGTGCCGCCAAGAAAACAAAAACAAAACAGAGGCCACACCGTATTTGAGACTGCCGTGTTAACTTTTACTTATATCTGTACATTCGAGGAAACTGTGCGGGTCAGATGTATCGACATTTCGTTCTGTATACACGTGTACTAGAATGACAATAAAGTAGATCTGAATCTGAATCTGAATCTGAATCTGAATCTGAAGAATTCAGAAAAAAAAGTAGCAGCTAATAGTCTGGAATTTACGTTAAGTCACAAGACAAGTACTGCGCTTCAATCTTGCTTACTCTTCCCCACAACCACCTCTTCTGCCTCAGTGCTTTTCCTTGTCTCGCAATAACCTCTGTAATAATTTAAATGACACCTTAAAAAATAAACACATGTAATGGGTTCATTCCCTCCCAAGATTGATACCATCTGGTCAGTAATGCGGTGTGGGCGTGGCTAGGGAGAAGATAGGGTGCTCCTGACCTGTCTTGGTGAAAAGGGGCCCGTGTCTATCACTTTTTCACCTCACTGCGCTTTGTGGAGGGTTGTGACCCTTTTAAACTCCATTCATATGTGGTCTGTATTTTGTATTTAGAGCACATGAGTTGAGAAGAAGAATAGCTTTCCGTTTTCCTCTGTTTTGCCACAAAAAAATAATAATACGCTGCAGTGTATTTAAAGACGCATAAAAACAAAAAAACAGCAGCTTTTAGTCCAGAAATCACGGATTTTTTTTTTTTTGTGTTATGACAGTGTGAATATCTCAGTTTGTTCGTTTGACTGTTTTCTCGTGTGTGCATGCATGCGTGATTAATAAAAAGCGCGTGCTTGCGAAGGACTCAACAGGTGGATCCCTCCCGGGCTGACTGAGGACCTTTTCGTCTCCCGGCGGTTGTCATGTCGACCGCAAAAGGAAGTTGATGCATCCCTCGAGAGCGGCGCGGGCGGGCAAGCATGAAAACGGAAGCACTTGAGGAGCATAGAAGGTTTTGCTGTAAGGGTTAGCTGAGGAAAGCATCACGTCAAGTTTCTCAGCTCCACAGCGAATATCGACACATGACTACTTCAGAAAATTAGAATGTTGTGTGATGCCTTCGCTACCATGGCTGTGACCGGTGTTGGGTCTAAAGTGTTATAAAGAAACGCGTTCCATCCATCCATCCATCCATTATCTTCCGCTTATCCGGGGTCGGGCCGCAGGGGAAGCAGCCTTAACAGGGAAGCCCAGACGTCCCTCTCCCAGCTGCTGCTTCCAGCTTATCCGACGGGATCTCGAAGTTCCCAGGCTACCCTAGAGACATAGTCTCACCAGCGTGTCCTGGACCTCCTGCTAATGGGACATGCCTCGAACACCTTCCGAGGGAAGCGTCCAGGAGGTATCCTTATCAGATGCCCGAGCCACCTCAACTGGCTCCTCTCAAAGTGGAAGGGCAGTGGCTCTACATAGAGTCCCTCTCGGATGACTGAGCTTCTCACCTTATCTCTAAGGGGGAGCCCGGCCACCCTGCGGAGAAAACTCGTTTAAGCCACTTGTATCTGGGATCGTGTTCTTTCGGTCATAACCCACAGTTCATGACCATAGGTGAGTGTAGGAACGTAGATCGACCGGTGAATCGAGAGCTTTGCCTTTCGGCTTAGCTCCCCCTTCACCACGACGGACCGGTAAGGGTCCCCATGGCGCAAATACATCTCTTTGTAACGAGTGCTATTGATAAAATCTTGTAGCCCAATTGTTGTTTCTACATGTTGTGTTACCCAGCTACTTGCTAAAAGCGGATTCTGAATGATGACGTCCTCTAATGTCTAACTGTTCAGCCTTTGCTGACAATGTATTTTACAAGAAATTAATCGCCAATGTTTAAGGCAAGTCAACTGAAGACAGTTACAGTGGCGTCGTCTCAAGCACAAAGTATGAGGACACTCATGGAGATATTTCCTTACCAAATATACTCTCCTCCAAGCCGTGTTTGAAACCATAAAATAGAATAGAGAAATCAGAGGGGCAGTTTATATGTGCATATGTGTTTGCTTTTCATGGCTTATATAGGATCAAAAACTTGAATGGGACAAACGTGAGCACAGAATTTACAGCAAAAGTGTGCAGAATTTTGCCAAAAGACAGCTGGGATGGCCTCCAGCACCTCTGCGATCCTACCGAGGATAAGCAGTGCAGATAATGGATGGAGGGATGGATGGTTTGACTGGCAAAAAATATTGACTCATTTCTCCACTAGAAAGGCGTCATAAATCACTCCAGACGTCACTGCGGTCTTTTGTATTTAAAGTACATGCAGTTTGAAAAAGCACAGCCTGCCGTTTCCCTCTGTGCTCATCACACTTGAGGAATTTACAGACAGTGCGTGAAAATAATCAAACATGGTTGATACTCAACATGATTGACAAGGCGCAAGATTCCCGCAAAAAGTGCCCCTCGCAAAACTCACGCCAAAAGTAAAATGCCGGTTGTCAGTTGCGGTGCAAGCGTTTGGCGCCGGGTTTCTGTGAGGCTTAAGGGGTAAAATGTTGGAGAATATGAGCATTCAATGCATATGCACAGTGAAACAGATACAAATGGTAATGACTAAAGTTTCCTTCTGACCTCTTAAACGCTGCTACCAAACTGGCTTACCACGCCACACAGCCAATTGGTCTCTTCACAATTATTTTGGGAATGGCTCATGGGAGAACCAGCATACATGGCCTTGCAAATGTGTTGGGCCATATTTCAGGCTTCAAACTTATAGATAAAAAAATATTTTTGGAGAATCAACAACATTTAAGAACCAATTTTGAAAAGAACCCAAATGTATTCAACATTTCACAATGTGCTAACAAGGCAGGCGGTGCAAAAACATCGGCCCCTTTTGAGCCAATACTTTGTACAACCCTTTTTTGCTGCGATCAAAGCCACAGGCCGTTTTGGATATGTCTCTACTGGACTGTCTCAGAAAATTAGAATATTGTGATAAAGTTCTTTATTTTCTGTAATGCAATTAAAAAAACAAAAATGTCATACATTCTGGATTCATTACACATCAACTGAACTATTTCAAGCCTTTTATTATTTGAATATTGCTGATTTTGGCTTACAGCTGAAAAAAACTCAAAAATCCTATCTCAAAATATTAGAATACTTCCTCAGACCAAGTAAAAAAATAATTTTATAACAGCAAAACTAAATCAAACATTTGAAAATTTCCATTGATGCACTCAGTACTTGGTTGGGAATCCTTTTGCACGGATTACTGCATCAATCCGGCGTGGCATGGAGGCAATCAGCCTGTGGCATTGCTGAGTTGTTATTGATGCCCAGGATGCTTCGATAGCGGCCTTCAGCTCATTTGCATTTGTAAGTCTGGCGTCTTTCATCTTCTTCTTAACTATACCCCACAAATTCTCGATGGGGTTCAGGTCAGGGGAATTAGCAGGCCAATCAAGGACAGTGATGCCATGGTCAGTGCACCAGTTACTGGTGGTTTTGGCACTGTGGGCAGGTGCCAGATCATGCTGGAAAATGAAATCCTCATCTCCATAGAGCTTTTCAGCAGATGGAAGCATGTAGTGCTCTAAAATCTCTTGGTACACAGTTGCATTTACTCTGGACTTGATGAAACACAGTGGACCAACACCAGCAGCTGACATGGCTCCCCAAACCATTGCTGACTGTGGGAACTTCACACTGGATTTCAAGCAACTTGGATTTTGCTCCTCTCCAGCCTTTCTCCAGACTCTGGCGCCTTGACTTCCAAATGAAATGCAAAACTTGCTTTCGTCTGAAAAGAGGACTTTGGACCACTCTGCAACTGTCCAGTGCTTCTTCTCCATAGCCCAAGTCAGACGCTTCTTCCGTTGTCTTGAGTTCAGAAGTGGCTTGACCATGGGAATACGGCTATTGTAGCCCATTTCCCGGACACGTCTGTAAACTGTGGCTTTTGATACCTGGACTCCAGCTTCAGCCCACTGTCTTTGAAGCTCCCCCAAATTCTGGAAGCGGCTCTTCTTCACAATTTTGTTAAGGCTGCGGTCATCTCTCTTGGTTGTGCAGCGTTTCCGGCCACATTTTTCCCTTCCAACAGACTTTTTGTGGATATGCTTTGAAACTGCACTCTGTGAACAGCCTGCTCTTTGAGAAATTTCTTTTTGTGTCTTACCCTCCTGATGGAGGGTATCAATGATGGTCCTCTGGACAGCAGTTAGATCAGCAGTCTTCCCCATACTTGTGATTTAGTTTACTGAACCAAGCTGAGTGTTTTTAAGGCTCAGGAAACCTCGCAAGGTGTTTCGAGTTAATTAGATGATTCAGGTGATTAGTTGAATAGCCTACTTGTATACTTTTTCATGATATTCTAATATTTTGAGATAGGATTTTTGAGTTTTCTTTTCAAATTCAGCAATATTAAAATAATAAAAGGCTTGAAATAGTTCAGTTGATGTGTAATGAATCCAGAATGTATGACATTTTTGTTTTTTTAATTGCATTACAGAAAATAAAGAACTTTATCACAATATTCTAATTTTCTGAGACAGTCCAGCTGGATATTCTTGCAGGTCATGTAATGTGATAATTATCCCTCTTGGTTTGTTCTCTGATTAGTTTTCTCCTTGTTTGGGCTAAAAGTTTATAGGGACGGCAAGGTCTTGTTAAGTTTGCAGTGGTTGTGTGCTCTCTCCATTTTGATACTATTGCTTGCACAGTGCTTCGGGAGATGGTTAAATGTTTTGAAATCTTTTTGGATCAAAATTTTGCTTTGAACTTTTTCACAACTTTATCCCAAACCTGCTGGTGTGTTCTTCGGTCTTCATAATACTGTCTGTTCTCAAATATCTCTTTTAACAGACCTACGAGCCAATCACAAACCAGGTGCATTTAAACTGAGTTTTAATGGCACACATGCTAACTCTGTTTGTCATTGTTCGTCATTTAAGTCGACAAGGATCGTTCAGAATTCATCGGGGAACCTCTGGAGTCAGCTGGATGAACTGGAAGAATTTTTTTTTCAACACCAACCTTTTTATTTGTTTTCTCGTAAATATAATATAAAATGTTGAAATAATATGGTTCCGCTTCCCGATTGTTTCACATTTTGGAAAATACTTTCATTTTTCCAGTTAGGTTTGAAGCCTGAAATTTGGCAATATGTCAAAAAGTTCTGGAGGGGGGCTTTACTTTTGCTAACCACTTTAGTAGACAGTGTTTCAGCATGTTGCGGTTGTTCAGGTGTCGTCTGAATTGAGCACGTAAGCACTCGTGGGCGCCCCTGGCAAACTTGTTGCGGAAACTAGGACGTAGCGTTTCATCAAGCGGAATTTGTGCCTTTGATTCCGCCACCTCAGACTTGACAAGTCACGCATCGGACAAGGAAATCGGTTCAGGTGACGTCCACCATTTCCTCTTTTGAATCATGTAACTCTATGACGAAACATCCTTACATCCTGGGTGATGCATCTGAAAGAATACATAATCTTCTTTTTCTCCTACAAACGTGTTTTGGGAAAAACACACCCAAAACATAGAGCCTTTATAGGAGGAATTACAATTACATTTCTAAGACAAGAACAGTATAGATTTTTTCAAGCGAAAAGAAAATATATAAATTCCAGACTGCAGTGTGCACTTGATAAAGTGGCTAATGCTAAATTTTAAGAATAAAACTTCATTTTGTCTTTATATTTAAAGCCACAGGCTTAAACAGCCACAAAGAATGATGTAATTTAAGTCAATTCCTCTGCGTTGTTTGTCAGTTTTGTTCTGATTTTTTTAAGTCACATGTCTTCAGAAAAGTAACATTACAGTTGCCAATTATAAGCACAAGCACATATTTACTACTGTGCCATGAGAAAACACGAATGAGGGCTGTGTTGCGTGAAATGAAGTCAAAGGGGTAGGATTTAACAAGCATATGCTTCTTCCTACTCCCTTTTGAACATGTACGATAATATTGTGTATTTTATTGTCTTTTTTCAATTTGTCGTTTTGTTTTTGCTTAGCTCAGGAGGTAGGTTTCGATTCCCACCTCCTCCGTGTTATATGTCGAAGTGTCCTTGGGCAAGACACTGATTCCCTAATGCTCCCGATAGCAGGTAGGTTGCCTTGCATGGCTGACGCTGCTATTGATTACTTAGTGTGTAAAAGGGAAAAGTGTGAAGAGCATTGTAAAGCGCTCTGGGAGGTCTTCATTGACTTGAAAAGCACTATATAAAGGCAGACCACTTACATTTACATGTTTGAAATAAAAGTTTCATTCATTCAAATGTTAGCCCAATATTTCGTGACTACAGCACCAGGGCAACCATACTGTGGAGAATACTGCCATATTGCAACACAGACATCTCTATTTGTGTTGTTGTAATTTGTGGTTTCCATGGTGATTGACCAAATTGCATTCCGTGTCATCGTTTCTCGAGGATTATAGGAAACTTTGGCGACATGACATTGATGCCGATGATATGGAATGTGTAACATTTTTTTGATAGATAACTTCCGCTGTTGTTGAATACAGATTAATAAATTGAGGACTTTATTTGTGAGTGAAAAGCTGTGCGTTAATATGTGCTAAATGTTGATTTAAATACTGTCAAACCCCCTGTCTTGCTTCTGTTATGTACCGTATTTTAAAGACCATAAAGTGCACTGCACGTAAGTCGCAGATCTTGCTCCCTGTGTGTCAAGTAAAGAGGAGGATTGAGACCAGACCGGTGGCCTTAGGATTGGGCGCCAACCCCCGCGACTGGCAGGTCACAGCCTCGAGCCTTGGTAGAGTCAACATTTGTGGGTAAAATGTGATGTTTTTTGTGAGATTGTTTATATTTTCATCTTTATGCGACACGTATGCAATCTCCTGTGACCTCTATGTTTTCTCCCGTGTTCGCCACAAATTTCCCACGAGCGGAAAAGGACACGCGACATCACACGCAATGCATTGTTTGCGGAAGCACCCATACATGCTAATGCCGTAGCGTATCTAGCAATTTGAAAGTTATTGTCATCATCTTGGCGCTTTTGTTTCATGAAACTGTCATTTTTCCACACGGACCAGGTCTACGGTGGCGCAGAAACTTCCAGCGGATTATAATGAAAAGAGTAGAGTGTCGAGGATAGGACTAGTGTGTCCGCCTGGAGTATTGTTCGAGCTTTCAGAAAGTGACTCTGAAAGTGAACCTTTTAATGGAGATTTAGCTAAGCTGTTCTGATCAGAAACAAAGAACGAGGATTATGTTATGGAGTACCAGTAAGAAATGTGAGTGCCAAACAATCATGCATGGACTTGATCTCTCATATCTTTCAGATTTAATTTCCCCCTATGTTCCAGTCCAGAGCCTTCGCTTTGAAAATGCTGGTCTACTAGTGATCCCAAGAGCCAAGAAGAGATCCGCAGTTTGGAGAGCATTCTCCATTCGGGCCCCGGTGCTGTGGAATGCTCTTCCCCCTGAGATTTGATCTGCAACCTCAGTGGAACTGTTTAAATCTAGGCTTAAAACACACTTCTATTGCATAGCAAATGAATAACCTAAATTTTATGTTGACAATATATGTGTATTATTTGCTATTGCAACATCTATTGCAGCCTGGTCATCCTGAAAGGGGGATTACCTCATGTGCGGTCCCTTCTCAAGGTTTTGTCATTTTCCTAATGTTGAGGTTTTTTAGTTTTTCAAGCCCTTATGTAGGTTTTAGATCAGGGGATGGTGTAATAATAGTCTGTGCATTGCAATAACCTACAGTACATTTACTCCGTTACATTTACTTGAGTAAGTTTTTGAATTTATTTTTTTTACTTCTAGGGGTACTTTTAAATCCCAAAAGTTTTACTGGAGTAAATTTGTGAAGAAAGAACGGTACTGTTACTCCGCTAGGCAACATTGAAGTCTTTACTTGGTTATTCCATAAATCCCTTCCACGTAAGTACGCGGAGACCTCTAGCAGCCTCATTTATCCAATCAAACGTATCATCCTCGTCATGTGAACATATCCAACTTCAGCGGGGGAAATTTTGTTTACGGGTGAAGATGGAAAAATGTTGCTTAGCAATACCGACTATGAAAACACAGAAGAGGAGGAGCACGCCTGGCCTCACATCAAATATCATATTCACCCTAAAAAGGGGGCCAAACACTAGCTACAATATGCAAGATCTCCTTTGTTCGAGTTCATGGGCTAACTTGTTGTTCTGCTTGCAGAGCCTGTTAAGATAAGTATCCATCCATCCATTATCTGCACCGCTTATCCTCAGTCGGGTCGCGGGGGTGCTGTAGCCCATCCCACCTATCTTCGGGCAGTGGGCAGGGAACACCCTAAACTGGTTGCCAGCCAATCGCAAGGCACACACAGGGACAGACAATTCACTCGCTCGTTCACACCTAGGGACAATTTGGACCGGCCAATTAACCTGACATGCATGTTTTTGGAAAGTGGGAGGAAACCGGAGTGCCTGGAGGAAACCCACGCAAGCAAGGGGAGACCATGCAAACTCCACACAGGAGGTTTGATCTCACGACCTCAGAACTGTGCCGCACACGCGCTAACCACTGCGCCGCCGTGCTGCCCGTTAAGATAAGTATTGGGGCTTTAAATGTGCCACTTGGTGCTACAGTACATGTGCTTAATTTATTGATTTGACGTATTCTATTTTTATTATATTGTTTAAATCACATGAATTTCCGTTGATATTTTTAGTCAACTTTTAAATTGAATGCAATTTTTTTGTTGATTGGATGGACTTTGATAAATTGATGATCTGAATGGTTGTTTGAAAAAAAAATCAATAACTACGACGTTGATACAGATACTCAGTACTCGAGTATTTTTTTTCACCAAGTACTTTTTTTACTTTAACTCAAGTATTTTGATGACTACTTTTACTTCTACTTGAATAATATTATTCTGAGGTAACAATACTTTTACTTGATTAAACTCTACCCACCTCTGGTTGCATGCTTGTCTTTGTTGTTGTAACGCGGCCCCAAGCAGAGGGCTCCCACGCCTTATCGTGCGGTGCGCCCTGTGTAGTGTTAAGTACAGAAATAGAGCCAGCTACGGGGACAGCGCTTTTTCACACGGTGCGCCCTATAATCGTGAAATTATGGTAGGTTATTATATGAATCATGTTGGCAAAAACTTCTAAATGGGTGTCATACATGTTTCTATAAGTCACTGGGTGTTTTGTATCTAGAGCAAAAAAAAACGTATTTAAAGCCACTGTGCTTAAAATGTAGCAAAAAAGTAACAGCCTGTATCCGGTATTTTCAATCGGCACAAGAGTAACCCGGAGTGTCATCAATGCTCACATCAACAGGCCATTGTGTTTGTGTCAGACATCCTTTTGACAGCATTTTCTCCTTCCTTCTATGCTCTTTTTAGCGTCTTACTTGTCCTGATTAAACATTCTAACGTGCTAGTAGAGGCCACATTGGTCCACCATCATGTTACTGTGCCTGCTCACTAGGTTTATTGGTGAAAAATTCTGTCGTGAATGTACCCTTGCAACAAAATTTTTCGCAAGCAAGAAAATGGCAACAATTATCATCATTGTCCTGTTGTCATAAATTCTATTACGACCCAAATACCGGAGGTTATTAGCTGGTGTTCAACCATTTGTTTTTCTTTTTTTTTTTCACAAATGCAGTGAACATTGCTCATAATTATGTTGAAAGATCAAAGCGTAGAGGAAAAAACAGGCCAGAGGGGAAAATGTTCAAAAGCATTAAGGCGGAAGGAGTAAAAAGAGTAAATGTTTGCTGTAATTTGGGGCTAATTGGGGACTAATTGGGCGCAGTGGAACGGCTCTGTTGGACAATAGTGAAGAATCTTTGCATCTGCTAAGTGTGTGTTATCCATAATTTTTATTACCGTAAAATTCGGACTATAAGCCGGGCTTTTTTCACAAGCTTTCAACCCTGCGGCTTATGCAATGATGAGGCTAAATTATGCATTTTTTCTAATGGCTGCCAGGGGCGCCCGGGCGGTAAAGCTAAGAGGGAGGCAGGTGGAATATATGTGTCAAGAAACACGTGATTTTAATAAACTTCGTATTTGGTGCATGAACAGACCTTCATTACGGAAAAGGTGTCAATCGGTAGTTAGGGGAGGGTTAACTACCATATTGGACATAATTTTCCGAGTATTTTTATTTTCAAAGTGAATTTTGGCGTGAAACAAACAGATCATTAGAAACAACGTCCAACGAAGCAGAAATGTTAAAGGCGTAATCCTATTTATCTGTCGGCGTTATTGTGTGTTTTGGAGTAAATATTTTACACAGTTGGATTTTATGGACTGTCCTTGATTTAACGAAACAATTTTCACGGACATTCAAAGAAGTTGAAGATGGCCAGGGGACGTAATGTCACGACCAAAACAGAAGTAGGACCCAGATGCGTAACGTTACTCACAATTTTATTGAACTATAGAGAAAAGGGAGTGCCAGCAATATGGTGCTTCCTGGACGCGGGAGGCAAGCTGCTCACGGGATCGGAGCGTGTTTCAAATGCGGCATTGGATCTTCCGGAGCGGGAGATCGTAGCGTAGTTAGACGAAAAAACAGGTGGTTAGCTGGGACAGGAGATTAGAATGTGGTCGGGGTTAAAAAAAGTGGCTTTAGCTGGGACAGGAGAGCAAAACGTGGTCTGGGTCAAAAAACGGGTCGTATCAGAAGACAAATCAGGAATCGACGAGCGTAAAACGGGTGACAAAACAGGACCGATGGGAGTCAGAGTCAAAAATGCTTGCCTTGTGAAAACAGGTTAGCTGACGGACTGACAACAGGTGAATGAAAGGATTGAGCTTAAGTGGGACAGGGAACCAATCAGGCAACCAGCAGCAGCTGGTGTTGGAGAAATTGGAGGTTCGATAATCGAGAGAAAAGTCTTCTCATATGTGGATAAGGAAAATTGACAGGAGCCAGCCTCGTCTGGAGGGAGATGTCACTTTATTGATGCGTCAATGAAGATCTCAGAGAGCTGGGAACATGACAATGTATTTAAAGCTGGTAGTGACGATTAGGCTTCGATTGAGTACACCCCAAAAGGCGGTCCTGTATCACGTATCAAGTACAGAGCGTCCCGTCCCTTGCACGCTATCTTCAAGGAAACTTAATGTCTGCCAAGAGTATCTTCAAGGATGTCTACCCGACCTTTTCCCACAACTGTAAGCAAGTCTTTCTAAATTTCTACATGTATGCAAATCTATTCTACATTTCTACATGTATGCAAATCTATTCTACAAATGCAAGTGTATTTACCACAACACTGGCGCCAAACGAGCGGGCACAGGTGAGTGTAATGTGTAATTATGACACGTAATGGTGAGTTACGCCTTCTTTATAGTTTTTGGGTATCTTGGTTCAGACTATTCGTGATGTTTCTCTGTGTCATTTCAGTGACTGGTGACATCGTACAAACACGTATTTGTTTATTAAAAGCTTCCATATATTGTTAAAGCTTTTTTCTGTGTACCCTCCGTCTTTGTAAATATCTCTTGTTTCAATATAGGCACATGCGGCTTATAGTCAGGTGCGGCTTTTGTATATACCAAATGGTTTTTCCTTTAAACATCTACTAGGCGTGCTTTATAATCAGGTGCACCACATAGTCCAAATTTTACGGAAGTCATGAACTTCGATACATACCAACGTTAAAAAAATAGTAGATTTTATTGCATATTCAATTTTTACGCTTAGAACACAATTCATCTCCGGAATATTAAATTGGTTGATATCATAAAAAAAGTGCAAACGATGGCAAGTGCAAGACTGCAGTTGCGGTTTCCAGTATAAGGAACTTCCAAATGTCACAGGCACACACAATTGTCACATTAAAGACTTGTATCGCAATGGGGTCCAGAATTTATCCAGCCAATTAAACACTCCGAGAAGCAGTTCATCTCCAGCCACCTATTTCTCCAACATTCTCATTACCCGAAATTCAACGGAGGACAGGAGAAGAAAACTATCATCCTTTTGCAGTACCAAGTTGGAGTCATCACTAATCTGTAACCAGAATAAAAATAAAATTCTCCCAAGAACTTGATTCAGGAACTAACGCCTTAACCAAGACCAAAACCAGAAGAAAGAACAAAAGTATGTTTTAACCCCAAGAAATTTCCATACATAAAAAAATAATCAATAGCCTAACCAAAGCTATAGGTAGAATTAAAAAATTACAGAGTCACGTTAGAAGCAAAACTGAGGTTACAGGTAAAATTTGATGCTGAAGCAAGGCTAAACTTAAATAAAGAAATGTACAGCAACAATTCAATGGTTATTCTATGAGTCAGTCACAGGTCATTTTAGAACGTTAAGCAGAACCTTGAGAATGTAAAAAAACATGGTCAAAATCAAGTCAGAATCTGCTGCTTACCTTCTTGTACGGCTTGGAAAGGGTTATTGGGTTCGATGAGTTTGATGGAGTGTGTGATCTTCTCACTCTGTAGTAAGTCATCACTCAGGCTGAGGTCAGACACAGCCAGCTGGAACACTTCGTCGTCCCGGGCTGCGTTCTCCTCAAAGATTGCTCCTGGAAAACATGGATAAATGTGTCAGAAAAAAGCCCACGCGTCTTTAGAATAAGTAGCAGACAACACACAGGATGGGTGGAGAACCAGAGCTTCAACAAAGGTGGAGGCAGTAACAAAGTTTGAATCGCTCAATTAGAACCCATAGCATTTATAGAATCAGAAATCTGAGGTCCAAAAAACAACAACTCCAACTAAGAACGATACTTCAAAAAAGACTGGAACTTCATTAAAGTTTAAACCTAATCTAGAGTCAAAACCAAAGCTGCAACTGTAATGGGAAGATAAAGTTAGAGCCACAGTTAGAAGAAGATCCTAAACCATAGCCAACAGTGGCACCATGAAATAATTTAAGCCAGAAATGGAGGAAATAATTTTAATATTACTATATTACAGTAAGACATACATATCGTATAATCCGGACTACATAGCAGACCTGATTCAAAGACGCATGCTCAAATTTAAGAACAAAACTGGATTTTGTCTTTATACAAGCCACACCGGATTTAAAGCAGCAGGCTCAGATAGTCATTAAAATGAAGTAATTCACATTAATTCATTACTGCATAGGGAATTTGGCATTGACAAGCATGCCTGACGCCGTTTTCACATGCGTCATTTTTCAGTTGTGTTTCGAATTGTTTACGTCACGTGTTTTCAGATCATGTGACCATTCAAGATGGTGATTACAAAAGACAAGCGGATATTTACTCCTTGCCAAAAGAAAATGCGAAGGAGGGCTGTGTTGGATTAAGAGAGAGCCATATATTTGTTATGTTGTGCGGAGAGGATCTTAACGCAGACACATCCAACAAGTTGACAGCTTTTAATGGGATCAAGGGGAAACAACAAGAAGTGCTCCGCAAGGGAGGAAAGGAGATAACGGTAAAATAAAACAGTCCTCACTACTGGGAAAAAATACAAAAGTCTGGGCACTAGATGTGCGTCAAGGGTTTGCAGAGGTGGCAAAGAGCGTCAGAAGAGTCAACAATTTCACACCAGTATTCATTGCCAGCTGCCTTTATAAGCTGTTGTCTTAATGTGCAGCAGGTGCACCTCATCAGGTAATCAGTCACTTTGGCAGGCGTTGGCTTGCTGGGACCTGACAATTTATCTAGACAACACACTGAGAATAGTGCCAGATCGCAACACAGGTGTGGAAGTGGTCTTTTTGTGTTGTCATGGGGGGTTGCAGTGATACTGGACCAAATTGCATTCGCTTTTCATCGTTCCACGAGGATTAAAGGAAACTTCAGCGACCTGTCATTGACACCAATAATACAAAAAAGAGAAGTGAAACATTTTTTGATAGATAACTTCCACTGCTGTTCAGTTAAGATGTAAACATTGAGGACGTTGGGTTAAAAAGTTGAAATATTGTGGGTATCTTAAACCATCTATTACTTTCCTGTTATGTATTATATGAATAATGTCGGCAAAAGCATGGAATAATTTCTCTCAAAGGGTGTCATTAATTTTTTCCAGAAATTTGTATTTTGAGTGCATTTGTTGTGGGAAAGAGCAGCTCGCTGTTTTCCTCATTGCTGTCACAAAAAAATAAAAAAAAGATTAAGCCACAGCGTAATTTAAGGCGCAGTGTAGCAGCAAAAGTAGTGGCTTGTAATCCGGAATTCACGGTAACCTAAAAATAAATATAAAAGCTAAAATACAACCAAGAACAAGAAGCACAACAAAATCTAGCTTAGCTAAATTGCAAATATAAGCAAAGAACACTCCACATGTGGAGGCCCAATCTGGAACGGCCCTGTCACAACCCATCTGAACGCAGCCCACCAAAGCAAATCTGATGCCAGTTGGACCGCTGATTGTCTCAAGCATGCCGATCAAGCTAGAGGGTCAAGGCCAGTTCAGCATCCAAGTTCGGGAAAAAAAGAAAAGAAAAAAAGGAATCTTGAGGGAGGAAAAAAGAGATAAATCCAGAAAGGAAATCCAGAGAAAGAAAGAAGGAAAGAAAGAAGGAAAGAAAGAAAGAAATAATCCCTTTCTCTTTCTTCTATCTCAACCCTCCCTCATCACTAATTAAACAATTTGTCCCCTTGGCTGTGTGCTAGTTTGTTCCTCTCCTTGTCACATCCTAAGCAATTTTGTCACCAACCTTTTGGTTATTCCAGTGTACCGGACCTTTACTTTCTTTTCCGGATCACGAGTACCACCTAGCGATTTCTTAGACTGTCTCTTTTGCTAAATGAGTTTAATGGAACACAGACCCGTCACCTACATCTTAGACCTCGATTGTTAACTTGCTCCCTGACCTCCTGTGTACTGAACCCTGTCAGAATTAAAAAAAACTCCATTACTACACTAATCTGTAATCATGAACTTTGCTTCCACACCACCCGACTGGCTCTTTATATGTCGACTATTATGCGATGTGTGCTTTTATATAAGGGAATTTGCATGCAGAAAACGGTGGCCGCGGGGGTAAAGTTCTACTGTGGTCAGTCAATAATTTATGAGTAAGGATGTGGTTTTGGCATGGACGCAGGGAATTGTCTTTACCAAAATCAAGCAATAATTGTTTTGTCCCCATCAATATAATGAGCTCACTTAAAAAATGTTCTGTATCCCCTACTAATGCCCCGACCGAACCTACGCCTTTGCTTCCAAGCATCATATTTTCAAATTGTCATCCGAAGATTTCTTAGCTTCAACAGCTTTTGCTGAAACAATATATTGGCCGGATCACGTTAGTAAGGTGTTTTGGTTTTGGTCGTTTTCCAGTGGCTCAAATGGATCTCATCACTCGTATGACAGTCTCACATTTGTGCCGCTGATGAACTGTCATCATCCATACGTCAGAT
The DNA here is from genome assembly GCF_059441175.1 of Urocampus carinirostris. Taxonomy (NCBI): domain Eukaryota; kingdom Metazoa; phylum Chordata; class Actinopteri; order Syngnathiformes; family Syngnathidae; genus Urocampus; species Urocampus carinirostris. The sequence goes on along the minus strand of NC_142367.1, from coordinate 6,746,451 downwards.
GGAAACGATCATCCGTCTTCTGACTGGGGTAAATGCGTCATCGATATAAGCCCATCCATTTTGATTAGGTTTTGTTGTTTTTCTGTCACTTTGCAGGAGTCACTTACGGCTATAGTGATAGATGAATGGAACAAAAATGTGTCATTTAACCTGATAACCTTTAACAATGGATTTTTTGTTTTTAATCATAATGTGAAACATATTATACAATAATCCCTCGATGCGTAAATTTCACGATTTTGCTACTTAAGGATTTTCATTGTGCATTGCGTTCTGTATTTTAATTGACTAAACCAGGGGTCGGGAATATTTTTGACCTAACGAGCCATAAAAACAAAATATTTTGTTATTATCTTTTGAGAGGGACACACCATGTATTTTGAAATGAAATGAAATGATCTGCATTTATATAGCGCTTTTCAAGTCAATGACTTCCCAAAGCGCTTTACAATGTGCTCCACATTTCCCAATAGCGGCCTTGCAGCCATGTAAGGCGCTAACCTGCTTATTGGGGGTATTAGGGGTTCAGTGTCTTACCCAAGGACACTTCGACATGTAACACGGACGAGCCGGGATTCGAACTGGGATCCCTTGATCCCAAGACACAACTGCAGTACCCAGTCTCCACATAAATATACCACGTAAAATTTGTCTCCCTCCGCAGTAACTTAAGAGTGTCGTTTTGACCATCATTTCTGTACTAAAAATGGTTTCAAAACAAGGTGCAAGCAAAGTTCTTTTGTAAAAATGTCACAAAATACTGGAGACGAGAAGGATACTAACATATTTAGAGAGAAGCGCGTGCTTGCGTTATTTGTGCATAGCTCCGCCCTTCTCTACCTCTCATTGTTGTAGAAAGTAGAATAGAACTAATGCTAAGGGAAGTTTAGAAATTAACTTGAACAAACAGTCTTGGAGCTGACAATAGCCTATTATGTGTAGACATCTGGCGGAAGTCATGGGAGGATGTTGTTGCAGGAAGTCACAAGCTGTTATGCTGAGTAATCCGGGGCGGGCGACCATCAGAAACTGTTTTGAGCAAAGTATAAAGGCCAATGTGAAAAGACGGACGTTGAACGTTTCTTGAACGAAAGGGAAATCATGAATGTGTCTCGAATGCTATAAAAAAGCGTTCCCTTTTTGCCATATCTCCTCTCTTCGTATATTTTGGGGCAACGCCCAATGACGTCCTCTCCAAAATCATCAGATGGTTTTGGGTGCCTTGCTGGTGTTTTTGGATGTGTACAGTTTGTTCTAAGGGTTTTCATCCTTGAGTGTCTCAATAATGAACATATATAGTTTAATAAGCTTCCATATACTGTAAATGACTCCTTAGTGATGTACAGCCAAACCGGTGTATATCGGTGCGACATTGTGATTGTAATTTATAGTTGAGACTGCTCTACATTTAAAGACCCGAACCTTCTGTAAAGTTGGTATTGCTTTGGCTTTTCATGGTTTACAGTTGCCATTGCTCTGCTCATATTTGGAACAATTCAGGTACATAGCAAATGTCTTATTTTATCTCCAAACCAGATGTAAGGAGCCAAATCTGGCTTGCAAGCCATAGGTTCCCGACTCCTGTCCCTTTTCTGCCCGAGCGTCAATAATGCTGAGGTCTAAGTTGTACATGTATGTAAACCAGCGTGACTAACCTACACTGCGTACGTGTGAATCTTTTTCAATTTCGAGTTTCTTTAAATCGACAAACAAAACACCCTGGACTAACAGAAGCACCCGAGGCCAAGCCCAAAAGGCAGAGGAAGATGCTTTTCGTCGATGATAAAGTTGGAATTAACGCCACATTTTTCTTTCTTAATAACGTCCAAATGAGGGCGACAAATTATCATCTGAAGTAAAAAGGTGGATGGTGTCCTGATTCAATAATGCAATATAGCAGGAAGCAGTTATTTTGGATTTTTTAATAAAGTATAGAACATATATTTGTTGTTTGAAATGTTCGCTTCATGTTAACATTTTAAACAACATTTTTGTTTTCCAATAATGTCCACGTAATGGCAACAAAATATCATCTGAAGCAAGAAAGTAGAAATAGTTAAACCCCTTTTTGAATCAATAGTGCAATACAGAAGCAGCATAATTTTTTGAATTATAGTTTGACAGTACAGAAGTTATTTGTAAAAAAAAAAAAAAAACTTTGGAAAGCACAGTACATTTAATAATGTAAGTTTGGGACAGTATCATGTCCTCCCCACCTTTCCTCCTATCACCTGCCTTCCCCCAGGGTTTAAACAGCCTATCTGGGAGAACAACTTTTCATCTAAATATTTTTTTTAAATGTCAAAAAAACCTAAATGATAAATCAATGTTCTATGCTGGGCAGCACGGCGGCGCAGTGGTTAGCGTGTGTGCGGCACAGTTCTGAGGTTGTGAGATCAAACCGAAGTTAGCTGAGATGGGCTCCAGCACCCCCGCGACCCTACTGAGGATAAGCGGTGTAGATAATGGATGGATGGATGTTCTATGCTTTGATTCAAGTATTTACAATGATTGAATTGGATTGTGTTTTCGCAATGGTCTAAAGGTTGGTCTGATCCTAGGGACAGTGTGGGGTTGCCTTGACAACCCACCAGGAGGCCAGCAAGAATGATGTGAGCGAGCTCACACCCCATGCAGAAAGAGGTGGGTTCTCATCCAGCCAGTGAGCAAGAAAGGCCTGCTTAGCTGCCGTCCCAGTTCTGAACGAGCAAGCGGTCCGGCAAGTTCTGAATGAACCAGCAAGAAAGTTCTGTTTGAGCCAACGAGTTCTGATCCAGCCAGCAGCCAAACAAGTCGGATTCAGCTACCCAATTCATAGTTTTAGCCTTCACGCTCTTTCACCGTTGGGCCAAAACTTAGCATAGGGATGCTAATCTATAAATGCTAAAGAATCCTTCGGGGCAAAAAAAGGCCCTACTGGCACCAAACCAAAGCTCCGTCTCACAGAAACTAGCGGTCCTGGTCCCAACCAGCCCTTAAGGCCCCCGCACGGCAGATTGCCACCCTGAACCCCT